>NW_026137583.1:2400000-3600000 GCF_009805555.1 Andrographis paniculata | reverse complement strand
TTGCACTAAATCGAATGAAGAAAAATTGAATAAAAGGCTGGGAATTCAAATATGTGAATTAATCGATGGAACAAAAATTATGCTGCGGCAATTTTAGGAACTGAAATTAAACAAGTTAAATTTAAGAATGAAAATTGAATGCAACCCAAAATTGAAATTAATTTTTATATATTAAAGGATAAAAATACCATATTAACCTTTTTTTTGTCTTAAAAAATCACCACCGACGGCTTAATCAAAAAAGTATGTCGGAATTGATTTGTTTGAAGAATTTCTCGACCTCCTCAAGAAATGATTCGGACCATTTAGCGATGATAAAAAAATTAATATAACAAGAAGGTAATACAGAAAATTGCAGAAAAAAAAAAAAAAAATTAGAAAGAAGAAGATGATGAGTGTCTCTTATGTTCTGCCATAGAATCATCTCCATTGTTATTAATTTTTTGAATTCTTTAGGAGAAGTGATCTTTCTTGTCTCTGCTGGGTTGCTTCCAAGTCGAGTTGTACCTCGCTGAATGATAGGCCAGATGGGCCAGCAAGTTCGTCTACTACTTTAGGCCGTATGCTGGTCGCAAATGTCCTTGGGCCGGAAGATATGCGTTTGGGTCGTACCTATGCTGGACTGGCCCCGATTAATTATTTGTGTGTGCAACAAATACCGTAAAAAAATAATGGTGGTCAACGCACGTGAGAGAAGTTTTGTTATAATTTTTTGGACGCGACAAAAAATATAATTCATTTTTGTAACGAAACATAACCCGTAACAAATGATGCGGTGCAAATATTTTCTGACAGTTGCAATATCTTTTCGTAATGGTTTTAGTAATGAAATCATTTTGTAACAAATAATATACAATTTGTTTGTTTAAAAAACCTTTTTGTTACCGTCTAAAAATGATGCAATTGTAAGAGTGTTTGTAACAACATCAATTTTGTGACAAATAATATACAATTTATTTTTTTCCATAATAAATACGAAATTCATCATAAAATCTATAAAACGAGACAGATCCAACTACTTCTAAAGCATCCATAAATAGCTACACTTATAATCGTGTCAACTATGCACGAAAGAACTACATAAAATGCAAACAAACAAAAAAAATGATCAATCTAGTCAGCCAAAAAGACGTAATTATACAAAAAATGATCACTCCAGTATAGAAAAATATAAGACATCAATCCAATCTAAACATATACATATATGTGGACGCTTATGCAGTGACAAAGTACGGGGGAGCCATTTAGGTGCGGCAAAACACCTGTAATTAATAATTTATATAAAAATTTATTTACGAAACGAATAAATTAGTACAAAAAAAAGCCCTCAATGTGATCAACTCGTAGAACAAAATGGAATCCAGTGGTGCACTAAATAGTTGACTAATCATGCATTTACTAATCCTTGACTAGAACATGACATCAATTTGTAGAATTAATTTTCTTATATCATATTAAAAAAAAGTTCAACAATTATCACCAGAGTTTTTGTGATTCCAATAAAATCAGCAATAAAATTCAATCAAAATAATCATCGTTATGATGTTGAACCCCATAAATAATTAAACAAAACTAAACAAGGCTACGATTCTAGTATTTTAAATACATAAACCAATAGCACATTCAGTTCTTCATAACATAAATAAACAAACATAATTCCTAATTTTTATAAGTCAAAAGTCATGTCAGAACATGTCCTATACATGTAACAGCCTAGATACGAGTAAAAAAAACTTAAGAAATTAACATTTTACCATATAGCTAGGGCTAACATTGTCTGTGACACAATAATATATAAAAATGAGAAAAAAATTGAACAAAAAGAGTAGATACTCATATATAAACAATTGTTTTCTTAACTTAAAGACGGAAAAAGTGGATTTAAAAACGAAAAAATCTCGTTACGAAAATGATATTTTCTTGTAGTAGAGTGTTCTTTTTTCTCTATATGTTCTCAATCAATTCATTCTTCATCTATGGTGTGTTTATTATCTTTTATTTTTATATTTTTTATTAATCAATTTCCGATGAATTTTGAAATTAATAAAAATATCTCAATTTAATCATATAGTTATATTTATTTATGAAAACAAACACTTGATAGATACAATGATAGAATAAACATATATTTCACATTTCATATGCACATAAAAAAATTATTAATACCATATACAGTTACATACAAATAGCACATAATTAATATATATTTAGCAATATATATAAATACAAATATCACAAATTAATATTCATTCAACATTGTTCAGTAAAATAACTTAGAATATTAGAAAATTTTATATAAAAATTATTAATATCATATACATATACAGTTACATACAAATAGCACAATTAATATATATTTAGCAATATATATAAATACAAATATCACACAATTACGGTTCATTCAACATTGTTCAGTAAAATAACTTAGAATATTTAGAAAATTTTATATAGCACATAATTTATATTCAATTAGCAAAATCTTATAATTAACGTTCATCTAGTATTATATGGTTTAAATACTTGGAATATATTTGTACTATTTTATATTTATATATATACAAATAGTAAATAGTTCATATTTAATTAGCAAAATATATAAATACAACATTACATACTTAAAGTTCATTTAAGTATTACTAAATTGCCGTTACAAAATCAAAACTATTAAATATACTCTCTTCTTCGTTCCATATCTATCTATCAATTTACTTTTTGCACAGAGTTTTAAAAATATTAGTATTATATTACGATGTAGTAAATATAATAGTAAAAAGACTAAATTAACCCTATTAGTGTTGTATGATATAAATGTAATGACATTTGTGTAATATATTGTAAATTGGAAAGATATTTGTAATGTTAGGTAAATGGTATAATTATTAAAAAAAATGAAATTCATAGGTTCTTATGAGACAGACCAAAATAGAAAAATGGATAGATTGTTAAGGGACAGAGCGAGTATCATATATGTGATCAATGGTGCATATTAATTCAGCATGGTACTGACCGTTTAGGGTAATATTAATATCCATGCACCACTTTTAACCGCCACCGTAATATATATATATATATGTATGTTATACTTCTTCCGTTCCAACTAATTTGTTTCATTTAGATTACACACGGAGTTTTAGGTATTGTATAATTAGTGAAAATAATTATGATTTAATAAAAAAAGTTTAGATTAAGATTAGGATGACTAAATATTTTAATTAAAAAAAACTTATAAATTATGAATTTTAAAATTTGATTAAAATGTATAATTGTATTTCCAAAAAAAAAAAAAAGGACAAAGTATGTGAAACGGAAGAAAATAAAAATGTAGTGGATAAATTAAGTGGAACGAATGGAGTATTTTTTTGGTAATATTAATAGTAAAACAAGTCAAAAAATTTGATTAGGTCTACATAAAAATAGCTTGTTTTGTTGTTTCGGCTTATTTATTTGCACTAGGATTGCCCCAAAGGATACATCACAACTCTTGTTTCTTTGTTTTGACAATTCACATTAGATTGCTTGTGGAGATACAATAATGCAAAACTACTTATATTCATGAACAATATTAAGAAATTGTGTACTTACGAGCAAACATTAGTTCTCAATAAATTAATAACTCAACATAAGAAAAAAATATAGAACGACTCAATGCATAACAGACAATATGTAAACTCCACCTCAAACGCAAACAAAAAGATTACTCTTAATCACATAGTTACACACAATAAAAAAGAACATAAATGTCTAGACACTAACAAAAAAATATATATATAGACTCTCATCTCACATGCTCGATCACAGGCAGACATATCGTGTATAGTTCAACCCATAACCATGCTCCACCACATTGATGTCAATCACATCAAAAAGCACATAGGTTTGCATATGCTATCACAAAGGTAATCAACACTAGCACACAACTACTCAAGTATGGTACACAAAACTATTGCAAACACTATCACATAGTTAGTTGTCCAATCACAAGATTATCAAGGAACTCTTCAATACTACAACAAAGTTATTTGCATAGAAAATTACAATTTAGAATACACACAATATCCTAAAGAATCATCAAGACCACAACAAAATCGAATTCAACAATTTCAATTCATAGAGAATTCTAATGAAACGCATGATGCTTTTCACATAGAAAAATATTCATCATCTAATTCCACAAAGAATACACCCACAATACTTATCCAAAAAAAAAAAAAGATCCTAGATAATCATATATGCCACAACAACGGATAAAAAAAAAAAAAAAAAGAAATTTAAACATATTGAATTACAAAAAATTTTACAATATTAATTATATTCAAAAACAATTTCAAGGGTTGTTTTTTCAAAATAAATGTCATTATGTCTTGTCCCTCAAAATATTATTTATTTAATATTTAAAAATTGCTCATGGAACTATAATGTCAGAAATCATATATGCCATAAAGTAATTTTATTCACAATTACAACATTGGAAAAATGTATAGAATGTAAAATAATTTCAACATTACGTAACACATAGATTGGTTTTCTTTTCAATTTTTAAAAAATATACTTATTAGTTATATACTTCACCGCAAACAAAATATTTTATAGATATGGATCTATTTATCACTCTAAATTTCATTTTACCTTCATAGAACAAAAAATTATTTTCAATAATCTTGCTATTTTGATTACTTCTTTTAAGTGTTTTACCCTCTTAAGTAGATTACATCACTATCTTTATTTCCAATCTATTTATTAGACTCTCAATATAAATCATCTCTTTTGAATTTTGCTTACAATAGAAAAATCTAATTTTCATTTAAAAGAATCCAATTAGCATGTTCCAACAATTGCTGATTTTCCTACCATTTTTTAGAAAATAATCTTTCAATATTTTGAAGGAATTTTATATGAAAAATAACAAAATTTGTTTACTAAAAATTATAACACAAACATGCTATAAGTAGACAAAAAATAGATAATTCACTTTGACACACAATTCATATAAAATGAAAATAAAAATATATGAGCATATGCAACATAATACAATTTTTTTTAAAAAAAAATCAAACACAAATTCACATATCAACAAACTACCTAAAGTGCAGTATGCACTTATCAAATAAACAAAACACAGAGTTTACTAACAATGCACATAGGTTGAAGAGACATAACCAAGAAAATAAAACAACTTTAAATTTTGTTGGTAAAGAAATTCAATCTCATGTACTATGTACAAGAATTAAGTGAAAACAAGCATAAGCAGATAATACCGTTTAACTCAAAATTTATCATACCTTGAAATGAGCTCTAAAGATCAATTGTATGAAATTCTCGACTACAATAATTATATTTCCAATTCAAAAATGAGTTATATTTCCAATTCAAAAATGAGTGAACGTGATATTGTTTGGTACCTAAAACAAAAGGCAAGAAGCTACGTTTGAGTGAAATTTGGAGAATGAAGTCTTCTTTCAAAGTAAGACCAAACTCATAAGCTTATTTTTTTTTGATCTGAACAAGTTGAATAGGATCCTTTTTGTTACATTACATATCCCCGGTGTGGCGACATGGATGAAAAAGAAAAGAGATGAATAAGATTTCTCTCGCTTTTGGCATAGTGGGCCTAACCAACGGGCTATTATTACACACACTTATATTTTATGATAGTTGGAGTTTTAAATACAAGATCAAAGTATGATAGTGTGTTCACTTAGCATTTTTAAATAAAACAATTATCTATAAATACTGTTAAAAAAAATAAAATATATACCTATTAATATAATATATATAATATTTTATTTATTTATAAAAAAATCAATAATTAAATATAAAATATTATTTTGTATATTGTCAACAGAATTCACCGCATCTTACGCCTGAAAACCACAAAAAAAAACAAATTCGCAATTCCTAATTATACTGTATGCATTTATATTTGCAATAATGCAATTTATCCACCACCACCAAAATAGGCTATTCCTATATGTTTGTAACTATAAATAGATTGATTTATATTTATATATTACTAGGTGTAAATCCGTGCAATGCATGGTTCGTATAAATTGTTAAAATAATATTAAATAAATAATTAATTATATTGGTAAATATCTTATAGAATGATACAAATATTTTTAAGATTTCAACAATTCATACTAAATTTACCATGTAACGAATTCTTTTTATTGTATCAATAAAGATATAATTATTTATGTATACATATATAAATACAATCTATAAAAGTGTTAATAAACACTCGTAGTAATTATATATCATTTCCTGTTATATATTTAAAAAATATATTAGTATGCTAAAATAATTAATAATAAAATAATATATATTTATATTTATATGTGTAAAATATGTCTTATTTTGTAAATTTCTTAAATAGAATAGTTGACATCGAAAGATAAATTGAAATTGTTTGTGTGACAATTTTAAATTTCATACTTACGGTATTGCCTTTTATTGTCTAATTAGTCTTATATCTACACTAAATATTGTATATAAAATATAACTAAAAAATTATAATATATTTATAGCTATATAAATATACAATCTTTGTAAAATTAGTTTCACTTCAAATATTTTGAACATCAATATGGTCAATTTGTCCAATAATACGGAAAACTTAACATTCATATAAAATATAAAAAATAAAAAAAATTAAAATTATAAATTAAAAAAATTAATTATAAAGTTAGTATATTTGTACAATAATTATGTAACAAATTTTAATATAATTATTATATAAAAAAATATATGAAATACTTAAATTATTTATACAAATTAGAATAACTACTAAAGCAAATAGATAATTTGTTTTAACAACTAACTTTTAATTTATTTTTTTAAAAATTAATATATAATTATTTATCTTAATTTTTTATTACCAATTTAATAAATAAGCAAAAAATAATGTAATTCAATAATTAATATATATAGCCACAGAAATATCAACTATAATTATTCAAACTTATTATTTTTTTTAAAAATAAAATTATACATTAACTTATAAATAAAAAGTTGACTAAATTTTTTGAAAAATTATTCAAATATATATTAATTGCATATGATATACGTGATAGATAAAAATTAACAATAAATTTACATATTAAATACAAATCAATCATTCGTTCCTCATATATGATCTATTTTTTTATTTTTAGTAAATTTATCAATCTTAAATTTATAATATTTTACACGTATGACCCCCTCAAAATCCTTTATTTCTATATGTCTTTCCAATTAACAAATATTTTATTTACCTTTAAAACTCTCCATTTTTAAAAAAAATAATTTTTGGTAATGATAAATAAATAAATAATTTTTTTATTTGTAATATAAAATTTTATTCTCTAAAAAATAGTATTTATATATATATTATTGAGATATATAATGTTTAAAACATTCAAACACATTTTAAATTTGTTTTAATAATTAAATAATAATACTCACTATTTAAATAGCTAATTTATACTACATTAATTCTCTTGTCCAAATAAAATGTTGCATCTTTGTCGGGACGGAGGGAGTATATTTTAATACTTATTGAATTCAATATCTTTTGAAAGGCGATAGATACAAAATTCATGAAAAAAAAATTAATATATGAATAGAAAATAATATATAAATAATCTAGAAATTATCAATTACAAATATTATTAAGTTTACCAAGAAAAAAATAACTATAAAATAAATAAGATCTTGCAAAATATAAATAAATATCATATTAAATTATTTATACAATATAGATACAATATGAGATTTGAATGCTTCCGAAATTGTCACTAAAATCAATACAGATCAAACAAAATAATTATAAAATATAATATATAGAATTAATAATTTTTTTTTAACTTCAAAAAAGAAAATCAAAACGGTGAACCTTCAATCTTCTGTATCTTCATCTTTTTTTTTTCTTAAATCAAAATAAAAATAAAAGTAAAATTTGTTGAGAAATATGCAAAAGAAATGAGAATATGAGTTAAAAAAAAAAAGAAAAATTAAAATTAAACTTTATAAAATTTAAAAAGTGTATATATATCCACTAACACTATAAAATAAACAGTAAAAATTACTTCCTCCATCCCGGAACTAAATATCCATTTGCTTTTTTAACGTAGTTTTAGAAATATTAGTATTATATTGGGATATAGTAGGAATAAAGTAGAAATGACTAAAATAATCTTATTAGTATATGTGATATAAAGGTAATGACATTTGTGTAATATATTGTAAGTTGTAAGGGTATTTGTAATGTTAGGTAGATAGTACAGTTATTAAAAAAAAAATAGATACTTTGTTATGTGACGAACTAAAATGGAAAAATATATACTTTGTTATGGGACGGAGGTTTTATATGATTTTAAATACCCTACTATCATGATAAAAAACTGTAAAACAAAAAGAAATAAAAAAATCAGAAAAATCTCAAAAATATCATAACAAAGGGATTAGAGACTGATCTGAAAAACATAATATATAGATAATTAGTTTTATTATAAAAATACTTTGTTCCATAACAATAGATATTTTTTCATTTTTGTTTGTCGTATAACAATTGACGTTTTTCTATTTTGAATAAAATATACTAAATCAAAATATAGTTAACAAATAGAAATCAACTTAATTAACTAAATAACATATATAACGTTATAAATTATATATAACAACTCAAAATCCTTTCATTTTTCTCTTTCTCATAAAAAAAATATTTATCTACATTTAAAACTTTACATCTTTATAAGATTAATCTATTTTAGTTATAAATAAATAAAAATATTTTTTTATTTACTTGTATTATTAAAAATTTTATTTTACAAAATGGTATTTGTATTGCCTATATTTTTTTTATTACAATATAATTTTAAAATATTTAAAAAATATATATTTTAATTTTTTAATTATATATATATATATTAATTTTATTTTAAAACTATAATATCATTAATTACATAAAAATAATAAAATAATATTACAATTTATTATTATTAGCTAATTAAATATTATTTTTTATAACATATAACCAATAAAAAAAATTCAATTATATTGAAATTTAGGGAGAATGAGATTTTTTAAATAATAATATAAAGAAAATTTTAAAACTATTCTTGTACTTTCTGTTTATTATTTCCACTCATTATTTCAGAGTTTCTCAAATTTCTTCATGTTATTCAAGAAGACTATCTTTTGCATTTTTTTTTTCCAATGTTACCATTTTTTTGAAAAAAAAAACATTTTAGAGTGTGTTTATTTGTAATTATTTTTATTTATTTCACTATTAACCACATTATTTATTATAAAAATATTTTACTTTTTATATATAAAAAATATATATCATATTCAAGTTACTATTTAAATAAAAATTTAATTATTTATTCCTTAAAAAAACCACCAATTAAACATACTCCAAAGTTGTGTTTTCTTGTAGATTTTGCACAGATTTTTATTATTCAGTTTTTTTTTCTCTAAAAAATATCACATCAAGTAATTATTGTTTTTCTATATTATATTATAAATTTATTTTACGTTCAAAACATCAAATCAATCTCTATTTATATTACATCAAAAAACTCGTGTCCGGTCAAATAAGCACACAATTGAATGATGAAGGGAGTAATAGAAAATGAATTAGAAAACTATTAGACAGGCATAAAGATAAAAATTGCTATTTCCCCTTAAATACTTAACCACTTCTTTAAAAATTATAACTCAACAAGATGTCAATATCATTTATCTTCGAAGGACAATTAATCCACATAGAGGAAAAATCGATTCAAAGCTTTCTAAAACCATCAATCCCATTAAAAGCACACACAATTCAAAAAGTAGAAAATATAACAATCATAAAATTGTCACAACTTTAGAAAACAAATTAATAGTAAACTATATATATAATTGCAACAATGAATCAATGTTGTCATTCCTCTTCAACCATGGCCATTCTACTCAAAGGACTAGGACCAAGTTTTCTCCTCCTCATAGAACTTCTTCTTCGAATAATTTCCATCTCATTTCTTCTCCTAACTTGCATCATTGCCTCTTCTTCGATCACAAATCTCCTCATCAAGACGTCATCGGTTAGTGATTTCCCGCGGAATATCTTTCTCCCCTCGATGCTCATTCTTGCGCTCGGCGTGCTTCTTATCTCTTGAGAGGCGTGGAATGGCGCCTTTGATCTCGGGTAGCTATAGCTCCTCCTTGGAGGGACATCGGCTTGGAAGACCTCGGTGTAGGAGGAGATTGGCGCGCATAGACAAACGCGGGTAAACGTCGTGGCGACCCTCATGGATGTGCATTTTCTTAGCTTGCCCTTGTTAGGGTTTGTTGTGGGGATGTCATTTGTTGTTTTGGGGATTGTTTTTGAAAAAAATGTTTGGTTTTTGGAGGGAATATTGTTGGGTGACTTTTGAAGGGCCTTCCACATTGTGGCCATTTCAATTGCTCTTTGGTACCAAGGCTTCCTACATATACATATATATATATATATATATATATGACATAGAACATGTTACAAAACCATTTTATTATTATGCAATGCACATATTCATAGTGAAAATAATTTAATGTGATTGAAAAATTTTGAAATAGTAAAAAGTTTGGGATTGATTTGAGGTTTTGTGAGAGAAATTATGTATCTGATGTAATTTTTTTAAAAAAAATAAAAGAAAAAAATATTGTTGAATAGTATCAAATTTTTAAAAAATATGTATGTAAAGAGAGCATTAAAGTTGAATTAAATTATTGTTCTAGAAAAAAAAATGTGAAATTTAAATATGCAAATACGGTCTTCTTCTATTTGTTGTTATTCATTCATTCATTGATTTAAATTTACTATAAGAGATTATTTTCCATGGTTTTTAGAATGGAAGGGATAATTTTGTATATTTATTTTCTACAAGAATTTTTTGAGAAATGTTTATAATTTATTGTGTTATTGTCACAAAAGATATATATTCTCCACACACAAATATTATATATATATATATTTATATATCTCTATAATACAACTTAACAATGGAATAATTCCCTTTCTGAAGTCATGCATGAGGCCAGCTAACTATTGACTAATTGCTTAATATATATATATATATATATATATGAGAGAAAAGATAATTAAAGGGCATGAACAAAATTGTAAGAACCCTAAACACAAATGTGAAATCAGTATCATATATATATCAAACAAATTCAAAGAAACCATACATATCATTAATTTCTTACCAAATTTATACTAATTTTCTCTCACTAACAAGAAGTTTTCAAGCACATCACCATTACCACTCACACCATTTTTCCACACAGTGTGTGTATGAGAGAGAGAGAGTAGAGTGAGAGAATACCTTGTGGGTGAGTTGTTGGGATCTTGCATGAACAAAGGAGGGTGGACAGGGAGAAGTGATAATCAGTATGAAATGGAGATGGAGAGAAAAGGGTGTTTGGGATGGTCATTTGTTGGAGAGAGAAAGTTAGAGCGAGAAAGAGGGGACAGAGAAAGGAATGAATGGATCAATGGAAGAAGGAATTATCAAACTTTAATGGTGTGAAAGATAGGTAGGCAATGGCTTTCTTTTCTGTTTTTTATTACTAGTATTATGCTTTCTTTACTAAACTCTTTTTCTCTCTCTCTCTCTCTTTCTCACTCTACTTTTGCTTTGCCAGGAATCATTCCCATTCATCAATCTCACTCTCTCTCAGATCAGATAAGAGTGAGAGACACACACAGAGTGAAGTGATGTGTGTGCATCTTTGCTTTTTCAGTAATTTTAACTATGCCCATTATACACACTTTAATAATTTATACATACATACATATATGTATATATGTATGTATATATTATCATGTCAATGACAATATAATAATATTTGTATGATGTTTGGTCTTGCCAAATACATGGAACTTGTTGGTGAATTTTCTTTATCTAAAGCTTAGTAAATGATTATTTAATATTTCTTAATTTGATTAATTTATTTAGTTTTGAAAAAGGGATATTTGAAGTGTTGATGGTGGCTAATCAAATGACCATTTACTCCTTTGCATATGGTTTAAATTAAATTAAATATGTATTATGTAAATTATTATTACTATTAATTATATTTTTTGTTTTTTTCGTAATGTAGGAATTCACAATCATTACTTGACAAGTGCACTCCGGTAAATTTTCGATCGAAATTAATAGTCTGTAAACACGATAAAGCAAGTCACACTATACGAATTATATATGATAGGTAAGACCTAAAGACGGTTGAAGGTTTAACATTGTTAAGTTCATGTTATCTATTTGTGGTGTGTTACCATATATTTTGTGATGATATCAATCGTGACGTACTAGCAAAGTTTCTTCGGATTTTACTATTTGGATTATGCGCTTTCCGAAAAAATTATATTTTTTCTCTCATGAAACATCCCTTCAAACATTATTTTCTTACCGATCCCAAACCATTTTTTTTTTTAAACTCATCAAAAAAACACACCCTCTAATGTTTTAAAAATAAAAATAAAAAATAAAAATGCATATAATTATAATTAGCTAACATAAATATTAAATGAAACATCTGACCTTGACAAATAATTATAATTAAACATAATTTGAAACAACATATATCTGACCTTAACAAATACTAATTAATCATGTCTCAATCTCCACAGCTGATCTAACAACCTCTGTTATTCTAATTAATTGTATTACTTCATCCTAATTCTCATTTGTAGTTTGAAATTTATTTATAATAAAATGTTTATTTAATTTTTTGTTTAAATAGTATTTCGAAGAAAATAAGTATAATTTTATTGAACATCATATGTTTATTTTGATTTAGGGTTAAACCTGTTGGGATGCAAACCCAAGTCCCATGTTAGAAATTGTGAAGAAAATTACACACCTTATAAGTCCGAAGTGAACCCCACTAGTATGAGACATTTTGGAGAATATCCAAAAACAAATCCGTGCGAGCTTAGCCCAAAGTGGACAATATCATACTAGTGTTGAGTTGACTCAGTCCCAACAGTGGTATCAAAGCCCGGTTAGATGGTGAAGTGGACTGGGTGGCATTGGACATTGGTTGTGGTGGTGGGCTTGCCCTTGTGACCTGCGGATGGGTCGGTCCCGATTGAGGTGGTCAGACAGCGGATCCCTCTGTGATAGACAGTGCAAGATAGACAGAAATCCGTGCGGGCTCAACCCAAAGCGTCCGTGCGACCTCAACCCAAAGTGAACAATATCAGGTGTTGAGTTGGCCAATCCCAATAAAACCCAATCAAACGCTAAATAAATTACCCATAACTAATAATAAAAATATGGAGAATTATATTTATAACTTATCTAGAAAAGCCCCTATAATTACACACACTATCTATGCTATGAATTTGGAGAGAAAGTAATATTATTTCCTCAGCTTTTGAGTTGTCTCGATTCAGTTCTATTATTTTTAAAAAGTCATATGATATATTCATTTTTATTTTTATTTTTTTTGTTATAACAATTGAATTGAGAAATTTCTTTTTTTTTTTTATGTTTGAAATTAAAATTTGAATTTAGTAGACACAATGGTGAGTGATCTTTGCTCAATTAACAAAACAAACAATTATGCTTTATTTGATATATCATTTAAAAATATATATATATGTATATATATTTAATAAAAAGGTATAAGAATGAAATAAATTAAAGAAATGATACTTTAAAGAGAGAGACACGTGATTGAAGGTAAGGTAAATAAGTAAAAATAATTACAAATTGTGATGGTCATAATGACATCCGATCCATTTCTGCATTTGTGTTATGATTCAGGGCAACTTATGGATTGCATATATATATATATATATATATATTATGAGAAAACAAAAAATAAAATAAATAAAAAACACAGAAGTTTTACGTGGTTTGGTGACGGTGTGCCAACTTACGTTCACGGGCAGAAATCGGAGAGATTTTATTATACTGATTTAGAGATTTACAGTTATGTTATACGACTAGGAACCATAGCTATCTATTTATAAGCACCTCAAAACACCCTAAACCCTAAGTCACGTTTCAATAATATATATATTGATTTTTTTAAAAAAACTAATAAATAAGGTTTTTCTTTAAAAAAAAAAAAACAATTTAAATTATTGAATGCAATATTTATTAATAAAAATAATAATTGTGAAAAAAAACTTCCTTACTCATATCATTTCCAACCTATCTCAATTTGTCTTGATCGTATTTTAGTTTAAAGTATTTTTTTTAGGTGAAATATAAAAAGTTATATCGATAGTATAAATAATAATAGTATTTTGTATTGAATATTGACTCTTTTTGTAAATATGAAATTGTATTTTCTACTCATTTCCAAACACTTGCAATATTTTTAAGATAAAAAATAATTAAATATATTTAATTTCTACATCACAATTTATCCCACCACATCATGCAAATAAAATATAAATATACATTTTTTCTCAGCGCAACACCTAATCAATCCCAAATTATTTTATTTAATTCTATTCACCTAAATTCTCGTGCCGAAAATAAATATTGGACTATATTTGAGATGAAGAAAGTATTATAGAGTATTTTTTCTATTTTCACAAAACAAACACACTCAAATTTTGAATATTTACTCCCTCCGTCCCAGAAAATATGAGACTATTATTGTAGATACGAAAATTTAGATAAAGTATAATTAGTAAATAATTAAAAAATGTATTAGTAAAAATAATTATAGATTAAAATTAAGATTAAGATAAGTAAATAATTTAATTAAAATTAAAAAAATTATAAAATTTAAAATTTAAAATGTGATTAAAGTGCATAATTATATTTCCAAAAATAAAAATAACAAATTACGTGGGACAGATCAAAATATAAAATATGAACAAATTATGTGGAAAGGGGGAAGTATTACTTTCTTACGATTAAATAATCAATTAATTTATTAGATGGTATGAATGAGTTATTAGTCTTAAAGGCCTCAGGTCAATAGCCCCGGCAGCTCCTACCCCTTCCGCACCGGCCAATCGCATCACGCCTGTATCTATTTATTTTTAATTTATCAATATTTTATTCGCCATGTATATATTAATTTTTAATTTATCAATATTCAATTTCTTATATATTTTGTTATATATGTTTGCAATCAACATTATTTTTCTATCTAAGTTGCCCAACACAATGACTATAAACCTTACATTCACATATATATATATATATATATATTTTGTAGGTTTTAATTTTGATTTGAAAATTGCAAATAATAAAAACTTAAACAATATTTTGTACTTTCTGATCTCCGCGTGTATTCCACTTAACAAATACTCTACTTTTGCATCTTTTTGTTAACTTTTCATTATACATTAATCTAGAATTTTCAAAACATCGTTGCACTTAGCAAATCCTCTACCTTCGCATATTTTTGTCCACCTCTTCATTATACATTAATCTAAAATCTTTAAAAAATTATTTTTTTTATAAAGATTTTCAATCCATAAAAACATAATATTCCAAAAAAAATTAATTTGTTTGCAATTGCAAAAAAATGTCTTGTCTGATGGATCGTATTTAAAAATATGATACTTCGATCTTCTAAGATAACTAGCCTGCCATTATATAATAGTTTTTTACCACTAACAACTCTTTTCATAATTCATTTTTGGAATATTCTAAAAACTTTTTGGGTATACAAATTCGCAACATCAGGAGTTGAACGGTCATTAAAAACACATATGTACTAGTATTTGCTTTGAAATTAGCTTCCAATTGTTCGTATGAAAGAAATTTAACAATATTTTAAACTTTTAGGAAAACAAGCGTAAATTGTTCTTGTGAATTACATATTTTTTTATAACTTTATTAATACTCTCATTGCCTTGTGTCATGGTAATATTAACACAAAAGAACTGAAGGTCATATACCAAAATTAATTTTCTTTCACTTTGAACAACCTTCTCAATGAGTTATTTCCCACCAAATTATATATCACCAGTATTTTATTTCATTTATGCAAAAAATCACCCTATTCGTCAAGATCGTATATACATATACTAAAATTATGAGCAAAGCTTTTATGCTCAACAAAAATACTATGCAAATGTATGACAACATTTTAATACATATGTCAAATATATAACCTGCAAAATTGAATAGATTAGAAATAAAGATATTCTACTACAAAGTATTTATATATATATATATATTTCATAATTAAAACTCAAATATATTGCACTATTTTTGTCTAATATGTAATATGTGATGAGTCTTATGCCACCTCAAAACCAACACATTTATCATAGCTTGGTCTTGATATGTCAACATTGTAATCGGTTTTCTCTCGTACATAATTCCAACAAAAATATCAAACAACTATGCAACGAGAGAATAGTCTCGTCATATAACAGTGTTGCACTGAAAAATATTATTTGCTTTTGATGATTAACACCAACAAATAACATTCTATTATTTCTATACGTAGTGTCGAAACATATTACATCTTCGAAATCTATATAATCTACTTTCATTTTACCATCAATCCAAAATATATTTATAATTATATCACCTCCATCTGCTTCCAGTATCCTAGATCTTCATGTACTTTGTTCTTTTAAATTGCAAATAGTTTTTATAATATTATTTAATAAAACCTAAACTATCTCGGTTAGTGGCTTTTTTAACCATTAGTTCATGTGAAATTTTTGGAACAAACCTCACATATTCAAACAAATCAATATAGGCAGCATGAGCAGAGGCGAATCTACATTATATCTGGTGGTGGTACGTGCCACCTGTGATTTTTATTATCACCAAAAAGAATTTTTATAATTTAATAATTATGCAACCACTAAAAAATTGAAATGTCACTATTTAAAATTTGAAATTGATCTTTATCCCAAAATTTTAGATGAACGGTTTAAATTTTAATATTTAAAATGTCATCAATATCGAAATAATTGAAATTCAATTCAAATGAAATAATTAATTTATATTTTAAATTTATATACTGTGACACCAGTGAATTTTTTTTTCTAAATCCGCCGTTGAGCATAAGCATCATCTATTCTCTTATGCAACCAAAATAAATCATTTTCTTAAAAACGAGTGAACTGATGAATATATTCAGGTATAAACTCACATACTCCATATTTCATATTATCTTTCGCTCGAAATTTCATCATTATCTTACATCCGAATCTTATTATTACTTGTGGAGCTCTCATGTTAATATTTCTTTTTACTTTTTCTCCTTGTACCTTTAGTATTACAAGAAAACATTTTAGATTCTTGTTCGATCTCTATGCAATTTATATCTTTTATGTTCTAAAACATATTTTCTTAGCATAAGCTAAGTAAAATTCATAGGCATCTTCTTTATTGTCAAACTTCATTTCAATTTGAGGTATTTCTTCGGTAAATATGTGATGATTATGAGATTAGTCATTATTTTTCATGTTCGTAAAGTCTAATCTATGTGATGGCGAATACTTATTCATAACTAAATCATCAATCTATGTTGTATTAAGCAAAAAGGCAAACCTCTTTTTTCCATGTATTTTTGGCATATGAACAAAATTGCAGGTCTGTTGTTGCACTATAAAAAATAGTATATTAGTAACGGAATTTCGTTCCTAAAGTGTATGTAGTTAACCCAATTTTCTCTCTAATTCCGTCTCTAATGTTTTTAGTAACGGAAAAAAGGAGATTTAGAGACAAAAAAAATCTTGTTACAAAATTGATATTTTTTTTTGTAGTGTTACAGCTGTTGGTTGACACCATTTTGGAAAAACTGCATACAGACAGAAAATTGACCGAGTTTCCTACTTTTACTGTACTGAAAAGACAAACAAACCTGTCTCGTGAAGAGGACATGCAGGAGAAGGCAATTGTATGTCTCTCTCGCCTTGAATGACATTAATTGCCTTGAACATACTGCCCCAAAATTGTGCATAAACCAGTCTGGTTAAACCTGTCCAAAGTGGGTGTGTTCAAATTTGAATATAATGAGTGAAACAAATTTGTTTCATATACACTTGTTGAGTGTTTTATTTTCTCCACGTCACAGTGAGTTGACACTACAACAAAAATTCATATTTCTATGAAAGAAATATATCTAGCTAATGAATTTGTTACAAAATTAGCCATAAAAATATATGTAGCGGCTATAAACAGTGTAGCTAATTTTGCCACATAAATTGTCATGACAATTTGCAATGTAATTTGCTACAACTTATTTGACACACTAATTGCCACAATAATAAGTTTGATATATATTTTGCCACATCTAAATAACAAATTATTTTACAAAATTTTTCTACACAAATTGCCACGATTTATTTGAATAAATTTTGTCATGAATAATAATAATATTTAAACAATTAAAATAAAATATTTTAATTTTTCATGTGCATAGCAATTCAAAATTTGATGTAATATTTAAATGGTAGAATTCAATGTTATAAATATTAACAATAAAAAAAAAAATTAATACAACATTATATTTTCTAACACTACTATAAACAAATATTGTTAATAAAATTAATATTTTTAAAATACATATAATAACATCAATACAATATTTAATCAAATATATTTACATAATACACTAAAAATACATATGTAACTAAATCTTCCAAATTTTGGATTATTTAAGTTTTGACATATATGCTCGGCCTTCAACTTCTTTTTCTTCTTGGTATCAAATAGCTTCTCTATTTTCTTCTAATAAGTCTTAAAAAGATAATAGTGAAAAAAATTAGAAAATAAATCATTAGTGACTTATAAAATACTAATTTAATGATAAAAAAAAACTAATAATATAAATAGAACAAATATTAGTAATTTGAACACAAAAACAAAATAGTAAAAAAAATTAACAATAAAAAAAAATAAAACATATGAAAGAAAAAAGGACAAACAATTATTTATATTTTATATTTTTTAGAAAATTAAACAAGATAAAAAATTGATAAAAAAAAACATACTTAGTATAAGTTTTAAAAAATAGAGAAACAACAAGAAATTTTTTTTACAAAATATTAGTTAAAAATATTATAAAAAAAACAAAAATCAACTATTCAATATATACGAGGATTCCGTACAAATATTCCTTTCAATAAAATAAATAAAATATTATTATATCAACAAAATAAAAATAACTAAATATTCAAATAAAAAATATATACAAAGATTCAAATTTTACCTTCAAATTTATGAACACGAACACTTGATACGTACCTATACCTGTATATAGCAACAACGAAGATGAATGAATAATGATCTATGTTATTGAAAAAACTAAAAGTATAAAAGAAGATAAATAAACCTTTATAGGAAACGAGAAGGAAATAAACTTTAATCAAAAACAAAAAAGACAAAAGCGTGGAGAATAATCTATATTATTGAAAAAACTAAAAATATAGAAGAATAGAAATAAAACTTTACGAGAGAAAAAAGAAATAAACTTTAATCAGAAACAAAACAACAAAAGAACGCACAGAAAAGAAGAAAATAAATTAAAACCGATAGAAAAGGAAAAAAAGAGAAAGAAAATGAAAAACTATATCCATCGTGAAGATGAAAAGGAGAATTCGTGTAAACTTGTGAAAATTTAAACTATATATAATATAAATCTATTTTTATATGAGTTATTAATTATATAGATAAACTTTGACAATTTCAATTTTATATTTAATCATATAATTATATTATATAAACATTATAGCTTAATATATTATACCTTTTTAATTTATTATATAATAATTATATTAATATATAATAGTATAATAGATATAGATAAATATTTGACTATTTCAAAGATATTATTTTTAGTTTTACAGATAATTTATCTATGAATATTATATTATAATAAATTATAAAATATTAGTTTATTTTAAAATAAGATATAATAAAAGATAAATAAATTTTACAAATAATTTATCCATAAATATTATATATTTTACTAAATTGTAAAATATTAATTTATTTTAAAACAAGATATAATAACAAATATAGATAAATTATATGTATATTTATAAGATATAATAACAAGTACAGATAAATTATATGTATATGTATAAGATATAATAACAAGTACAGATAAATTATATGTATATTTATAATAAAAATTATTATGATTTTGAATGATTAGCTATAATAATTTATTTTGCCACAATATTATATACGAATATTTTTATAATTTTATTTAGTTATTTATTTGTAAATAATGTAACATAAATTTGTCATAAAAAAAATAAAATGTGACTAATTTGCTTCAATATTATCAATAAAAAAAATTTATAACAAATTTTGCTACAAAAATAGTTATGGATAAATATAATTTTATCTTTTTTTATTATATTTTGTGGCAAATTATATGACAGTTTTAACATATAATTTTTCATAGCAAATTTTTGTAACTATATCAATGTTCTCCTGTAGTGTGAGAAGTATGTTAACGGAGATTTGAAGCCGTCAAAAAGAAAATGTTCATGGAGTCGAAACTGAAGGACATAACCAACTGGTATGCCACCTTACTCTTAGTTTGACTATTGGTTTACTGAAGTTGTTACTGCGTTGTAACAACCTGTCCATCTGAGTTTGTAAAATGATACGAAGTTTGGTTAGAGGATAGGTTAGGTAGATTTGTTTAGTGTCTTTAATGATATTAACAAGTATTTAGTTTAGTGAAATACTCCTGGATAGGTATCCCCAAATATAAGTTTTAACACTGAACTGGGTTAACAAATCGTGTGTTTTATTTGTTCTTGTTTTGCACTTGCTTAGCCATAAAATCATGCACATACACACTGCAGTTTTAACAATGCGACAACCGTGTTCAAAGTTATATTAACCACCGATGGTTTAATATTTCCATTGCCTATAAAATTTGGAGGTCTTAGTCCTCTTATTGGAACCAATCGAATATCCAACAATCTTTATAACTTATAATAGACAAATACAAAATTGACTGGCATTCCAATTACATGATTTCTAATTAATTAGCAAGAGATATAACTGATCATATATTTATATTTATATGCATACATTATATTTTGTCACTTATATAAGTTTTAAAAACAAAATTTAATTTGCTAATTACCCAAATTTAAAATTTGATATTTAATAATTATTATAATTACACATGTCCCATTATTGTGGACTGGTTTGATTTACTGAAGTATTTTCATTTTAATATTTAAATAAGAAGATGTTGTCTTTTAATTATCTTTTTTTTTAAAAAAAAAAAAGTACTAGTTTCTTGTATAAGAATAAATTATTATTGAAAAAATTCAATCAAAACAATTCCAATAATAGCGAAACTCAATCCGTGCGCATCACTATTTAGTTTTTACGTCATTATATTTAACATTAAAAATATTTTTATATTTGTATAATTTTTGTACAAATGTCCTTTTATAAATATTATAAGACAAAGTGTTTTTGCAATTATTTTTAATTTGTATTACATTTTGATATAATAATTAATATTCAAATATCAACACGTAAAAAACAAATGAGATCGTTGCAGTCGGACAAAGGTAGTATTTTATATTGAATTGTTATTATTTTTTTAAAATGTATAAAACATATATCACATATATTATATGAATATAATATGTATAAATTAGGCTTTTTCTACATCAGCACTAGATGTCCATAATTAACTAATTGGAAGTTGGAACATAGTGAAGAGGGAAAAAATAGAATAGAGAATTGGTTCCCAAAAACGTTACAGAATTATGGAATATATTTGGTTGTTGATTGAAAATTGTGACTAAAGTTAAGTTGAATGAGATTTATTTAACTAATAATTGATATATAATGTAATACTGCATATTTAATTAAAATAAATTTAAAAATATACATTTATGTATTTAAAAATAAATATATTCAATAAAACATATTGAGCATGAATATTATTCTAGTGAAATAAAATTATATATTCCTTTTGTCATTAAAAAATGTTAATTTATTTTTATAATTTTTTAAGTTAGTAATAAACAATATTCACTTTTGTTTATAGTAAAAATTATACTATTCAAAATGAATGGCCTGATGGTGCGAGGATTGGACGTGTAATCGCGAGGGTCATGGTTACGCTTCACGTCATAAAATTAGTTTTTAATAATTATTTTTTTTAATAAAATTTCTTCTGATAAAAATACTTCTAGATTTAAACCAATACCAAAATGAATATGGCAATATATAGTTTGATCTTGTTGTAGTTTGTTATTTTGCAAGGTTTTTAAAATATGATATATTGAAAAATAGAATCATCTGATAATATATAAATTGTGTTATTTCGAAAATTTTAAAAATCAGTCCGCATTTGGTCAAATTTTGATTTCGCCACTACATTGGCAAGCAAAATTTGAAAACATGGCGGTCACGAATTCACTCAATATCATTAGCCCATCTCTTACGGACAAATAGGGTAATATTTTTATTAATTGAAAATTGTATTATATTGAAACCAAGCACACTCATAAATAATATTTTCAAAGTTTTCATGTAATACAAGTTTTCATCTCAGCTGAATTGAGTCGGACTTTTCATGTTTGAGTTCGGTTCATTTAGGACTCGA
The DNA here is from genome assembly GCF_009805555.1 of Andrographis paniculata. Lineage (NCBI taxonomy): Eukaryota > Viridiplantae > Streptophyta > Magnoliopsida > Lamiales > Acanthaceae > Andrographis > Andrographis paniculata. Next base: position 3,577,458 of record NW_026137583.1, on the reverse strand, counting down.
GCTTAGCTCGTATTCGTTCGTTAAAATACGTGCTGAAATTTTTGTTTTAGCTCGACTTGTTTAACAATCTTTTGGTTTGTGTTCGACTTGATTTGACTCATTTAAGAGGATTTTTTATTTTATTTAAATATAAATTCAATTAATAATAATTATGATATTTTATTAATAAATTTAAATAAAAAAATTATAATTAAGTATAATATTTATAAATATATATATTTATTATATATAAAATATTAATTTATTTTTTTAACAATACTATTGAATGTTTGCAAACAAACTTGAGATCGTTCGTGAATATAACAAGTCAAAACTTATATTCATGTTCGACTCATTTAGCTTAACGAACAAATTTTTAATAAGACAAGTTCGTGAACTGTTGGTTTATTTACGATTCTACTTTAATTTAAAATAAAATAAAATTGAGATGAATTGGGACAATTATGGGACATCACCTTATTTGTTAGAGATCATATGTTACTTTTATTAGTAATTAATGGAAGGCACAATGATTATATATTTTGTTAATAAATGGTCCCAAAAAAGCTAAAGAAAAATAGCAATAAAAAAAAAAAAAAGCACAAAAGACATTATGATTACAATATCATGGATTTAGGGGTTGCCATTTATTTATTCTTTTTATAAATAAATGAGTAATATATATTGAGAAAATGTTTGCTTGTGAAAATAATCAGATAAAAAGAAAAAGAATAAATTATAATTGTATTTAATTTAGTAGAAGGAATTTGTTATTATTTATGTTAGGGAATATTGTTTGGGCTTAATTGTATAACATATTACTCCATCCGTCTCATATAATTTGTTTCCATTTTTTATTTTTGTCCGTCCCACATAACTTGTCCTTTCTATTTTTGGAAATATAATTATGCATTTTAATCACATTTTAAATTTTAAATTTTATAATTTTCTTAACTTTAATTAAACTATTTACTTATCTTAATTTTAATCTATAATTATTTTTACTAAATAATAATTATTTTTACTAATACACTTCTTAATTATTTACTAATTATACTTTACATAAATTCTCGTGTCTACGGTAATACACTCATATTACATGGGATGGAGGGAGTAATTAATTTTGATTCTATTTAAAAAGATTTAATCAATTTTTCAACTAAAATTATTGACATGGAAGTTTATATGGACGGAATACAAACATATTGGATCTAATATAATCGTATTCAAACATAACATTAATATTATTTTCAACATAACTATATTTGAACACGGTCATATTGGATACAACATGGTCGTGTTAAAAAAAAAAAGCCGTAATATGTTCAATATGGTTATGTTTATACACAACCATACAACTGTATTGGATTTAATATGATTGTAATGATCGTCTTTACAATTTGGCCAATGTATATTAATAAATAAATAAAAATATCTGAATAAAATATATATATATACTAAGAACTAAATTATTTTTCGAAAATTCTTAGATATATAACATAATCATCAAATTTTTAGTATTTTGAAATTATATATATATATATAAGAACTATATATTTTAATAATTGTAACTATAAATTTTATTTTAATTTTTTATTTGAATTTTGATTTGACTAGTATGTTAATTTAAAAGTTTGTAAAATGAAAATAGTATTTTAAAAATCATATCGGTAAATTGTACTATTTATGTCCGATTCTAAGGGTCTCATTTACTTTTTATGTGTTGATCTTTGAATATTAATTATTATATAAAAACGTAGTACAAATGAAGGGAAAAAGATAAAAATATTTTTATTAGCGTTTTATAACACTATAATGACATTTGTACAAAAAAAAATTATACATATATAAGAATATTTTTAATATTAAATACAATAATGCAAAAAAATAAATGAGATTTTTAGAGTCGGACCGAGAGAATATTCATTTTGATTTAGGACCAAAATCAGACAAACTCATAATTTTATTTATTTTAGGAATGTGGGATACCAATAGACAAAGCCCAATACATTTTAGTTTATTGTCTTGTCTAGTTAATTCAATTGTTAATTAAGGTTTTTTTTGTTTTTTTAATCACATGGGAATCCGCAATCGCTACCCGAAAGTACAAACTGAGAAAACTCTCGATCGAACCTAATACCCTGCAAATTAGATCGGACAAACAAGTCACACTATGCGAACTATGTGTGGCAGGTAACATGAGGCGTCGAGGGTTTGAACCCATTAAAAAAAATTTTATTTTTGTTCGAGTGGTTTATTTGAATTTGAATTTAAATTATATTTTAATATAATATTTATAAAATAAAATAATATTTCTTCATAAAAAATCGTGAAATCTAAATGAAAGAATTTTTTATTTGAAATAAAACCAAACAAAAGCATTCTACTGTTTCTTTAGCAAAAAAATTTCAAATTTTATTATTTAGACGGTGTATTTTCGAAAAAAAAAATATTTTTTTTTTCTATCATAAAACACCACTTCAAACATTATTTTCATAATCCAAACCAAATTTTTTATAAACTTATCAAAAGACACACCTACTAATTGATTATTTGGTCCATTGCATCTTCTGAATCAGGCCATTAATTAAATTAGGTAGATTATATAACACAGTCTTGTATTTTAATAAAAATGTATATAACACTTCGTATTTAATTTATTTTGTGAAATCGCATATGTTATATTAAATTTTATACAAAATATCATTTTCGTCATAAACTGATATTTTGGTGTAAAAACGAATATAATTATGTAAAGTTTTATATAAATAAAATAGGTAAATATAATATGTATTTTTTAATTTTTTGGATAAAATAAAAAATAAATAACTGATTAATATTTTATTTTATAATCTTTTTGAAAAAAAACTGTTATATAATTTTTACAGAAACTAAAAATACGAAGAATTGATAAATTATTTATTTATTTATTTTAAAAAAATTATTTAAAATCATTTGCTTTTCTTTTATTTGTATAAAATTTATATAATTTAAATTAATATTTACAACTAAATATCAATTTTGGACTAATAGAATATTTATGCAAACTTTAATATAAGACAAGAGATTCCACGTAATAAATAAAATATAAAATATTTTACGCATTTTTACTCCGAGGGGATATTGTATAATTTACTCTTCTAAATATACAAATTTTAATTGGACTAAAATCATATGACAATTAAATTGACAACAGTTCATTCACTTAAGGCTTTTATGTTATTTTGGAGGTTTTTTTTGTTTTTTCTTTTTAAGTCAAATTAAATATGGAAGTTGACTGGTTGATTTCTTTTTTGGAGGATCATACACGATTGATTTTAGCACAAAATGCATATTAATATAATATAAATTGATAATTCGAAATAATAGTCGATACAACATATATCATGTTTGATTTCAATATTAATATACCACAAATACATGTATATATTTATACTACTATATTATAATAATTCACACGCCACATGCTTAATTTCAAATACACATTAAGTAGATAGATAAAATTAATTAAGGTCTTGATTAAAACTAATTAAGATCATAACTTGCTATAAAATATTTGTTTTTATAAGAGTAAATACTCCTTAACTATGATTTCTATCTAAATTTAATAATTAGATCATAAAAAAGTGTTCACTTAGTATACTCTATCGGTCCATAAAGAAGTATATATTTGTTTTTTGCACGTAGTTTTAAAAATATTAGTATTATGTTGGAATATAGTAGGAATAAAGTAGAAATGACTAAAATAATCTTATTAGTATGCGTGATATAAAGGTAATGACATTTGTGTAATATATTGTAAGTTGTAAGGGTATTTGTAATGTTAGATAGATAGTACAGTTACTAAAAAAAATAAATACTTTGTTATGTGACGGACTAAAATGAAAAAATAGATACTTTGTTATGGGACGGACGTAGTAGAATTTTTATTCGATTTCTTGATGAATATAAATATATATATATATAATATACAAACGCTACATGTATCATACTTCTAAAAGTCAAAGTCAAATATTAAAAAAAAATAAAAATGAACGGTGTTCTTTTGTGGATTTTTTACAATATATTTATTATTTATTTTATTTTATTTTTAAATAACAAATTAAATAATTATTTTTTATTTTTATATTATATTAAAAATTAGTTTAATATTTAAAATATCACAATAATATTTATTTATATTACTTTAAATAATTATTTAAATTTAAATTTTTATTATTAAAAAGCAAAAACCAAAAAATCAAATCGACAACCTTACACACATAATTTATTCAATATTTTATGAGAATTTACATATTATTTATAGACACTATATGAAAGGGGTTGTTCACTACCTGAGATAAGATTATAATATATAGTATTATTTTAATAAATTATATAAGCACATGATAAAATAGTACAATATTAATTTTAATAGATTATTGTATAAGATTATAATTTTTTTAAAAATTTTTAATTATATGATAAAATTAATATTAAGTTAACTATTAATAAAAACTAAAATAGTCTTTTTAATATTAAAACTAACTTATATTTTTTAACCATACTTAAAAAGGGAAATTAATAATTTCTAATTATACTACTATTATGTCGAATTTTACTTAATTACATACTGTAATAATAAATAGTAAACTGTGATTACAGTGAATAAATATATATTAATATAGGGTAAACTGTTCCCATAATTGGATCCGCTTATCATTTTAGTCCCGTAAGTGGAACTTGTCGCAAATTAGTCTCATAACTGGAAACTTTTCGTTGTTTTAGTCATCCGGCGCCGAAGACGCTCGCGTGGCTTGCCGGAAGCTACGTGTCCCGCCAGGTCAGCAACACTTGGCGGACAAGTGAATTTTTTTTTCATTTTTAAATTTTTTTAATTGGACCAAATAAAAAATACAAATAAAATTTAAAATAAATTAAAATTAAGTTTTAAAAAAAATTTTAAAAAAAAAATCCAACGACTCCTGACGGACACGTGGCCTCTGGCGAGCCACGCGGGCGTATCTGGCGCCGGAGGACTAAAACAGCGAAAATTTTTCACTTATGAAACTAGTTTGCGACATGCTCCACTTACGAGACTAAAATGATGAGGAGGTTGAGTTACGAGATTTAAAAAAAAATAGTTTATCTATTAAACTAATATATAAATTACCACATACCAATAGCCCATATATATATATATAATATATTACTATAATCTCAGCCAACATTAATATCACTCAAAAGTAAATATTTTTATACTTCCTCCGTCCAGCTAGAATGTATACATGTTTCTATTTTGGGACGTCCAATTACAAAATAACTATTTCATTAAATACCCTATTTTTTTCACAAATACCCCTATTTTACATCGTATCATTACTTTTATCTACCCACTATAATTAAAATACTATTATTCCTTTATCTCCGCGCCAAAAGTAAATGTATACTTATTTAGTGGACGGAGGGAGTATTTTATAAGGCATGACATAATAGTGTAGAATGAAAAATAAAAAATAATAATAATAAATAAAAAATAATTATAAAAAATAAAAATAAAAATAAACTAATCAAGATTAAAAATTTGGCAGTTGGATTGGTGGATAATTGGCTACCAAATGATTACCCACTTTTGGCATTGTCTAACTAATTATTTCATATTAATTGTATATAAAAATATATTAATGCAATAAATTGTAAATTCTTTGTTTATTTTTTTAAAAAAATATATATTATTTTATTTTTATAAATTATCACACCTTATATTCATTTAGCAACAATAGATTGAAAATTTATAATATTTTATTCAATAAAAACTGAAAATTGTGGGATGTGTTTAGTTGATGTATATATTTTTTCAATTTTTATTTAAATACTAATCTATATGTAAACACGTGATGTTATGAGATGTGATTAATCATATATATTTATATATAAAAGTGTGAGAATTTAATTTGAAATTTAAAATTTTACATTTATATTGCGTTATATAATTATTTTAATTCAAAATTTTTACTATTAAAATCTAATTCAAAATCCAAACCTCAAACAAACATCCTTAATGTTTTTTAAAATTTAAATGTATTTTAAAGCATAATAGTACCATTTTTTTTTTAACTTAGATGATAATCATAGCCTTCAATCTCAACAAGTACATGTAACACTGACATATTTGAACGGTCAACGATAATAAGATTAGAGTTGACAAAAACTGACCCGACACGATCCGATACAAAATAATTGAGCTTGGGTCAAAAATTTCAATACGATTATATATACGGGTTGGCACGAACCCGACACGATAATAAACGGGTTGGATTAGGGTTGAGGCTATAAACTCAAATCCGATACGACAATCCGATTATAATATATTAATATTGATTAATATATTTATTATATATATATAAAATAATCATAATTTAATAATTTTTTCATAAATTAATTTAAAATAAGTTTAATTTTAAATAATTCAACTTAATTTATACTCAAACCAAAAAAACTAACATAACACGACAACAAAATAAAAAATTATTTAATTTGAATAAAGAAATTAGACTTAATTACGTATACGGGTCAACACGAGTCAACCCGAACCCGACACGATAATAAACGAGTTAACACTAATTCGACACGATAATAGACGGGTCGGGTTATGGTTGAGTAATTTAAATCGTTTAAAGTATTCAACCCGACACGAATCGGCCATTGCCGGCTCTAGATAAGATACATGATTTTTTATTTTTTTTAAATGTATTTACTTTGTAAAGTAATTTGAATTGGTATTTTTTCATGTAAATTATAAAAAATTGTATAAAAAATATAAAAATAATAAATATATGTGATATATTAATATTTTTGAAAAAAATTATATTTATTTTTTTATTAAAAGAACATACCCTCAATTTTTTTTAAAAAAAAAATATATATAGATATATATATATATAAACACAATAATAATAATTATTATTAAATAGTTCTGTATTTCGTTATAATCAAGTCAATTTAATATTGCTAAATCTTAGGCAGATACATTTGGAGCATCACAATCGCACTAGATAATTAAATAAAGAATAATTGCAATTATTAATTAGTAAATTATTATTAACCATCCAACGGGTTATGAGATTATATATTGTTCCAATTATACCCTCAAAAATTTTCCTTTACCCAAGAGTCTACACTAAGCCCATTTTCGTCATTTCATGTCACAAGTTGAAATTCTTTACTTGGTTTTTTTCGCAGACAGGATTTGGAATCGACGCCTGATTTTGCAACGGATTCAACGCTCTCCCTCGTGGGCTTTTCGCTGCCCTCGCTTTCTGCCTTCTTTCTTTGACATTTTCTCGAATTCTTCGTTCCTGAAGAAAAACCCGTCTGTATGTGTTGGGATTATTGTATTATCATGCACGCAAGGGCACGCAGTCAACGAGCAACTGGGGGTTGAGTTTTGGCGTATTGGGGCGAGTGATTTCTTGTTTGAACTCTCTGGGAATCGTGGGAATTTGAGGAATTGAAGGAATTTTTTTTTTTAGTGGAATAATGGTGGCGGTGGACACTGCGATGGAAATTCTACTGCCTTCTTGGTGGGAGGTCCAGGTCTCGCTGGCGGCGGCGGTTTTTTTGCTGGTGGCGTACCGGCTCTTCGCCGGCGGGGGAGACGGCCGCGGCTGCTGCGATGATCGGACGGTTGTCGATGGCGCGGGAAGCGGTGGGGGCGTGGTTAGTGATCAGGATAAGGTCATTTCCTCAATTTTTAGCGCCGCATTGAATTGGGATTTTGGTTTTTAGTTTTTGGTTCTGTAATTTCGTCCGTGTGAATTTTGATTCTTTTCCTTTTCTGAGTAAATTCTGTGTAATCACTATGACGTTCGAAGTTTCTGTTTGTTAATTGCTCACTTAGTTGTTTTCTTTCTCATGTTTGTGCCGTGTGGCTTTGTGATTGCGAATTGATTGTCTTGTGGATCTTTCATTTGCTTTGTTTTGGCTGTTGAATTTGTCAATTTGATTGGTGATGTGATGGAAGGTCGTTTTTGTATGATTTGATTGAAATTTGAAAGCTGTACTTCGATGGTGGTTCTTTTGTGCACGTGCCTATAGTGTAATGGTTAGTGTTGTCTTAGGGGTTTTCGAATTTGAGCTAACAAACACTATGCTTGTTAAAGGGTTGTAAAGGTTAATGCATTAATTAAACTACTAGCTTCAATGGAAATATATTGCTTCTTCTGTATTTTTCGTAATTCTGCTAATTTTTGGGAATCTATTTAGTTTCATAAAGTTGTTGCATTGTGCAATACACTTGTACAACTTTATTATGGTATTTGTATTGATAGCAATTGTACTTACTTTCAATATTGTATAAGATCTTTTAATCTTTATTGATTTTAATTGATAGGTTGCACTTCAAGAAGTAAAATACTTAAATTGTTCAAGGCACTTTTCCTTTGATAAATTCTACAATTATGCAGTTGATTATGTTAAAAAAAAAAAATTCTTTAAAAGAAATATGAAAACATAATTATTATATATATATATATATATATAAATCTCTTACACTTTGCTATTTTCTTGTACCTGAGTAGTGAGAGGATTATTTTTGGAGATGCTTTGCCTTTTTGAGAAATAAGACCAACCCAACGGTGCTAAGCCTGCAAGAAACACTATGCACAACGTTTGGTGTGCTATGTTTGGTGTTTGTATGGTTTGTGGCTTTTTGAATAATAGTTGTTTGATATGATGTTTGTGAGAAAAAATAGTATAGCTTATTGGAAATGTTGTGGATTTAGAACAGTGAAAACATCAAGCAAACACATAAAGAGTATTTTGCTGCATACAGAGGCATGTTTGTCATTGTTAGGAGCATTATCTCTTGTTACAAAGGTTTTTTTTTTTTTTTTTTTTTTTTCAATTATGTCTTGTTTTCCAAACAGCACCAAATTTATCTAGTAACCTTGGTTGCTAGTGCCTACATGGATATGTTTACCATCTGAGCCATATTTATGGTGGCTTTCAAGAAATGTGCTAATGCTACTTATTGGATCAATTTGTTATGTTTCAGAAAAATTTATATGCAAACAGTTATTGGCATTCTATAGGTTTTGATAATCTTGGATTTTAATGTTGATTCTACTTGCAGTAATACTAGTTACACTATTTGATTGTTCTTATTTTTGTATAAACATTCGACATTCTGAAATCACTGCCTATTTTTCCTAGTTTGTTTCTTGAAGTAATTTTTCACTTGGTTGACATGCAGTTCTGCACTTCTTTTGTAGATCGGCCTATTTAAAGGGGATTCCCAAGCAAATTTCACATACTTAGTTAAGGTAACTCATATTATTACTGTAAAAGACACGTTGTCTTTTGTTAAATACCTGTTGGATTTTCCATATTTTGAGTGCATATTTTAACAACTTGTTCATGGAATTCTGTATTACTAAATATTCATTCCACTTTTCAGGTGGAGCTGTTAGCAGCAAAGAATCTTATTGGAGCAAATTTGAATGGTACATCAGATCCTTATGCAATTATTACTTGTGGTCCAGAAAAGCGGTTCAGGTGATTTTATCTTCTTGCATGGAACTTCTAATTTCCTAAATCACCAAGAATATTTTTACGTGAGTGTTAATAGGCCATTTTCAGTCTCTTGTCTATAATGGGGTCATTTAAACCAAATCATTGTGAGTCTCAGTGATGTAATCTGTTGTGATTATTTGGTGAGCCTTTTATTTTTGGCTATTTTTCTCTTTGATTGGGTGGCGAATCTTGAAATCTATTTGCATTTGACGGGTTTAAGAGGAGTGGTGATTGAAATTTCCTAGGAATATTATCTTATTCAGAGGACATAAGGCGTATTTGAGAGTTTTGTTACTTGGGGGTCTCCACATAAAAGTAGTAGCCTCACCATTGTCTCAGAACATTTTCAGGGTCTTATGAAGCAAAGAACTTGGATTTTTGAACTCACAGTTTCTCTGTATTGAATCACATAACATTGTGAAATGAGTGATTTTTAGTTAATGGATTTCGTATGTGATGTATCTCTCCTAAGTTGAAAGTAGGAGCAATGCCTAGATTTATAATGACATATTCAACTCTATCAAACCAGGACTTGATAATTTCATATTTGAATAGTTTCACTTTCAAAGGTTAATATGCTTGACAGTATTGACAATTATATCTCATATGAATGCATATTTCAATGAAAATTATTAAGTTCCAAGGAAATACATGTAGTGTTGTGGGGAAGGGACAGGAAGGTGTGGTTCTCATTATGTAAGTGATTTGAAGATTATGAGATGTTCAGTGACTGTTGGAACTAATGAAGAAGATACTGTGAGAATTGTGCTTAGAAGTCTGATAATTTGTTCATACATGAAAACCAAATAAATGTAAATAAAGTACATTAACCCAGATGTTACACTAAAGTCATATTTATGCCGTAGGTAGGAGTTGCTGTCATGCTCTCCTACCATACAAACACACACATACTTAATTTTGATCAAAGTCAATAGGTCAGAGTTGCTGCTTTTCAGTTGCTCAATGTACTATTTGCTATCATGCTTATGCTAATACCCTACTCCCACATCTTAGTTTCTTTCTGACCTCATGTTTTTAGTTTTGAGCCATAGCTTTAGCTATATATTAAAGAGTGCTATAGACTTGTTTTTGTCGCTCATTCTCTTCGTGATGTTATATTGGGGTATTGGTGTGCTACCATCTATAGATGATTTTGAAACTTCCTCTTTTCTTTTTCTTTTTTATATAGAAAGAGTAGCCTGCTTCATTTTCTTCAGTTTAAGAAAAGGCAGCTAACTTCTTGTAAGTGATGAGGGGCTGCCTTTAGATTGCAAGTCTTTCTTATTTTTTGCTCACCTCCACCTGTGTTACTTGTTTCCTAATTGACTTTCTTACTTCTCTGCTTCCACAATTATAAATTGAATATTTCATGCTACCAGCCACTAACGGATATAGGGAGCAGGTTGCAGTATAAAAATGAAATTAAATTATTTTTTGGTGAAGGTTGAATTGCGGGATCTTCTGGATGATAATTTCAGTTTAGTGTGCCTCTGTGTGAAATGTTAATCGGATATAGGGAGCAGGTTGCAGTATAAAAATGAAATTGTTTTTTGGTGAAAGTTGAATTGTGGGATCTTCTGGGTGATAATTTCAGTTTAATGTGCCTCTGTGTGCAATGTTAATCTCCATGATCCTTATAAATGTACAAAAGTCTCCAGAATTTGACTCTCATATTATATATATATATATTTATATATATTACTTTCTGTTTGCCTTAAATCTTTTCAGAGTTTATATGTGTTTTAAGGCCGGCATTCTTTGTCTGCAGTTCCATGATTCCGGGCTCAAGAAATCCCATATGGGGAGAGGAGTTCAACTTTACTGTAGATCAGTTTCCAGTGGAGGTTAGTTGTTTTACACAATATTATTTTGGCCTAAAAATGGATTATATTCTTAGTGAAGAACCATGTTAGCTTCACGGCTAATTACACTAAACAGAATTCAAATTTGAACTAATATCTCCTCTCTCTCTCTTGGTTTGAGATGACATACAGTTTTATATCAGCAGTTTACATTTTTATAACTTATTTTCAGAGCTAATGTCATTATCTAATTGTATGGGCAGATTAATGTGACAATTTATGACTGGGATATAATTTGGAAAAGTGCAGTTCTTGGTTCAGTATCAATTCCTGTTGAACAGGAAGATCAAACTGGTGCTTTGTGGTACACTTTGGATAGTACATCAGGGCAGGTAATAAACTGTTACTGTTTGATACTCGAATTGACAACACGCACTTTTGCAAGTAATTTTGGTTAAATTCTTGATGAAATTGACCAGCTCTTGCTGCCTTGTTTTTCAGGTTTGCCTTCATATAAAAACTGAAAAAATCCCGAAGAATTCTACCAGGTAGCTTTTAAGCTAACAACTTATACATCTTGTTTCTCATCATGGTGCTTTGCCTCAACATGTTCATTATGTTGACATTATGACACATTTATTTGGTTTGATCTTAGGATTCTGTTTCTTATTGTTGATTGTTACTACTGCTTATTACATTTTATTGTTTACTAGGATTGATTCCTCTTAGTTTAGGGTTTTTGCTTCATACATATGTTAGATAGTCCAGTAGACGATGTCATAATATTATACTTTTTGATGGCAAAGTTTATTCGAATCTGATGAATATTGCTTCCTGGTTCTCTTCTGATGAATCAATCGATAGTTTTCCTTTTCATCTTATTTTATACTTGACATAATATTAGATCGTGCTTAACTTTTAGCCTCCTGGATTTCTTTGTCATTTTGTTATTGAAGCTATGGCAATCTTCAGTTTAAATAAATTATTGTAGCATAATCTATCTACCTTGATTTAATTCAATGTCTAAGAAGAAAATTGATACTTTTTTTTTTAATATTTTATTTTAAAGTATATAAGATAATGAAGAATGCAATTTTCTTTTCTTCATAATGTTGTTCTAGCTGATAAATATGTTTTCTTCTTTCCATTCTAGTGAATTAGTTATATCATAAAATCTTGTTATTCATGCCCGTAAAGAAACTAGAACTTGTTAATCTACTTCCTGGTAGGGGTTTGAATGGTTATGCTGGTGCTAACAATCGAAGGAGGACATTGGATAGACAAGGACCTACTGTTGTTCATCAAAAAGCTGGGCCACTCCAAAATATTTTTAATCTTCTGCCAGATGAGGCATGCTCTTATACCATACATGACTAAATCCTAAACCTTTTATATTCCAAAATGCTTCCCTCTTATGTTTGGCTGATTAAATTTCAGTTACTTCCTTCGAGCTCAGGTAATTTTAGGTGCTGATTTTAGTGGTTTTGTGCTTCAGGTTGTTGAACATAGTTATTCCTGTGCACTTGAAAGATCATTCTTATATCATGGTCGGATGTATGTTTCAGCATGGCACATATGCTTCCACTCTAATGTTTTCTCAAAGCAAATGAAGGTTAGTTATTAATGTTTGGGGCATAATATCTTTTGGGTTTCGATTTCCGATTTTTTTTTTTTTTTTGGCAATTTTATTGGCAGGTGATTATACCTTTGGGAGACATAGATGAGGTACACTGTCTCTCTTCTTTCCTTTCATACTCTCCATATATTTTCTAGAAACTTTGTTTGGTTTATTGATCATATGCATGATTGAATTTAATTTACTTACCTCTTTGATTCTCCTTCTCAGATAAGGAGGAGTCAACATGCATTCATTAATCCAGCTATTACAATAATTCTTCGGATGGGTGCTGGTGGGCATGGTGTGCCTCCGCTAGGCAATCCTGACGGTTAGTACTGTTCCTTCACTCTGGTCATCCAACACTCTATATGAGCATTTATGTGTTTCTATTTGACATAGATTAATGAATGCATAATTTGAACCTTCTGAACGATCCTAATCTTCTAGCATGACATGTCTATATAAACTCTTATTTGTAGAATATTTTTGACTTAACCTTGTAAATAAAATATAACCTGATACATAAAAATTTAGCCATCATTATACTTCTTAATTGCCAAGTACTATGAAAAACTATGTATTTTTTTTTTTACTTGGATTACATATAGTATTTCTGATAGGCACATTAATATCATACTATGGCCATCTCCCCTTGCTTCTGCATCCAACTCAAAGATTTGGTGAAGAAATGCTGTCTAATTTGATGATTTTGATTTCTTAGTTTCAGGTGAAAGATATTGTCTTCTTATACTAATTAATAATTGGGAACAGTTATGTTTGGCATTCAATGACTGTTAATTGCAGTTTTTTTAACTGACAAGTTAACCAACATGTTTGGACAGCATGAATAAGGTGTGATTGTGTTTCTAACTGATTTATTTTCCGTATGAGTTTTCCTATATGATACGTGACCTAATTCATGTTTATAATCCACAAACTAATAGAAGTTATGTATTGGAGGATCCATCGTAGTTTTGAGTGAATTATTGCTGTAATTTCATCATTCAATGACAAGTGAATGATAGAGCAACTTCTTTCCTTGCAATAGTTCATAGAAATTTTTTAACATGACATATATATCTTCGTCTTGAGATTTGCTTTTAGTGTCAGTATGGGAGCTGATATCCAAGTTGTGTATATCCGCTTATGTCTTCCAGGTAGAGTCAGATATAAATTTGCATCTTTCTGGAACAGAAATCATGCACTAAGAGGTTTACAGCGTGCGGTAAAGAACTATCATGATATGCTAGAGGCTGAGAAGAAGGTACGGTCCTTGTTAAATTTTCATGTCCTATCAATGATGTGCTGCAATGTTTATTTTCCCATCTTAACGATGTGTGTTGCATTTTACTATGTATAGATAAAGGTTCCTAAGATCATTAACTGAAATATTTTCAAAATTTGATGCTTTGTGATTTGATTGGTTGGTTTCTAAATCATCTATTATGCTGAAGTTGATGAATTGCTATCATTGGTAGAAATTGTTGTGTTGGTTTTATCCTTTGTTCAACTCATATTCTACTACATTTACAATTTTGGACCATCTAAGATAATGTAAGAAAGAATGGTCGGATGAGAGTATAATACACAAGCTTTCTTTTTTTCTTTTTTTTTATCGGAATAGTCAAGCTTTCTTGATTAGTTGATTGAATTAGAATTCTTACGGAAAACACCTTAATTAGTTCTCTGATTCTGCTACATTACTTATGACACAAAACACGTACCACTACAATAACATAACTTTTTACAATAATTTTAGCCATTCAGGGGCATGTTCAATACATGCAGTTAAACCAGATCGATCATGTTTAGTTATATGGACAAAAGCTGAGTAGGATGTTAGGCCTCTACTGCAGTTATGTGAATAATTTGGTGCTTGTTGCTTTTGAAAACTGAATATTTTTTTTATTATATAGTTTCTAATAGTGTATTTGTTAGCTCTTCTTAGATTTGCCATTTCTGTATAAAAGTATATTGAACCTTTATAAATCTATTCATCTAATATACGAGCAGGAGAAGGAGCAATCTGAGTTGCGTGCACACAGCAGCTCTATCAGAGGTAGCAAAACGAAATCTAAGGTTTCGGAAAATTTGGTCAAAGAAGAGAAGTCTCAACCATTTATCAAGGAGGATGTGCTTACTGAAATTTACAATGTATGAGCACCGCCTTATTTATATTTCTCGTTTCTCATCCTCAGATCACTTTTTAAATTTTGCATTTTGCAAATTTAATTGGCAGGATGATTTCCCTTGCACGGTGGATCAGTTCTTCAAATTTTTATTGGATGATGGTTCCACATTCATAAATGAGTATCGAAGCGTTCGCAAGGACACGAACCTCACTGTAAGTAACAAATTTGTCTTCTTTTTTTTTATTGTACCTTCGACATTACTATTGTTGTTATTATTGGAGTCAAAATCTGAATCATTATGAATATGAGGGATTGTATTTATATTTATGAGCTTAATATATATCGGTAACTGTTATAATAGATATATATAACCATAGAATATTCAATATTGTTCCAGTTTGAACCCTGAAATTGCATCAATCTTATCATTCTATTAATATTTCTCTAGACGAATCGGTACACTAATGATATTCTCATCGTGTCTCTTCAAATGAAATTAAAATACTCACTGTTTGTGTGGTCATAACCTAGAATTGTGTTGAAAATGGTCCTGGTTTATTTAACATATGTGTATCGTATGTCTTAAGCACAGAGTAGAAACTTACCGATGCTCGTGGCCTGCCTTCCTACTCACTGCTCAGTTTTGTTGCCATTTATTTCATTAATTTGAATTATGCTTATTATCCAAAGTGATTTGTTCTCTGTTTCCTATCCCACCACAGATAGGTCAGTGGCACGCGGCTGATGACTATGATGGACAAGTGAGAGAAATTACATTTAGATCCTTGTGCAGCAGCCCGATGTGTCCTCCAGATACAGCAATGACAGAGTGGCAGCACACAGTTTTGTCTGAAGATAAGAAAAAACTGGTCGGGTTTAAATTTCCGTAATGCTACTGTATCGTAGTTTATTTATTTCTGTTTGCATTGATGTCATTTTTGCTCTGATAATGTGCGTAGGTGTTTGAGACTGTGCAACAGGCGCATGATGTCCCATTCGGATCATACTTTGAGGCGAGTGCCATCAGTTATCGGCTTCATATTTATCTATATATATATATATATATGTATAACAGTGTCTCTTATTTCATATATCTGAGTCTTTTCTGATCTATTCATCGTAAACATGCTTTGTGAAAGCAGATTCATTGTAGATGGTCATTAGAGTCCAACTCCGAGTCTTCGTGCACCATGAATATTAAAGTTGGTACGTGTCTTCCTTCCCGCTCGATGTTTTCCATTAACGCAACTGAACTTGATCTGTACAATGCTTTGACCATTGCGAACTCTAGATTTTAATATTTCATTAAGTGTAAGAAATTCATATAACGGCAAAATTTGAAATTCTAACATCCGGTGAAGGTGCACATTTCAAGAAATGGTGTGTGATGCAG
Organism: Andrographis paniculata; assembly: GCF_009805555.1. Lineage (NCBI taxonomy): Eukaryota > Viridiplantae > Streptophyta > Magnoliopsida > Lamiales > Acanthaceae > Andrographis > Andrographis paniculata. The sequence continues at coordinate 3,560,982 of NW_026137583.1, read as the reverse complement.
TCCAAGATCAAATCCGGAGCCATCAACGAGGTACCTTTTAATTCCTGTTCTTCGCTCGGATTTCTCTTTATAATTATTTTTTCCTCCATGAAGATTGTCAAAATTCCGAGTTATTGCAGTACAAAAAAGAGGTTGAAATAATGCTAGAGGTAGCTCGATCATACATCCAATCGAAAACCTCTTCTGATGGGATAGAAAACGGCGCCTCCTCTTCCCAAATTCACCTCGAAAATAGATGAAAACCGGGCACCTGTGTTCTTCCAGTTTTGGCTTTTGCTGTTCTATAGAGCGATTGTCCTCCCGGCATCTCCCTCGTTTTGTTCATCGGTACGCCGTTTGATGTAACATTCTGTGCGTATTTTGCTGCAACTCAGTCTTGTGTGTATTTCCTTGTGTCATGTCCCGTAATCTATGTGGAATGACCGTTTGCTTACAATATATATGTATAGGTACACACACACGCACACACAAACATATATATATATATGTATATGTATATGCACATTGTCCAGTTTACACGTACACATCATTCCTTCTTAAAAACACAGATGGAATGTTGAATACAAAAAAATGTTGTGATCAATGTCCTTGTCATGTAATGTCAAAATTTTTGTCTTGTTTTATCACTTATTGAAATGGTTTGTTTGATGCTTTTATATATATACAAATTAAATTTGAAAATGTAGGCTCACCCCCATTTTCTTATATTCTTAAGTTCTTCCTGCCATGTAATCTTTTGTTTGAATATTAAGTAGAATTAATTTTCTTTCTGGACGAGCGCGTATATGGTAGGGTCCACTTTTGGACTCGACCGGACCTGGACCCGATACTCAAATAATTCAATCCAACCTCAAATAAGTGGGTCGGGTCCAGGTCGGATCTCGAATCTACCCAGACCTATTACCGTTCATATTTACTTCAACTTATGTTTGAAGTTGCTTTAATTCGAAATCAATTTTTCTATCATCACACTTGATGACATAATAGACTATATGTTGAAACTCTTTCGCTTGTTTAGCAACTGATCAACCATTTATCATTTTGTAATACATAAATCGGATCACGACAAATATTTTATACCCTGTATTTTCGAACTTATATTATCTTTCTCCAAGCATCCCACACCCCTTTGGAATTCTTAATTTACAATGCATATTATAAAATGACGTATCCTTTTTGAAGTAAGTGACACTCTAATATTTTGAAGCTCAAAAAATTGGCAAACTAAAATGGAAGCATTAGAGCTATGTCGGGAGACTAAGAGAGAAAAAAATGTTGTCGAATATTAATGAAAGACTAATTGGAAAATATTGCCGGAAAGAGACATAAAGAGCCGTGAAGAGAAGAGGAAGAAAGAGCTGTGGAAGAGTGCGTAGAAATAGGTTGTGGAGGTGGCCTTTTATAGATTCACCATCATGTAGAAAATTAAATGCTGACGGTTACGTTGCACTTATCTTCGATAACTGTCTTTATTTAATGTCGATCATAAATTGCCGAATTAATATATGAAATTTAAGATTAAACTATTTCCACCGATATTTAGTAGAAAAAATAATGAAATTTTATTAAAACAACCATAATTAAAGAAAAAAAGATAAGAGCCTATATTCGGTCACCGATTGAATTTTTGTGTATATTTGGTCATCGATTGAAATTTTGAGTTGAAGTATAGTTTAAAATAATTTATTTAATTTTAATTTATAATATAGTAGTATATATAAGATCAAAAAAACAATAAAAAAAAATATTTTCAATTATTTTAATAACTATATTTTAATAAAATATTTACAATACAATTCTACCTTTGTCCAATAATCACATATCTATTTATTTTTTTGCATGATATCCTTACAAATATTGATATATTTGCATATTAAAATATGTCGTTTTTTAAAATTTTTTTCCTATGTATAAATATAATAGCTAATGTTTAAAAATTTATAAGAAAAATAAAAAAAACAAATAACTATTTTCTTACGAGACACAAGTATTTTTATAAAATTTTATATAACATAAATAAATAAAATAAATAAATTTAGTTTTAATTTTATTAAAATATATTATTTGTATAAACATAATTAGATACTCATTAATTTTGATAATATATATTGCCTTATTGGAACTGGGGTACGTTTGTTTTGTATTTTGATTTGAAAAAAAAATATTTAAAACTTAATAGATAATATAAAAATAATAAATATGACCTACATTAATTGTTTGAAAAAAATTGTTGAAAATTTTTACTAAATTATTTCGAGTAAAAAAATAAAATAAAATTATTATACTCCAATTTTTGTATTTATTTATTTATTTATTTATTTTGATTTATTTCTGTTAAATTTGGTTCGTTGACTCGGCAGGCTTTTTGTTCATTGAATTGGTGCATCTTCGCCACTCTCCGCAAGACTGCAACCCTTTTCCATCTTGATCCCCCACTGATAATTGAGATCAAATGGCTTCATTGAAGAAGCTGTGCCTCTCGCTAATTTCGCTATTTCTCCTTGGACTTTGTGGGGCAGAGGACAAACTGAGCACCAAAGAATGTGAAAATTTAGGGTTCACGGGCCTCGCCCTTTGCTCTGATTGCCACACTTTCGCTGAATATGTCAAAGATCAAGGTAATATGCACACTAAATGTCCCTTCTTAATTTTAATTCTTTTGCAAAATCGATAAACTATTTGCGCGTTGCTTTCTGGGTAGATCTAAATTCGTAGTTTCGCCTAAACCATAGTGCGGTGTAGAAGTGAACAAAGCCTAAATTGTTTAAAGCATATATATATATATATATATGTATATTGATTGCGTATGCCAAATGTATTTAATGGTATATGCGCTCCAATGGAAGAATCTGCACTCTCTCCCCAAAATTTTTTGGAGGCATTGAACTATTCTGCACCTCAATTAGGGAAATTGAAGGGTGGGTATGGTGTGAATTTTCTAAATATTTGGTCATAGAGTTAATTTATATTTCTATGCAATTATGTACAATGGTAATGCTAAAATTTAAGTAAATTTTGTTCGAGAGGATGTCTGATATATGATAATGAGATCCTCAAGTATCTTACATTTCTTGTCTTCTAATAATGTTTTATCTTCGGCATGTAACCTGGTATTTTTAATATAATAGAGTACTGGTAAACGATCGTTGTTATTTCAGCCAAAGATGTCAATGTGGTTATGAATATTTTTTCACTCTTTGCTCATGATCAAAAGTTAACGATTTCACAATATAAATGTGAGCTTTGCACTTCTTGTTCACTGCTAATCTCAAGGATAGTGATTGGAGTAAATTGCAGTAGTTTTTCAATGTGCTAAAATTTATACCTTGTTCAATTTATGAAATATTGTTTCCTGCCAAAAGATATCATATCCGCAGCATATTTTTCATTGAAAGCATCACATACAATACTAATTTTCTATTTACAAAAATTCAAATCCATAACAACCTTAAATTCTGATAATTATTGAATTCTATGAAATCTTCTTTAGTACACATTATCACATTTAACATGCTTTTTTTAAATCAATTCATTTTCAATCTATGTTGGAAATATCACATCCAACTACTATTTTCACCATTAACAACTTGAAAATCCAAAAAACTAAACAAAACCAAAACACAAGTAAGCACGCCCATTGTCTTATGTAGTTTATGTATAATATATTTATTCAGATGCGTATGTTAATGTACAGCAAAGGTGGGTGTTATTCACACACATGACATGTGGTTGAAATCGAGGTATTAAAATGACTTTGTACCAGAATAATTACTTGGTGTAATGCAATGGGTTGTATCCATTTACTATAGCCGTACCAAATTTGTTAACAAGTTACACCACATCTACCTCAGTGGGTTGAAGATGGCTTATTGTTGAAATTTGAAAACATTTTTAAGTTTTGACCTATAGTTTATCTGATTAATATTTGTTTTACTTATATTGGGTATGATTGGAAGAACTGTTTCTTTAGCAGATGTAGTCCAAAATCTTTGAACTTTAGTTGTATTCTTATAGATGGTTTAGGTATAGAATTATTATCAAACTATATGTAATAATTCCTTTTATATGTATCATGTCTGGTTTAGGGAATGCCCCTTAGAATTCTCATAATTTTCTTGATTTGTTATTCTTTTTTTTTTTTTTTTTTGTGTGTGGCAAGTCATGAATAGTAATTCATAATTCATCTTGAAACTGTGGTAAAGTAACTACATGTAACTCTCTCTCTCTCCATATATATAAACATATATGTGTGCGTACTTGGTAGTTTCTATTTTTTATTTTTTTATTTTTTGTTGAAGATGTTAGGACATTGTTTTATTCAACTGTCAGTTGTTACTTGTTAGCATTGACATGGTTTCTACTTCAAACTTAATTAAGTTTTCAATTTCTATACTTCCAGAGGCTTATACTTTTCACTTCATAGTAGTTAAGGGACTCAAAATCTTTGTGTATTATTTATACTATAAGGTAATGTTCCTTAAGTGGTAGGGATTAAAAGTGAAAGGTCCAATTGTTATTTGGAATGGCTATTTAATCCCGAGGGAAGGATTGAAATAATTAATCAGTTTTCTTTGTTCTTTTGTAGCAGGTGTGTATCATCATTCTTTTTTATTTTATCAAGCCTAATGCTTGATGCTAAACATTGTTTAGTAGTTTTAACTTTTAAATATGAAGGTGTAAATTAAATTTCTCCTGCAAATAATAATGGTAGAGGTTAGAGAATAGAGCTCAAGTTTGTTTTTGGGCATTGATTATAGGGTTTCGTGGGTTTGATTAACTGTACTTTAAATAGGTATAAGTATAACTGAATAAATATTATGAGTATTGGATTTTTATTTCATGTAAGAGTCTGAAAATGCTACTTGAAAATTTTTCTGGCAGATCATAACCAAGGCACAATTGTGGACCCTTTTCTTTCTCAATAATCTACCACATTGTTACAACTTACAAATTTGTTTGGAACTTCTGTATGCATTGCACTAATGATTTACGACTCATTGACTTCCTATTACCCGCAGAGCTGGTTTCTGAGTGTTTGAAGTGTTGTACTGAAGATTCTGATGCCACAAGCAAGGTAAATCTGGTCAAACAAGTTTCTGTAATCTCAAGTACAGCTGAGACTTGTAGCTCCTACTTTGCGCCCTTCTGTTTTTTTGGATCAAATCCAAATATGCTTTCCATATTCCTATTATGTTGTGATTCTATGTGTTTGGTTTCTTTCCCTGACAAGGAATGACTATAAGTCGCCGTAATGTCCAAACGTATCTCTCAGATCTTCTTAGAGTAGTCCTGATGTTTTGGGATCTTTGATTATAGATGTATTATTGTCTCACGCAATGCCTCCGCTCTCAAAACTCACTCTATAGACAATGAATGTTTCACTACTTACTGCAATATTCTTTGTCAAATTGGTATTTCCTGCCTAAATACTGCTCAATTGTTTCAATGGGTGTCGTGCAGGTTATATATTCTAGTGCAATTCTAGAGGTTTGCATGAGGAAACTTGTGTTTTATCCAGAAATCGTCGGCTTCATTGAGGAAGAAAAAGATCAATTCCCAACTGTTAAGGTTAAATATGCCTATAATTCACCACCAAAGTTGATCATGTTGGATGATGATGGACAAGTGAAGGAAACAATCCGGTGAGAGTACTTTTTTTATTGTGCGGAGGAGCTATTCTTTCTCCATTTTGCTTCCTATTTGCTTTTTGTTAAATTTCCGATGTTATACACCTTCTCAAATATCGTATGCGCTCTAGGAAAGAGTGCTATAGATTTTTAGAAAATAGGGCAGATACCAATCTTGATTTATTACCCTCTAGATCCATTTGAAACCTTTGTCTTTAGCACAATACTTAAAGGATTCTATTTTGGCTACGTAAGCCTCGATAACTGATCTAGTGACCAAGTTATTTGTTGCGCCAACTTTGAGATTGGTCACTCCCTCTTACCAAAACTCCTAATCTAAAGACTTAGCCGTTGAACATGAAACACCAGAGATTTTTTAATTCGATTTTGGCTCTGCAAGACAGAAGAACTTTTCAGTAATTGGACACAGGCTAAAATACTTGAAAAAATTTGCAACTTTTCCCACATATATTTAGATATATAGCTGACGAGCTTAGTTCTGAATTGGTTATTTAGTTTGTGGTGAAACCGGATAGAGGCGATAAACTATTCAGAACTACTTTCTTGCTGGCATAGAAAAGGTTGATGTCCCATCATAGATAATCAGGATATACTTGAAATCTCTGCCAACCTTATCGTTGCTCAGAGAATTTCAGGCTTTTCATATCCAACAAACTGTTTTTTTCTTAAATAACTAGTTTTAACATATTGTGGTGTTCGATCAATGTTTGATTGATTAAATCTGGTTGATACTTGTGCAGAGTTGATAACTGGAAACGAGAGCACATACTGCAGTTTCTGAAGGAGAAAGTCAAACCTTCATCTTCAGACATATGAGTAAGTATATCATTATTTTCTAAATCTACATATTCATGTACTACGAGGAACTCAAGCTGTGGATAGGTGCTATGGCGTTACTTGGTTAGTACAGAAGGTGACGATGAAATGCGACAAAGGTTAAGAATTGTGTTACTCAAACGGCCTTTGTGGTTGAGTAAGCATCATATGAACTCGACCATTTGGTTTTGGTTTTGGACTTGAATTGACAACATACATACGACCATAGTATAGTTCGATCAAGTATAATGCATCCTTGTTATAATGATGTACTTTTCAGTCTTCTTGAATATCACACTTTTGATCGGCCTACATATATGCAAGTAAATTGGAAGTTGTTTAGCACCGGGTTTGTTGTATTTTTGCAAGTTCTAGATATTCAAAGGTTGATTGGGATAAGTTCTTTGTTGTACTGATTCTTGTTCATGTTTAACCTGAACTTGATCATGTTCGAGATTAGATATTTGGAGGTTTCACTGTTTTTTGTTTGTTTATTACGACTTTCTTCCAACAGTAACACTTTTGCTGTCTCGCTTACTATTATTGCTCAAACTTATGGTTTAGTTTTGCTATCAGAAGTTGGATCATACTCGAGAAAGTTGATATAGCTAATACAAACACCCTTCTTGTTTGATGAATGTAGTTTCTACTGATTCGACTGAAGATCCTTGTATTGGAGGATGGGTGCATAATATGTTCCATGTACGATGATGAAGTCTGAGTGATGATCTCTAGTCGAATCAGTGGCAACTATATTTGTCGAACCAGAACTTCTATATAAGCTATGCCAAAGTTCTTGTGTATAGCCCAACTTGTGACAATAACTGCATCTCTCACCATGACTCTCAGGTTTTTGTGAAAGTAAAGCTGAACCATTAGGTGGATAGCAATGGCAGATGGATCAGCTACAGAAGTGAGCACTAAATATATGATGATTGAACCTTTCTTTAGTAGAAATAAACTTATATAATTCCGATAAAAAAAAATATATATTATAACTTATATAATAAAAATAAACAATACTCCCTCCTTTGCCGACAAAGTATACTTTTAGATTTTTGTAGTAGATTAAGAAATAATATATTTTTTTATATTAGGTATAGAGAATTGTATTACTAATATAGCATATATGTTAAATAGTTGATTTTTTATGAGTTATAATTATATATGTTGCATTTATATGCTTGTATATGGTATTTTTTTAATAAATATTTATACAGAATTATACATTAAAAAACAGTGTGTTTGGTACAGTAAATTGAGAGCAAAAATAAAAATTATCTTTTTTATTTTCATTTATGTCATTAGCAAACAAATAGAGAGAAATGAAATTTGTATATCTGAATATATTTTATTTATTTATTTTATTATTAACTTTTATAATTTTTTAAAAATATTTTTTTTCCAATTTTATAAAATTCAAATCAAAATTAAATATTATTATTATTTAAAAATTACTAATTAAATATGACATTTGTTTACAAAATTTTACTTCATGAAATTATCTTTTATTTATTGTTTGTTGGTGATTAATTCATTCTCTTATTTTTTACTTAGTAATATACAGTCTCATCTGAATTGATTCGTCTAATTTGTTGTATTTTTCTTTTTACACAACATGAATTCTCTATTATATCAAATAGAAAAATTAATTCTTATTTTCTCTACAAGTTTTTTTTTTTTATCTATTATCTCATTCTCTGTACTAAAAAGCACCTTAAGTGAACAAACCCAGACCCAATATTTTGGTAAGAATATGCTCTCTCCGCCAAATCAACATTTAATTATTACTTTTCATTCAACACAGACAAATACTACTAACTTTGTTACATTAACTAAATTTTCAAAAATATCCTCAACTACTTTTTCAATAAAATATATATATTTTTTTAATTCCCGTGCCAGGCCCAAATAGGTTCATTTTAATGAACGAATGAAGTAATATAATAGTACATTTTTATAAGAATAGTAATAGTCGGATAATAAAAATAGAAAAAAGAAAAAAGAAAAATAGTGAATGAAACGTACTAAATATAGAGAGAAGAAAGAAAAAGATATTCTTTACGTTTCACTTATCGTGTTCATCTTTCTATTCTATTTATTCCACTTATTTGTTACTTTTTTTTGTTTAGAAAATAATTATACACTTTAATCTATTTTAAATATTTTAATTTATAGTTTTTTTATTTTAATTAGACTTATTTGAATCTTAATCTATAACTATTTTTATTATACGACAATTACTTTCAATAATATATTTTAATTATTTATTAATAATATCTCTCATATATTCACGTACCTACAGTAAATAAGACACCATATCCGGGACCAAAGTGGTACAATTTTAATGGCTTACAAAACAAAATATTAAAACTCTTTAAGGGTGTGTTTGTTTGTAGGTTTTAGTTTTTTGGTTTGGATTTTTGAATAATAAAAAATTGAATTTGAATAGTTGTTTGATGTTATATAAATAGAGATTGATGTGATATTTTGAATGTAAAATAAATTTGTAGTATAATATATATAAAAAAAAGGTACTTGTTTGATATAATATTTTTTTTTAGGAAAAAAAGAATTTGAATAATAAAAAGCTGTAATAAAACCCACAAAAGAATACAAAAAGTTTTATCAACAAATACGTGCTCTTTTTGGCATATTGGAAACTCATAATCCAAAAATTTCTTATAATACGGGAGAAAAATTTAAGAGTAAGTAAAGAAACACATTTATTTCCTCCCTTCGTCCCATAACTAAAGTATCTATTTGCTTTTTGCATGGAGTTTTAGAAATATTATTATTATATTGAGATTTAGTAGGAATAAAATAGAAATTACTACAATAACCTTATTAGTATTGTGTGATATAAAGGTAATAATATTTGTGTAATATATTGTAAGTTGTAAGGGTATTTGTAATTTTAGATATATAGTACAGTTATAAAAAAATAAAATTGATAGTTTATTATGGGACAGACTAAAATGATAAAATAGATAATTTGTTATGAGACGGAAGGAACGAGTATTTATTGTTTATATTAGTACTACCAAAAAACTGAATTTGGATATTGATATAATTCTAAAATAAATTTAAAACACTTTAAAATTAGTATCAGAAAGGCTCTAAGGGCATCCACAACGGGAGACGCTTGTTGAGAAGCGCCTCCCACGTCATCATTTATTAAATAAAAAAAAAATTAAAACACCAATTAACATAAGGAACGGTACATTGCAAGTGTACCGTTTCTTCCAATTTTTGTGGGCCATGGTCCACTTTTTTATTCAATAAATATTAAAAATAATATTTATAATATATACTTTTTTATTTATATTTATAATAATTTATTTTATTTAAAATATTATATTCTAATTTTGTTATATAAAATTTTATTTAATATTTATAATTTGAAATATATTTTTCAAGAAATAAAAAAATTAAATATTTAACTTTAATTATTATGCAAAGTGTGAAATTATTATTTTTATTTATTTTATTTATTTATGCTAAATAATTGTTTTATTTTTATTAAATATTATAAGAATAAAATATGATTGCAAAATATAATTTTATTTTATAAATATATAAAATATTTAATGATGCGGAAAAAATAGAGATATTAAAAGGTTCTTTGATGTGGATATAAAATATGATTAGAGTTCTTTGTGACGTGGAGGAGAGAAAAGCTGATGTGGCGCAGGAAAGAGAATAGAAAAAAACTCTGTATGGGTATTTGGATTGAGCATAGCCTAAGAAGGATAAAAACTTATTATTCAAGTGGGTTTGGAACTAGTATCGGAATAGATGCGAAAGAGGCCAATTTTCTGATAAAGAATGGATGGCTATTTATGAATTAATAAATAAACATAACTACTACTCTTTTCGTCCCATAAAAAGTGTTTTCATGAAAGTTGACACAAAAATTGGGAAATAATATTCCATTCATTTGCACAAAATTTTAGACTGATAGTATTAAGTAATAATTTGAAAATTAAGTGATATGATAGAGAGAATGGTACATTTAATTTTTTTTTTATTTAGATGATGTGAAAGAATAAAATGTGAGATAGAGATTAAGTATAATTAATTATTTCCTATGTTGCAAGGTGTTCGGGACGGAGGAAGTAGTATTCAATTGAAAGTAATATAAAGTAGAATGTAAAAGACCTTTTGAAGACTTCTAAAAAGTAGGTTTGAATAATAATTAAGGAGTAGTTGTGGATAAAAAAATATATATTATTTTTTTTATAAAATATTATATCTAAATTACTATTTAAATTAAAATAATAAAATCATTTAAAAAAAAAAAAAAAACTTCAACCCATTTCTGAATTTAGTCATTTACATAAAAGACAATGAAATTAAACACAATAATAATAATAAAATCAAAATAAGACAAACTATTCGAGGATTCCAAAGTTAAACACGTTGGAGAAATCAATTATTTCTTGAACATGACGAAATGTATCTATGAAATCTTTATATTCTAATACCAAAGATTTATACTCCCTATGTTTAACTACTCGTGAATTTTAGGGCATATTTCCTTACGCCAAGTTTCGGAAAATTTTGGTTTAGTTTTCTTTATTACAATTTGGGTTCAGATTTGGTTTTTATTTGAATTTTAAAATAGATTTGAATTTTTTTATTTTGTTTTTGGGTTTGGAGAATTTTGACATGTATTGATTGATAGGTAATAAATATAATAATATAAATATTTATTAAATTTAATTGATAAAATGTATAGTGATATAATTTGATTATGAGTTTATATTATATCAAATATATATATTTAAATTTTTATTTATTTGTATTTTAAAATACTCCCTCCGTCTCAAAAGATTTGTCTTGTTTTTCTATTTTCGTTCGTCCCAAAACAATTGTCTTGTTTCTTTATTTAGTAGCCGTGGTTCCCACTTTATAATAAAATTATTCATACTTTCCACACTATCCCTAATTATTACTCTAGCGTACTCTTTAAAATCCTTCAAGGCATTTTAATCATTTACATTCTACTTTATACCTACTTTCAATTAAATACTATTATTTCTTAATTCCCGTGTCAACTTCCAATAAGACACTTCTTTTGGGACGGAGGGAGTATATAATGGATCCAAAGTAAAATGTCCCAAACAGCCCCTTAGTATATTAAATGTTTTATAGAAAATTATACAATAGAAAATTGAAAAGATAAATTTGTTCTTAAACATATTTACATTTTAACAGCACTGTAATTTTATGTAAAGTGTAGGAGTAATTTTTATTAAAATAAAAAAAATATTTAAAGTGTTTATTTATTTATTTATTTTTAACTCTTGATTAGTGCTTTATAAATTTTTAAATTGATGGTATTTAGAAAACTAACAATACTATACTTGTATAAAGTAGAAAATATATATCTATAGAGAGAGAAAGAGGAGAGAGAGGGAGGCACACCTACCTACTACACACACAAGCACCTTTAAAAGCACAAGCTCATTCTCATGCACCATCTCCAAATTAGCTTCTCAAGAAACAAGTGCAAGAAAATTTCATCTCCAAAATTTTCCATGGCCAACAAGATTTTCATGTGTGTTCTATCATTTTTCCTTATAGCTACAATGATGTTGGCACAAGCCAAGACTCCACATAGGTTTCCATGTTGTCAAGGAAACGTCGTCGATTGTTGTCCCGAAGGCGTAAGAAAGGTCGGAAGCTTCTCCTTGTTTCGCAAATTGCGCGAGCCTAAGCCATCCGTATCCATCAACAATTACATCCCAAAAGTTCGACGTAATTAGTACTTCGCAATGTGGAAGTGTTGATCAGCTCAAGCGAATATATTACATCGAGCGTATGTGGTTCCATTCGTGCGTGGAATTAATTTATCTTCGTACTTATAGCTTTCTTGTTGCACGAGCTAGCGTATGAATAATACGATAGGCAATTCAATAATAGTCGTCTTAATTTCATCTTTTATGTAATAATTTTTTATCGATGACATTATTTAGTTCCACCGATAAATATGAGATTCAAACTTTACTACAAACTCAAATTTTACTATTTTTTCTTACATTGACAATATCAGTGATTCGATCAAGTCAGGACAGTGTTTATTGGATCGGATCAATATGCTATAAGAGTGGCTCGCATATATTTATACATATCTCGACATATTTATAATACAATATATATTATATTATAAATCAATATATGTTATCTTATAATATGCTGAAATATGTCTAAACATATATTGGTCACTCCTATAATATATGTTGATCCAATTAAATCAGCGGCATTGTTTACTTGATCGAATCAACCCAGAAGGACATAAGCCAATGTTATAAATCTTACCTCTTTAACAAAACAATGTCAACAATCGGAAGCAACGACGACAAGAACACAAGTAACAGTAACTTCAGCACATCATCGAACATTCAATACACCGGAAAGAAAATATCAAAGTACGCAAAGCTGTAAGAAACGCCAATTGTAGGCGCCGGGAACGACATTCAAATTTACACTTGCTGCTTCCCGAGTCACCAGGAAATAATCGCCCTCGCGATAACTCTTTAATCTACTACCTAATAGCAATACGGATTGAAGTACATTCCTCGACAATCTTTTAAAAGGATATTCACTTTTCTTTTTTTTTTTTTTTTGTCTATTTCTTTTTTCTTGGCATTCTTTCGCCAGAGCTCGGCTACAAGAATGATTAGAAGTAATAAACAGCTGCATTCCGTTCCTTTTCAGCAAGGCCAATTACTCTCAGACCTGACGAGTAGAGAATGCCGCCGTAACTTAGTCATGATGTAATATCAAGACATACTTTCGAATGATGTAAGAAAATTTCATAAATTAGTTAAATATATATATATGTTCGATAAACCTGCCTTCTTCTTCGGCATTGCACAATGTACCACGAACGACCCACAACATAAAACGGTAGAAGAAATCCAGCTAGCTGAAGAACAGATATCTGATACTAAACCCAAAAAAAAAAATGAACTCAGAGTCAAATTATTCGATTAAATTCAACAATTTCTGAATGTATTGCGATTTTGAACTTACATGGAAGAAATGCGAAGATTCCTGAAGCATTCCAAAGTCTTTTGTGATGATTAGAGTTTGACGTACAATCAAGATTAGCATTAACTGCACATATATAGAAAGTTCAAAGCTTGAAAAATGATCGTAAAGACAGAAAATCGGGCGTCAAACATAATATAGTTAGCTTACAGCAACGGCTACAGTGCGGAAACAGGTAAGAGTGCCGCTGTTTGCTAGAGCATAGTGCTCGTATTCTGATTGCAGAAACTGTTGTTCGGCTGCAGCAATAGCCAAGAATCGAGGGTCTCGGAGATCAATGTGCGGATTCCAAGATTGCCTGAGGGAAACAGCAAATTAACAAATCTCGACATACACGGCTTATATTTTATATAAGTAATAACAAACAAGAACAAAAGCCCGGAGATAAAAGCACCAAGGCTATTGAAATTATTCGACACCAAAATATAGTCTCTTACATGTTCCAAAACCTTAATTTACGGCATGCAATGACTTGTCCTAATTGTTCGAAAACCATATATATCACTCTATTTGTCCAAAATGCGTGATACGTTTACCATCTTAGTTTGTCTACAAAAAGTATGCTTGTATCATATTTAGTTAAAATGTTAAATCATTCTTTAAATTATTACTCATTATTTTCTACCTATTTAGATGACTCCGTATATTTCTTACACGCAACTTACTTTACTCCAAAATTTATATTACTAACCCTATAAAAGTTTTAAATTTACCCTTACAAAAAAAAACACGAAAGTAACATTAACATATTATTCATTTCTTTTAATATATGTATCAAAAATATTTAGTTTGTCCACCAAAAATACTCATATCATATTTAGTTAAAAAGTTAAATCATACTCTAAATTTTTATTCATTATTTTCCATCTATTTAGACATGACTACATATATTTTTTACATTCAATCTTCTTTAATTAAAAATTTACATTACTAACCCATAAAAATTTCCATTTTACCCCTACAAAAAAAAATACGAAAGCAACATTTACATATTATTTCTTTTAATATTTGTATCCAAAATTTTGGACACCCTTAAAAGTGTATAAACTAAACACCAAGTACCTAATATCGATTGTCATAACATCAGCATTGCTTTTTGGCGGCGGGATTGTATAATTTGGCGAAAAGACCTGAAAGCGCGAAAGTTTGCATTTATCACAGTGAAAAAAATATAAATAAAAATTAGCCGATTTACGGACAAATCAAAGGAGAAGATTCTAACCTGATTGCAAATCTCACAGGTGATATCTCCCTTTTTGTTGCACCATTTCTGTATACACTTCCGATGAGCAAACTGAATTCGAACAAAGGGAGAATCTAAAATTAGGTATTTTTTGACAATGCTTCATCCAATACTAACAGCAAGAAATAATTCATATTTACACTACATTTCCAGAGGAAAATCGAAATTAGTTTATGCAAAAATTAAAAATAAATTTCGAAAGAACCATCAAGATTATAGTATCTAATTGCATCTTCAATTACTCTATAATAATTTATATATACAAAATTTCAAAAGTATTCACTACTTGTTACTGTGCATTGATAGAACTTGTTAACTAAATGCATGACCAAATTGGATATCAACAAGTATTACACAAATTTTAGTTTATTTATATATTTTTAATTATTAATAGCAATGAGACAATTGACTAATTAACCAAACATTGGTAAAATAAAAAATAAAAACCTGCAATGGATTGAAATGAATATATATTGATCACTAATTTGATGCCAAAATAAACAAGAATCATTCCAATAAATGCATAACAGCACCAATACTTAAATCAAATCAATTTTTAAATTTTTATTTTATTTGAAGTAACATACAAATTAATGGACAAAAAAGGATACCATCAGCACTATTTTCACATACCAAAAGTCCAACACACCCAAAGAACAATCTTTTCAAGATTCTATAACTTTCATTGCAAAAATGGAAGCCAAATAAGGTAAAAACAAATTTCTATTTCAGTAATTAAAAAAAACCAAAAAGTGATGAACTTTGAAAAAGAGGGCAAAGAGAAAACTTCAAATTCAAAACCAAAATCCAAAAATTGAAAATAGAAACAACCAAATTGTTCATCCTTCCCTCAAACCCTAAAAGAAATCAACAAAATCAAACAGAAAAATGCACAAAAAAAATTGAAAAAAATAAAAATGAGACCTTGAGGGTTCCATTGCAAGCACAGGGAGCTTCCATGTCTTTCTGGTCATCTTCTTCCTGGCAAATTCTGCACTCTCTCAAACAGACAGCAGAAGAAGAAGAAGAGCAGTCTTCACCAGAAAAGACCTTAGCTTCTTTATTGTCGCCCTGTTTTTCACCAACGACGCTGACATTGACAGTACTTGCTGCTTCCGGCGGCGGATGCGGCGGCGATTCTTGGAAGCAAGCAGCGGAGGAGGATAGAATCCTGTCGACACAGACCATGAATTCATTCACCATTGTTGTTATAATTTAGTTTTTGAAAAAATCGGAGAGAAGAGAAGAACATCGATGAACTGTAGGTTTGGATAGAGAGAGAGAGAGAGAGAGAGAGAGTGGGGGGTGGGGTTTTGGTATGATTTATAAATGGAAAAAGTGGGGTGGGTGGGGGTGGCGGAATTTACGAATGGACATGCGTGGAGGGGGGAATGACAAGAATGCCCCTGTTCTGTTAGGTGTTGACAGGACAACAAATATCTATCAGCTTTATTTCATCGCCATTGGTAAATAAATGAACAAGAAGAAGTGAATCGATACAACAGCCAATTTTTATTTTTATTTTTATTTTTATTTTTATTTTTATTTGTTTATTTATTTATTATTATTATTATTTATTTTTTTTATTTTTCTTTTAAGTTCTCCACTGAACTGAATGAATAAATAGGTTTGGTGGGTTGGTGGTATGGTTTATTATTTACACCTAATTTGTTTTCTTTCCTATTTTTCTCTTGCAACTTTTTTTTTTTTTTTTTTTCGAAAAATAGAAAATAAAAATCTGTAAATTATTTGAAATGGGATTTCCATGAATTGACCAGTTTTTGTGTGTGTCTGAATCTAAATACAGTTCCGTTGAGATTGGTACAAAGTTGTGTTGTTTCTTCCTAAATTAATCATTTCAAAAGATTATACTTATTTTATTATGGATTAATATTTCACTATTAACTATTATATCAAAATATAATATAAATTAAAAAAAAATTATAAAAATATTTTTATTAGTGTCTTATAATACTAATAGAATAATATTTGTAAAAAAAAAATTATACAAATATAAAAATATTTCTAATATTAAGTACAATGATACAAAATATAAATGTGACTCGTAGAGGCGCATGGAGAAAGTAATTAACTATATTTTATCGCATCACAGCACTCAAATAAAAAATAAATATATATTAGTATTTTTTTTGTCTAATTACGTAATTTAATTTTCAATTTATTATAATTAATAATATCGATCTAAATTCTCGTGCCGAAAATCACATATTTTGGAAATAGTATATCATATTTCAAATTTATACTTAACCTCATTAAATATTTAGAAAGTCAATTATGATACTCTCACCGTCCCTTAACAATCTATCTAATTTTTTCATTTTCATTGTCTCATAAAAAAATATCAATTTTCTTTTTTTTAACTGTACTATCTATCTAACATTACAAATACTCTTCCAATTTATAATATATTACACAAATATCATTACTTTTATATCATACAACACTAATAAGGACAATTTAGTCTTTTTATATTTACCTCTATTATATTCTAATATAATACTAATATTTCTAAAATTTCGTTCAAAAAATAAATAAATATATTGATATGGGACAGAGGGAGAGGGAGTATATGAAGTACCCATATTAATTAAGCAGCTAGCTTAGCTAGCCATTGTATATGGTCAATTAATTTATTTATTTCCACTTGTAAGTATGTATTCAAATTTTAAATAAAATATTAAATTCTTTTAAAATAATTGAATACCAGTAACACTTCAAATTTTAAAGAGGGCATTAAATATTTTTTAATAGTAACAAAGTTAGTAAATCATAAAAACTTTCTTTAATGGAATAAAATAATCGATGGCAGACACTGTCGCCAATAGACTTTTGGAGTTTTGAAAGAAAAAAAAAAATAAATTGTGGTACTTAATCTAATTTTTGTGAAATAAAAAATATATTTGACGTAATATTTTTTTAAAAAATTAAATAATGTTAAAAATCCAAAAATAGTGTAAACCTAACTATCACAATTCAATAATTATATTTTACAATTTATGTCCATTTTAAAACAATAATTTCAGTATCATAAATAATCATATCAATATAAAATTATTTTTATATTTTATAATTATTATACAAATATTATTATTTTTGCTTTTAAATTAAACCACATTCATATGGAACAACAATTTTTTTTTATTAATATAATATCAATATTTTTAAATTTTATGCTTAAAAATAATAATAAACTCCATTAATCGAAATTTTTTTAGTGTGAATTTTAGGAGGCAAATGCAAGAAGAATGTTATGATAATGATCAATGGCATTACAGTCAATTCAATTAAATTAAACGTGCAAATTGTCAAGACAGGCAGCACCAAGTGTGTTTCTATAAAAATTATCATTGGATATATTCCGTCATCGCATTATTTATTTTTTCATTTTAATCTGCTCCATAATAAAATATTCATTTTTTTTTAGTAATTATACTATTTATTTAATATTACAAATATATTTACTATTTACAATATATTATATAAATATTATTATCTTTATATCATATAATATTAATATGATTAATTTAATTTTTTTTATCTTTATTTCTACTTTATCTCAAGATAATATTAATATTTCTAACTTCGTGAAAAAACAAATGGATATATAGATATGAAACGAAGAAAGTATAATTGATGTATCAATATTAATTAAATATTTATTTAATACTCCCTTCGTCCACACATAAAGTATACAATTACTTTTGGTGCGGTGTTTAAGAGATAATAGTATTTTAATTATAATAGATAGTTAAAAATAGTGTAATAATATTTTTGCCCTTGTTTTTTTATGTAAAAATAATGATGTTATGTAAAATAAGAATATTTATGAAAAAAAAAATGAGATATTTAATAAAATATTTACTTTATAATTAAATATTTTAAAATAAAAATATGTATATTTTCTATCTAACCTGTGGGAGTCTATTATTATTATTATTATTATTATTATAGATTATTTTATAGTAGTAGGAGGAGAGAGAAAGGGGATAAGATATACAGGTGGTGGTGATTGTGATCTGATTTTATATACACTCATACAGATAGATACATATATATTTTATTATTATATATTATATGTTGTGTGGGGAAGACTTTCAAATATGATATGATTATTATAAAGAGGTATATATCTTACTCATGATTAGGGATGTGGGCAGGTTCGGGACTGGTTCTGCATGCCCCGAGACCCGCCCTGCTAAAAAACATTAGGTTCCGAGATCCGTTCCGCCCGGCTTTCATCCGGCCTCAGAATTCGCCCCGCCCTGAACCCTCTAGGTTCAGGACTAATTCGGCAAACCCGTTTTTTAAAAAAATATATAATAATAAATATTTTTTTAACAATCGAATACTAAAATAAATAACATTAAAAGTATAAAAAAAATTCTAAAAACAATCAAATATTGATCCATAAAAATAAGATAAATAAATAAATAATATATTTTTATTATATAAATATACATATATTAGGTATAATAATTTTAAAAAATTATTTAGAGCAGGCGACTAATTGAATTTTATATTTAAAATTATTTAAATAAATAAATAATATATTTTTATTATATAAATGCACATGTATATTAGTTATAATAATTTTAATAAATATCCGAGTTCGGGTCTGGGTCCGAGTTGAGGCGAATTTTTAGTAAAACTCGTAACTCGCCCCGAACCCGGCCGAGTTTAATATTTTAAATTTACAACCCGCCCCGAAACATATTATTTAGACTCGAACCCGCCCCATTAAGAGCGGGTCCGAGGCTAACCCGCCCCATTTGACATCCCGGTCATGATTCACAAACAACTTGCCTAACCATTTGTATCATGTTTCAATTTGTGACCCAATATCAAAATTGGATTCAATAAAATCTTATTTTAACTCATATTTGTGAGTAAATTACATCATTATATATTGTTATTTAGTATAAATACACAATACTATATATTTTATATATTGTGTGAAATCTTTTATACTAAATTAAAATAAGTACAAAATAGCCTTTTTCGTGTCCAAATTAATGTTTAATGGTAAATATGAACTTATGCAAATTTTATAAATAATAATAATAATAATAAAGTAGCTTAAATAGTCTTATTTAAACCAATAAATAAATAAATAATTGACATATGCTTTATTTTATACTTTATTTTGTAAACATAACAAATTGTTCTTTTTTAAAAAAAAAAATTATTAAATGAATAGTTGATAAACTATTCTTTATTTTATTTTTTTAAAAAATATTTTAAAGATATTTTTATTATTTTATTAGTATAAAATTTGTATGCATGTTTTTATAATCAAACATCAATGTTGGGCGAATATGACATTTTGTACATATTTTTATTTAATACAAGAAAATTTTTAATAATAAATAAAATATGAAGTATTTTGTATATTTTTACTCAAATACAAAAGTTATTATACTACATTTGAATATCTTTCATTTACTTTTTGAATGCTGATTTTTAATATTAATTATTATATCCACACATAATACAAAATATAATTTTTTTTTATATTTATTTATGATATCATATATATAATTAAAATAATTTAAAAATACATGTATTTTAAATATTAACCAACTGTGTATTTTTTTCCAAAATCTACTTATAAAAGTTAATTATGTGAACTCTATACTTTATATATAGGCATTTATATATATTTCACAAAATATTTTATTAAATATTATTTTAATATTAATTTTAAACTAAACCCCCAACTTAAAAAAAAACAAAAAAAAAACAACAACAACAACGCACGTGTGTAGTTTTCATTTAAAACCAAAATGATCACAATTATTTTTAATTAAAATATTTATTTTTCTCACATAATATTACATTTAAATAATATTTAAATTCAAAAGTTAAACCAAAATCAAACAAATATTTTGTTAAAAATTTTGATAGTTGGAAGCCTAACTGACAACTTCTTCGACATAAATAAAATAAATTCATCAACTCCGTAATTTGGTCCTACCAGATCCACCCAATCCTTTTTTCCTAAACTCTAAACCCAAATAACATACCCAAGCCCATTATTGACAGGGAGATCCCGGTGAGTGTTTTCCGACGAGTTTCGAATCTTTTACTAGTGCTGATTGCGGTGGGGGGTGAGGGTTGGAGTGAGGAACCGTCCACCAACATTGATACATGGTTACAATAGGCCGATTCACCATGGACTGAGCCGAAAACCATTGTAATTTTTCCGGAAAAATAAGTTCGAAGAAGATCAGTTCTAATCGAAGCTGGTCGGTGCTGTTCAAAAGTCGTACGGAGTATCAATTTTTTCAATTTAGTCTGTCCCATAACAAAGTATTCATTTTCTTTTTCAGTAACTATACTATTTATCTAACATTACAAATATCCTTACAACTTACAATATATTACACAAATGTCATTACCTTTATATGACACGTACTAATAAAGTTATTTTAGTCATTTCTATTTTATTTCTACCATATCTCAATATAATATTAATATTTCTAAAATTACATGTAAAAAACAAATAGATATTTCTTTATGAGACTGAGAGAGTACAATAAATTGGAAAAATTCGAAAATAAATTCACAATACATCTCAATAAAAATTCTAGAATCAAGTATTTATTTGCTTTTCGTACAATATATTATAGGTAATAATACAATAGAAATTTTAACAAACTCATTTGCCTGTATAAAAATATTTTTGATTATATATGACTGAGATTGAAGGATTATTAGATATTACTTTTTATAGATAATAAATTTTTACATAATATAAATAATTATAAAAATATATTTATATATGTAATTAATGTAAATTATAATGAAACTCTAACTAATATAGGATTTGTTTGTTTAGTTTTTAAATTTCAAGCATTTTTTTTTTATAAGAAATAAAAATTGTGTCATAATATATATATAAAAAAAATTTTAGTCAAAAATTATCATATATATTATCATTATTTTCGAACATACTATTTTTAATATTCACAAAATATTTATAAAATAATAAAAAAATAAATACTCTAATAATATTCTTACAAGTTTAATGAATAACAACAAAAACATTTAAATTTTTTTATAAACATTAATTAAAATAAAACAAATTTTTATTGTTAATTACTGAAATTATAAAACTGTTAATTTGAATATTATTTTTAATTAGTTTTAAAAACATTTTATATAAAAAATAATAACAAAAATTGAAAGCAAACAAATTATTTAAATATATAGCGGGGCTGAAAAAAAGAGGGAAGTAAAAATGAAATGCAGCCCAAATACAAATGCTAAATTTAGAACAACTGATTTTAGACTTTTAGGAGTAGATAGATCTGCATTTACACTTGCGCTCATTTGACACTATTTATTTTTTTAAAAATATTACATTAAATTTTTTTTTTTTTTTTCCACAAAATATCAAATTAAATGTAACTTTTTTAATTTTTCCAATTTCGAAAATTCCAAAACTCTCCAAAAAGGTGTGATCTTATATATCAAACATGACTTAATATTTTTTTACCATGAAATATAGAGCCAAGATAAGCAAACCATAGAGGGAGTGTATCAAATCAGCTCAGTGTTTGCTAAAATGTCCGAAAGTTGCACAAATTTAAAATTTGGTAGAGATCTAACACAGAGTAAGAGGACATAGGAAAGGTTTACTTTACCTGTAGTGTCCTGCAAAGCTCATCTCTCTTAAACGTCGAATCGTTACCATGAAATGCTCCCGACTCAAAGTTTTCTCGACAAAATAGGAAAACCTGTGGAACTCACTGCTAGAAAACAATTACAATGGACGAAAACATTTATTCAAATAAATCACCGCTGCTCCGCTCACACATAGATATAGGCTACTCTGTATCTTCTCAACTATGGAAAGAGCTTGGACAATAAGAACTCGGTATATACAATTTTTCGACCCACAAAGATGAAAGGTAAATTCAAGACATTCTTATATAGAATTATAATATAATATGTTTAAGAAGCTCAAGCAATATGAAGACGTATGAAGCAGTTCGATCATTTTTTCTCCTTAAGCTAAAGAAACTAAAACAACCAGGACCACGTGTAAGATTTTTCAAGAAATTCCAAACAAATTGGAATGCAAAACAGTCGATGAACTTAAAATCAGATTAAGAAGACAACATTCAGTATGGAAAGTGCGATCCCGAAACAACAAATAAAACAAAGTTACAGAAATCTCAATCCATTTTTTATCGAGAAAAGTCATCCTAAGCTTCCGTCTTCCTTTTACAGTCACTATGGCCTACCTGAACAGTTTTTCGCTCAGTTGTCAAATAAATAACCATATTTATTGCCGCTAAACAACATATACAACACTAGCTAAATACTTCCCAAATCATCCTCACTTCAAAATATAAACAGATGCTTGAATCTGGCTTCTGTTTTACACACACACACACACATATATATATATTTAAGTGTCCTACATAAAATGTACCCAAAGTAGGACAAACTAGCGATGGCATATACCATTTCAATCAACCACACGCAGCAACAATGATAAAGAATATCAACACGAAAATATCAGAACGGCTAATACACTACATCTAAATAGCTGCAACAAAACTGGTAGGTCAAGCCTTATAATTAGCAATATTTGTCTCTATATTCAGAATTCATAATGCTTAGTTTCCTAAGGATACAGTAACAAAATCAAATCGACACTAATGCACCTACCAACATCATGCATAAAATCAACATTGTCCTATTATGCTTCTCACTCGATCTTATGATTTAGTCTAAACTTGGATGATGATTTATAAATTTAATTTCCACCGCAAACAACTCAATGCTTAAACCACACACACACTCACACACACACACACACACACATATATATTCTAATGTAAACTACTGATTGTTCGTAGAAGGTATTACTAAGAAGAAGCAGAAGCAAATTCGAAGTCCTGAGACCAGGTATTCACCATTCATATCTAGTTTTTATTATTTATTATACACCCAACCCAACCCAACCCAACCCAACCCAGCCCATTTCATTTTCATTATCTTGTAGCATTCTTTTCTTAGTTCTTGAACAGGGCAGAGCTTTCAAGTGACATCAGATAATCCTGCTTTTCATTTACATTTACAACACAAAAAAATATATAAAGAAAATAAATATCATATCCATCTCCAACTAGCAGCACATCCAACAACACAAAACTACTATTAACCTCAACAGCAGCAGCATCACAAACACAAACCATTTCAAGAACTCTGATGCATAGCGAAACCATAAACATTTCAATTCATGAATTGTTTGTTTATTCGTAAAACTTGAACTAAGCATAAGACCACCAGATCACCTCCTACTACTCTTCTAAACATCCCTCCCTCAATCAAAACCAAGCATCCATGTAATAAGTACTCTCGGAAAAATCAAGAACAATGCTACAAGAAAACAAAACTCACTTAAGCAACAAAACAACACATAGAAAACGAAAGCATACCATACTAAAATCTCTCCTCCTCCTTCTCTCAGTGATCGTGCCTCGCCTGAAAATCCTTCATGAAACTCACTAGCTTCTCCACTCCGGCCAGCGGCATGGCATTGTAAATCGAAGCCCTCATTCCGCCGACGGATCGGTGTCCCTTCAGCTGCACCATTTTCTCCTTAGCTGCCTCCTTGATGAACTCTGCCTCCAGTTCTGGCTTCGACAGGGTAAAAGGGACATTCATCAGAGACCTCACGGTCTTCTCCACAGGGCACCTGTAGAACCCTTTGCTCCCATCAATGGCGTCGTAAAGAATCCCGGCCTTCTTCTCGTTCTTCTTCTCCACCTCCGCCAGACCGCCCTGCGCGAGCAGGTCGTCGAAGACCAACCCGCACATGTAAATGCCGAAGCATGGGGGCGTGTTGTACAGGGAACTGTTGTCCACATGGATCTTGTAGTCCAGATACACCGGCGTGGTTGGCTGCGGGTTGCCGACCAGATCGGATCGGACGATCACGATTGTGACGCCGGAGGGGCCGACGTTTTTCTGTGCGCCGGCGTAGATCAGACCGAATTTAGTGACGTCGACGGGTTTGGAGCAGAAGTTGGACGACATGTCGGCGACGAGGATGGCGTCTCCGGCGGGGGTGGGGTAATCCTTGAATTCGACGCCGTGGATTGTTTCGTTGGCGCAGATGTGGAGATACTTGGCGTTGGGGGTGTGATCTAGGGTTTCGAATTTGGGGATTTTGGTGTACTTGTCGGATTTGCCGCTCCAGATGGTTTTAGGGTTGCAGAACTTGGAAGCTTCTTTGAAGGCCTTGTCGCCCCAGGATCCGGTGACGATGTAATCGACGGCGTCGTCGGGGGTACAGAGATTGAGAGGGACGGCGGCGAATTGGGTGGTGGCGCCGCCCTGGAGGAAGAGGACAGAGTAATCCGACGGGATGTTGAGGAGCGATCGGAGATCCGATTCGGCTTTTTGGATGATGGACATGAACTCCTTCCCGCGGTGGCTCATCTCCATGACGGACATGCCGGAGCCGTTCCAGTTGTAGAGCTCCGATTGGGCTTTGAGAAGGACGTTCTCGGGGAGCGTGGCGGGGCCGGCGGCGAAGTTGAACACGCGATCTGAAGAGGCATCGGCGGAGGAGGTGGAGGACGAAGTATGGAGAGTGGTGGATGAGCACGTGATGGAGACTGGCTTTCCGGCAGCGGAGTTCGACGGGAAGGAGACGTTCGTGAAAAACGGGTTCGTTGGAGAGGTCCGGCTGACGGAAATGGTTTGTTTCAGGTGGCGGCCGGGGTTGCAGGTAGCGGCGGACATGGCAGCGGCGACCATTTTGGCCCTAGTGAAGCAAAGTGTGGGAGGACGACGGCGGCGACGCGGCGGCGAAACGTGGTTTGCACTTTGCAGTGAGAGCAGGTGAATATTTGTATTGAGAATTCCTTGCCTATGAATCTATTTATTCTCGCGTGTGTCTGTGTTTTTTTTTTTTAATACTGTACATTAAATTTTTTTAATATAATTATATAATTTAATTATATTTTAAAAATTAAATTATTTAATTATTTTAATGTATAATTATTTTAATTAATATATTTTTATTAATTATTTTTTAAAAATACACCCCTAAATTATTTGTATTTTATTATTTATTTAAAAATTTTATAAATTATTATTTAATAATTTTTGTTTATAATTAAAAAATTATGAGTGTGTTTCCTTAGGGACATTCTGAGAAATTTGAATTTGAGTTTTTTTTTTTATTTGAATTTCGAAGTGAATTTAAATTTATGTGTTTATTTTGTATTTAAGTTTGAGTTTGAGTTTGATTTTTATTTGAATTTTGAAGTGAGTTTAAATCTATATATTTATTTTGTGTTTAGATTTAGGTTGAGTTTGGATAGTTTTGTTATGTATTAATTAAATTGTCATTTTATCTATTTTACAATATATTTTATAGATGTCATTACCTTTTATCATACTCCTTCCGTCCCAAAGATGATGCAATATTTTTTTTTTTTCAAAACTCACTGCAATATTTCCAAATTTAGAAATAATTAATAATATTCATATGCATGTATTAATATACACTTCACTCTATCCCACCGCATCACTCAAATAAAAGAAATAAATAATGATTTTTTTTTTCCAATCACATCACTTAATATACTAAGAATTATCTCAAATTATCATATTTAATACTCCCCATCTAAATTCTCAAAACACAAATGTTGCACGGTGTTTGGGACGGAGGGAGTACAATACTAATAAATTCTACTTTATCTTAATATAATACTATTATTTCTTCTCCGTATAAAAAACAGATATAATATAGAGATAGACGGAGACGGAGAGAATATAATAATAATATAAATATATATTAATTATAAATTTATATTATAACTATGTATATATTTTTAAATTTTTATTTATTTGTATTATAAAAATTGTTATTATCTACAAATATAACATATATATATTTTATTAAATTATAATAATTATAATTTTTTTTTATATTTTATAATTAAAAAAAAAAAATGGGATAGAGAAACACACCCATAGTATCAAATTAAAAAGAAATTTTTTAAAATGAAACGCAAATAAGCACGTTTTTAACACTTTTTCTTCCTTCTGGTTTTGTTCCCTACCGACGCCGCCATCGGCGAACGCTGTTCAGTTCAAAATCGGAAACAAGCACAGTTGGTAAAGGAGCTCGAATCGAATCGGAACAGTTAAAAAACTCGGTTCGACGGTTCCGGATTGAACCGGACCATCCGGTTCGAACCGGGTACTCAGGTTTACTTCTCCCCAACCCAATCTGAGAGTTGCAGGGAGCACTCGACGAAGGCGACTGACGATGGAGAAGATCATGCTCGGCGACTTGGACGCGAGGATAAGACGCGCTTGACCGCCATGATCGACAAGCTCCAAAATCGCGACAGGTATGTGCGGTTTTTCCTAATGATTCGGGGAATGAAAGGTCACTCCAATTACAGATGCGAATTTGGGATCTTTGAGTGTACTTGTAGAAATTACATTCACTGGAAATTGGAAGACAATTTGAAACTTGAAATTAATTGAATGTGAAGCAGGAGAAACCTGTCTCTGTATTTACTGTTTTGTAAAGTCAAATGCTTGTAAACTTAGGGATCTCTAAGATATGTTTCGTTGGATTGATTCTACATGACTTTTTTGTTTGAAATTTTAGATGATGTGAAAATCTTTAATCTAAATAGGATGAATTGATTGCATTTCTTTGAGTTTATGAATCATAATCCAAACATATATCTGTTTCGCATTCCTTCTATTGATTTACTTAGATAGGTTGAATATAATCGCTTGTGTACTACCAATAGTTAGAAAAAAATCAGTCTGAAATTAATCTGAGCTGAGTGCTAATAATTTCTGTTCTCCTTTTTTTTTTTTTGGATTGGCATAGTTGTAATTGAGCTGTCTAAAAATTGTTACTTTACTGAAATTGATCGATTCTTAAGCAGGACTTGGCCTTGATTTGAATTTATATGCTTGGAATGCCATAAGTTCCACTTCGAATGGGTGTTGAAATTTGATCAGATCTATACTTCATTTGTTTAATGTGGACTAAGGTTGGGAAGTAGAGTGAAATCCCCTGTTATTTTCCGTTGTTTAACTTCAGTAAATTGATTGTATGAAAAATGCTTGCATCTATTCCTGCAAGAATTGATCATTTTTTAAGCAATTGTTTTTTCTTCATTGGTTACCTTTGTTCTCTCGATCTACTATTTCCTACGGATGCGATTGGAAGATATTTCATTTAGATTTCGGATTGTTGATAATATTTTTTCCCTAAAATATATCATATTAATACCTATTTTTAATTTGTAATATTAAATCCAAAAATCATTTACATTCAAAGTATCATGTCTAAAATATTTCAATTCAATGTGTATTGACGAATTGTCTCACTGAAAAGTGAAAGCAATACGTTTGATTATGTTGGGTGAAAATTACAGCATGGAGTGGATAGTGTTAATTGCGTCGATCATTGTGATATGGATAGCATCTCTTTGGAAGATTCTCGGGGGAGCTTCCTCGGCATCTAAAGGAGCATTCCTAAATGACGGTAATTTGGAGGTCTCTTTGTGAAGCTATTTGGATGTGGATGATGTTTTCTAATATTGTTGGTTTAATTTTGGATGGCAGGCGGTGGGAGGAAGAATGTGCTGTTGGTTATTGCCCATCCAGATGATGAGTCTATGTAAGCTTTTTGAATTTTTGTTTCGGTTTGGGAATATGTTTGATGTGACGTAGATAGATTTTTGATGTGACATTTTGGTATAAAATAAATAAGTATTGAATGTGATATTTTTTTAAAAGAAAATTGTTGGTAGCAGCTGCGGGTTTGTATGTAATAAAACGAAAAAATCAAGTTTGAAAACATAAGCAAGCTGGTGTTCTTAATATGCACGCGAATGAATAAATGACATGCTGCTGTTTAATATGTTGTAAATTTGTTAAACCGTGTTATATATATGTACATATTATATCATATGTTGAACCGACCAGGGAAACTCTCAAACTACTATTACATGATGAAGGCAATGATGTAAACTTGTTGAATTTTATTCGTAAAATAATATTTGTTCAATGTAAGAAATATACTGAACGTATCAACTTACTAAGTATGCTTAACTTGTCGTTCATCAAGGGATCCAAATAGTTTCAAAGTGTTTGATGTTTGGCTTAATTGCATTTATGTATTTCAAGGACAACAGTTGGGAGCATTTTGATGTAAGTCTGTTTGAAGATATATTCAACAACTAGCTGATGATACTAGCGTTACATCGGAATAAAATTCAGATTATTCATCGGGTAACAATTAATTGAAACTCCATAATGTTATTTGAATGGATATAAAATTGTTGAAATAAGCTAAATTAAGGATATTGTAGCTCTACAGCTAGTGTGATAAGTCTGATGATGTCTGACCGTGATTTGGGAACTTTAAGTGTTGGATTTTAGTACTTAGTTCATTATTTCAGTGAGTTCCCCTTGTAATAATCTGTTTAGCTACAAACTCCCTAAATGCTGAGGAGTTTTATTCCTCTTTGAATTCAAATAAGCAACATGTCAGCAGTCTTTGCAGTCTAACAATATGATTATAACAACCCTTTTTTAGGATCGACTAACATTCTTGCAATTCTGTATTGGAACTTAACTAGTCCCACTACATAAAAGAAACATCTTTTTATGCAAGCCATCTATTAAAGCTATTTTTAGATGAAGCATATATTTAGATTTTAAAATATCATCTTCTACATATTTGTGTATTGCCTGATATTGGCCGAATAAGATTGAACCATAAACATATTTTATTTTTGCATCTACAGGTTCTTTGCTCCTGCTATTGGTTATCTGATCTCACGAGGTCATAATCTGCATGTACTTTGCATTTCAACTGGTAATGTTTGCTCATGCCGTTCTAGTGACATTATTTTTTTTTGTATTTAGCTCCAAAATTGCCTGAGGTCATTATTCTACTTTACCTAAATATTTATTAAATGAATGTGTGATTTTATGTATAATTGATTAATCAAGTGCAATCTAAATTTTACTATCAAAGTTTAATTTAAGTACATGTAATTTCTGATTCATTTTCCAAAGATTAAGTAAATGTGTGCATAGGAGAAGATAATCACATACAAATTCTTGGAGTAGA
The DNA here is from genome assembly GCF_009805555.1 of Andrographis paniculata. NCBI lineage: Eukaryota > Viridiplantae > Streptophyta > Magnoliopsida > Lamiales > Acanthaceae > Andrographis > Andrographis paniculata. The sequence continues at coordinate 3,531,053 of NW_026137583.1, read as the reverse complement.
TTTTGTACTCAATTAATTTGAAGATTAAAAGTTGTCAGTTTCCTTAAAAATGGAAAAAAGATGCAACTGAGTGATCATGAAAGCTTGTAATGGCCTCTTACCTGTGAAAGACAAAATTCAAGGCCTTTTCATCTTAATGGCCTTTTCCTTGGATTTGTTTCGTGATATAGGAAAATAGAAACATCAACTTGCTTTGCTTTCCAGATTTGTTCTGCTAATCTATGTCGAAAGGTATGTGTATTTTTTTTTTTTTCTAGGAATGTGCTTAGGTTGTGCCTTAATATTCTTTGATGTGTAAATATACTTATCTACAGTGGCGGAGATGTGGTGTTGCTTCAAGATTACACAAAGTTTCAAAATGCTTTCCTCTCTAATTAAGTCGAAATTCTGAGTTTATGTTGCTAGTGTAGGCAATGCAGATGGAATGGGAGATGTCAGGAAAGAAGAGCTTTATCTTGCATCTGCAGTCCTCAAGGTAAAGCATTTCAAGCTTCAATTATTTTTGAGCTTCAAATCATATGTATTCTCTGTTATATAGTTAATTTCTCTTTCAGTTTTTGACTTTATGTCAAATGCTTTCTCCAACTATTACGAATTTCATATATATTCTCTTTTTAATTAAAATTCTTTCGATTTCAATTTATGCAGATTCCGACCCAGCAAGTGAAGGTTCTGGATCATCCAGATTTACAGGTTCCTTCTACTTAATCAACCTATATATTTCCATTGCATATATAATAGTTAAAAAATATTAAAATGCTGCTGAATTATAGAAATTCGTTGAACTACCTACAAAATGAAATAAATAGGTAATTTGTTTTATCATAACCTAATATGCTAAATTTTGTTGTGAAACTTTTCCTAACCTATATATTGAACAAAAATTGCTGAACTATAGTGTATTTTCTTATATTTTGCATTTTGAAATATGTACTCTTTCCATCCAGCAAAAATGTGCTTGTTTGGCTCTGTGTGGAGATTAAAAACTATACAGTGTTTTAATGTAAAAATAAAACTAATGTAAGAATATTTTGAAAAATTAATTAGGGGATGTGTTTAATTAATAATGTATGTGTGATAAATTGAAGGTGACAACATTGTTATTTATATGTTTAGAGTAGGTAAAATCTAGTGGATAGAAAAAAATAATTGCTATTTATGATATAAGTACAAATTTCACAGACAAACTTAAAAAGAAAGTACAAATTTAGCAGATGGATAGAGTATATGTTAAACCAAATACAAAATATGCTAATTATATATATATATATATAATAAGTTAAATGCTTGTATATTGAAAGGCAAATGTCGAGCTCTTATAACTATTGAGAGTTGTGATGTAAAACATTACATGCTAATATGTTGAATCACATACAAAATTTGTTGAACTATGTAGAATATATGCTAAACGGCAATATTTAGCTGTGCTTAATAATGCAAACCACCCTAATATCCGGATCGAATGGTGCCAATATTTTGTGGGTTTGTAATTAGGATGGTTTTGGGAAAGTGTGGAACCGGAAATTATTGGCTGACATTATTGACAAGGAAACACAAGCCCTTCGTATAGACTCGGTAAGATTTGTTTGATTCCTTAATGGTTTTTGTAGCTTCATCCTTCTGTAGACATTCGGGAATGCTCTGTACTGATGCAGCCCCTGAATGCAGCATGCAGTCGACACCTACATTGTAAATTATCAACCTGGTGCTCCTTAATTAATTTCTCATTCTGTGTTCTCTAGATCATTACTTTTGACGAATATGGTGTCTCAGGACATTGCAATCACCGGGATGTACATCAAGGAGTGAGGTAAGTTTTAGCAGAGATGGGATGGTTTGGAACTTGGATTTTGGATTTTGAATAGTAAAATTTTAAATTGAAATAGTTGTTTAATGGTGTTTGATTTGATGTTTTGAATGTAAATTGTTTTTTTTAGTGTAATAATAATAATAATAATAATAATAATAATAATAATAATAATAGTTGTCTGATATGATGTTTTTTAGGTGGAAAAAATGAATAAATAGTAAAGTCCGGTTGAAAAACCCACAAAATAATAGAGAGCCCTAAAGCTTTTGAAATTTCTTGTTTGCGATACAGGGAGCTATTGCATGAAGTTCCTGATAGGCATCTGGAAGCATGGGCACTTGTAAGATACCTTCACTTTTCTTGTGTTTAATTAACTTTAGATGTTTATGTCCAAAACTTGTAAATTCCCTACTTCAATATGATTTCACATTCCACCGCGTTTAGATCTAGAGATCACATACATACTTACGGCAGATATTATTATTTTTCAGGCAAGCAACAACATATTACGCAAGTACATTGGACCTGTTGACATATGGTTATCGACACTTTTTGCAAAGAGACAGGGATCACACTACCTGCCTAATTCAGATCCCCGTAAAACCTATGCTGCTATGGCTCAGCATTCTAGCCAATGGGTTTGGTCCGTCTACTTAGTCCTTCACTTTCAGACAGCTGCAATTTATAATTGTCTTGGGAAGGAGGATTACTTTGAAAAGATATATATATATATATATTGTTACCGGCATAAGATACTCTTCTACCATTGCTGACAAGTATTCTCTCGCTCCCTCTTGCAGGTATCGGAAACTATTTGTGACATTTTCAAGCTACTCCTATGTGAACACACTTAAGAAAATCAAGTAAGTACATCTGATTCGTAACTTAAGGAATAATTTTTTTCGATGAATTAGGAAAAAGTGCAGAACACAGGATATATATCATTTGTATGAATTAGTGCAAAAGGCATATATGATTCTGAGGATAATAGCTCGAGTATACCAGTATAGGGAGGATCAATTTTAGAAGAATACAATAAAATAGTTATTTTATTCGAAGAAACTCTTGCACTGATCTCGTATATCGTTTGTCTGAAACCAATAGTCCATTGATTTATTCCTGCTTATACATTGCAGTTAGTTACATAAACATGGCATTCTGGTGATAGAATCATTGTCTCGGTAGGAAGATCAATGTTGTTATAGGTAAATCTCCTGGACAACTTTCAATTTGGTCTCCATGCTTATGCTTTTAAATATTATAAAGATTGAGCTCTCATTATAAAATTATTGGATTTTTCAGAAATTTCAGTATTAATATATATATATATATATATATATATAATATTTTGTCTACAGATGTGGTTTGATTTATTGACTTAATTTATGCCTATTTTTTATTTATATCTCTAGCCAAACTTATATTTGTTTTCTATTTAATTATATTTATCAAAATTTATATTTATATCATAAATATATATTTTTTAAATCAACTTAAATATTATTTCCATATATAATAAGTTAAATATTGTCACTATTAATAAATCATATCTATATATATATATAAGATCAATTTAGTACGTTTTTATTGAAAAATTTATATTAATAATTTTTTATTGAAAAATATTTAAAATTAATCATTTTTTTTATAATTAAAAATTAGGTCTAGAAAGATAATTCACACTAGGCGAACTATGTCTAACATGTGGATCTGGAGGTATCTAGGGTTTAAACCTATGATTTAACCCACAACCAAGTCATCCTTACATGACAAAATTAATCAATTTTAATCTTATGATAATCGACGCATATTGAACGTGAGAGTGTGCTTGAATGGGTATTTGATGACTTAGAAAATTGACTAAGCAATCTAGAGACTGTAAAATTTAGTTTCTTTCCTTATGTTCAAACTAATACAATTGTGTTTAAGCGTCAACTACCATAGATCAAAAGTGATTAATTTTGTTTAAATGATATAAAGATTATTAAAAATTCAATGATATCAAACTTGATTATTGTAGTATATATTAAGACAACAAAATTTCTATTTAACTATTTGGGTTTTTTTTTTTTTTTCCACGCAATTTTTTAATATTAATATGTAATACAATAGAAAAAAAGAAAAGAAAAAACAATCTCACTCCTATTAGTTGTGTAATGTAGTTAAATAGTGATGATTATATTTTTATAATATACTCCTCCGTCCACTTAGAAAGTTGATATTTGCTTGCATATTGATCTTTAAATATTAATTATCATATCAAAACGTAGTACAAATCAAAAGAAAATGACAAAAATACATTTATTAGTGTCTTATAATACAAATATAATGACATTTGTATAAAAAACTATACAAATATAAGTATATTTTTAATGTTAAATATAATGACGTAAATGGTAAATGTAAACTTATTAAATGGACGGAGGGAGTATTATAAGTTGTAAATTTTTTTTTCTTTTTAATAGTATATTGGTATTACAATTCCTAAATAAATACATTGGTTTTTAACTGTTTTATTATACGTAAGTAATATTTATAGCAAAGCTTATATAAAAATCTCAAATCCAAACAAATACTTTGAAAAATCTAACAAACCCTTAAAAATGAAAATTATAAAAGAACTATATCTCTCTCTCTCTTTTATATACCTAATTATCAAAGTAGATATCTGTCTTTAATTTTGTGGAGCTCAGCAACAACTTGTGTCATCTGCATACGGTCTTTGGGATTTTCCTTCGAACAGACAACTCCAATTCTTAGTACAGAAACCAAACAATTCTTCACTTCATCTCCTCCTGTCCGAAAAACACCATCCACAATTTCATCTATGGAGTTTGGCAATGCCAATGCAGCAGCCACATAGTTATGAAGATTCGAATGATCCTTGAATTCGTCGACGTCTGTCGGCCTCCGGTTCGTGAACATCTCAAGAACAAGAATTCCGTAGCTGTATACATCTCCTTCCGTACAAACCTTATTACCTACGCTGTATTCTGAGCGAAAATATGATATTTTAAATGAAAAATAACTTTATACCATCCCCATGATATTTAGCTCTTAAAAAAAAAAAGCGAAATTGCTTATAACTCTCTTATGGTTTCGAAATTTAGCGTAAAATCTTTATGTATTTTAAGAATACCTTTTTGTACTTTCAAAAACGTTGCATGAAACTTCACCACAATAAAAAGAAAAGGCAGTACAAAAGCACTAACTAACTATATTCTCTTGAAACACTATTTAACATATAATAATAATAATAATAATAATAAGGTAAAACAGTGAAGAAACAAAAGCGTTAGTTATATTATTTAAAACACTGCAATTAGAACTATAGAGTACAAACTATAATCCATAAAGTGCTATATAGTAATAAGAAAAAAAAACACTAACTGTATTCCCTTAAAACGCACTATTTTCATGCAACGTATTTTAAAATATAAAAGGGCGCTACACAATTTTTAAAGTAAATGAGAAATGCACGCTGAATTTCAAAACTATGAGAGAGTTATGGACAATTTTGCCTAAAAAAAAAAAAGTTAAATTACATCATCTTTATCTATATTTTATTATAAATCGTAAAATAATCTCTTTGTGTTATATTAAAATATACACAAAAATTTATTTTAATTCAGATACTAAGATTATTTGTAAATAGGCACCAATTATACAAGTGTTACGCAAAAAAATCAGATGAAATGTTTTAAATACTATTTCTTAAATAAAATAAATATAAAAAAAAATTAATTCACAATTCATTTCACAGTTTATAAATATTAAATTATGACTATTTTCATTTTACAAACTGTGAAACGGAAAAATTAATCACAATTTTTATTTATTTATTTTGTTTAAATAAATGATATCTAAGATATTTTACTTTATTTATTTTCATAACATTTGCATAATTAAGTTCGTCAAGTTTTAGTGTTTGGATGAAAAGGATATTTTGCAAAAAGTTTAATATAAGACAAGATAATCTCTTGAAATAAATAAAACACAAAGTATTATTTTTATAATAAAACACAGGGGAGGTGGGTATCATAAAGTTAAAAAAAAAAAAGAAAAAAACTCAAAATTGTATAGTAAAAAGAATATAAATAAAAAAATAAAGAAAAAAAACTCGAGATTGTATAGTAAAAAAAAATATAAATAAAGAAATAAAGAGAGATAAGCGCTACCCGGAGGAACATAGCCGATCGTACCCTCGACCCCAATCGAGCTATCGCCTTCGTACGAAGGCGATACGCTCGACACAATCTTTGCTAGTCCAAAATCCGCGACACAAGCCGTCATGTCGCGGTCCAAAAGAATATTGCTCGGCTTAAGATCGCCGTGAACAATAGTCGAATCGGTGGCGCAATGAAGGTATTCGAGGCCTTGAGCTATGTCGATAGCAATATCGAGCCTTTGCCCGATGTCGAGGCTATGTAACTCTCCCTCGCGATATCGATGCAACCACTCTTCCAAGCTCCCGTTTTCCTTGAATTCGTACACTAGCGATTTGAAGTCGTCGCCTTTGAAATCTAAGCCTTCGCAAACGCTCAATATCTTCGACACATTTCTATGTCTCACTTGTCTTAGTGCGTTACATTCTTTCAAAAAACTCTTCGAGGCGCCGTGGACGGAAAGATTCAACACTTTCACGGCTATTAATGTATGATCATCGTCGAGAACTCCTTTGTAAACCGTCCCGAATCTCCCGGCGCCTACTAAATTACTTTCCGAAAATCCATCCGTCGCCCTTTCGAGATCGCCGTAAGATAGCCTAATAAACGGGGCCTTCCGGGGCGACGAAAGCGCGACATCTTCGTTCTTGTTTCTTTTCTTGTAAAGAAATATCGACAAAAAAATGAGTAACACCGCGACTATTGGAATCAAAATTTTCATCAATAGAGACAGTAAGTTTTTCTTCGAAGAACTCGGTTGAGCGCAACGAGGAAGGTTTAAGTCGGGAATTCCTCCGCACAAATTCTCGTTTCCTTCGAGCGAAACCGCGGTTCGATTCGCGAATACTCCGATCATCGGCACCTCGCCGTCGAACCTATTGAAAGAAAGATTCAAACTTTGGAGTTGTAGCTCCGACAAGGAACTTGGGATCGATCCCGAAAGATTGTTTCGGGAAAGATCCAAGTACCGTAAGCCGTTCAAATCGCCTAACCGTTGCGGGATTTCTCCCTCGAATCGATTTTCTCGCAACTGAAGCCATTCCAAGCTGATGCATTCGGAAATCGAGCTCGGAATAGCTCCCGACAATCGATTATTCGAAACGTTCAACGCCGAAAGATGCCTCAACGAATGAACCTCCGAAGGAAGCGAACCGTTCAATTCGTTGAACGAAAGATCCAACAGAATCGAAATCGACGAAAGCTTCAAAACCTCCCCCGGAATCGACCCGGTGAAATTATTACCCGAGAGGTCTAACGACAAAAGCCTCATGCATCGGCCAAGACTCGCCGGTATTCTTCCCGAAAGTCGATTCGATTGCAAGTAAACATAGTTCAAAGAATCCATATCCCCGATCGAATCCGGGACCTCGCCGTTGAATCTATTTGCGCCCAAATTAAGCATTTGCAGCTTCGAAAGCTCGCCGATGCTCGTCGGTATCGAACCCTCGAGACGATTCCCATATAACGACAGAAACGTAAGACCAACAAGATTACCGATGTCCGAAGGCAGAGTCCCCTGAATTCGAGTCAGGGGTAAGTTTATCGCCCAAAGTGAACTCGAAAAATTTACGATCGCCTCCGGCAAAACGCCGGAGACGGGATTTTCAGCCATGTCGAGAATTTGAAGCAATGTACAATTCACAAAGGATGTAATAAAATGTACATCATCTCGGATCGAATTAGACGCCGCGAGAAATTGCGTTAGGTTCGAAAGCCTCCCGAGTGTCGCCGGAATCGGACCGGCGATAAAGTTCATCGGAAAATCTAATCTTCTAAGTGATGAAGCATTAGCCATTGATGTTGGAAAAGGTCCAGTTAATTGGTTAAATCCTATTGTAAGAACTCGTAGGTTAGGAAGTGTTAGCCCCATTGTCGACGGTAATGATCCCTCCAACTGATTATTACTAAGACTAAGATCCACCATTGAAGATATGTTGAACAAACCAGAAGGAATCTTTCCAGACAAATAGTTGTTAGGAAATGTGATGAATTTCATGTTCTTAAGATTTTGTAAGGATTCTGGAATCTGTCCGATCAAATTGCATCGAGCTAAGTGGAGCTGTGTAAGATGAGTTAGGTTTCCTAAGAAATTGGGAATCGTTCCAGAAAGGTTGTTTTTTCCTAACCCTAGTTGTTGGATTTTATGGAGGTAAGAATACTCGAAAGGGATGTTTCCATGGAGATGATTTTCGATCAAATTAAGGTAGATGAGATTAGGGCATTGGGAGAGATTTGTTGGGATTAAACCAGAGAAAGAATTGGAACTGAGTTCGACGAATTCGAGCATCATTAAACGGCCGAGGTCGTCGGGGATTCGGCCATGGAAGGAGTTGTTGGAGAGGTCTAAGGATCGGAGGAAGGAGATGTTGGCTATGGAAGGAGATAGGGTTCCGATGAGACCTCGATTTTTTAAGGTTATGGCAAGAACTCGACCGGGGGGCGTGCGGCTGCACGTGATGCCTTTCCAGGTGCAGTAGTGGGTGTGGCTGGTCCATGAAATTAGGGTTTGGGATGGGTCGTGGGTGATGGAGTTGTTGAATTCGAGCAGTGACTGGTAATCTGTGCCATTATTGCTTGGGGAAGACGAAGAAGACGATGAAGAAGATGATGCAGTAGTAGTGAGTATGGAAATTATTAGTGTGGAAAAATGAGTGATTAGGGCCATGAAATTAATTATTAAAATTTGGTGGGATGGAAATGGAAATGGAAATGGGCGTAGGATGTAATTTATTACATTATAGGAGAAGAGAAGAAAGATATTACGTTACGTTTTCTTTTTGGGAGTCACTATAGGGTGGAAGTCAGTCAACTAAGACCACAATCGACGCGCAAAAAAAGTCTTACAAAGTAATGTCTATCAATTTAAATAAATACTTCATCCGTGTCACTAAGGGTGTGTTTGTTCGGGTTTTGGATTTTAAGTTGAGATTTAAATAGTAAAAATTTTGAATTTGAATAATTATATGATGTGGTATAAATAGATGTTGATGTGATTTTTTGAATGTAAAATTGATTTTTTATTATAATATAAAAAAAAATATGCGTTTGATTTGATATTTTTGGAAGAAAAAAATGGGATGAACAGTATATTTAAAATCCAATTCCCCAAACAATCACAAAAGAATAGAACAAAAACGAAGAACAAAATACACTCATGTGGCTCCGTCGATACTACAACTATTTTTCACCTTGAATATCTTAGTCACACGGGCAGCGATTACAATGTTGAATAACACTCTGTGTGCTAATATACATTATACAGTATTACTACAGATAATACATTGTATATGTTAATACTACCTTCGTCCGATTCTAAAGTTTTATTTACCTTTTTGTATTGATCTTTTAATATTTATTATTATATCAAAACATAGTACAAATTAAAAAAAAAATTGTAAAAATACTTCTATTGATATCTTATAATACTAATAGAATGACATTTGTACAAAAATTATACAAATATAAAGATATTTTTAATATTAAGTATAACGACGCAAAAATAAATGTGACCCTTACAAGCGGAGGAAGAAAATATAATATAAATACAGTATATGAACTAACAACATATACTATAATCTCATACAATACATATAACAATTGATTTTAATACATAACATATTTTTATACAATACACTTATAATTATAAACAAATAATAAATATGTATTATATATAATAAAAATATGAACTGTTTATATATATACTAGAACACGCTCTTGCGCGGTATACCGCGCGACTATTCTATAATGTAATGTAGTGAAACATTATTTATTTGAAATATAAACTGTAAAACAAAAATGTAATCGAATTATTTGCGCTCAGGTCGGTGGGTCAGGTCGTTTGGTTTGGTCGGTTGGTCTGGTCGGTTGGTTAGCGCTCGGATAGGCAGGTCGGAAGGTCCTCGGTCGGTTGGTCTGGTCGGTTGGTCCTCGGTCGGATGGTTAGCGGTCGGACAGACAGGTCTGATGGTCACCAGATCGGACAGACAGGTCTGATGGTCTGCGGTCGGATAGGCAAGTCAGCTGGTCCGCAGGTGAATAGACAGGTTGCTTGGTGGGTGCGGCCAAGGAGTCTTTTGGTCTAGCGATTGGTCTCTGGATTGGTCGGTTGGGCTATTTGAGTTCTGGAATTGGTGGAGGCGTTTGGCGAGGCGGTTGATGTAACCGACCAGACGACGTTTCAAAATGTTTCGTCTTGGGCGGTTGACGGCGACGGTTCCAAAACGTCTTTTCAAGGCAGTACAAAGGTAGGGTAAGAGCTAAATTGTCATTTTCGAAATGAGGGGCATGATAGACTTTTCAAGTGACAAATCCATACAATCTCGTGTATAACAACATAAAAGTTTTAATACCCAAATCAACTAATACATAAGGTCTTGTTACGTACAAAAATAATAATAATAATAATAATAATAATAATGGTAGCAGTGTCTTGAAGGAAGGTAGGACCCGAAGTCGGGTAGAAAAGTAGAAAAATTTGCGCTCAGGTCGGTTGGTCAGGTCGGGAGGTCCTCAGGTCGGGAGGTCCTCAAGATGGAAAGTCATCAGGAAGGAAAGTCCTCAGGTCGGTTAGTCAGGTCGGTTGGTTAGCGGGTCGGAAAGTCTGTAGGTCTGATGGTCAGTAGGTCGGACAGACAGGTCTGATGGTCAGCAGGTCGGACAGACAAGTCGGAAGGTCTGCGGTCGGGTAGTCAGGTCGGTTGGTTAGCGGGTCGGATGGTCCATAGGTCGGAAAGTCTGCAGGTCTGATGGTCAGCAGGTCGGACAGACAGGTCGGATGGTCAGCAGGTCGGACAGACAGGTTTGATGGTCAGCAGGTCGGACAGACATGTGTGATGGTCAGCAGGTCGGACACACAGGTGTGATGGTCAGCAGGTCGGACAAACAAGTCTGATGGTCTGCGGTCGGATAAAGTAGGTCGGCTGGTCTAGCAATTGGTCTCTTGAATGGTCGGTCGGGCCAGTTGAGTTCTGGAACTGGTGGAAGCGTTTGGCGAGACGGTGCAAGACACGTGTCAATAAAGGAGGAATTAGTGGGCAGTTGATGTAACCGACCAGACGACGTTTCAAAGCGTTTCGTCTTGGGCGGTTGACGGCGGTTGCTGGCGACGGTTCCAAAACGTCTTTTCAAGTAATATTTAAGGATTTAGATTTTTTATTTTCAAGCATCTTCAATCAACTTCAACAAAGCAAAGTCAGATTTGGGGATCACCACTTTAAATTTTCAGCATTTTAATTTTCCAATCAATTTCCTTTTATGTACCGTACAGTGTTTAGAGATTCCTAATCTCAGACGCTAAAAAATCAAATTTAAGGTGTTACGTACAAAAATAATAATAATAATAAAAATAATGGTAGCAGGGTCTTGAACGAAGGTAGGACCCGAAGTTGGGCAGAAAAGTAGAAAAATTTGCGCTCAGGTCGGTTGGTCAGGTCGGGAAGTCCTCATGTCGGGAGGTCCTCAAGACGGAAAGTGGTCAGGTCGGAAAGTCCTCAGGTCGGGACGTCCTCAGGTCGGGAGTTCCTCAAGACGGAAAGTGGTCAGGTCGGGAAGTCCTCAGGTCGGGACGTCCTCAGGTCGGGAGTTCCTCAAGACGGAAAGTGGTCAGGTCGGGAAGTCCTCAGGTCGGGAGGTCCTCAAGACGGAAAGTGGTCAGGTCGGAAAGTCCTTAGGTCGGGAAGTCCTCAGGTCGGGAGGTCGTCAAGACGAAAAGTGGTCAGGTCGGGAAGTCCTTAGGTCGGGAAGTCTGTAGGTCTGATGGTCAGCAGGTCGGACAGACGGATGGTCAGCAGGTCGGACAGACAGGTCTGATGGTCAGCAGGTCGGATAAAGTAGGTCGGCTGGTCTAGCAATTGGTCTCTGGAATGGTCGGTCGGGCAAGTTGAGTTTGGGAACTGGTGGAAGCGTTTGGCGAGACGGTGCAAGGCACGTGTCAATAAATGAGGAATTAGAGATTCCTAATCTCAGGCGCTAATTAATCAAATTTAAGGATATTTTCCATATCTTTGAATTTTACTTCTTGTCTGTTGAAAAAATACATCAACACTTTATTTTCAGATTTTACTTTTTATTGTTGAAAAATTGCATCTCTTTATGAGTTTTGAAATGTCAAAAATAGCAAGGATATTTCAACTTTGATAATTGTTACGCACAAATAATAATAATAATAATAATAATAAGGATAGCAGGATCTTAAAGGAAGATAGACACGAAGTCGGGTGGAAAAGGAAAAAAAATTGCGCTCAGGTCGGTTGGTCCTCGTTCGGATGGTTAGGTGCGTTGGTTAGCAGTCAGATAGGCAGGTCGGAAGATCCTCGGTCGGTTGGTCTGGTCGGTTGGTCCTCGGTCGGATGATCAGGTCGGTTGGTTAGCGATCGGATTGGCAGGTCGGAAGGTCCTCGGTCGGTTGGTATGGTCGGTTGGTCATCGGTCGGATAGTTAGCGGTTGGACAGACAGGTCTGATGGTCAGCAGGTCGGACAGACAGGTCTGATGGTCTGCGGTCGGATAAAGTAGGTCGGCTGGTCTGCGGTCGGATAAGCAAGTCAGCTGGTCCGCAGACGGATAGACAGGTCGCTTGGTTGGTGCGGCCAAGAAGTCTTTTGGTGTAGCGATTGGTCTCTGGATTGGTCGGTTGGGCTATTTGAGTTCTGGAACTGGTGGAGGCCTTTGGCGAGGCGGTTGATGTAACCGACCAGACGATGTTTCAAAACGTTTCGTCTTGGGCGGTTGACGGTGGTTGCTGGCGACGGTTCCAAAACGTCTTTTCAAGCCAGTACAAAGGTAGATTAAGGGCTAAATTGTCATTTTCGAAATGAGGGGCTGGATAGACTTTTCAAGTGGCAGATCCGTACAATCTCGTCTTTTCAAGCCAGTACAAAGATAGGTTAAGGACTAAATTGTCATTTTCAAAATGAGGGGCAGGATAGACTTTTCAAGTGGCAAATCCGTACAAACTCGTGTTTATAAGATATAATATATATCACAGGAGCTTAACAATCATTTCCTTTAGTCAATGTATGTATTTTTTCTCTAGTAGCCATTGAAAAGCCTCTATTCTCAATAGAGGCTGTCTTTAGGCACCTTTGTAAATGCTTTAAAATTTTGTAAGAAAAATTGTGCAGTCCAAAATCATTCTTTTATCTAATGTCTATAACTAATTTATAAATTGAATAACAAGATTATTTAAAATCGACGCTCGAATCTTTAATCCGGTTTTTTGTTCACTTCCTAGGTTAGAAATTTAATATCTTTGAAATTTAAATTATATCGCTTATATTATCTTAGTGAATTGCTAATTTATCTCCCAATATTTGAAATTGTGATAAAATAGGAATTAAACTTCACAATCCATGTGGATCGGCCTTGACACCACTTGCTACGCGGCAATTGTGATGTTGTAGCATTTTTATTAGAAGCACCGAGGCTACCACGGAGGGAGTACTTCCTCCGTCCCATAACTAAGTATCTATTTGCTTTTTGCACGTAGTTTTATAAATATTAGTATTATATTGGAATGTAGTAGGAATACAGTAGAAATGACTAAAATAACCTTATTGGTGTGGTGTGGTATAAATGTAATGACATTTGTGTAATATATTGTAAGTTGTAAGGGAATTTGTAATGTTAGGTAAACAGTACAGTTACTAAAAAAATAGATACTTTGTTATGAGACGGATTAAAATAGAAAAATAAATACTTTATTATAGGACTATTTTTGTCTTTTCATAGTATTATTTTCTATTTTTGGAAAGAATTATGGATTTGTTTACCCACATTTTTTGTTCAACATCATTCTCAATATATATATATATATTTTATTTTCTCAAAATTTAATATTTAACATAAAATATTACTATTTTTATATTACCTATGTAATAATCTATATCTTACATAAAAAAAAAAAATTCAAAAAAATTACTCAACAAACAAATTTTATATATTTTAATTACATTTTAATTTTATAATTTATAATTTATTTTAATTTTTATTAAATTAATTAGCTATTTTATTCTATAATTATTTATATTATATTATAATTAATTTACTAATATATTCATAGTTATTTATTAATTACATTCCTCTTAAATTCTCATATCTACTGTAATCATAATATGATATTTGGGACAAAGGAAATACTCCCTCCGTCCAGCTATAAAGTATACACATTTTTATTTTGGGACGTCCAATTACAAAGTAAACATTTTATTAAATATCTCACTTTTTTCCACAAATACCTTTACTTTACAGGCAAAAATGTCATTACACTACTTTTAACTGCCCACTATAATTAAAATATTATTATTTCTTAAACACCGCGCCAAAAGTAAATGTATACTTTATTTGTGGACTGAGGGAATATTATTTAGATTCTATGTTTAACATATATATACATATTCTCTCTAGAAAAAATATTACCTCAAACATTATTTAAATATATAATTTTCTCAAATAAACTCAAAGATATTTTTAATATATATTTTTCAAATAATATTATAAGTAATATAAAATAATACTTTCTATGTCCCACTTATTATATCTATTTTTTTTTTTATTTGTCCAATTTATTTTTTTCACTTTCATTTTAAGAAAAGAATTATATATTTTAATCTTATTTTAAATTTTTTAATTTATAATTTTTTAATTTTAATTAAACTAGTTAGTTATTTTAATCTTAATATATAATTATTTTTATTATACTATAATTATTTTTACTAATACGTTATTAATCATTTACTATTTATACTTTTTCTAAATTATCGTATATACAGTAAAATGGACATGATAGTCTGAACGGAGGGAGTAAATATTAGTGCCATAAAATTAAAATTTGTGGCATCGAATTGGAAAATAGGAATGAGAATGGGCGTAGCATAGAGTAGGTAGTAGTATTACTCTATCCGTTCCATAAAAAGAGTAATATTTGTCTTTTGTACGTAAATTTTTAAATATTAAAATTATATTGATTTGTAGTAAAGAAGACAAAGATAATCCTATTAGTATTATGTAATATTTCATCCGTCCGCCTCAGAGGTCACGTTTACTTTTTGCGTTATTGTACTTAACATTAAAAATATCCTTATATTTGTATAATTTTTTATATAAATATCTTTCTATTAGTATTATAAGATACTAATGGAAGAATTTTTGCAATTTTTTTTAATTTATACTACGTTTTGATATAATAATTAATATTCAAGTATCAACATGCAAAAACTAAATGAAACCTTAAAGCAAGACATAGGTAGTATATAATGACATTTATGTAATATATTGTAAATTATAACGATATTTATTATGTTACATAGGCAGAAAAGATGTATACATATACTTAGTTCAGTTTATACAAGAGAATTTTTGGATTGTGTTGCTTTTAATTAAAATTTTCTAAATTTTATTATTTTAATTATGTATTTTTTATTTTATAAAACATTCTATGGACCATTGTTTAAATATAAAATTTAAATTAATTTTGTTGTTTCTTAAAAGTAAAAACTGCCAAAATTTTAAAATGTGTTTTGTTATTATTTATTTACATTGATTTATTTTAAAAAAATTCACATTATTTATTTATTTTTATTTATCTCTCATTAAAAAAATAGATCTATTATTCTTTAGTAAAAAAATCACCCTACTTAATATTTTTAATCAAATTTCTTGTTATTTTATTACTATAATACATTAATATTAATAATAAGTTTGTTTGGATAGTATTTTACTTTTAGTTATTTTTTATAAAATATAGTATAAAATTATATTGATGATATAAAAATATAATATTTTAAATTAAATATTTATTTTGTTAAAAAATAAATATATATTAAGAATCACGTATTGATAATAATGTGTTCAGACCAACAAATCAATTAATCTTTACTATATTGGAAATTCTAGAAAGTCAACCGAGTCTACTAGAAAAGTTTGCGTAATCCAAGTCAATAATTTTATTTAAAATATTAATAACAAAAATAATTATTAAAATATTATATTTATTCATTTATATTATACTTCATCTCGGTCGTTGAAATACTCTCTCTGTCCCACATAATTTGTCCATATTTCCTATCCTTTCTATTTTTGAAAATATAATTATGCACTTTAATCGCATTTTAAATTTTAAATTTTATAATTTTATAATTTTAATTAAACTATTTACTTATTTTAATCTTAATTTTACTAAATAATAATTATTTTTACTAATACACTTATTAATTACTTACTAATTATACTTTACCTAAATTCACGTGTCTACAGTACACCCATGTTACATGAGACGGAGAGAGTATGTGTTATATATATATATATATAAAATTTAACGTGTATGTATAATAATTTGTAGTACCTTATGGTGTGTTTGTTTTGTAAAATATTTTTGACGTGAGGTATAAAATAAAAAAAATGTATAGAGAATATAAAAATAGTAAAGCATGTGTAATATATTATTTTCTTCCTTTATTCCTTATCAATTTATTTATTTATTTTTTCTATTTTGGTCTGTCTTATAATAAAATATCAATTTGTTTATTTTAGTAACTATATTTTTTTACTAACATTAAAAATTCTCTTACAACTTACAATATATATTACACAAATGTCATTACCTCTTTTATGAGACGTGATGAGTAATATTTTTGCAAAAAAGTATGAGTACTTTTTGTTAAAAAAAAACACACCCATATTTCTTTCACAATAAAATAATAAATAAATAAATAATACTCTATTCGTCTCAACTCAAATTATTTTTTTACTATTTTTGTATGTCCTACTCAAAAGTATCAATTTCATATTTTAGTAAAAGTAATCATACGCCAATACCACAATACTATTAATTTTTACTTAAATTATAAATATACCATTACACATACAATTACTTTTTATATAAAGTCAAACGACCAAAATATCAAAATCTCTTACACACTTCTACTAACTAATAAAATACTATTATTTCTTAATTTACTACAAAACCACAAAGAGCCCATTTGGACCGAGACGGAGGGAGTAATATTTTTTACTAAAATAAAATAAAAATATTTTTTTTATATTCAAAATAAATAAATAAATAAATAATATTTGGATTTGAGAAAATAATTTTGTAACTATTTTAATAATTTTCAAATTAAGTTAATTTTTTGAAATATATTGAAAAATAACTTTGGTTACCGGTTGCATTTCAATTGAATGTTGAGTTGAAAGTGATTTTATTTAGTTAGCTTTTTATTAATGATATCATATATTACTATAAGATTAAAAAAGTTAAATTATATGTTTACATATTTTAATAATTTTATTTTAATAAAATATATGACATATAAATATTATTTTCTAATGAATAAAATTTTACATAGTACAAACAAATAAAAATAAAAATATTTATTTATAATGAGCATAAATTAATTTTATAAATAAATAAAATAATTTTGAATATATATAAATATTTTTATTTATTAAAAATAGAGATAGAAATAATAATTTTTTCAAAAAAATAAAAATAAAATGAAAGCATTGTAGCAATAGTTTGATATAAATCAACCTTTTGGGATGTTTGGTACCTAGAATGAAATTGCAGTGAACGAAATTGGAGAAAAAGAGAATTGAGTCTTATTTGATAAAATAGAGAAATTGAATTGAAAAATGTAAAAAATATGACTATCTGAATGGATTGAATAAAAACCGAGTCCTTATTCTTATTTAGAATTCATTGTTTTTAGTTTGATTTAAATGATTAATCAGTAAAAAGAATTTTAACAAAAAAATATTTTTGATGAGTTTAAAAATAATTATAAATTATATATGCATATTTTGTAAAATCATATTTTTTACAATATTTTAAATATTTGAATAATAAATTAAATATAATTTTTTGTAAAATTAAAATAATATATTTAAAAAATATAAAAATTAAATAATATAAAAAAGATTATATATATATATATATATGGCATCATCCACTTGTCTCCATTTGTGTACGTATGAGAAAAAAATAAAAAATAAAAAATAAAAAATTATTTATCAAATTCTATTTTTCGACTCAAACAAACAAAATAAAAAAATAAATTATTTCATTCTCTGCCCATCAATAGCGAACACACCATTGATGTAGTTTATTGGTAGTTCCTATTGGAACAAGATCGCTGTTACATTTGACTTTGTCCCTCTCAATTTTATTTATTTATTAATTTTGAAATCCATAAAGTAGCCGCACATAACATTAAGGGGATGTTTGTTTGGGTTTGGATTTTAAGTTGGGATTTAAAGAGTAAAAATTTTGAATTTAAATAGTTGTATAATGTGGTATAAATAAGTGTTATGTACTATTTTGAATGTAAAATTGATTTTCAATATAATATAAAAAATAAAAAATACGTGTTTAATTTGATGTTTGGGGGGAAAAAAATTGAATAAATAGTCAATTTAAAATCCAATCTCCCAAACAAACACACCCTAGTGCATATGATAGATTGTAAAATTGATTTCAGTATATACGATGTCACACTCTTCAAATATAATTTATACTCCATCCGTCCCAAACATCGTGCAATATTTCCTTTTTGGTATGTCTCAAACACTCTGCAATATTTTCAAAATAGAAAATAATTAATTATACTTTAATCTCTACCCCATACTTTATCTCATCACATCACTCAAAGAAAAAAAATATATATATATATATACATTTTTCTCTCCATCACATTACATAATTTTTAAATTATCCTACTTAATACTACCCACGTAAAAACCTGTGCCCAAAATAAATATTGCACCTTATTTGGGACGGAGGGAGTACATAAAACAGATTTGACAATACATACAAATATTCTATGCTACATGGGCTTGTCCCATTTATTTTTATATGTTGATTGAAATAGTCAGCATAATGTTGATACTGATAAATCCCAAATCAGCAATATAACATCATTTTTATTTTGTTTTCTCTTATTATTACGTAATCTGTTAATTGTGTTTTTTTAAAAAAATAATACCTGAAGTACATATTTCTTTCATTCGATGTAAGGTAAATATTAGAGCCGTTTCTGACTTTCGAGGGGAAATAAAAGTTAGGGGTCTTTAAAAATAATATATATATATATAATATTTTTTTATCTATATTAAAATATAATTTTTTCTTTTCTAGCATAAATTTAGTTTCAAAACTTTGGTATAAAATTTTCATATACTTTAAAAATTGCGTAACACTTCCTTATATTTTAACAAACATTATGAAACTCCCGTCATGCAAAAAATATAGATGAAAAGTCATATTCTCATCAACAAAAAAATATAAAAATTAGTTACGTGGAACGTTTTTTAAAGTATAAGGGGTTCATGTCATTTTTAAAGTATATAGAGGATTTACACTGAGTTTCGAAATCATAAAGGAGTTATTGATAATTTTGCCTAATAATAATAATAATAATAATAAGTTTGTCTAATATTTATTATCTTTTTAGTGAAAAAAAATAATTAAAATAAAAATAAAAGACCCCTAAATATATATAAATATATAAATGATTTACTCCGATTTTTTTTTTCACCTATAATAGAATATAAATTATTAAATAAAATAAATTTTTAGATAAAATATGAATAATAGTATTAATATTGCCAATCTTAAAACAAAAATTATGGACCCCTAATATGTATAATTCATATATTCTTTATCTAAATAATTAGAATAAAATAAATTTTGAAAGTACTTGGGTTTGAACTCAAAACTTAAAAAAGAATGTAGATAAAACTTAACTATCAAGTCATACTCTTGAATTAACATATTAATGTCAAATAATTTATATATATAAATAATTTATATATAACATAAATAAATAATTTTCGCCCAGGCCAAGGACGCCCTGTAAACACTTATTTTTGACACAAATTTTTTTGGTTGAAGTTGTGGACCAAGAAACAACCACACATGATGGAAGAGATGGAGTAATAGGAAGTTGCAAGAAATAAAATTTAGTACATATTTGCAAGAATCTCCAACCATTCACACGTCCACCACTTTTTATTCATTTATTTGGCTTAGTTTCAGTCTTGCATGATTTTTCTCCTTGCTTAGCATTATTTTTGTTCATATGTTTAGCTCCAATCTTCACCCAAAACAACTATCCTAAATAGGGACATTTTAGTCTTTTAAAAATACTTTTACACTCAATCGTATTTATCATTACAGAATGGCACGGACAAAGTATTTATCATTATAGAAGTGGGCTTGTTTAGCGTTCGTTCGATGTAGCTTATAGTCTTTCCTAACATGATTCCGCTCCTAGCAACTTAGCGTGGGGCGGACGATGCAAAAATATATATTGTGTTAACATCTGTTGCATTCACGGTCACAAAGAAAAGCAAAGGGGTTGGTTGTTCGAATGAATATTTCCCTATGATTACAAGCCTATACTCCTATTGGAGACTCAAGCTGGGTTCTTTTTGTAAATTTCTTACAAAATTTTTATTATTTAAGTTTATTTTTTTTAAAATATCAAATAAAATATATATTTTTTTTATTTTAATATGAAAATTAATTTTACCTACATATATAGAGAGAGAAGTTTATATAGAACTCTCTGCAATTAAAATTTAACGGAGAATATATCTCACCCGAAATATTACCAAAAAAAAAACAGAAGCCGAGATTGTTGGTTCTCTATATTTAAATATGAAATCTCAATTCCAATCATAGTATTTGAACTATTTGATTCAACAAGAATAGTAAACAGTATGTGCATCCTTGTTAAGCACATTAAGTTAGAGGAACAGATACAAAGCTTTCATTAAATCATGCCAAGCAACCTACAAAGCTTCTAATATATAAATGAATAAATAAAATCCGCATATGTAATTCTCCTGGCTCCAAAAGTTCCGAATCGTAGAATCAAGAAACAGATAAGGATGTTGCAATGTAGCATACCTTGTCGAAAAATGGATCCTCATACATGACATTTGGCCAGTTATGATTTTAATCAACTTTGGCTGCCTGTGCCCGTCACTTCTGCAGCTTTTTTCTCCCTCTGTTTTTCTCTTTTCTTCTTGTTTTTCAGTGCATTCTTGCTCATTTCTCTGCAAATAGCGCACAGATGATAGTCAATAAAATAGCAAGAGTATCCTGGCAATGGATAAACAACAATATGTACTCACCCAGCAGGGCTTGCTCCAAACAGCTGTTAAGAAAGAAATAAGAAAGAACAATTAGTAAGTTGTGTAGAGAGGGAAATTACGGCTTCGATTCTAACAACACAGAAATAAGCAGAAACCTCCTGCAACTATGGCTCAAAATAATATTCTCATTTTACATGTCATTAGTAATATACTCAACAACACGTCGTCTGTTCCTAATTATGCCTTTAATTGCTAACATTTTGATTATAAGTTAACTAAAAGTAATTGAAGTATTTGCAAACAATGCTGCAGTGATCAGCATAGTGAAATTAAACTTTGGGTTTGATTAACTTCTACAGTATACCTCTGCCTGAACAGTTGCTGCTGCTTTAGCATGAGGTGGACGATATGCAGCAGGTTTCTGTACAGTAGTGTTGGAAATAGTAGCTTTCAAAGAGGCCTGAGTAGTTTTTGACACTTGCCCTGTGACATAATATCATATTGTTATGAATTATTAAAAGTAGAGGTTTAAAAGCAAGGTTGAAACAACAGACCTTGTTTCGTTGCTGGTTCCAAATTCAAGGAGTCGACAGACTTTAAGAGATCTGCTATATCACCAAACTTTTCAGGTGACACTGGTTTCCACTCAACCTGTGTGAATTGAAATGGGACTGAACTAAGAAAATAAAGAAAATTACATAGTAAAGAGACATACAAACAGAAAGATGATAACCTGAAACAACTTGTCAAACATCTTCTTGAAGTACAATGAACCATTGTGATGAAAAATCTTGATCCTGCAAAGGGGAAAACAATGCAATTCATCAAATCAGTACAACTTTTCAGTAAATTGTATTGGCGGTTCAGAAAAAAAAAAAAAAAAGGAACAAAAGCTCTGAGTGCAAAATCAGAAGCAGAATCCAATTAGTAGTATGAATGTGTTACATTACACTATCAAATATACCCTATACCCTTTTTTATAAACCAAGAAATCGGCAATCATAAAAATTGAAATTCACTCTAAAGATATTGCAACATCGCACTGCTGCATAGAAGAAACTCAAATACAATGCCAATCTTGAGCTTACAGCTCTTTCCAAAGTGAAAAGGCCATTTTTGTGTACCCAGCATTCCAAACTTTCATGCACAAGTTTTCATCAGCATAAGAGTTTTTGATGCTCTAATGAAATGTGATGCACATGCAGCAGGTCTAAAATTAGGTCTCATTGGCTAGCCCAACCGTTTCAATATAACATTCAATTAACCAATCAGGTATAACTAATCTCTGACAGAGCTCATAAACAAGCCATCCAAGCTTACGAACAAGCTAACAACTATGCTGTCCTATCAAGTATCAACAGGTTTTCATTCAAACAGTAACAATTGAGAAGTTGTTTATCATGTAAAGATAAAAAATTTCCTCAGGCTACCTCTACAAAAATTATCAAGAAAACTCACAGAGCCAAGAAAGATTGTCGTGTGCGTGATGGGAGGAAAGATAAAAACAAGAAACATACCCATTGTCAACCTGCAGTCTTGGGGCAGTTGTAGCAGTCATAAAATAGCGTCCATCTGCCGACCATTCACTTGACACCGATAATTCAGCTTTTGTAGCTCCCACTTTCTTTTTTTCAACATAGTCCCAGAATGCCTGAATTGCGCGACAGAATAAATAGATGGAGGCATAGATTGACAAAATTACCCGATTGCAAATGGAATCAAGCAATGGTAAACATGTATACTCCATGCCAATCATGTTTTCCATATTTTTTAGTCTTATGGGTACTTTGAGCATTTGGTTTCCAGATCAAGAATCCACAAGCACATTGAGTAGAATGTTGGAACTGGAAGTATACAAAATTTAAGAAATAGAAATTGTGGTACATGTCCGAGACAAGGTGTGCTATAGTTTATCAGGATTCAACTAGATAGCTAAAATTAATTGATGTCTTCATACCTTATCATATTGAAACCAGTTTTTTCAGCATGTTTATTCAATATATCATGGAAATCCTGAATCTTGGGAAAGATTAACAAAAGAAAATCAACCAGAACCCCTGAATCATTTGATACTCAACAAAGAAAATTTCGAACAAAAATTACAACTTAAGCTTCAAGCTCATAATACATCACAGAAAAATATAAATAAGGAGATGAGCAATGGGAACCTTAACACATAATTAGAGAGCTAATGGAAAAAGCAAGAGAATTATACAGAGATAATGACTCAAAGACAGTATACAAGATTCTAAGATCATTTACCATATCACCAGGTAAGTTCCCAAAACCTGCTATACATATAACTGCATAGTAGTCGTAAGGACACAAACATGATATAAAATAATAATAATAATAATAATATGTAGTTGTAATGGAAACGAATAAATCCGCACGTTCGTGTTGGAGCAGAATATCAAAGTCAGTATGTCATATAAATATAAATATAAGGATACATTTCCCTTTGGGATTCCATCTAATGGTATTGAAAGGTCCTGTTCCAAGCTCCAATAAAGGATTACACTTCCTGTCAAATATTGTTACCATAGCAGGCATAACTGAGCTGAGCAGTCAAGGAAGAGAAACAGTTGGACATAACAACAGAAATGAGGGTAGCAATCTGGCATTGAAGTGTAACTGTTAAATAGAGTTGAGAGACAAACAATCTGAGGCATACTGAACCTCAGGATCTTCTGTTTTCGGTTTCCTCTATTTCCTCAAATAATCCCAGGAGAGAGTTTCCATTTCTTGTCACTAAATCCATCCAACATATATAATATATATCAGGACATACTTTCTTCATACAGCTTTAGCCTAGTGACGTGTGAATAAGACAATACTGAACAGAGGAACACACACAGAACATATACTTCAATGTAACAATCTTCAGTACCTAATAAGTAATTTTTCATACAATGCTTCTACTTCTAGTTTGCAATAAGACAGGCCATCTCTTCAGGTTAGGAAGAAAATAAGGATACATCCATAAACAACAGCAAATTCATTACTGGAGAATGACCACTGAGCATCATGAACAGGTCCTTCCTTACCTGAAAAACCATTCAAGATTAATTGATTTTAAATGTGTATAATCCTCATTAAAAAAAATGACAAAAACGTATCACACATACGAAGTGGCACCAGTCCTTCATAAGTTCCATCAGTTGTCAGATAATTTAGCTTTGTCTCTCCATAGTAACTTTGGTTAGTTTTATCAACATCTGACTGAACAACAACCAGGAGTCCAGTGGAACCACAATTCCAATTCAATAGCACTGATGAGCACCTAAAGAAACTTTTCCGGGCAACTGGTTGACTCTGTAACTCTTTCGAACAAGAAAATATTTGAACATTGCCAGGCATCCCCTACAGAATCCACATAATTAGATTAACAAGCACATTTACGTCTTCCTATGTCAGTAGCAGAATAAAATAAGTAAGTGCATCAATGAAACAAGCCCTTGATAACATCAAGAAAGGCAGATCACTGCTGCTACATCACATCCTTAATGAGTCATGAATAGTACAAACATATCGGCAAGCCTTAAGACTACATAGGTTCCAAGTAGCTTCCTCTCTAAAATATAGATTCACTGCACATTCCAAAACTCTCACTCAATCCAACATTATTTTAACATTAATTCTCCTTTATCTCTGATTTTTCGCATGAACCAATACCTTCAAGGAAATTCAGGGATATGTTAATAAAAGCTCAAAGAACATAAGATTACAAAAATTCTAAACTGTAATATCCATATATTTAGTTATATAGAATTGGTTAGACAGATATTTCTGTTCCATAGATAGTCTTAACAGTGTATAAATAGACCTATTTCAGATATTATTTGGGATATACAAAAATTATGTTCTACACGAACGAACAATCAAATTGAAGTGATGCATGACTCAAATTGCTAAATGGTGAAAGCATCTCAAAATATGAATACTGAAGCAACAGGAAATCTATAATAGGGTTAATAACTTCAATATATGGCCTTAATAGAAGATTTATTAGAATAAAAACCTTTGATTCTGGAACAAATACTGCCACATGAGATCCAGGAGTCCTAGAAAGCTCAAATGTTGCAATTCCAGGCACTCTCAACCGATTAATAATCCCCTTTGAGAAATCTTCAGGGTCAAAGAACTGTACTTCATTTGTTGCCAAACGGCATGCTACAGCTTCATCTATGCTAAATCGAATTAAGGGCCTGAAAACAGGAAAAGTATAAGATGAAAAAGACCTCAATAATTAGATCATTTATTCCAAACAAGTACCATTACCATGATGCTTTTGTCATGTTCTTCCGAAACGCTTGATATACAGATTCCCCTGTATCTGTCTTCCATACATGCACGTTGTTGTCTTGTGGAGATGTAGACTTCTGAAAGGTCTGAATGTAAGTTCCGTGGGGAGATATGCTAGCGGAAAGAACATTAGGCACTTGTAAGGACCTTATCTCTACAAAGTTTTTCGTGTCATAGATGCTAATATGGGAATCAGATCTGATAACCATGAGCTTTGTCCCATCCTCACTGAACTTTGTAGATGTACATGTTATTTTATTGAGCTTCAAACTGGGTTCTCCATTAGTGAAAGGTGGTCCATTCCAAATAATAAATCCCTCGGGATCTCTCACCAAAATATCTAAGGAAGCCTGAGGATCAGGAACTGCCATTGGAAGGCAGTAACAGGTTCTCTGAGCTAATAAGATTAATATTTCATTAATATAAATTTATCACTCAAAAGATATAACCATTTAACAAATATGCAATCTTGTATCATAATGCTAATGAATTTGATCATACTTCAGGCTGGAATATATCATCAACAGTTCACACATCACATAGATTTTTACGAAAAGGTAACTTAGGATTGTAAACACAAACAAATCAGTATGTCTAGCATCAAATACTTCTATATTCCATTTGATACAAGAAAAATATATTTAAATTGAATAGAAATTGACAAGAAGTATAATATACTTCAAATGGCGATCTTCAAACTTTATCAGAAGAGCAAAAAATTCGAACTTTCCGACCTCCAGTTTATGGAAAGCAAGAAGGCGTCAATTTTATTCGTCAGAAGCATACTCAATTTATCAGCGAACACAAAACTCGATCATAAATATGTCCAGTCTCCTTCAAAGTGAATTCAAAACCCTAAAGAGTTCAACCAAAAAATGCTTCCCAAGTTTTCCATCAACAGTTAGCACAATCATCTCCAAACGCTCTCTTGAACTGTATAACTCGATTTCATACAACAGTACACATAAAATCCTAGAACTTACCAGGGTGGCGACAAGAAGCTGATGGGCAGATATGTCCCTTGCCTTGAATTCTCCCGGATTTGAATCTGTCGATGACCAATTGAAGAGACGATGGTACAAATCCTAATTAACTGCGATCACTCTCTAGGGTTTAGACCACCAAGTTACAATTCCATTCTTTATTTTTAGGTCAATTGTGTTTGTTTAGGGGAGTTGGATTTTGTGACGAGATTTAAATAATAAAATTTTTAAATTTAATAGTTGTATAATGTAATATAAATATACAGTAATATTTTGAATGTGTGAAAAATAAAAATTAAGTGTTATGATTTGATATTTTTAGAGGAAAAAAATTGGATAAGTAATCTAAAATTTATTCGCAGTTTGGGCATATTTATATTAAATACCGTTAAATAAGGAACTCAGATTAAATACCGTTTAATAAGGACCGCCTAAGGTTAGACGCGGAGTCTATGAAACTACCGTAGAGTTTGAAACACATATAAGTTTTGTGCAATTTAACCTATTTTAAATATTATAATTTAAAATTACTTTTTTATTAAAAAATAGTATATAATAAAAAATGTTTAAATATTTATAACAAACTGATTTTTTATATAATCGAATAAATAATTAAAAATTCAAATTAAATCATTTATATATACATGTTTAATTAATTAGTGGTATGCTCTTTCATCACAATTTAACTTTTTATTATTATTATTATTATTATTATTATTATTATTTATATAGTAAAAATAATTTATATATAAATTAAAAACTATATATATATATTTTTTTATGTACAAGACAAAAATTTCAATAACATCTTATATACTTTTATTAATTACTAAAATATAATTATTTTTAAACTATTATATATATTTAGGTTCGAATAGAGGTTTATGTATTTTTGAATGGCGGCTGTGATACATACTTTATTAAAATATATATATATATATATATTTAAAACATAGAGAGTATTATTCTAAATTTAGCAATGAAATAGTTTGGAGATGCTCTTAAGAGACCAGCTATTTGAACCTTCGGTTCGTCTGTGTTAAACTGACGGTTTCTGCTGTATTAATAGTTTACTATAAATGACAAATTTTCAATTTTCAATTTTTTAAAAAGACACGTGTATTTATTTGTGAGTTTTAATTTTTGGGTTCAGGTGTATGTTTCCTTAGGGGAGTTTGAGGAAAGTTGAGTTTAAGTTTGATTTTTATTTGAATTTTGGGATGAGTTTGGTTTTTGTTGTTTTTTTTTAGTTTGGATTTGGTTGGAATTTGGGGAGTTTTGATGTGTGTTGATTCGATGGATAAAGAATAAAATAATATAAATGTGTATTAAATTTAATTGATAAAATTTATATGGTATGATTTAATTATGAATTTATATTATACCTAAACATACATATATTTAAATTTTTATTTATCTGTATTATAAAAAATTTTATTCCCTACAAAATGACATATATATTGTATATATATTTTTTTCATTTAATTATAATAAATATTAAATAAAATTTTATTTAAAAAAAAACAAGGGGTTTGACGCCCATTTTACTATGCACAGTGACCAAACCCTCTTGGAGAAGCATACCCTATATTTTTAAATAATAAAAAGTTGAATTTAAATAGTTGTTTGATGTGATATATATATAAAAGCTGATGTGATATTTTGAATGTAAAATAAATTTGTAGTATAATGTATATAAAAAAAATTAATTGTTTGATATGATATATTTTTTTTTTAAAAAAATATAAATAATAAAAATTTGCGCTAAAACCCGCAAAAGTACTGAGAAAATTATTGCTAAACTTCAACAAGGGCATGCCTAGAAAATCAATTCTTTGTACCCTTCCTACATTGCAAAACATTTTTAAACAAATGTAAGAATAATAATACAATTGTTTATATCATAACTAATAAGGTGTATATGAAGCATTTCAAATATATAATGTGATGAAAATCGAAAACACTATGATATATATTAAAAGGATATATTGAGGCATAATATATTTACAAAATTTTATGAAAACCTTGAGGTATAAAACTTAATAACTAAGATATATGATACAAGATCGAAAGTGAGTTGAAATCGAATTAATGAGTTATAACGACAAGAGCACATAAATAATCACGTGGCCTATAATCTCATCAATGTGTTACGATATATATATATATCTCGACATATAGGGCATGCTTTCAAAAAAAATTCATATTGTAGATACATTCGAGATATGTTACTTATAAATAATCAATATCGAACGAGAGATGTTTATAAAGTCTACATTAATAAAGAATTTTGGTTACCTAACTTTCAAACAATATTTTCATCTTACTCTTCTAATTATTTATTATTTATTTTTTATTTTTTATGACGTGAGAATCTGCAGATGTGTTACTGTGGAGCCTAATAATTTTGTTGTTGTTGTTGTACTCACATCATGCTTATAAATTTGAACATTCAGGGATAATTTTTGTGATTCGTATTCAGATGAGAAGATGCGATTGAGTGTTATCAATTATTCCCTCCGTCCTAATACAATAGTCTTGTTTACCATTTTTGTCCGTCCCAAAACAATAGTCTTATTTTCATAAATAAGTATATCACCATAAAATTACCCTTATTTTTTCATTTTTATTACACAATTGCCACTACTTTTTACTCTAATACACTCACAAGGGCAAAAACTGATATTTTTGAATAAAAAAATATTTTTGAATAAAAAAATGATATATCATTTAAATAATTATTTTATAATTAGACAATCAAAACTGAAAATATGTATATTTTACAAGCGAACGAAAAAATATGAATATTTTGTGAATGATACGATTCTTTGTAAAATATTAATAAAAAATATAATATACATATATTAATGTAATATATTATATACTCCCTCTGTTCCCAAAACTATAGCTTGAGTTGTATTTAGTAAGGGATTTAAAGAATATTGACATTATATTGGTAGCAGATAAAAAATACGGATAAAAGACTTTTTTTTTTCCTTGTGAGTGTATTAGTGTAAAAAATAGTGACAATTGTGTAATAATAATGAAAAAAAGTAAGAATTATTTTATAGTGATACGATTATTTATGAAAATGAGACTATTGTTTTAGAACGGATAAAAATAGTAAATAAAATTATTGTATTAGGACGAAGGGAGTATATCTTATCCAATCACAACAAAGCAACAATCCACATACCCAATATAAAATATATATATATATATATCAAAAAGTAAAAATAAAAAATTACCCAAGGTATGTATGAACTGCATCCATTATTTAATGGCTAGCTGTATAATATTCCGTCCATAAAATATGTAACTTTATTTGAATTGGAAATGAGACTTAGTTAAATATGACATAAAAATAAATGTGTATTTTAAAAAATATAGTATAAGTGAATTAATGGAAAGAAGAAAAATTTTGAAAGAAAGAAATTGAATACGGAAATAATTATAATATATTTATAAATAAATGTAATATTGAAAGTAAATAAAAAAATATTTAAGAATATATATATTTTTTTATTATATATATATAGAGGCAGAGGTTGATTTAGGGATATCAAATGGGGCGGGTTAGTCCCGGACCTGCCCCGGATCCGCTTTTAATGGGGCGGATTCGGGTCTAAATAATATGTTTCGGGGCGGGTTGTGGATTTAAAATTTTAAATTCGGCCGGGTTCGGGGCGGATTACGGGTTTTACTAAAAATCTGTCCCAATCCGAATCCGGACCCGAACCCGGATATTTTTTAAAAATTATTATAACTAATATATATATATATATGTACATTTATATAATCAAAACATATTATTTATTTACTTAAATAATTTTAAATATAAAATTCAATTAGTCGTCTGTTTCAAATAATTTTTTAAAAATATTATACCAAATATATGTATATTTATATAATAAAAATATATTATTTATTTATTTATCTTATTTTTATAGATCAATATTTGATTGTTTTTAATTTTTTTTTTTGCTTTTAATGCTATTTGTTTTAGTATTTAATTATTAAAAAAATATTTATTATTATATATTTTAAAAAAAAAACGAATTTGCCGGGTTGGCTCCGCAGGGCCAGTCCTATGGCCGGATGAAAGTGGAGCGAGGCGGATCTCGGAGCTTAATATTTTATAGTAGGGCGGGTCTCCGGGCCCGCAGAACCCGGCCCAATCCCGCCCCGTTGACGTTCCTACGTTGATCAATTCCTTTGCCTACTCTCTTTTCCCTAGGCTTCAACATTATGTGGCGGCTGGTCATTCTTTGACTTAAGTCTTTATTCTGATCCATCCATTATCAACCGTTGGATTAACATTGATTAGTCTTTGTGCCGTGAGATCTGTTCAACCGTTGAACCGAAATCTTATTGCAATAATAAATTGAATGTGACATATCTGACAAAGGGTGTGGTTTTTTCGTGAGTTTGGAAAAAAATTGTATTGAGTTTGGTACAAAAATAATGTTTGATGGGATGTTCTGTGAGAGAAAAAATATATATTTTTTTTAAAAACGCAGAATCTAAATAGTAAAATTTGGGAAAATTCAGCTTAAGAAACATACTCCAAAATCAAAATTTACTAATTATTGTTATTTTTATTATTAGTAGTATTATACTCCCTTCGTCTCATTGGAAGGGTATTATTTGCTTTTTGCACGTAGAATTTTGAATATTAGTATTATATTGAATTATAGTGAAAAAGACAAAAATATTTCTATTAGTATGATATAATATAAAAGTAATGACATTTGTGTAATATATTGTAAGTTGAAAGGGTATTTATTAATGTTAGGTATGTAATATAATTATTAAATTAAAAAATAATAATCTTTCGACGAGACGGATGAAGTATAACTCTTTCTAAATGATTTTGGCAAAAACTTTAAAAACACAATACTTTTTTTTTTTTTTCTTTCCTGTAGGCGTTACCAACTATGTTTGAAATTCAAATAGCAAATTTTATCTGATTGTGTGTTGTTCTGCTAAATAATTTATAAAAAATATTTTAATAAAAAATATATGTAGTATATTAATATTTTTTTAAAAAAATATGTATATTTTGTTAAAAGAACACGCCTTTAATAATATTTCTTATAGAAAAAAAGGTAAAATCCATTTATAATCTCATATTTTTATTATTTTTTCTTAATAAACAACTATATTTATATAAATTTAAAATTTTATATGCTTTTATAAATTAATTTTATATTAATTATGTATAAAATATATTTACTTATTTATATTATAAATTTTTTTATTGTTTATAAAATAATATTCATACTTAATGAGTTTATTTGGTTTTAGTTTGAAATTGAGTTTTTTTTTTTTTGAATTTTAATTTAAATAATATATTAATATAATATTTAGTGAAAAAATTATATATTTTTATTGAAAATCGTAGAGTAAATAATACTCCGTCACTCTCAGATATTGTAAAGGATTTTTGACATTGAAATTTAGATGGATAAAATAAATTGAAAATTAGATGTTCCGATAAGAAAAATATATATATTATTTGATCAAAATAAATTAAATATTCGGATGACAATGATGGAAATAAAACGATACACAATGACTTGTCAATAAAATAAATTTATTCATTCTTAATAAGAGAAATATCCACTATTAATTGTGAACAAAGAAAATATCAAATTCACTATTCATTCTATTTTTTTTTCTAAAAATATCAAATCAAATACCTATTTTTAATTTTTTTATATTATACTAAAAATCAATTTTATATTCAAAACATTACATCAACACCTATTTATATCACATTATACAACTATTCAAATTCAAAATTTTACTATTCAAATCCCAACTCAAAATCCAAATCCTCCAAAACAAACACAATGTGTAATTTTAAAAGAACATATACAATGGTGTTGAAAAAAAAAAGAAAATTGCAATAAAATACTCGTATTTATTATCATATTTGTATTCACTACTTATCTAATTTTAATTTTTGGGTGTGTTTGTTTGAGAATTGGATTTACACTATTCATTCTATTTTTTTTTTCAGAAAATATCAAATCAAAAACTTATTTTTTATTTTTTATATTATACTAAAAATCAATTTTACATTCAAAACATCACATCAACACCTATTTATATCACATCATACAACTATTCAAATTCAAATTTTTACTATTCAAATCTCAACTCAAAATTCAAACCCCCAAACAAACACACCATTTGCAGTCTTTTTTTTTAAAAACAAAAAAAAAAAATCGTTAGCATTAGCTACTCACTCGTTTTTTATTTTCAATTTTGGCATTCCCTCATCCTCAAAATTCATTTTATCAATTTCTATTTTTTCTCTCATTAAGTTTTATTTTTATTTTTATTTTCCGCGTGAAAGAAAAAAATTGTGTCCCCTTTTTGGTTTCATTCACGTGAAGGAAAAAAAATGTCTACATAGTTGGGTTTCGTTCACGCGGAGGAATATTCAATCAATGGTAAATCTGTAATGGATTCCGAATTCAAATTCCAAAATTTAGGTTTATTTTGTGCAAAGGAGAAATGAATAAAGCCGATGTTCGATTCCTCAACACCGATATTTTTTGGTGTGATAATTTTATTGATTGATTACGATAGTTTTGTTAGGACTCACGACGATTCTGATAACTATTTCACTATTGCTTCAATTATTGTTGCCCTATTCGAGATTATGATTGCAGTAGTTGTTAAGTGTGTATGACTTTTTATTAGGACGGTATGTATATGAAAAAAGCTTTGTAGGGGCTGTTGCGATTTTCTGTTAGTATGCGTTGGCATTTTTACGGCTACATTTTTTCAGTATAATATACCTACATTTATTAATCTTATACCCATATTGTCTGATATCGTATGATGCATTTATTTTAAAATACTCTGTTTTGTTGGTATATACTATGATACTAATTATGAACCTTAGTGTTTATTTTATTTTCTTGTATTAGATATGTTAAAAAAATCTTATAGTTATGCAGCAATGTCTGTCGAAAATAATGAAGATTGAGAATGATTTTGTTGGCGGTTAAGATTAGTTATTCACAGTGATGGTCGATAAGTGGAAATAATACAAATTTTTTTGGATAGACACTCGAAATTTCTAAAGTCCATTCCTGCAACATTTTTTTTAAGTCCACCACACATATTGTCTCTGAAACATAATAGACAATTTTCTTACTCAGGTATGTATAAAATATATGTGTTATTTAATATGATATGTACAATAAAGTAATTACATTTCATATAGGTAATACAAAGATATTCAGTGCACAACAAGAAATGATGGACGCCAATTTTCAACAAATCCGATTATGCTCTCTTACAGAAGAATTTTGAGCAACATATAACACATGTTATGGAGGCCATATGCCGCCCCGAAATTTCATTGCACAATTGCGGCGCTAGTGTCGGACGAATATCTATTTCAAGAGATTTGTTGGGGGATAATAAAAAATAATATAGTCGAGTTGTTGAATAGTTTGGTTTGCTCAGAAAGGTCAATACCTTTTGTTGGGATGCTTGATTCTATCCGGCAACATGTGATGTCTATGATGAATCCATTGACTCTGTGCCGACCCATGATATGGTTGTAATATGTAAAAACCTATAGACAAAGATAATTCCTCACACATCATTTGTCCAACTAGGCCGGACAAAGAAAATATGATTTGAGTCACAACAGGTGAAACAAACTAAAAAATATGATTGTTGTTGGGACTGATCCAACTTTACACTAGTATGATATTGTCTGCTTTGGGCTGAGCCCGCATGGATTTGTTTTTAGATTTTCTCCAAAAGGCCTCATACTAGTGGAGTTCACTTGAGACTTATAAGGTGTGTAATTTTCTTCACAACTTTCAATGTAGGACTTGGGGTTTGCACCCCAACAATCCTCCCCTCAAACCAAGGACCAACCAATGGACCTTTCCTGCCCACCTTGTACCGTCTATCACAAAGGAACCTGCTGTCTGACCACCTCAATTCGGACCGACCCAACACGCCAGGAGACTTTCGACACAAGACACATCCACAGGTCACGAGGGCGAGCCCACCACCACAACCAATGCCCAATGCCACCCAGTCCACTTCACCATCTAACCGGGCTCTGATACCACTGTTGTGAATTTATTCCCGAATCATTTGGATTTATCGAACAAATCTTGTATACAAAATACAAAATCAATTAGCAATAGCGGAAGCGAATTAACTCGAATAAACCCAAATCATTATACTACCGAAATCAAACTGAAATATAAACAAATATTAATAAAAAGCATAATATAGAATTAGGAAAAACAAACACAAACAAACATGAAGTAAATCAATTTAAAGCAATTTAGAATGGAAGCGCTCCCTGTTCGTCGCTCTGCTCTTTAAATAAAATAGAAGCCACCGCCGACGACGACTATGGATTTCGACAACTTTCCTCCGACTACCGTCGACTTCAAGATTGACAGCGTCTTCTCCCGATGAACAGCGGCGCTCATCTTCCAGGAGAGATCTCGACAGCAGCTCTAGCAACATGCTCCACGTCAACGGTTTTCTTCCTCCGTCCGGCGACGGACTCCGGCGGATAGTTCTTCCCGATCTTCTTTGTTTTTCTCTTTTCGGCGAAGGAACGGCGGATATCGGCTCAGTCCATGGTGCAAAGTGGCCCGAGGTAATCACGCATCAAGGTTGGAGATCGGCTCGTCACTCCAAGCCTCGATGCCCACCGGAATTGGCACAAGAAAAGGGTTTCGAACCTCACCGGGAACTCACCGGAACTGCTCGGCTCACCGGAACTCCATTCGCGGTTCTCTCCCTCACTCTCAATCTCTCTAACTCGGTTATGGTGTATCTCACTTATCCAAAACCGACTCACCCAAAAATCCGTTTTAAACTAACCTTTAATAACTTCTCCAAACTAAAAAACCACACACGGTTATAACAACCATAACAATCTAACAAATTGACTTAGGGTTTGATACATGGGTTTGGGTTAAAGGGCTTTGGTCGAATCCGGTGGGTCGGGCTATGGAGTAGGCAACCTTATTTATTTATCGAGGGACTTGTCGGGTTAGGCCTCGAACGGCCAAAATTCTCAACAATCTCCACCTATTTTGGTCGTGATTTAACCAAATTCCAAATACGTATTTACTAGATATAGACTTACCTAACACTAATGGAATCATAGCCTTTTGTCACTCGCTACATCTACGAACAACGTTATGCAGAAAAAAAAAAAATATCGCACATAGAACACACAAGTCCTAACATGCACCTAAATTGATCACTAAAAAACCTAACACGTAGTACACAAAAGCTACTACGAAAACAAGCATACAAGCAAGTTTAAACAGATTCAACATAATGAACCTACAGATTTTAAGCGAGCAAACAAACTACTACACAATCCAGCAACATACATGCATATTCACAAATGAAATGCAACAACATGCTGAATACAAAACTTAGAATCACATAACATGAGCTGCGCCTTATTTGATATCAACTAGAGAATGCATAGGCACACGAAATAGTATATTCACATAACTTTATGCCTTAGACACACAACTCTACAGCTCAGACACACAACTCTCCAGCTTAGATACACTACTCTACAGCTCAGACACACTACTTTATAACTTAGATACACTACTCTACGACTTAGAACACTACTCTATGCCTCAGACACACTACTTCACGAACTTAAGACACACTACTCTCTAGCTTAGACACAATACTCTCTAGCTTAAGTACACGGCCCTACAATTCAAACAAGCAGCCCTACAGACCTAAGCACAGAGTTCTACAGCCTAAGTATAAATATCTATAGCCTTAGCGCGAAGCCCCACAACCTAAGCATAAAACCCTACAACCTACGTGCAAAGTCCTACAATCTAAGCACAAAGTCCTACAACCCAAGCACTAAGTCCTACCGTCTAAGCACAAAGTCCTACAATCTAAGCACTAAGTGTTCACAGCCTAAGCGCAAATATACAAGCATGATGACCACAAACAATCAAATAAGGAGACAACATGCTTTAATCAAACAAAAGCAACTAGAGCACAAAAACATGCAATCCAAGTAACAAGCATAATCACCAAATATCAATGCTACAATCTAACGTATAGAACACTTTAGAATCACATTAGCAAAATAATCCACATAATAGGATCACATCACAATCCACATAACAGGATCACATCAGGAACTCAATCCACGTAATACCAACTAAACAATCAAATCGCAAAGATATCAAGGAATACATGCAACTCATCACACATCAAACAACATAATGCATCAAAGTATTCCTAAGTTTCAACAATTATTTCTAATTTTAGCGTCTCATGCATATCTTCAACTAATTCTCCACAAGAAACATGCAATTTGATTTTCACACTTGGCATTTTATTATTTACACAAAGAACCAGGAAAGACTAAATCAATCACATAGCATACAAATTAAGAATCTAATACATGCATTTCAATTATTTCACCAAGGAAGCACATAATGCAACAAAATCATTTTATTCTAGATTATCCTCCACTTTACAATCCTTTTTAGACATTTTTCAAATAATACCTAACATGCATTTTCTATCTCACACGGAAATATCAACATGCATCTAACGATCGGCTATAACAACTCAACTTTTCAAGACTAACACAAACATAGCCCAAGAAACTACCAAATAGAAATAACCAAGGAATCAAAAAAAATTTCCAAAGAAAAAAATTTCACCAAAAAATACCAGAAATTACGACAAATTCTAAGATTATTCAATCAATCACCAAGTAAAGCATAGCCAATCAACACAAAGAATTTCAACTTATTATCAAACCACAATTTCACCAAGAATCATAATATAACGAAAATAAAGAGAGGAGGGTTAGTCTTTTACCACGATTCGAGTCCTACCAAACTTAAATCAATTAATTCTTATAATTTCGCAATCGGTTGATCACCCGGGGCTCTGATACCACTGTTGGGACTGGGCCAACTCAACACTAGTATGATATTGTCCGCTTTGGGCTGAGTCGACACGGATTTGTTTTTGGATTTCCTTCAAAAGGCCTCATACTAGTGGAGTTCACTTGAGACTTATAAGGTGTGTAATTTTCTTCATAACTTCCAATATGGGACTTGGGTTTGCACCCCAACAATTGTTTTGGTCGTTTATGACACAATCGAAAAAATTGCAATGAGATTTTATCGTAGATATTTCTTGCGTGTT
The DNA here is from genome assembly GCF_009805555.1 of Andrographis paniculata. NCBI lineage: Eukaryota > Viridiplantae > Streptophyta > Magnoliopsida > Lamiales > Acanthaceae > Andrographis > Andrographis paniculata. Next base: position 3,493,480 of record NW_026137583.1, on the reverse strand, counting down.
TGTTATGGTTGGATTTTTAATTTTTATTTTTTGCTTATGAAAGATTGTACATTATATGTAGATTTATGTATGAGATCACTATTGAATAATATGAAAATTCGATGATATTCCCTTGTATATTACTTGACATACACAACTATTATGTCGGGTACATATCAGTACAAACTAATTCTTCCAAAGTAGAAAACAAAGGTACATGAATTCATAACGAAAGTACGTTACAGATTATTGTAATTATATTAAATATGATCAAAAGTAATAACAACGACAATATATTACACGAGAATTTGCTTATTAAATTCTACGTAATACTTAAGATCTTTTATGTCCCATAAGTACTCGTTACGGTATAAGATGACTCATAGTGTACCATCATCATTTATCTGAAATTATATTAACATAAATCAAATTTATTTATGAGAGTATATAATATTTTCAAAAGAGTTGCTGCAATGAAAATACGAGTATGTTGTGACGTTTATATATTATATTCGTTAATATAAGTTTTATACGTATCCAAGTAAGAGCACCGTCTTTGTGTATGAAAGGATTTATATTCGTATACGAGTATAAAATATCAAAATACTTTAAACTTTTACAAAAATATTCATTTTATTTATACTTTCAAAGCAAAAAATATAAAAATAATCTTATATATTTTCACTAACTAATTAAATACTACTCCTCGGTCCCATAAGAATGATACCATTTTTTATTTATGTCCGTCCCAAAATAAGGGTATCATTTCCTAATTTAATAATTGTACTACTTCCCTAATATAGTAAATACTCTTACAACTTACAATATATTACACAATATCATTATTTTTATATTACATTTACTAATAAGGACATTTTTTTTAGTAAAAATTAATATAATATTAATATTAAAATAATTTATGTGCAAAACACAAATGATGCTATTATTGCAAAACAAATGTAGTATTACTTTTTAATTTATTATAAAAACAAAAGGATACATTGGTACACGAGGGAAAAGAGTATTAAATGCTAACATTCTAATAAATAAATAATACGAAAATACAAAACCATATCATGCATACAAATGACCAAGTCAAGATCATAGTACATCACTAAGAACAAACATATCCATTAACATGCTCTAGTAGTCTTGGAATATATACATACATATACACATATATATTATATATATACGAATCAATTTCCTGTTCAAAGTCAAGATCAATAATAATCCCTCTGCCAAACTTTTACCAATCTCATAAATCAATAAAATCTCCCCAAAATCTTCCCTATAAATACCCCACATTCATTTCTCTTCAATTCATCAAACTTAATTTAACCACTAAAAAAATGGCTAAGTATTTCCTCCCCCTTCTGGCCTTACTTCTCGCCGCCGGCCAACTGGTCTCCGGCCAGAACTGCGGCTGCGCGGCGCGCAACCTCTGCTGCAGCCGCTGGGGCTATTGCGGCCTCGGCAATGACTACTGCGGCGACGGCTGCCGTGAGGGGCCGTGCAACCGGCCCCCGTCCACCCCAACCCCAACCCCATCCACCCCGACTTCCCTTGCTGGTATCGTTACCGATGCCTTTTTTAATAGCATAATCAATCAAGCCCCGGGAAATTGCGCCGGAAGGGGCTTCTACACCCGGGCGGCTTTTCTTGAGGCCGCTCGGTCATATCCGAATTTCGCTAATGAGGGATCCAATGATGTCCGGAGGCAGGAGGTCGCCGCGTTTTTCGCCCATGTCACACATGAGACCGGACGTAAGTGTTGCAATGATTTATATATAAAATAAGTAATGAATATAGCATTTTTGAAAGGAAATTAAGAAATTAATAAAAAAAGAAGAAAAGAACAAAATAAAATGAACAAATCCACATATAAACATCAACATTAAAAACATTCAATAAGATCACAATATATATAGCAACATTCTAAAAAAAAGTGTACAAAATTAGGCAAAAAAAAAAAAAATTGAAAGTTTTTGCAAAATGTCCGAATGCAGACATGTGCTATAGAGAAGAGATCGGAGGCGCGAACCAGAACTACTGCGAGAACAGAGCAGATTATCCATGCGCAGCTGGTAAAAAGTACTACGGCCGAGGTCCCCTGCAGCTGACATGGAACTACAACTACGGCGCTGCTGGCCGGAGCATCGGGTTCAATGGTCTTGGCGATCCCGACATTGTGGCCCGAGATGCAGTCATATCTTTTAAGACAGCCCTGTGGTTCTGGATGACAAACTGTCATAATGCCATTACTAGTGGACAAGGTTTCGGAGCCACGATTCGCGCCATCAATGGACAGCTCGAATGCAACGGGGCGAATCCGGCAACGGTCACTGCCCGCGTTAATTATTACACGAACTATTGCAGTCGGTTCGGAGTCAACCCCGGCGGTAATCTCCGGTGTTAACTAGAGGGAGAGAGATTGTCCGATGAAGACATGGTGATGGATAATAGGGTTAAGTGTTTTTAATATTGTATGATTCTCTTGAATAATCACTCTTGTGATGTATTGGAGAATGTTAACGAATAAGATAAATAACAAATTCATTTGAATAGTGTAATTGTTGTGTTTGGGTTTTTATTATGTGTTTTCGTCGCTACTTATTTTGTGCTCTCTCCAGTTAATAGTTAAAAGTAGTGTAAGGATAAAATTGTTTTTGTTTTTATTTTTTGTGTATAAATAATGATATGATGGTAAAGTAGGAGTATTTTTGTTTTTTACTGTAAACCAATATAATACTAATATTAAAAAATTTATGTAAAAAAAAAATGATGCTTTTTTTCCGGGACAGAGGTACTGTTTTTTAATATAAATAATTATTAAAAATAATATTTTAAATATAAAATAAAATTGAATATAGCATCTTTAAAAGAAAATATAGTATGGACAATATAAACAAGTAAATACAAACTCCTAACTCAGGTTCACCTGTAAGATAAAGAGTTGATTAAGAAACTAACAAAAAAACGATCTTCCCATAAAATAAAGAATTTTGATTTAATATTCTAATGTAGTATAAAAAAATGTTACTCCCATAGTCAACTCACAATATATACAAATTTTTATTTTTTATTGTAATATATTGAAAATTGTAAGGGTATTATGTTAGGTAAATAGTACAATTATTAAATTAATACAGGATACTCCCTCCGTCCCAGAAGTAAGTATCCGTTTGCTTTTTCACGTAGTTTTAGAAATATTAGTATTATATTGGAATATAGTAGGAATAAAATATAAATGACTAAAATAACCTTATTAGTATGTGTGATATAAATGTAATGACATTTGTGTAATATATTGTAAGTTGTAAGGGTATTTGTAATGTTAAGTAAATAGTACAATTACTAAAAAAAAAAGAAAATGAATACTTTGTTATGAAACGGACTAAAATGAAAAAATAAATATTTTGTTATGGGACGGAAGGAGTATCTTTGTTTTGGGACAACCAAAAATAAAAAATAATAATCTTCTTGTGGGGCGGGGGAAATATATAACAATTATATATAATTATAAAAAACAATGAACAAACGAATTGGTCTTAACAAATATTCAAAAGACTATTGGAGCTCTTGTTCAACGTTATGAAATTATTTTTTATAATAAAAATTAATATTTGATATTATATATATATATATATTTATCGTATTTGGATATATGTATTTCAAACCAATATTATAATTGAATAAACAATAAAAAGAATTTGAAACACACATTATTCTTACGGTATAACTTACGTTATGTATAATATATTCTCTCTGTCTATTTTCTAATGTCCTATATGATATTTACACACATTTTTAGGCAATTAGAGTTTTTGTTATAAAATAACAAATTTGCCCTTAATCTTTAGTATAGAAAATGAAAGAGTAAATAAAGTAAAGGTAAAAGAGTAAATTTTGTGTATAAAAATAAAAAAAAGACAATAATTATTGGACATTCCAAATAAAAAAACAAGACAGTTAATTTGTGGACGGAGGGAGTAAGTAATATTAATACATAAATTATGGAACAACTTTGTAGCCAGTCATTTTTTTATTTGGCCATTATCCTCCATGATTGTCAGCTTAGCATAGACTGATTCCTTTTCAAACTTTGAATATTATTGGGAGTGTTTGTTCGGGGGATTGGATTTGATTTACACTGTTTATTTATTTATTTTTCCAAAAATAGCAAATCAAACACCTATTTTTCATTTTTTATATTATACTAAAAATCAATTTTACATTTAAAACATCACATCAACACCTATTTATATCACATCATACAACTATTTAAATTCAAAATTTTTCCAATTCAAAATCCATACCCCCAAACAAACACACCCTTAGTGATTTAGCATATCTTAGAAAAAATAAAAGAAGCTAATTTTAGCATATCTTAAGACACAAATTTCTTTATGAATTCAGCATTATTATATACAAGACTACAAAAGAGTTTAAGAATTGACCACTGGGATTTGGGATGTTTGCTTGATATTTAATACTCCATCCGTCCCATAATTATAGTTTGGGTTGTGTTTAACACGAGATTTAAAGAATATTGATATTATATTAGTAGTTGATAAATAGTACGGATAATTTTTTTTTTTTGCCTTTGTGAGTGTATTAATGTAAAAAGTAGTGACAATTGTGTAATAATAATGAAAAAGGTAAAGGTAGTTTTATCGTGAGATGGTTATTTATGGTAATGAGACTATTGTTTTGAAACGGACAAAAATAGTAAACAAGACTATTGTATTGAGAGAGAGGGAATATAATTATTTATTATGTAAAACAAATTATAGAATATGTATTCTATTTAAGCCATAAAATATTGAATATTTATTTATGTTCTAAGTATTAATTTTGGCTTCAAAACATGATATTAAAAATGTCAAAATGTATTGATAGTAACTCACAATTCACTATAAACTAAAGTTTGATATATTTTTGGCGGAAGAACGATAGTGGAGGCTGCAGGCTAAAATAATTACTGAATCCAACTATCGAGACTTTCATTTGCGTATAAATAATTAATCGAATTTTTAGGTGAAACAGTTATTTTGCATTTAATATAGTATTAGAACCTAGCTAGGTCTCGACCTCGAGTCCCATAACCCTATTTGCGACTAAAATAAAAAATAAATACTCTGAAAGGAGACGAAATTAATATAATTTTAGTGTTCGAGTATTGGCTACAATTTTACCAAAATGTTAAAATACTTTATTTTTGTTCTAAAATTTCTAACGCAAAGAATAAAAAAACTTAAAAAAAAAAATTACTAATAATAGACAACACAAGACCGACTAGCAACAAAATTTTCATTTTTACTATTCCTAAAATTAAATTAATATTTAGTTTTATTCACATCCATCAAATTAAACATTACTTTTAATTACTACTCACAATTTTTTTAAATAATACTCCATTCGTTCCAATACAATAGTCTTGTTTACTATTTTTGTCTGTTCCAAAACAATAGTCTTGTTTACTATTTTTGTCCATCCCAAAACAATAGTCTTATTTTTTTTAAATAATCATATCACTATATAACTACTATTACTCTTTCATTATTATTACACAATTGTCATTACCTTTTACGCTAATACACTCGTAAAGGCAAAAATGTTTTTTACCTATATTTTTTACTCACTATCAATATAATATTAATATTTCTTAAATCCCGTGCCAACACAACCAAGACTATAGTTCCGGGGACGGAGGGAGTATTTAGATATCATCTAATTCAAACTATCACATCAACATATTACTTTTTAATAAAATAATGATTTTTTTCAATATAATCATTACAAAATATAAACCCCAGACATTACAAATGTTTGTTTGGAGATTGGATTTTTAATACACTGTTCATCCTATTTTTTTCCCCAAAAATATCAAATCAAATACCTATTTTTCATTTTTTATATTATACTAAAAATCAATTTTACATTCAAAATATCACATTAAACACATTTATATCACATTATACAACTATTTGAATTCAAAATTTTTACTATTCAAATCTATACAGTACATTTGTGGTTGGACAATATTACTTATATATATATATATATATTTGTGGTGGGATATGCTGAATATACTACTATTATTCAATCTAAAATTCTACCATTTTTTACTTAATTCATAGTATACAACAATTTTTTAATTCAATATACTAGTATTTTTGTTAGGACTTATGATGCGGGTATGTTTCAATATTTGTTATCTATTGCAAATACCTGTAAAAATGCCGACTAGAGTCGAGCTTGTCATGTTTGAGCTCAGCTTGTTAAGGATTCGAGCTCGGCTCGTGTTCGTTTGTTAAGAGATGCAAGCTGAAATTTTTGTTTGAACTCGACTCGTTTAGCAATTTTTTTGTTCGTGTTCAGCTCGGCTCGGCTCGTTAAGAGAAATTTTATTTTATTTATTTAATTTTTAAAAAAAATTAAACTTAGCTAATAATAATTATAATTTTTATTAATAAATTTAAATAAAAGATAGAATGCAATATAATCTTTATAAAGATATATATACTTATTAAATAAAAAATTATTAATTTAATTTTCCTAATAAATACTATCGAACGTTCGCGAACAAGCTCGAGCTCGTTTGTGAACATAACGAACCAAAATTTATATTCGTGTTCGACTTTAACTTAACAAACGAGCTTTTAGCGAATTCAAACAAATCGAACCGAGCCGAACTCGCGAACTGTTCGTTTGTTTTACAGTTCTAACCATATACAAGATTCCATCGCTATGTTTATATGGGTGGACAAGTATATGATTTGTGACCTACTTATAATGTATGCTTATATGGGTGGACAAGTATATGATTTGTGACCTACTTATAATGTATATGAAAGGCACAATAGTCAGGTTTAAGGATGTTGATAAGGATATATTTAATTATTCGACTTTAATTGATTTATATGTGATATTGAGTGGTATAAGGATTGATGGGTGACACGGGTATGTGAATAGAAAATCATAGTTTGTGTTCAGGACTTAAATATGACGATAAATATTGAATAAAATGAAATCAAAATTGCAATTACTTTAGTCGTATCAAAGATAAATTTTATACTCTTTCGATTGAGTGAGTCTCTAGGTCAAATTTTAGAAATTTTAAGTTGCGAAAAAATTCAAAAAATACTCATAGTGCAATCAATGGTACGAGTAAAAGACCGAATTAAATGCACAATTAAAATATAAATTTAATAGAATGAAGTATCATGGAATTTACTTAAACGGTTTTTACTAGTATAGATTAAATTTCAGTTACAGATTAAACAGTTCGACAAGCCTCTCATGTACTTAATTGCTACGAACTACCTACAATCGGTTAACAGTGCGATACGAGCATAGACATGAATGTTAGCCTATTTATGCCATTCCACAATCTTACAAAAAGTTTAATTTAAACATACTCAAGTGTGAACATATGAATACTGTGTGAATCAAATAAACAAATAAGAATAACAATAATTTATTTCTAAAAATATAGTACTCCCTCCGTTCCAGATACCATGTCCATGTTGTCGTTTCTGTCCGTCCCACATGCCATGTCACTTTCATTTTTTGGAAAATGATTACACACTTTAATCTAATTTTAAATTTTTAATTTTTTTTAATTTTAATTAAATTAATTAGTTATCTTAATCTTAATTTATAATTATTTATATTATAAGATAATTATTTTTACTAATACATTATTAATTATCTACTAATTACACCCCTCCTAAAATACCGTGTCTACAGTGTAGCAGACACGGTATCTGGGACGGAGGGAGTAAATTATTCTAAATTATATCTAAGGAAAAACAAGTCAAATATCACAGGAAAATGATTTCGGTGGTAGAAATGGGTGGTCGGGGTGAAGAATCTCCATAAAAGTTCCTTGATCACCACACTAAACTAATAAAAAGAGATTCTTACAGTTGAACTATGAAGGAATGTAGAGTAGACAGTGAATACAAGTAACTCTGTGTATGTAGTGTAAATTACAACATAATATGGACGATATTTATAAACTTCTAGGATAGCAATTAGTTAGCTGTAGCGGTTGCAACTCGCATAACTTTCAAGAACATCGCGGCTATCCATCTTCATTAATAGGTAGGTATCGATCGGTATAGATTTTCTTCCTGGCTGCGTAGGTCACAGGATCAACATTTGGAGAGAAAGATTTCACTCGGAGTAAAATGTCGTATTCGTGAGTCTAAGAGGAATGGCAAGTCTATCTAAAAGATCGTGTCGGAGGTTACATAGCTCGTGCCGGTGTGCAGGTAGTTCATGTCGACATTGGAACTTCGCTTATGGTAGCACTTAGGCGAAAACATATTGTTCCGCAAAAGGGGTTTGCATCTCCATTTGTTTGCATTGGTGAAGGCTTGTATCCAGTTTACGAGCATTAAGGTTATTTTACAAGTCGAGACAATTTAGAACCTCGCATCAAGTAAGTATTGATCCGAAAGGTGCTACTAATTCTCAAAAGGACTTATCATTGCCTTAAGAATTGTAGCTATCTTGGTTAAAAAAAGATATATATTTTTTGATAATATGGAAATTTACAGCTGTTGTTTTTCAGGTGCACTCTACAAACTAGATCCGATAAAACAAATCACATTAGACGAATCATGTATGACAAATTATATCTGGAGGCATCGGTGTTTGAATCTATGACCTCACGATTACGAATTCATCCCACAAGACTAGGCCATTATTTACGGACTTGTTTAAGCATATATATATATATATATATTTGTTTAATCATATATTTGTTTGTGTGGGTGCATGCACATGATGTGGCACTTTTATGTAGCTAGTTTTTATTGGTGTCATTTTGAAAGTTTGGTACATAAAATTGTATTGGATATCACTTTCTTATGCTGAAATTTCATTTCCATATTTTTTAATATGGCCATTTCAGATCATGAAATGTCTTTGTTTGAACAGACTATACATTCATCCTCCCTTAGAAATATAATTATATTGTGCAATAGGTAACAACCGAGAAAATTGCAAAAGACATCTTTCATGTATATCTTATTATTATTTTTATCATATATTTATCTCGCTAATAAAAACATATCTCACATATTTACAAAACTCGTTATTCTATCATTTGACGGTGTGTGGTGTAATTTGATCGAATCAGTATGGTGCTATTTAATCTCGTTAGCACCTTAATAGCCGTCTTATTTTTATGTTATAAGAATCACACAAAAATACTTTTAAAAATGCATAATGTAGTAATATGATATGTAAGGGAAAATATAAATTAAAAAAAAAAAAAGAATTTTTAACTAGAATCAAAATGATAATATAATGCATTGGCATATACTCCTTCCGTTCCAATACAATAGTCTTGTTTACTATTTTTGTCCGTCCCAAAACAATAGTCTTATTTCCATAAATAATCATATCACTATATAACTACCCTTACTCTTTCATTATTATTATTATTATTATTATACAATTACAAGGGCAAAAATGTCTTTTACATATACTTTTTATCCACTGTCAATCTAGTATCAATATTCCTTAGATCTCTTGCCCAACACAACCAAGACTATAGTTCCGGAACGAGTATAATTTTTCAAAAATTTAGCTTGTAGAGCAAAAGAAGTTCTCTCAAAGAGCTAGTTTAATAAACACTAATTATAAAATCATCTATTTCTCTCCCTTCAATAAATATATTTTCAAAACTAATTAATGAACCCCAACGTTTCAGGTCATCTGTCACATATGGTTCGCCTAGTGTGACTTAGTTGTCGGACCTAGTTTGTATGATATTAGGTTCGGTCGGGGTTTACCGAATGCGCATCTAGTATCGGCTTCGTATTCCTACGTCATTAAAAAAAAAAAAAAAAAAAAAAAAAAAAAAAAAAAACTAATTTTTCATAATATTAATTTACCTTAGTCATTAATAAGTATTTAATTAATTAATTTAGTGTATTATATAAATTTTTATTTAAAAAATTTATATCAAAATTATATATACTATTATAAAACACATCTTTCAAAATGATTTTAATCCTACATATTATATATACATATAGTATAATTAAATATTAGTAATTTATTTACAATGACCAAGTCAAGATGATGGACGACGTAGTACAACATTTAACAAACATAGCCATCAACTTTCTAGTAGTAGTGTTGGAATATATACAGTACATATATATCTCTATATTATAATATTATATATCAATTTCCTGTTCAAAGTCAAGATCAATAATAATAATCCCTCTGCCAAACTTTTTCCAATCTCATAAATCAATAAAATCTCCCCAAAACCTGCCCTATAAATACCCCACATTCATTGCTCTTCAATTCATCAAACTCAACATAATTTAACCACTAAATAAAATGGCTAAGTATTTCCTCCCCCTTCTGGCCGTACTTCTCGCCGCCGGCCAATTGGTCTCCGGCCAGAACTGCGGCTGCGCGGCGCGCAACCTCTGCTGCAGCCGCTGGGGCTATTGCGGCCTCGGCAATGACTACTGCGGCGACGGCTGCCGTGAGGGGCCGTGCAACCGGCCCCCGTCCACCCCAACCCCAACCCCATCCACCCCGACTTCCCTTGCTAGTATCGTTACCGATGCCTTTTTTAATAGCATAATCAATCAAGCCCCGGGAAATTGCGCCGGAAGGGGCTTCTACACCCGGGCGGCTTTTCTTGAGGCCGCTCGGTCATATCCGAATTTCGCTAATGAGGGATCCAATGATGTCCGGAGGCAGGAGGTCGCCGCGTTTTTCGCCCATGTCACACATGAGACCGGACGTAAGTGTTCGATAATTCTTTAGTGTATTTTTTGGACGCGTAACAAAATTTTTGGGCATCGAGTTAAATAATTATTTGGAATCCAATATAGTAAATACATTTATGTTATTATGTTTATATTACTTCCTCTGTCGTTCAAAATATGATTTTTATTTTTTATTTTTAGTTTTCTTAAAATGACATTTTTTTTTGTATAAACTTATTAAAGCATATTTTATATTCTTCAGGAAATAGTACATTTACAAGAATTCTCTACACATGCATTAAAAAGACGCTGACTTTTTTTTTTTATTATTATTTTATTATGACAGTTACATTACATACTTCAACATGTAATTATACCAAAATAAGAAAATGAAGACAAAATTACGAATTTGCTTTCTTAACATTCTTAGATAAAACAAGAGTTAGATATGATATTTCACATATAAAAAAGTTACTAATACAATATGTTAGTTAGAAAATTTAGAGATTAAATTGAAAAAAAAAAAGAAAAAAGAACGAATAATATTACACTAAAATTTCAAAATAGGATCGAAATACCTCAATGAAGATAATAAAATGAAGGCAAAATTATTTATAATCCACTTGCGTCTAAAATGTCTGCACCATTGTTCTATTTAATTTAGAAATTGTACCAAACTTCGTCGTATATTAAAAATATTGCTCAAAATCCTCTAAAAATTACATGAAACTTTTTTGTACTTTTAAATTACAAAGGAAAATTGTGCAAATTTTTTAAACCACATGTGAGTTACGAACAATTTCATTCGCATAAGACATCAATACTAAAGGTGGCACATAACATACCATAAGATCACAATACACAAAGCAAAAGAAAATTGACAAATTTCGCAAAATGTCCGAATGCAGACATGTGCTACAGAGAAGAGATCGGAGGCGCGAACCAAAATTACTGCGAGAACAGAGCAGATTATCCGTGCGCAGCCGGTAAAAAGTATTACGGCCGAGGTCCCCTGCAGCTGACATGGAACTACAACTACGGCGCTGCCGGCCGGAGCATCGGGTTCAATGGTCTTGGCGATCCCGACATTGTTGCCCGAGATGCAGTTATATCTTTTAAGACAGCCCTGTGGTTCTGGATGACAAACTGTCATAATGCCATTACTAGTGGACAAGGTTTCGGGGCCACGATTCGCGCCATAAATGGACGGCTCGAATGCAACGGGGCGAATCCGGCAACGGTCACTGCCCGTGTTAATTATTACACGAACTATTGCAGTCGGTTCGGAGTCAATCCCGGTGGTAATCTTCGATGTTAGAGGGAGAGAGATTGTCAGATGAAGACATGGTGATGAATAAAACCTCAAGTTCAAGATTAGTTTGAGATCGATGAATTGTTGTGTGTTTGATTTTTAGTATTATGTGATCCTCTTGAATAATCACTCTTGTGATCTATTGAAGAATATTAATGAATAATAAATAAAAATAAACACAATAATATTACTTGTAATACTTTTTCTGTTCCGCGTTAACGGCGCAAAATTTTTTTAAAAAAAGAAGATAATTTTATTCTTAATTTTTAATATAAAAGTGATGGTATAATGATAAATATGTAATAAAATAGAAATAATTGTATTGAATAATAGAATTTACAATTACTAAAAAAAAATTGTATACCTTAACGTTATAAAAAAAAGAAAATTCTAAGTGTTACCGAAGAGAGTACTATATTTTATTTTATTTAAAGATATTATTGTAGTCAATTAGTTTTTATTTTTAAAATATCAAATTCATTTAATGGTCATAAAAATATATATATAAATAAAATAAAAATTCAAGCATTGAGTAATTAAACAAATTAGGCCTTAATAAATAAATAAATGAATAAAGGCCTTAACAAATATTCAAAACATTTCGTACAACCATTATTACATGCATTTATTCTATATATTACCCTTTGAATTACCAAATATTAATTGTCTCATGTTTAGAAAATAAAGATTTTAGGCAAATCAATCTTAGGCCTAACTTTTTGTTAGTTTAATATTCAATTATTTCGAAGTTTGATTTAAATTTTTTTTTAAAAAATACAATTATCATAACATTTTTATAAAAATAAAAAATAATAATATTTTATCATATAAACAACATCATATTAAAACTATTGTTTGAACTAACAAAATGAAAACATAAAAGAAAATCTAAACTCTAGAAAATATGTGTGAATTATAATTTCATTCTCTGTAAAAACACTATAGCAGCAAATATTAAGGGCAAGCTTGTTTGATGTTATGAACTTGAATTTTTTAGTACTAAAATAAAATTAATACTACCTCTGTCCGACTTTAAAGGTCTCATTTACTTTTTCATATTGATATTTAAAAATTAATAATTGTATAAAAACGTAGTACAAATCAAAAGAAAAAAAAAGTAAAAATACTTATATCAGTATCTTATAATATTATTATAATAAAATTTGTGCAAACAATTATACAAATATAAGTTTATTTTAAATGTAAAAATGAGACTCTTAGACCTTTAAAAAGGGAATATTTAATAGTTTCGATAAGACAATGAAATATAATAATTTAAATTAAAATATATTTAACATATATATAACATTTCGATATATGTACATAATTGAATAAAAAAGTTTATGCTGTAATTAGGGTTTGTTATGTTTTTGTTGAAGTTTGAGTTTTTCTCTTTTATTTAAATTTTATTGTAGACAGAATTTTAATATGATTTTTATAAGAAAAAAAAAGTATATATTTTTATTAAAAAACACTGCATCATTGAATAATAATATTTTTAATTTGAAATAATCAATAAAACACTTAAATTATGTATAATATATACATTATAATATACATAAATTATGGAACAATAATCACATCTTGTAGCTAGTCAAGATGATTTATTCATTTATTTATTTTGCCATTATCCTCGATGATTGTCGACTGTTGAATGGACTTCAACATTTCAAAGCCAAGTTCAAATCAAAGTCGAGCCAACATAATAACAACAATCTTTGAATATTGTTAGTGGCACAACTAATCTTAGCATATCTTATGGCACAAAGAGCTTTTTATATTTAGCATTATTATCTACTGAAGAATTCAAGAATTGACCATTCGGATTTCTGGTGTTTGCTTGTTCTTAAATCCCATTTTTTTAATTATATATATACATATATATATTGTTATCGGTCGTTTGTTTGGATTTTGGTTGATGTCGGCAGGCAGTCTGGACAACAGATGGATTTCAATTGAGAACTGGGCCTTCGTCATTTTAATTGAAGACTGGGCCTTTGTCATAGGTCCATTTAGCCTGTGTCTTAGAAACGAATTGATGATGGTGAGTGTAGCCCAGGTGCTGAGGTGTCCTGCAAGTGAAACAGAAAGAATCTATTCGGTTTCAACAGATGGGTAAGTGGGAATTCGTAAGAAAAATTTGTTAGATTATGAAAATGTGTGGAAATGTGGTATAAGCAACATAATCAGAAAGAAAGAAGTGTGTGAGAAATATCAAACATTGAGAGTGAGGGGTTTGTGGGATAGGTTGAGTTGGGAAAATCATAAAGAAATAGAGAGATAGATTTTTGAGTGTGTAGCTCAATTGTATCTATATATCATGTGCTTCAATGGTTTCAGTAGTGAGTTTAGCATGGGTCTGGGTTGGAACCTCCCAGATGTAGGTCATTGATGACTGAACTGGATTATCATTTCGTTGTGTTTCTATTATTTTTCGTCACCAGTATGCTCATTCCCAATTCGATCGTCCAACGAACAACCAGTCTGTGTTGAGGGATTTTTCTGAGTTGATTTTTTTTTTTTAAGTTTGTTGCTGTTGTGCGTGTTCTTGGTGGTGAGATATTGCTGCCGTGTGGGTTAATTGTTTTTCGGGGCCAACAATATAAATAACTATATAATATAATCCCTTCGCTATCTAAGAGTTATATTTATATTTTGTGTTATTGTACTTAATATTAAAAATATTCTTCTATTTGTATAATTTTTTTTTGATACAAATGTCATTATATTAGTATTATAAAACACTAGTTAAAGTATTTTTGTCATTTTCTATTTATTTGTACTATATTTTGTTATATTAATTAATATCCAAAACTAACATAAACTAAATGTGACCCTTAAAACCAGATGAAGATAGTATATTCTTTTTTAAATATAAAATATTCAATACTTATTTATATTCAAAGCTCTTTTTTTTTTTCTAATATTCGATATTTTTTTTGCTACAAGAGCGTAAAAAGTTCGTACTTAATTTTTGAAAATATTATTTTATTTTGTAACTTTTTACATACTCTCTAAATTTAGTTTAAAATATGAGTTTTCTAAATTTTTAGATAATAAAATTCAATATTAAAAATGTTAAGATGAGGACAGAATAACCTATGGCAAGAGGACCTAGTTTGTATGGTATTAAATTCGGCCGAAAATTTATCCAATGCGCATTTTCGAATAGCGGCTGCGGATTTTCACATTATAAATAATAATAATAATAATAATAATAATAATAATAAGTCTTTGGGCTCATTCCTCCTTAAAGTGACTAGACTAAACCAATTCAACGAGCTCGTCAAATTTGATTTCAAATTATTATTATTTATTTAAAATATGGAGTATATTTTATAATACAATTTTCCATTTAAAAATATATAAACCTAAAATACTATCTAACTAATAAGTAAATTCAAGAAGGAAGACTTTGCGCCATGATTCATGCATGGATTTACAATAATCCCCCAATCATTCTAGAAAAAGACATATGTAGATAAAATAAGATTAATTTGTATATTTTGACTTCTTGAAAAGTTCCTAGATTATAAATTAAATACCAACTATTATATTATGTCAAATAAAATTGATTTTATTGCCTCCAATTATATATGTTTCAAATTTTATTATTCCCTATCTTGACATTTAATATAATTGAGCTAGATAAGCCCAAGCCACTCTAGCTCACTCATGGCCCAAATTCAATATCTCATTGATTCATTTAAATAAATTTGATAACAATGACAATATACGGAAGGTTGAATTTTTTTATTTTCAATGTAGGACAAAGTCCTTTCATCTTCATCTTTCATATATTTAATATCCAACAAAAAAATACTACCGCCGAGGTCCCCTGCAGCTGACATGGAACTACAACTACGGCGCTGCTGGCCGGAGCATCGGGTTCAATGGTCTTGGCGATCCCGACACTGTGGCCCGAGATTCAGTCATATCTTTTAAGACAGCCCTTTGGTTCTGGATGAAAAATTGTCATAATCCCATTACTAGTGGACAAGGTTTCGGGGCCACGATTCGCGCCATAAATGGACAGCTCAAATGCAACGGGCGAATCCGGCAACGGTCGCTGCTCATGTTAATTATTACATGAACTATTGCAGTCGTTTCGGAGTTAACCGCGGCGGCGGCAATCTCCGGTGTTAAGTAGAGGGAGAGAGATTGTCCGATGAAGACATGGTGATGAATAAAATGGTGGAGTTTATAAGTGTTTTTAGTATATCATGTGAACCTCTCGAATAATCACTCTTGTAATTTATCGAAAATATATATATACATATATATATATATAATATTGTTGTGTGTGTTTTCTTTTTACTTATATATTTTTTTTTAACTATTTTGTATAATTTCTAATACTATATTTTATAATATTTTGTTTGGTTTCTAATACTATTATTTATTTATAGAAGTAGTATTACTTTTGCTTCGACTATGTGTTGATCGAGTTAAATCAGTATATATTTACAAAAAAATATAGTATTAATTAATATTCTAATATGATAGCATTTTTATTTAAAATAATAAAAAAAGACAATCAAATCCAATTTTGTTATTATTTTTTTCTACTTATCGCATCACATTTTTATTAATTAATTAATAAATTTTCTATAATAACTCATTTTAATTTTTATCTATCCCATTTTTATATTAAAATATAAATATTATTTATTATTCTATGTCTACACAATGGCATAAGCATCACCAACAAAGAAAGTAATATTTTCATAGTATTAATTATTATTGTTATGGATAGTTCTATTGGGTTCAAGTATGAAACAAAATTCAGGATTTGATTTTATCACATTATTTTGTTATTAGATCCAACTCATACCTAATTCGATAATAACTAGATCCGATCCAAATAAATGGGTCAGGTCCGAGTAAAATTTCAAACATACCCGATCTACTATGATATCACCCCTATTCAAACCTCAAAGTATACAATATGGAGTAGAGGTTTTTATTCATTACTATTTGTTCTTGGCACAATCTAAATTATCTTCTCTAGCATCGAAGATTACCCCCCGGATTAATCCGAAATTGACCGCAGTAATCCTTGTAATAATTGACGCGGGCAGTGACGGTTGCCGGGCTCGCCCCGTTGCATTCGAGCTGTCCATTGATGGCGCGAATTGTCGCGCCAAATCCTTGTCCGGAAACTATGGCATTATGACAGTTCCTCATCCAAAACCACAGGGCTGTCTTGAAGGATACAACAGGATCTCTAGCAACGATTTCAGGGTTGTTCAGACCATCGAATCCTATGTCTCGCCCGGCCGGACCATAGTTGTAGTTCCACGACAGCTGCAATGGACCTCGGCCGTAATAACCCTTGCCCGGCACACATGGCCATTGTCGGTTGGTCTCGTCGCAATAGTCTCGAGACTTGCCGTCTTTCTCTACTCGGGAGCACATGTCTGTGGATGAAATTCGCGATCATTTATTTATTAATTATTTTTGCAATTAATTTGATATTTTTGTAGCAATTAACATCTAAAGTAATAATAATATCAAATGGAATTAAACAAAATAATGTTCTTGCTAAATTACTTTCAACATCTAAATTTTATGCAAGACATCATAAATCTAACAATTATTTTATTTCAAATAATATGTATAGGCATGATCAGATGCTGATCCGGTCAAATTAGTATGGTGCTGATTTAACCAGATCAACATATATTATATAATGAGTATATATTTATATATATATCAACATATTTATAATACAACATATGTTATATTATAACTCAACATATGTTTTACTATGTGTAAGTATATGCTGGTTATCAAATCAGTACTATGTTGACTTAACCACATCAGTACAGAATTCACAGGCTAAGATACTAAAAATATCCCAAAAACACATACTAACATGCATTTATTATCTTCAGGTTGAAAAACAAAATATATATATATATTCTATTTATATTTATATGTATATATTATATTTTTTTAAAAATTATTTATCGCTAAAATAGTAGAGACCATACTTTCACACATTTTTCCGAACACGTAGATATATTCAAATAAATGGAAGAAAACCCTTACGTCCAGTCTCATGCGTGACATGGGCAAAGAAGGCGGCAATTTCGCGCTTAGCATTTTCCGGCGACCCCTCAGTTCCGAACCTCGGAAATGAGCCGAGGGCCTGAAGAAAAGCGGACCTACTGTAGAAGGTCCGGCCAGGACAACCTGGCGCAGCCTGGTTGATAATCCCGTTGAAGAATTGATCGGTCACAACATCCGCTACTCGGCCCTGGCCGGAAACCCATTTTCCGGCGGCTGAAAATATGGCGAGAAGAGTGAATATGTATAAAGAGTTAGTCATTTGGATGGAGAGTGTTTTTTGTGTGGATGAGTAAGGAGGGAATGATTGCTATTTATAAGTAAGATTTTTAGAATGTTTAAGTGTGTTTAATTTTTGGATTTTTTTTAAAAAATATTAATTTTGATAATTATTTTTTGTAGTGAGAAACAATGAGTTTGTTTGTTTATGATTTCAAATTAAAAATACTAGTATTATCTTTGTTCGTCCAAAATTATGTATATTTAATTGGGTATGAATTTTAATAAAGTGAAGAATAATGATGATTTATTTTTATAGTAAATAAAATACAATAGTTGTGTTTTACTACTAAAAATAAAATGAAAATATTTTTTGTAATAACTTAAAAAGAAAATTATATTATTTTTTTCAGAAAATATGAAATCATAATATATATTTAAATTAATATAAATTAAAATTTCAAATTCAAACAAGATAAATCCATTATATTTTTATTGAAGAATAATAATAATAAAGATGGCTGTATAAATAACAAATATTGGAAAAAGTTAGGTTATGGGAACAATTGCGTTTTGACTATAAACAATGCCCATAGTGCAAATGGACATGATGATCATCACGCAAATGGGAACTTTATATATATATATATATATGTATGTATATCTTATTATTGCACTCAATTTACATGTATTTTAAATTACTTTTGGTATTTTTTTATTTGTAGTAATTTAAAAATATATATATATATATTAAACATATATTTCTTCATATAAAATATTCAAATACTTAATTTTTTATTTTTAAAATTTTTCAAGATATTAAAACTTCAGTAACTTTTATTTAAATGAAGGGTTTTCTATTTAAAATATAAAATCATATTTTTAAGGATGAAATGGTAAAAAATTATTGAAATTATAACCAAAGTAAACAAAGGGAGTATAATTTTATATAAGTCATTCATATTACAATAGTTCAATATATATATACATAGTACTATTATTTTATAATATAGGAACTAACTTACACATTCGAAGGGATCGGAATTTGAACTTATATATATTTATTTTATTTTATTTTATTTTATTCCAAGGGACGTGTGTGATGTTTTTTTCTTTTTTTTTTTTTAAATTTTGGATCCAATTTTTACTATTTATATATATATAAATAATTAAATATAAAATTAAATATTTTTATTTTTATATTATATTAACAATTAATGATATATTCAACTAATTACATTAATATTATAAATATATTACCTCACATAATTATTTTGATTAAAATTTATTATTTTAAAGATTTTTCAACACTCAAAAACCAATTTTTTTTTAAAAAAAATTAATATATTACACAGACTCATTATTTTTATATTATTTATACAATTTTTTATAATTTACATAAAAAATACTCTCTCCGTCTCATAACTTGATATTTATTTATTATTTGCGTCATTGTAGTAAATATTAAAAATATATTTATATTTGTATAATTTTTTATACAAATATAACTATATTAGTATTATAAACCACTAATAAAAATATTTTTTCCATTTTTACTTGATTTTTTATACAAATATCACTGTATTAGTATTATAAAATACTAATAAAAATATTTTTGCCATTTTTACTTGATTTGTAATACATTTTAATATAATAATTAATATTCAAAGATTAACATAAAAAAACTAAATAAATAAGTAATTATGAGACAGAGGAAATATATATATTTATTCAAATAATTTCACTAAACAAACATATTATATTTCCTCTTTCAATTAAATTATTTTATTTTTATTTTAAAATATTATATCAAAATACTATTTAACAAAAATCAAAATCAATATTTCATTTAAAATCGATTTCAAATAACAACCAAACAAAGCGTATTACTCCCTCCGTCCCAATACAATAGTCTTGTTTATTATTTTTGTCCGTCACAAAACAATAGTCTCATTTTCATAAATAACTATATCATTATAAAATTATCCTTACTTTTTCATTATTATTACACAATTGTCATTACTTTTTACACTAATACATTCACAAAGGCAAAAAAGTCTTTTACCCGTATTTTTTACCCACTATCAATAAAATATCAATATTCTTTATATCTCGTGTCAAATACAACCCAAACTGTAATTTTGGGACGAAGAGAGTATTATATAGCATTATATTCCCTCAGTGCATCAATTTTGATCTCACTACAAAATAGGTTAAAATTGATTGTCGTACATAATGGAGTATTAAAAAGTAATCATCACCAATTTAAAAGAGAAATGAGTTTGAATTGCAATAGTTATTTTGATGTAATATAAATATATGTTTGATATATATTTTAAATAAAAAAAAATAGAAAAAAAAAAAAAAAGGTTTGCTTGTTTTCAATTTCAAACATAAATTTTACACACTAATATCAAAACATTTTTAATTTTATATATTTTGCAAAAATAGCATTATACATATATATATATAAGTATAAAAGATAAAAATATCAAAATTATCTTACATACATTAAATAACCCATAAATTTTTTTTTTTTCTATTACAAAAACTCAATGAGGGTGTATTTTAATTTTTACAAGATATTATATCACAATACTATTAAAAAAAAATTAAATTTAGATAAAAAAAAAAAAAGAAAAACCAAACACACTCATTTATTTTTTATAATAAATTTAAGGGCAGATTAATTTTTTAGTCCGTAAGTACCCTTTATCATTTTAGTTTAGTAAATGGAGCTTGTCGTAAACTAGTTTCATAAGTGAAATTTTTTTGTTATTTTAGTCATCCGGTGCCGGAGACGCCCACATGGCTCGCTGGAGGCTATCTGCCAAGTCAGCGACACTTGACAGACACATAGATTTTATTATTTTTTTTTCATTTTTCTAATTTTTTAAAATTTTATTTGCCTTTTTTAATTTTTTTTATTTGGTTCAATTGAAAAAAAAAATTAAATTTAAAAAATAAAATAAAATCCACGTGTCCGCCGGATGTTGCTGACCAGGCGAGACACCTGACGAACATGTAGTTTCCGGCGAGCCACGTGCGCGTCTCCGACGTAGTAGGACTAAAACAACGAAAAGTTTTCACTTAAAAAACTAGTTTGCAACATACTTTACATACTGGACTAAACTGATAAAGGGTTCAGTTACTGGACTAAAAAAACAGTTTATCCTGTATTTAATAACTATATATCTTCCATTATTGTTCTAAAATTAGATATGCTTATCTTGACTTGGTCATGGCAGGCGTCCAAGCACAATTAAAAAACAAACATCCACACAAACTTATCAACACACATACATATATTTTTTTAATTTATTTTTTTAAATAATAAATGATAAATTAATTTTTTTGTGAAATACTGTAGTTGATACTTAAAAAAATAAAAAGAATATGCCCAAATAAGGTCAATGCCAAACTAGATAAGGAATTTAAGGAATTTCCTTTAGATATCATAGTAGTATTTCAAGTCTATGTAAACATTCCTTTAGATATCACAATAGCAATTAAATATAAAAAACTTCCGGGGCCTGGTTTACAAGGTATTAGGTTTGGCCGGGAGTTTACTCTGCACTTTCGGATAGCGACTGCGGATTTCCACGTCATCCAAATATATATATATATAGAAAACTTAGAAAATTAACTCTCAAGTCATATATAATGGCTCTGTTCTCCGGCGCGATTTTTGAATTGCAATTCTCAAAAAAATAATAAAAAATACAAAATATTTTATACAACAGTTAAAAAAAAAATTTCAAATACTCATTACAAAAAATCAAAAAATTAAACATTTAATTTAAATAATATATTTCATATCTTTAACACAATTTCTCATATCGCATAACAAAAATTATTTCATCTAAAAAAATTAGGATGAACGGAACCATTACTTACTCCATCCAATCAATATATAGTTAAATATTTACTTTTTTTCACTCGAGATTTACAAATATTATAGTTAATGATAGTTTTGGGGGTATTTTATATAAACATTATTATATATTTATGTTATAGTTTGATTTAATAATATTAAGATAAATAAATATTACATAAGTTTGAGAGTAATTATAATATATAATATAATCAAATTTACTAAAAATAAAATATATACTTTGTACTTATACAGACAAAAATGACAAGCATTATAAAATTTGAATATTTGATGATGTAATTTCATTTTATATTATACTTCCTCAGTTTTAAACAAGGAATAACATTTGGAATCGGCAAGAGATTTTAGGCAGAAAGTATTAAATTAGATAATTAAGAAATTAGGTTATGTGATAGAGAGAGAATTGTATATTTTAATTTTTTTATTTGAATGATGTGACGGAATAAAACGTAAGTTAAAAATTAAGTATAATTAATTATTTTATATTATAGAAATATTGCACCATTAACAAAGTGTTTTTATAATATAGGAATCTGCGGCCGTTATTCGGTCCGACAAAGCAAGTTACCTAGAAGCGTCAGGGGTTAAACTTACAATCTCACGATCACGAATTTGTCCCACATCACTAGGTCATTCCTTATGGGACAAGTTATTGTTTATTTTATGAGAGTTAACAACCGTGAGGGTAGTTATTTGATGTACTTTATCCGGTTAAAACTTTTTGATTTATTGTTTTGTAAAAATTGTTCGATGAAAAAATATTACTCGTTTATCATTCAAACTTATATTTATTATTATTTTTTTGTTGTTACTATAATAAAAATATATAAGTAAAAGAATACAATTCTTTTATATTTTTTAACTCTAAAAAGAAATATATTTTTACACACCTGATTAAATGGTCATAAATTTCGATGACGGAGGTATTATTATATATTATTTATTCTCAATTACGAGATTGGAGCATGCTTTGTTTTTTAAGATTTGAAATTTATTTGAAATGGAATGTTGATTTGAAATTTTGTTTAAATTAGTAGTATTTTTATATAATATTTTGTGAAAGGAAATAACATATTTTTATTGAAAATATGTCTAAGTGAATAGTGTTATTTTGATTTGAAATGATAAAAGAACAACAGACGAGTTTGTTATTTTAATAAATTTTTTCCGACATAATTTTCAATGTATAATATATATAATTTATCGTCTCACAAAAAAATCAGCATTCAATATAAAATATTATTTTTATATTATTTATAAAAAATTTTATATCTCACGTGTGTATATATATATACCAAAACAATTCAGGTTGTTTGGTTCAAGGACTTTTTTGATGCAATTGAGATTTTGCAGTAGGATTTATATGTTATAGGATTTATTGTATTTAGATTTGGAATCCTATCTGTGTTTGGTTGGGGGTGTTTGGCTCAAGGATTTTGATTTTTGATATTTTAAATGACGTAATTATCCTTCCACGGGTTTTATTTATTGTGATAAATCAAACTTTACATCTTTCTTTTTTTTTTTTCCGTAAACTTTATTTTACTAAATTTAGTGTATTCTAATAAAAAAATTTGAATACGATTTTCAATTAATAATAAAATATATAATATATATATTTATACAAAATATATACTGTAATATATAATCTATACACTAAAAAATACAACAATTTAATTATTTTTTATATTATCGACATTTTTTCTCATATTTAATATAAAAAAATAATTTAAACTAAAAATACAAAATTAATACACCATTATAATAAATTTAAATTATTAATTGATATTTTAAATTATTAATTTATTTAAATTATCATTAGTAAAAGAATTAAATATATACAACATTTTTATAAATAAATATATGATTTGTAGAAGTATGCTTAAATATAATATTATATTGTATAAAACCAATAAAATATAATTTAAACGTAAATATATATTTATATACATTTAATATTAAAAAGGAAAAGAAAGATGATTTTTTTATGGGAGGGTATAATAGTAAAATGAAAAATACAATGACATGAGATTTTAAAGTAATATGCAGAATTTTAAAATCTCATGCATTTAAAATTACATTATCAATTTTATAACCAAATATGGATTCATTAGGATTTTAAAATCCAAATCCTACGAAATTCCACCAAATCCACGAACCAAACAACCCTTATTCTTTCCAAAAAAATTTATTTCAAGTTCATTTTCTAGATATTCCATAACTTAAAAGCTTCTTAAAAGTTGAATGGAATTGAGAGTACTAACATGCACTCTCGTAATCATAAAATCTAACTTATTTTGTGAAATATAAACCAATTTGTTAGTACTTAAACAGAAATGTATACGGCCGTATATAATTGTTAATGGTCGTGTAACAACATGATCATATATAATTATTCACTGAAATATATATGGTATGACTGTGTATAATTGTACATGGTTGTGTACTTCACAGGTCAACTGTCACGTCACTTCCGTTATGTCCACGTCAGCAATTTTCGTTAATTTTTTTAACAGTGGGACCAAAATTGATTGAAATTATTTATAATGAGACCAAAATTGATTGAAATTGTTTATATTGTGACTAAAATTGATGAGTTTTTTTATATTGAGACCAAAATTAATTAAAATTGTTTATATTGTAATTAAAATTGATGAATTTTTTATATTGAGACCAAAATTAATTTTTTTCATATATATATATATATATATATATGCGCGCGCGCGCGCTCAAATGGTAATTTTTTTGGTTTTTTTAATCGGACAAATGGTACTTATTTGTTTGTAAGACTATTTTGTCTATGATATGTAACTTACTGTAATAATTTTCTAATGTATAGTACATGCTTACTAAAAATAAAAATAATTACTCTGGTATTTAAACAATCCAAAATGACAGAGAATATATATATATTTTCTCCGTCCAAATATAATAATCTTATTTATCATTTTTGTCTGTCTCAAAACAATAGTCTTATTTTTATAAATAATTATATTACTATAAAACTATCCCTATTTTTTTATTATTATTACACAATTGCCACTATTTTTTACACTAATATACTCACAAGGACAAAAAAATCATTTATCCTTATTTTTTATCAACTACCAATATAATATCAGTATTTTTTAAATTTTATGTCCAACACAATAAGATTATACTTTTGGGATGGAGGGAGTATATCTTATTCTCTCTTTTTTTTTTTTTTTTCTTTCCCTGCAACGATCATCAACGAATATTGTTTGGGATCTTAATCATTTTTAAGTTGTAGGTAATATGCAAAAATGGTAGTGATTAGCATTCCTTTTGGTTCCTAGGGCCCTAATAATATTAGTTTTTTTTATATATAATACTCCATTCGTCCCATAAGTAGGTATTCATTTACTTTTTGCATGTAATTTTAGAAATATTAGTATTATATTGGGATGTAGTAGAAATAAAGTAAAAATGACTAAAATAACTTTATTAGTATGGTGTGATATAAAGGTAATAACATTTGTGAAATATATTGTAAGTTGTAAGAGTATTTGTAATGTTAGGTAGATAGTATACTTACTAAAAAAAATAAAAAATAGATACTTTGTTATGGGACGGAGGGAATATTAATGTTTTGTTCTAAAAATGTTGTTTTACTAGCTTATTTATTATTTTTCCTTTAAAAAAAAAAGAATATTTGTTAAGCACAAAAAATAATAATAATAGTAAGTGGCAGTAGGATTCTGGGTAGGGTCTGAATGAAAGCCAAAAGGTCTGGAGGTCGGGCAGAATAAAGGTCGGGAAAAGGAAGAAAGGTAAGATCTCAAGAATTGATCCAAATCCAGACTCAGGTACTACCAAGAGATGGTTGTCCGTGATCAGCAGTTCGGGCTGTATTCAGGTCGGGCGGAGTCTGAACAAAAAAAAGGTGTACCCAAGTCGGGTAAACCGTAGATCGGGTGAAAGGCGAAGTGGGGCAGACGCGGAGGTCTGTCAAGAGGAAGGTCGGGCAAGGAAGAGGTACGGACAGACGCGGAGGTCTTCGGTCAAAGACGGAGGGCGGCTGATGCGGAGGTCGGCCAAGTGAGGTCGGGCGAAGAAGCAGGTCGGGCGAAGGACGAAGTCGGGCAAAAGAAATTTGGCAGTGGACAGGCAGGTCGGGTAAGAGGCAGGTCTGAGTTCTGTGACTGGTGGGAACGGTTGAAGGAAGTTGTAATACGTGTCAATAGAGGAGAAATTGGTGGTCGGTTGACAGCGGTTGCTGTAACCGACCAGACGGCGGTTCAAACCGTTTTCTCTGAAAGGCTATTTTAAAGGATTCAAATCCGTCAGAAAAGGCATCTTCAATCAACTTCAACAAAGCAAAGTCAGATTTGGGGATCACCACTTTAAATTTCAGTCTTTTATTTTCCAGTTTATTTTCTGTACCATACAGTGTTTAGAGATTCCTAATCTCAGGCACTAATTAATCAAGTTTAAGGATATTTTCTATATCTTTGAATTTTACTTTATTTTTGTTGAAAAATTACATCAACAATATTAAATGCTCGTTTTATTAATATTATTATTATTATTTTTATTATTGCAACATATATATGAATACATTAGTAATCAACTATTTTCATGTCACGAGCCAAGTTAAGCTGAATTATTAATTTAGAAAACATAAATAAATAATGAGGAAGAAAATGCCAACTGACCAATTATTAATTTAATTTGTTATTTAAGCCATTATAATAAATTGAATTACAGTGTATTAGTTTTAGTAAAATAATTTGAAAATATATTTTTTTTTCTTTTGAAAAAATATGTTAATTTTAGCATCAGCTTGAGTCTGATTTCAAATCTATTTCAATACTCCATCCGTCCCAAAAGAGTATCTATTTGCTTTTTATACGTAGTTTTAGAAATATTTGTATTATATTGGGATATAGTAGAAATAAAGTAGAAATGACTAAAATAACATTATTAGTGTGTGATATAAAAGTAATGACATTTGTGTAATATATTGTAAGTTGTAAGTGTATTTGTAATGTTAGGTAGACAGTACAGTTACTAGAAAAGGAAATTGATACTTTGTTATGGAACAGACTAAAATGGAAAAATTGATATTTTGTTACGGTACGGAGGGAATATTATTCATTATGTTTCATTATCAATTAACATAAATTATTTCTTCTTGTAACATCATTATATCATACTATTATTTAAATCAAAATTTAAATTAAAAATCTAAACTCAAATTAAAACCTAACAAACCCTTATGGTGTGTTTGGTTGTGATTTCAATGTGAAATCACAACTATTTATATTAAATGCTGATTGGCACAAAATTGTATAATACTATTGATTTGTTCGGATCACTACATGTAAACCAAATTTATTCCATGTTGATTTAATATTCATTATTTTAAATTTTTATTATCTTATATTGTATGACATATATATATAATCTATATATACATGGGTATGTTTTTTTTGATAAGTTTTGGAAAAATTTTAGCTTGAGTTTAGTATTAAAATAATGTATGATGAGATATTTTGTAAGAGGAAAAAAAAAATTTTTTTTCGGGAAAAGCATAGTCCAAATAGTAGAAATATGGGATTTGGTTATCATTTTCAAAATCAATACTATTTAATATTTACGTTTTAATATATATATTTTTTTATAAATCATATTAAAATATTATTTAAATAAAAATTTATGTTTGAAATCAATTTTTAAAATACAATCAAACAATGATTTAAAAGGCATGTTCTAGCACTAGAAATCTGAACCCCCCCGCCAGATGCCATACCTATAAACACCAATTAACCTATAATAAATAATTTTTTTATTAAAATTTTAAAATAAGTATTAAATATATAATATTTCGTTCATCCCAGTTAATTTATTCTCTTTAACTGGAGCACAAAGTTTTAGATATTATACAATTAGTAAATAATTAAAAAATATATTAGTAAAAATAATTATAAATTAAAATTAAGATAACTAAATAATTTAATTAAAATAAAAAATATATAAATTATGAATTTTAAGATGTGATTAAAGTGTATAATTATATTTTTTTAAAAAAAAAATGGACAATTTATATTGAATTGACAGAAATGAAAATAATGGACAAATTAAATTGGACGGATGAAATACATCATAAATAACTATAAATACATTAAATTAGTACATTTATTGTGTGTTACTTATAATATATTTATTGTACATTTCTGAGGGTGTGTTTGTTTGGGAGATTGAATTTTAAATCCACTATTCATTCCATTTTTTCTCTAAAAAATATCAAATCAAACATCTATTTTTCATTTTTTATATTATACTAAAAATCAATTTTATATTCAAAACATCACATCAACACCTATTTATATCACATCATACAACTATTTAAATTCAAAATTTTTACTATTCAAATCTCAATTCAAAATCCAAATCCCCAAACAAACACAAATGTACTGAGTTGAACGCCCGAATCGCCATAGTAGTTATGGACCAAACTAGATCATGTATATATTTTTATAGCCTGATTCAAACCAATATGTTACAATAATATTTTCAAATGGTTCAAGTCGAACCGAGCCGAGTTCAAACGGTTCTTTGTTCAGACAATTTGGCGCCACTCTTGGCCCATGACCAAGTCAAGAGAGGATTAAAACATACAATAATAAACTAACATAACAAATATATATAATGTAAGAGGATAGTGTTGCACACAAAATCCATTCCCAAACACATCATAGGACTTGTCCAAAGCCAAAACTAATCATACAATTCCGACAAACATTCCAATCTCACTACTAACAGCCGAT
Source organism: Andrographis paniculata (assembly GCF_009805555.1). Taxonomy (NCBI): domain Eukaryota; kingdom Viridiplantae; phylum Streptophyta; class Magnoliopsida; order Lamiales; family Acanthaceae; genus Andrographis; species Andrographis paniculata. The sequence continues at coordinate 3,464,461 of NW_026137583.1, read as the reverse complement.
CACACAATTTTTCTGCCCTATAAATAAAATAAAAATAACACCACTCATTAATTCACTCAAAACAAATAATCCTAATCCACAATTCAAATGTCCAAATCTTCCCTCACAACCTACACCATTATTCTTGCCCTACTTCTGGCCGCCGGAAAATGGGTTTCCGGCCAGAACTGCGGCTGCGCCGCCAACCTCTGTTGCAGCCAATATGGCTATTGCGGCACTGGTGACACATATTGTGGCCAAGGCTGTCGGTCGGGGCCGTGCAATAATTCACCTTCTTCGGGTAAAAAAAAGATTCCCGTCTCTAGCATTGTGACCAATTCGTTCTTTAATGGGATTATTGGTCGGGCTGGGTCGGGCTGCCAGGGAAAAGGGTTCTATACTAGGTCGGCTTTTCTCCGAGCCCTCGGCTCATATCCAAGGTTTGGGGCGGAGGGCTCCATCGATGATGTTAAGCGTGAAATTGCCGCGTTCTTCGCTCATGTTACGCTAGAGACAGGATGTAAGTAGTGTGGGAGACATGCATATAGTTACTATATCACCTACGTAAAATAATATTTCTTATGTCATTCAAATTTATTTTTACTTTTATTTTTAAGTTTGCATCTAAATTTATTCTCGTTTTTTCTTTTATTAAAAAAAATTATTTTTTTCTACTTTTTCTTTATTCTAAAAAATGAGCATATAATTGGATGATAAAAAAATTATAGTATATCTTAAACTGATCATTTTGTAGAAAAATCAATTATTAATTATATATTATATAATCGTTCAATATAGTTAAATTTTATTGCATAATTAACTTTGTAGTAGGAAAAAAAATTGTTACTTTGTTGTAATTTTGTACAAATATAAAGATTTTATGCAACCATCTTTTGCGTAGATGTTTGTAACAAAAATTTACATAAAATTGTATTTATTTGATTAAACAAGTGATATAGATATAATTTACCCTAAAAATAAATCCAACGACAACTTATGTCCACTATCGCAAAATTTGTAGTGACATACTTATAGCTACAATATACAGACAACACATAATATTGTTGCAAACAATTAGTAGTAATTAAAAGATACATTTTTTATACATATTACAACTATGATATTTACATTATTTAAAAGATTTGTAGAATTCTTATAATTCAAACAATCTTTAGTCCACCATAAATAATAGAGATTTCAGTTTCATATTTCAATTGTTACAAAGACATTTTTTTGGTGGTGACAACGATCCACTATGTTATAAACACAAAATTCGACAAATAAAAATGTATTTTCACTTGTGTATGTAGTCATGTGCTATAGAGAAGAAATCGGTGGCGCTTCTGGAGACTATTGCGACGAGAGCAACCGAGAATGGCCGTGCGTCCAAGGCAAGGGTTACTATGGGCGAGGTCCATTACAACTATCGTGGAATTACAACTACGGCCCGGCCGGTCATGACATAGGATTCGACGGTCTGAACAATCCCGGAATCTTGGCAAAAGATCCGGTTATATCTTTTAAAGCAGCCCTGTGGTTTTGGATGAGAAATTGTCATAGCGCCATAGTTTCCGGACAAGGATTTGGGGCAACGATTCGTGCCATTAATGGGCGCGAATGCGAAGCAAATTCAGAAACGGTGGCAGCGCGAGTTAGTTATTACAAGAACTATTGTAATAAGTTCCATGTCAATCCGGGGAACAATCTTTGGTGTTAAGACGAGGTAGCGAATGATTCGATGAATGAATAGTTATCGAAGGAATCGGTCAATCGAAGGCTCGATTCGAAGACCAAATGGGGTTGGGAAGAATTGTGTTTTTTGTTTGTTTTTAGCATTAAGTGTGTTTTAGGATGTCTTATGTTGTTTGAACTTATGTGTGATCCGAGTGAGAATGTGTTCGAAAGTGTTGTGTCATGTTTGTCTTAGACAAAATTCACTCAAACATTACAAATTAAATACAATGGTAAACTATGGTTGTGGAGATAATTGCAAAAAATATCCCGCAAGTATACCCCATTATCACTTTTGTCCTGTATTTATCTCGCTGGCAAAATATATCCTATGTATTTACAAAAGTTGATACTTATGTCATTTGCCTACGCGTGACGTGACACTCACACCACGCGTCCTTACGCGCGATCACGCGCAGCCAAAGGATAGAAATAGCGACTTTTGCAAACATGTAGGATATATTTTGCCAGCTAGATAAATACAGGACAAAAGTGATAATGGGATATACATGTGGAATATTTTTTGCAATTTTCCCTATGGTTGTGTTCACTTGTAATTTTTTATATTTGCTATAAAAAAATTATATCAATAATATAAAAAATAAGCATTGATCACAAATATTTTAATTCAAAAGTGTGCTGAATAAGCAAAAGTTAATTATTTTTAATAGTAATATGTATAATTAATTTATAGTTATTCAGCAAGGTGCTGAAAAAATATTAACAGCCTATAAAAAAACAATGGGTGTGTTTACTTGTAGATTTGATTTTCTATTTTACTATTTCAATTTTTTTTTCTAAAAATATCAAATCAATTAATTATTTTTTATTTATGATATTACATTAAAATAAATTTTTACATTCAAAACATTATGTCAATACATATTTATATCAGATCAAAAAATTATTTCAATTCAAAATATTATTATTCAAAACTAAAACCCAAAATTAAAATCTTACCGGTAAAGACACCCAATATTTTTTATTGAATTATTTATGTTTTGTTAGTAGATAAAGATTATATTGTATATATTGTGTTAGTATGTATATATACATTGATAATATTTATATGAAATTGTGTTATCATAAAATATAAAATGAACAAATGTTATGCGTCAAGTATAAGTATTTTTGTTAATATTAGTATAAAATATTTTATAAAAAATTATTATGACTAACTTTTACATTATCAAAAAAAATATGCACAAAAATAATTTATACACAAATTTTCGCTCCATTAAATGAAAATTATATATTTACTTTTAGCATCAAATTTAAATTTTTTTCATATCTTTATCCTAATTTTAAATTTTACATAAGATTTATTAATATAAGTGGTAATTTAATGAAGGAAGAAAAAAAAGTAAGGGCCAAACCAAGAGATAATTTAAGTTTACAGTCCAAAAAAAAATCATTTTGGGGGCCGGAGGCAAGAAAAATATAATTTACTACTCACTCCGTCCCAGATACCGTGTCTGCTATACCGTAGACACGATATTTTAGGAGGGATGTAATTAGTAGATAATTAAGAATGTATTAGTGAAAATAATTATCCTATAATATAAATAATTATAAATTAAAATTAATATAACTAATTAGTTTAATTAAAATTAAAAATAAATAAATTTTAAAAATTTAAAATGAGATTAAAGTGTGTAATTATTTTCCAAAAAAAGAAAGTGATATGATATGTGGGACGGACAGAAACGGCAACGTGGACATGGTATTTGGAACGGACGGAACGGAGTATAAAAGGAGATACTTTTTATCATTTAAATTTTATACCGAAATAATGACGCATGTCACTTAACATTGCTTAATGATCTTGCAGGTGTATATACATGACATTTATGCAAATTTGCAGAATAATCCTGCTTTTTTTTTTTTTTTCGTCCTTGTTTGTCTCTTCCTAATTTTTTAAAATTATACTTTCAACAGATGATCTTATTTTCTTTTGGTACGTCTTGTAAAATATGATCATTTTTTATTTTTGGTAACTTTATCAATCTTAAACATATTTAACAAATATAAATCAATTTAATTAAATTTCTAACATTTTACATGTAGGATCCACTCAATTTTTTTTTATTTCTATCTCTCTTCAAGTAACAAATATTTTTAATTACCTTTAAAACTCTTCATTTTTTATAAAACTAATTAATGATAATAATAAATATATATATATATTTATTCATTTGTATTATATAAAATTTTATTGTCTACAAAATAATATCTATATTGCATATATTTTATTAAGATATAATTCTAAAGATATTTAAAATACAAACAACACTACACATATAAAAAATAATAAAATATTATCATAACTTATTATTAATAACTTAATAGCCTACACTACCTTAAATACTGTGTCCCTAATTCGATGAAAATTTTGTATTTTGTGTCCCACAACCATGAATTGAACTATAGATTATTGTATACATTAGGTTCAATTTATTGATTTTTTTCTTTGTTTTTTTTTTATTTAATTTAAAATTTGTATGTGGATCCCACGTAATGAATTGAACTATGATTACTTTATATATTAGGTTCAATTTATAGATTTAATTCAGCTCCTTTCCGTTTATTATTTTGGGAGACTTGGACTAAAATCCCTGTCAGTGTATTTTGCTTGCAATTCAGTCCCCATTGTAAATTAATTGATCTGCAGTCCCTACTTTATTGATTAGATATGTTATAACTCCCTTCTTGTATTTTCTACTCAATCACCATTGTATATGCAACATGTACTTACGATTGATTAATAAATACTCCCAATTTTATAATATATACCTACATTACCTCCCGCTCTACCCCCAGTATACGATTAGATAATTCCATTTAAATACTGCGTACCTTATTTTGTGATTTTTTTTTTAAAAAAAATCACAGAAAATATGCACGATTTAAAAACTGAAACATTCCCTAACTCCCCTCACTCACTCTCTGTTCAAGCCCTAGTTCTTCGAGAAGGAAATCGTCCCTCGCGAACTCGACGACGATCAGCAGTAAGACATTTTGTTCAGCGAAATGGTGAGAAAAACCGCGAATCCGCCGCGATCCCCCACGAGGAGTTCAAAAAAGTAAGTGTCTGGTCGAACACCATTGAACATTATCGCAATAACGACAGCTACTGTGGAAAGGGTTCCTTATCTGAGGATGAGACGAACACCATTGAACATTTTCTCGCGTCATTCGCTGTCCGGTATTGCTATTCACTCTTACGGCTTTATATATTTTTCTCAATCAATGTATTTATCCGTTTGCGACTATCATGTTGTAGGGACACTGTATGGCAGCAGGGCGTCGTGTCTGTCTCGGCCGATGCCGTTTTAGAACTACTGTTTGACGAAGCTGTGAAAGGCGAAGTCATCGACGCGTACCTATATCATCTATGCAGCAATGAATATCAGCTCCAACACAATCCGCAGGTGCGGTGTGGTTGTGTGCCATGGTTCGTAGCGGTGAGTATCCTGTTTGGAATTTATACGGTTAGTATTACAAATCACATTGTTATTATTGCGTTGATTGCTGTGTTCGATTTTCAGAAAGCCGTGAACGACGCGCTATCACGACCAAGCAGGGGAGCGAAAAAGCCGAGCATCAATAAGGGTAATGTACTCGCGTTTGCCAACTCGCTGCAAGTGACCGTAGGCCAAGAGATTGCCGGAATCATGGACAAAATCCGGTCTGGGTGCCGGTACATATTTCTACCCGTACACACCCGGTTCCACTGGCATCTCTGCATACTGGATACCGTCAAACGTGTTGTGTTGGAGTGTAACTCAATGCGCGACCCCTTCGGGCAGGGGAATGCAAAGAAATTGGTACGTCTTTCGAATGATCATAATTAATTGCCTATGGGTAGGGTGAATGCCTTAACGAAAGAGTAACGTTATTTGTGCAGACGCGATTTTTATCGTTGTATATGAACGCGTCACGACTATGGCCTATGGTCAGCGACATGCCCGAGTACATTAGATGCCGACACCAGGGTGAAACGTTGGACTGTGGACCTTTAGTCTGCATGTTCGCAGAGTGTTATGCGCGGGCAGGTCCAGATGTCAATGTCGTTGGTGTCCTCGGCGAGGACTTCGGCGATGTCAAGAGCTACCGAGGCACGATTGCGGCGAGGATATTGAAAGGTCCCCCCTTCTGAAACGTAGACCCCGATGGAAAAATAGGGCAGGTTAACACATGTAATGAATTTGGATTGATTTGGGAAGTTTTTGCGTTGTGTGGCGAGGTGATGGATTTGTTGAATGTCTTCAGTTTGGATTGATCTGGGAAGTTATTGTGTTGTGTGGAGGTGATGGATTTGTTTAATGTCTTCAATTTGGATTGATCTGGGAAGTTATTGCATTGTGTATCGAGGTGATGGAATTGGTAAATGTCTTTTATGTGGATTGATTTGTCATCTTCATTATATACCTGCGTTGTGTGGTGATACCCGTTGATAGCTTTTATGTGCCTACGGAAAACTAGTATGTACTTCCATTTATATATTACATGCTCCAGTCATTTGCGTTTGTGGGACTGGTCATTTCTTTTGCACTGATCACTGAAATAGCGTTCACTTTGAATCAGTTCAACCGTGTCGGCGTTTCTCATAAAACCCTACTGGACGCCATGTTTTAATCGACCGGAGATACTGCAAGGGCTTACTCGTTAATTTAAAACAAACAATACTAAAAAAACATGATAATATTACAACAAAATATTTGTGCGGGACATAGGTGTCTGGTAATTGCGTGTGGGCCAACGTCTAGATTACAATCAACTATTTCCTGCGGAATGCTAAGCAACACGTGGTTACAGATAAGTGCTACTATACCTACAACTACGATACCTACAACTACAACACAGATGCCCGCATACGCAATCTGTGTACCCCGTTCAGCGAGTCTGGTACTTAGCTCAGTTGCATAAGTAACGGAGTCATTACTAAAAATACCCTATAGTATCTATTATGTACCTACGGAAATAGCCTTTATACTTCCGTTACCATTTCAAATGCTCTGGTGCCCTGCGGGTGGGGACTCGGCCTTTTCTCTTAAAATATTCATGAACTGATGGTAAGAGTGTATTGGCTTAACCATGGTAGCGTTTCTCGTCAACCCCATAATCTTGACATACGTGTTTTAGGCCACAGATTATACTTACATCGCTTACCCGTTAATTGAATTAGAACACAATAGAATAGACACGATAATATAACCACAATATAGTTGTGTGGCATATGGAAGTCTGGTACGTAGCTGTGTGCTGAATTTTAATCAATACTACGCCTCCAAGTTATTACACGGTAATACAATTTGAATACTGTATAAACAAAATAAAATATGGTTACTACTCGGACCGCAACCCTATATGTTGGAATCATTATTCATATACCCTCTGTAAGCTATTGCGTACTTAAAACAACCGTGACATTATACTTCAGTTGCAATTATGTATGCCCTGGTTACCTGTGGCTGGGGAAACGGTCTTTTTTTTTCTTTTCTTCAAATAGCATGTATTTACTGCTGATGGTTAAAGAAGGCATCAACAAATACTTAAGTTGTATGACACATGCAGTTGGTTAGTATGACGAGTTTAATACAACAACTATACCTCCTAGTAATAACCCAAAAATAGGATAGCATGTACTTTCAAAACAATTAGATATTACATTAACCATCCGTCCCTACAGAGCTACATAATCAAATGCCTCAGTACATGAAAAATATACCTGCAGAATATAACTATGAACCTTCACAACTTCATCATATACCTGCGTGAGAGGGCTACATACCACTTACTACTGCAAATAAGTCGACGGATCCAACCGGTTACATCCTAGAGACACAAAAAACAATTACAATATAGCTATTGAATATGTACCTACTGTCTTAATATATACTCCTGGAAGCCAAAAAGATGTACAATGAAAAAAAGGTTCGCTAATCTATTCGTTGCTTGCAACTTCTTCTATTATGTCCAAGACGCCCACAACGACCACATTTTCGTGCATTCTTTACCTGCTGGGACTCGAACCTTCGCTTCTTTGGCCGGCCTGGTTGGACAGACGACGGAGGAGGGTGAATTTGGTCCGCCTCAATTTCAACAATCACGTCCATATCATGCGTCGGTACGGGATTTATTGGCTCCTGGTACGTTTTTCTGTAGCATTCAATGCTATAGTAAAGATCGCAAAAATCATAAATTGACATACTGCATTTTTCAATGCAAGCGCAGGCATGCTTGCAGGGCAATCGGAACATTTGCCATTCTCGACAAGAGCATTTGCGCGCCTCCAAATCGACTGCGTATCTTTCATTACAATCTGTTACCTCGAATACAGTTCTAGAGGATGAACTGCACTGTAGCCGTCGAGACGCCATGTACGATAGTGCCAACTTGCTCTCCTGTTTTGGACAGAGCCTTCCGTGCATTATCTCCGACTTTTCGCGGCGTTCATTCATCATTACCATCACTTGCCTTCTAATGGTATCCAACATCCCAACGAATGGCATTGACCTCGCGGACCTCACCCAACTATTCCATGACTCAGCAATGTTATTATTTATTATTCCCCAACGAGTGCCTCTGAATAGTGAATTTGCCCAACATTCTGGGTGTGATTGGGTAATGAAGTCCCTGGCCAATGGCATTGATTCGACCACAGAACTAATGTGGTTTTCGAAATCTCTCCTCAACGGAGCATAGGCGGCCTTATTGAAGACAGCGGTCCATCGCTTCTTATTATGCATTGGGTATCTCCGCATAACCTAAAAAAAAGACATTTTATGGCTGATCATAACCAGTGATGTTCATTACAAATTACTATTGACGTACATATACCTGGGTACGGAAGTTGTCCACTAAGTGTCGGAGACAGTACGCATGATGTGCTCCGGGAAAGACGCACGAGATTGACTTTAGTAAACCCGAGTGCCGATCCGAGAAGAATGTGTACTGTTTCCAATCCGTGCGTCCCTCACATTCTAAAACAGATCGCAGCTTCCAGCAAAACCACTCCCAATTTTCATCATTTTCCGTAGACACAGCTGCAAGTCAACAAATTAGAACACAAATAACTACAAAGGTTTCCAACGTATAAGGGTACATACGTGCCTAAAGAGAGCATGGAAAACAGCATACACGAACACCTATACCCAGCATTCTAACAAAATGACAACTGTAGCTAATATCAAATTACGTACCAGAAAATGCTAAAGTAAACATCCCATCATCCCCATCCACTGCAATTGCACTTAGCAGACACCCTTTGTGTTTGTTTTTTATATGTGTCCCATCAAGAAAGAGTAGGGGCCTGCAACCCCTCAAAAAACCCAGCCGGCATGCACCTAAACAAACAAAAAGGCGTTGGAAACGTTTGGTTGCCTGCTCAACTTCGCAGTCTATAATACTTCCCGGATTTGACTCCCGAAGTGCATGACAGTACCACGGAAGTTGTGAGAAACTGTCTCTACCTCCACCATTAATTGCCCTTATCGCATTCTCTTTGCCACGCCATGCTTTATGATATTTCACGTCAATCCCATAATCTGTTTGGATATGCTCCCGGATGTCGGATGCCTTATACGCTGGCATAGAACGTATCTTATCTTTGTACACCTCAGAAATCCAGTTCGCATCGGCTGCTGGATGATCTCTTGATTGCAATAGACTCATAGTACATGTGTGATGTAAATTGCACTTACGAATGCTGAATGATGCATCACGAGCATGGAAGGATGCATAAATACGCCAACCACAGCCTTTGTCGATGCACACCGCAATAATTTTGCTCGAATCATTCTTTTGGTACCTGAAGTGTTTCTGAGTGGCAATAGAATAATTCTTCAGTAACTTTCTAAACTCCTGCGGTCCCTTGAATGTCTGCCCTTCCCCGACAATGCATCTCTGCATTGCAATTAGACTAGTACTTTCGTCGGGAATAAAGATACCATCGGCGCAATCTTCGTTCAATCCAGAACATTCGGCCTCACCCCTACATTACAAATACAATAATAAGAATGAAAATTATATCAGATGTAAGTAGTTCTAATTTTATATGGTAATAGATATTTTCAGAGTAAAGGGAAAAACATGGGTACCCATCTTACTCGACCGAGTATGTCCACGGTGTCTATGGTTACCTACCGTGTCATCCAGGGTATTTAAAAGAACAACTGCATCTATTCACCGCAGCAGGCTACGTGATGCAGTAAATGCCATGGGCTACAGAAATTTCAACGCATCGATCATGGTACACCTACCTAAACCGGATTGCTAGAGGATATTGACAGTGGCGTGTGAAGAAGGAGTGAAAATCGTTAAATACCTTCAAGACGTTATATCCCCACTACATATCTTTACAATCTCTTCAGTGGTTCGTTCTGCACCGCGCTACTACAAAATCGCGGAGGTGGATACTTACTACCTACAAACAACATCGCAACAATATACCACGGTATTGTTGTATGCCAATATCATGAAAGAATTATTACTAACGTAACCTATAAACAATATGTTTTTAGATGTGTTGAACATGACATTATAAGCGCTTACAGACTGCATTCTTACATACTGCATTATAAGTGCTTACAGACTGCATTCTTTCATAAGGAACAATTGTGACTGCATTCTATAACAAAGTTTAATAAAGACTACTTAATTACAAATGATGAGTAACGTACCTGCGTCCAACCGTGCTTCGGAGAGGCACGCTCTGGTGCTCGCTTCTGCACCGTGCAATCATATCCACAAACATTACCTTTAACAAGATATGCATTCTCCACATATTTGCGACATCATCGTCACACAATAACGTCACGTAGCTTTTCTGAATAGGTGCAATATATTGGAGTTTTACCGCCTCAATACTCACTTTATTCCATCTTTTCGATATATTCCGGTAAAGATCCTCCAGCGTGGTGCCCTCTTCTAAACGAATTACATGATGCTCACCTTCGTAGGAACATATAATTAATAATTTCAGACTACTTTGCTCCATGTCCATCGGAACCTAGCGATCCAACCGATGAACGTATGAACTATATTAGGTCGTATGGGCGATTAGATAATCTTACACAAAATACACTAAAATCATATGTTCTTACGGAATTCTAGTAATGTCTTGATCCTCAATAGCAACAAATTACCCATTTCACAAAATAAATATTACCCTTAAACCCTAAATAGCAACAAAATTTATTATCAAAATCACCCAAGATAATACCCAAACATTTTCTTCCAGATAATAATTTTCCAACTAAGATATCGATACAAAAACACACCTGGTACATCTAATTTCGCCGGAGAACAAGAAAGACGGGCCAGGGAACCGGTGACAGCCTTCGGTAGTTCTTCGACCGAATCAATCGACACAACACACTTGGTACATCTAATTTCACCGGAGACCAAGAAATACGGGCCACGGAACCGGTGACAGCCTTCGGTAGTTCTTCGACCGAATCAACCGACTGCCGACGACAGGGAACCGGAACAGGATTCGGAGAGTGCCCTAGGAAATTTTTCAATCGAACCAGACAAGAAGCTTACCTGTGCGGGATGTGGCTTTCGAGCTCACGGAAGAGGACAACGGCTTCACAAGAATTTTTTGCGCGAAAAGAAACAGAATGAAGAGAAATACGATTAGGGAGGAAGAAGAAGGAAGAAGGAAAAAGGGGGGAGTGCAGAGCAAGTTTTTATCTTTAGGGACTGAATCCCAAATGATAAATGGACAGAGGGATTTTTGCCCAATTGTCCGTAAATGGAGTTTAAAAAATATGGCTTCATTTTATTAGCTTTTTAATAAGGCTTTTGGATTAGTTTTAACTTTTAAAAATAAATTTATTATTGTTTTATTTATAATAATAATAATAATAAAATGTTTTTTATGCAATATTTTTATTTTTATTCTTCAAACATAAATATAGAATAATTAATTATTTTTAATAAATATTTGAGTAGTGATACAGTTATTTTTAAAAAAAAAATTAATAAAAATTTAGAATGCATATAAATATTTTAAATATTATTTTTTAATAAAATACATATAATATTATCATCATTTTGTAGTGAGATTTAAAAAATATATTTATTTATTTATGACATAAAATAATTTTATAAAAGATAAAATTTTAAATATAAATTAAAAAAAAAATTATTTATGAAAAAAAAAATGATAGAATAAAAAAGATTTTGGGTAGATTTTACGATGTTATGAATTTGTTCTTTAAATAGAATAAAATTAACATTATTCACTTGGTACAATTTTCAATAAAAATACACAATATTTTCACATGAAACGTAACGGTAGACATTAAAAATTAAATGCCTAAATTAAATTAATATCATGTATTTCGGAAGAAAATAAAATTTCAATAAAATAAATATATAGTATTTGATTATGCAACCATTAATGCAAAAATCTGTTTAAAATGAAAGATATTGTACAAATATTACGCGCATAAATAGAGTCATAATAATTTTGGTAGCAAAATAAATTCATCTTGTTAATAAAGAAAGTATATAAATTAATATTTTCTGAAAAAAAACAATGATATAAAGATCTTGGCAAGAAAGGAAGGTGCACAATCAAATTCATAAAAAATTGACAACGGCATCTGATGGAAAATGAAGTATTATAAAATCTTCTTATTGGTCAATTAAGACGTGTCACGTGGCATCATTTTACAAGGAAGCCGAGGTCACCCATCCCCTATAAATAGGAGTCATGGCCGATTCATTTAACACATCGAAGTTACATCGAGAATTCAAGCAAATGGGTAAGTCTCTAAAATTCTCTCTGTATTGTTCTTCATGTTATTCGTGTCCTTTGAAACGTTCTTCGTCAAAAGTCATTGATTTGGACAAATGATCTAATATTGGTTGACGAATCGATGAAGTTAACGTTCTTCGTTGTATGTCTAAGCCAGAGGAATGATCAAAGCTCCAAAAGTCGTTGAGGAATTCGTTAAAGCTAACGAAGAGCATCCAAAGTTCATCCCAAAGCGTCAAGGTATTTATCGTCTTTTTCACCAAAGTATCAATCAGGCCCTCTTCGATCCAAAAGTCAAAGAGACACGCCGTCAATAGTGTTATGCAGCACCAAATTCACCTCTTCAAGGATCAAAATTTTAAAAGCCATTGAAGAATCCATCAAAGCTAAGGAAGAGCATCCAAAATTCATCCCAAAGCTTCGAGGTGTTCATTGCGTTTTTCACCAAGGTATCAACTCGGCCCTCTTCGATCCAAAAGTCAAAAGGACACGCCGCGAAAAGTGTTATGGAGCACCAAATCTACCTCTTCAATGATCAAAGCTCCAAAAGCCTTTGAAGAATCCATCAAAGCCAAGAAAGAGCATCCAAAGTTCATCTCAAAGCTTCAAAGTGTTCATCGCGTTCTTAACCAAAGTATTAATTCGGCCCTCTTCAATCCAAAAATCAAAGCGACATGCCGCCAAAAGTGTAATGGAGCACCAAATCTACCTCTTCAAGGATCAAAGCTCCAAATGCCGTTGAAGAATCCATCAAAGCCAAGAAAGAGCATCTACGGTTCATCTTAAAGCTTCAAAGTGTTCATCGCGTTCTTCACCAAAGTATCAACTCGGCACTCTTCGATCCAAAAGTCAAAAGGACATGCCGCCAAAAGTGTTATGGAGCACCAAATCCACCTTTTCAAGGATCAAAGCTTCAAATGCCATTGAAGAATCCATCAAAGCCAAGAAAGAGCATCCAAAGTTCATCTCAAAGCTTCAAGGTGTTCATCGCGTTCTTCACCAAAGCATCAACCAGGCCCTATTCGATCCAAAAGTCAAATGGACACGCCGCCAAAAGAGTTATGGAGCAACGAATATACCTCCTCAAATATCAAAGCTGCAAATCATCCAAAGAAGACATCAAATCCAAAACTGATGATCAAATCGCTGATTTAGATATTATGACCTGCTTTAAATTCAAATCAAATATAATTTTGTACAAATTTTGTATTTACTAAAAATAATATAATTTTTTGTCCACAATAATATCAAAATACTATTTAAATAAAAATTTAAATCGACACTATATTTCAAATCAACATCAAACCTCAAAGAAATTCAATTAAGTTAATTGATATGAGAGATAGAAATAAAAATTTCAATGGTAAATTGTTAGAAATTTAATTTAATTTATTTATATTTATTAAGTATATTACTATTGGTAAATTTATTAAAAATATAAATAGTGTTAATTATTATTAACAAACTAAATTTAAAAAATAAAAAATAAACCTTTCAAACTGTTATAGAACGAACAAACTATAATACTATTACTAAAAGTAATTAATGTATATAATTTTTAAAATTAAAATTTAAAAATATAATTCTATTTTTATTTTATATGCTTATATTTAAATTTAAGAATATAATTGAAATATGAACATTAAAATATATAAACTAACATAAAATTTTGAAATTTAAAATGTATATAAATATATATATATATATTATCTATGTGCATTAATAATTTTTTTATTTGGTTTTTCAATGTGGATTTAAAATAAAATTATATTTTATAGATATGTAATGTAATCAAGTAACGTATATTCATTTTATCCTCGTAAAGTAACATGAAGAAGTAAAAAATAGAAGAATTTTTATATTTAGTTAAAAGTTACTTTAGAAAAAAATTAAAAATGAGAGTTTTGATTTGTATATATTAAAATGATAAATGAAAAAAAAAAAAAAAACACTAGTTGACGGAGAAAATTAGAGCATTTGTCACATTTTCTGTTTCATCTATCATAATAATTATAGTTTAAACGCACATATTATATTTTTTAAGAACTTATTAAGTCTAGTAAAAATAATTTTAAAAAATTAAGTAATTTACCATTATTCAAAATTTTAAAATTTACAATTTTATAATTTTGAATTTATCTATACAAATATAGTTTTAATTTATTTTAAAATATTACACACGTCTATATATTTTTCAATCAATTTTTACATATATATATATAAATCCAATTTCAATATTAATTTTTTTTTTTAAAAAAGTAATTTCTTCAATTAGCTCTTTAACAAAACTATCAAAAATAAAAAATTCTTCAAATAATACATTAATCCAACTTTATTTCAATATTTAAATTTTTGAATATCAATAATCTCACAAATTCAAATAATTTTACTATTCAAAATATTAATAAAATTATATAATATTATCAAATTTTATATAAATTAATACTTTTAAATTAAATTAAAACACAATATTATTATATAATAAATATTATTTTTTATAAAATATATAAAACTAAATTATTACTATAAATTTTAAAAAATTGTAAAGATAATGCGGTGATAATAGGATAACGAAGTAATTTAAATATTGATGTGAATATGATGTTTATAATAATAATAATAAAAATAAAATAGAGACATTGACTACAATCAATACGTATTGTTCATTTTCATTCGCCCTTCTGTCGAAGTGGATGTAGATTGTACATATTGTCGATTATCCAATCCTTAAGCGAGGAATGTCTCACCGCTCGATCTACAAGGGTTTTGAATCGTAACTATATACTTTTGGTCATAAGGATTTGAAGACTTACAAGATCTTGTCTAAGAGAAAAATAAAATTAAAATAAAATTGTATTATTATGATCAAGGGCGGACGCACGCCCCTCTTGCCCTTACCCCACTCCTTTACTTTATATATGTATATATATAATACTTCTTTCGTCCAATATAATTTGTCTATATTTTCTATTTTTGTCTGTTTCATATAATTTGTCATTTTTTTTTAAAAAATATGATTATAAATTTTGATCATATTTTAAATTTATATTTACAATTTTTCTTAATCTTAATTAAACTATTTAGTTATCATAATCTAATTTATAATTATTTTCACTATCCAATAATTATTTTTACTAATTCACTTTTCAATTACTTACTAATTATAATTTTTCTAAATTTTCGTATCTATAGTTATAAGTTCATTATATGGGACGGAAGTAGTAATTTGGCCTTCTTGTTATATATATATATATATATATATATAAAATGTGGCCTTCTTTCTTTATTTCATTCTTTTATTAATATAAAAAGAAATATTTATAATACAGTATATAACTATTATTATTGTATAGTTGTTATTTGTATTTATTTTCTTACAAAATATAATAATCAGAATGATAATTTTTTCGAATAACAAATAAATAGTTATAAATAAAATATTATTTTATAAATTTTAAAATTAATCCCCCATCTTCGAATATAATCCTAGTCTTCCACTCTTCGAGTCTATCAAAAGATTAAGCTTTAAAACCTGCATTTTATTAAAATTTCAAAATGTTCTTTGTCAATAGTCTAGTGTTCATCCATACCTCTAACAATCATGATACCCGACTTTACACTATGTTTCATTAAATTTATTTTTTCTTTTACATTATATCATTAAGGAATTATTTCTCATAACAAAATATCAATTTTATTTTTTTTAGTAACACTACTATCTACTTAACATCACAAATATTTTTCAAATTTATAATATATTACGATGTCATTATTTTTATATCATATAATACTAATAAAGTTATTTTAATCTTTTTATATTTATTTTATAATATTTCAATATAATACTAATATTTTTAAAACTTCGGACAAAAAACAAATGGATAGGACGGACGGAGTAATAAATAAGCAATATGATAAATAAAAATAATACTTGCAAATTGGTTGCCGTAAGTGAAAAAATAGTAATAAATTAATTATTAAATACTAAAATAAAAATAATAAAATTATAAATAATAAAAATTATACTTCATTGGATCCAATTGAAAGTACTTTTTTACCAATTTTTACTTCAAAGTATCATTTAAAAAAAATTATCATACACTACTAACAAAATATCATTTATAAAATGACAAATATACAATTACTTTAGGACAAAAATATCAGAATTCTTATACATTTCTACTAATTATTAATTTATTATTATTTTTTAATTTATTACTAAACTACATAAGAGATCTATGCATAATTATATCTAAATGAAAAGTATTTATCTAAATTTATTCTTTTTTTTTATATAAATTTTATTTAAGTAAAAATAAACAATCTTTTTTTTTTTTAACTTTAAAAATTTATTTTTACTTATTATTATTATTATTTAAACTTGCGGACTTTTAGGGTGCGTTTGTTTGAGAGTTTAAATTTTGTTTAGAATTTGAAAAGTAAAACTTTGGAATTGAAATGATTGTACTATAGGATATAAAATAAGCATGTTTGATTTGATATTTTGATTATAAAATTAATTTTTAATATAATATAAAAAATAAAAAATTAAGTGTTTGATTTGATATTTAAAAAAAAAAAAAAAATTGTTTTGATGAACATTAAAAATCTTATAAATTTGATGCCCTCCTTCCTCATCTCAGCCCACGCAGTCCGAAACCCTAAGCCCCAAAATCTTCCATAGTTGCCGATCAGACCAGCCATGGCTCAAGAGCAGCTCGTCCTTGGCGGCACCCTGCGCGGCCACACCGACTGGATCACCGCAATCGCCATTCCCATCGACAATGCCGACATGATCGTCACGTCCTCCCGTGACAGATCCCTCATCGTCTGGTCTCTCACCAAAGAGGACAGAGACTACGGCGTCCCCCGCCGCCGCCTCGCCGGCCACAAACATTTTGTGCAGGACGTAGTCCTCTCGTCCGACAGCCAATTCGCGCTCTCCGCCTCCTGGGACGGCGAGCTCCGCCTCTGGGACTTGCAAACCGGAAACACCTGTCGCCGGTTCGTCGGCCATACCAGAGACGTTCTCTCCGTCGCCTTTTCTGCCGACAATCGTCAGATTGTTTACCCTCATCGTCTGGTCTCTCACCAAAGAGGACAGAGACTACGGCGTCCCCCGCCGCCGCCTCGCCGGCCACAAACATTTTGTGCAGGACGTAGTCCTCTCGTCCGACAGCCAATTCGCGCTCTCCGCCTCCTGGGACGGCGAGCTCCGCCTCTGGGACTTGCAAACCGGAAACACCTGTCGCCGGTTCGTCGGCCATACCAGAGACGTTCTCTCCGTCGCCTTTTCTGCCGACAATCGTCAGATTGTGTCGGCGTCTCGGGACAAGACAATCAAGCTCTGGAACACGCTCGGTGAATGCAAATACACCATTCAGGACGTGGGTGCGCACACCGATTGGGTTTCCTGCGTCAGATTTGCTCCGCATGCGCAAGAACCGACGATTATTTCCGGCTCATGGGATAGAACTGTGAAGATTTGGCATTTGGCCACCTGTACGGTGCGGTCGACTCTATCCGGCCACAGTGCCTATGTGAACACGGTGGCTGTTTCTCGGGACGGCTCGTTGTGCGCTAGTGGCGGGAAAGATGGGATGATACTGCTCTGGGATTTGGCTGAGGATAAGAAGCTCTATTCTCTGGATGCTGGATCCATCATCCACGCCCTCTGCTTCAGCCCTAATAGGTATTGGCTGTCCGCCGCCACTGAATCCGGAATTAAGATTTGGGATTTGGAAAGCAAGAGCTTGGTGGTGGATCTGAATGTTGATTTGAAGCAGGAGTGTGAAATGGACGCCGAAGAGGCCGTCCAGACATCTGCAGTGAAGATCAAGGTAGGTTGATTTGAATTTTGAACCCTCTTTGTTATTTTATAATTTTGCTCATTGATATTGATCTAACATTATATTTCTTTATTATTTGTGATTAGAAAAATTGATCTTAGGGTGTTTAGATTCTGGTGCTGTTATTTGCTAAAATTTGGAACTTTAGATTTTGTAATTAGACTAGTAAAATTGATTGAAGATGAGACTGCTTTTGCTGCGTATGTTCGATCTTTTAGGATATAGTAAGCTGCTGTTTATTCTCTCCATTGTTCTTACTTGTGCTTACTTGTGTCTTGCTGCTGCAGGTGATATACTGCACTTGTCTCAATTGGAGTGCCGATGGAAGCACCCTGTTCAGTGGTTACACAGACGGTGTTGTCCGAGTTTGGACCATTGGCCGATACTAAAATGGCGTGACACTGGTTTCAAATAATCTCCTATTAGGTTTAGGAGCAATTTTGTAGTTTTTAGTTCGAATGCTGAAAAGTTTTGATTAATTTATAGTTTTGGCTTTTTGTGTTAATAAATTCTTTTGATCGAAGCAGCATTGGTTCTTTCTTTTGTCTTGTTGATATATAATAAACTAGTTTTAAATATAATGCGACAGGTAAGATTTGGAGGGGTCGGAACATTTGAATTGAGGCATCGGGGTTATTTGAATTTGAATCCGAGGCATTGGGGCATTGGTTATACAGGCTCTAAGGTGTTAGCATTTATACTTCATTTTTTTGAGAATAGGACATTATTTAAATTTTAAGAATATTACATTAAATTCTAAAAAGTACTACTTTTTTTAAGAATAAGACATTATTTAAATTTTAAGAATATTACATTAAATTCTAAAAAGTACTATTTTTTGAGAATAGGACATTATTTAACTTTTAAGAATATTACATTAAATTCTAAAAAGTACTTTGTATTATTTTTGATGAGTTTGGAAAAATTTTAATTCAAGTTTGATATTAAAATAATGTATAATTGAGATATTTTGTAAAAAAAAAAAGTTATAATATTTTATTTTTTTAGACACAGAATTCAAATATTAGAAACCTGGCCGACATACTTCTTTTTTTTTTTATTCTTTTCTTTTTTTTTTTTTTTTTTTTTTTAATAAAATTGACATGGCCTAGCCCACCACAGAACTTGCTAGAGACCAGCCTAAACCAATTCGGCTTATGGGCCGGGTTGACTAACATTGTATATTTCGGCCCGGCCCAGTTTGGTCCAAAACCATACTTATTTTATTTGGATTTTGTTGAAATAGGTCTGTGCAATTAGCCTCGGATGGTTTGGGCCGGGCCGGCCTATCCATTCTTGGCCCGTCGAACCAGTACATGTATTGTGTGAATGTAAATGGTTTTGGGAGGGATTAGTGTGTTGATTGAAAAAGATATTCTCCTTCCGTTTCAAATAAGATACAACATTTGCTTTTGGCACGGATTTTTAGGTAGGTAGTATTAAGTAAGATAATTTAGAAATTAGTTGATGTGATGGAGAGAGAAATATATATTTTATTTTTTTATTTAGATGATGCAAGGGGATAAAGTGTGTGGTAGAAATTAAGCATAATTAATTATTTCCTAGAAATATTGCAGGTGTTTGGGACATACCAAAAAGAAAATGTTGCAGAGTGTTTGGGACAGAGGAAGTATAATTTAATTACATATTATTTGGATCTTCATATAATATGATATTAATAATGTCTATTTAAATTTATATTTATGAGCGAATATTATAGTTTTAAAAAAAATTACACATGTTCTTTAAAAAAAAAATAATAATAATTTGACAATAATGTTTTTATTTATTTTTTAATTTCTAATTAAATAATATAATTAAGTAACTAAGTGTTAAACTCATATTTATTTGTTTTATTTTCAAAATTTTATTTTTATTGTTTATTAAAAATAACACACTCCTCTTATTAATGTGATATTTTGAATTACGCCAGATTATATATATTTATATTATTGATTATCTAATTACAAAGTAATAATTTTATTAAATACTTCACTTTTTTTTTTTTCTACAAATAGTCTTATTTTATCATCACATGATTACTTTTACAGCTAAAAATAATACCAAAATTGACTTTAAACCACTTTTAACTCCCTGTTAATGTTGAAATACTATTGTTTTTTAAACTCCATAAAAAACAATATATATTTAATAGCTGGATAGAAAAAATATAATACTATTATTTTGGTAAATTTTTTCATAATATTTCCATTTTTATTTTTTTACATATTTTACTTTAGTATTAAAATATTAAAATTATTTTAATTTTCTGCTAAATTTATATCATTTTACAGACCTAATAAAAGTTATTTTAATAATTTCTACTTTATTCATATCATATATTAATATTCATATAATACTAATATATATAAAACTGGTAGGAAAAAGTAAATGAATATTTATTAAGGGTGTGTTTGTTTGGAAGATTGAATTTAAATCCAACTATTCATCCAATTTTTTTCCACAAAAAATATCAAATCAAAAACTTATTTTTTATTTTTTATAGTATACTAAAAATCAATTTTACATTCAAAACATTACATTAACGCCTATTTATATCACATCATATAACTATTCAAATTTAAAATTTTTACTATTCAAATTACATTCTAAAATCTAAACTCTCAAACAAACACACCCTAAGAGCACATAGACAATATTAAAAGATAAAAATAATACGGACAATTGGGCAAAAATCCCTCTGTCCATTTATCATTTGGGATTCAGTCCCTAAAGATAAAAACTTGCTCTGCACTCCCCCCTTTTTCCTTCTTCCTTCTTCTTCCTCCCTAATCGTATTTCTCTTCTCCCCTCCATTTATTAGCGCCTTGAAATTGGAATGGAAAATCAAAAAGAAAATTAAATATGTACGACATGGGCGAATGGTAATGGGCCTCATACCAAACCCTAATTATATATATATATCTATGCTATTCTCCTCCCTCATTTCTGCTCCGCCGCCGCAGAAACCCTATTTGCAAATCCTCCATTGTAGCTGATCGAGAAACAGAGCAGCCATGGCTCAAGAGCAGCTCGTCCTTCGCGGCACCATGCGCGCCCACACCGATTGGGTCACCGCCATCGCCACCCCAATCGACAATTCCGACATGATCGTGACATCCTCCCGCGACAAATCCATCATCCTCTGGTCTCTCACCAAGGAGGACAGAAACTACGGTGTCGCCCGCCGCCGCCTGACCGGCCACGGCCACTTTGTTCAGGACGTCGTCCTCTCGTCCGACGGCCAATTCGCGCTCTCCGGCTCCTGGGACGGCGAGCTCCGTCTCTGGGACTTGCAGACCGGAAAGACAACTCGCCGCTTCGTCGGCCACGCCAAGGACGTCCTCTCCGTCGCCTTCTCCGTCGACAATCGCCAGATCGTGTCGGCGTCTCGCGACAAGACGATTAAGCTCTGGAACACGCTCGGTGAGTGCAAATACACCATTCAGGACGCGGATGGGCACACCGATTGGGTTTCCTGCGTGAGATTCTCGCCGAATACTCAGCAGCCGACGATTGTGTCCGGCTCGTGGGATAGAACTGTGAAGATTTGGAATTTGACCAACTGTAAGCTCCGGTCGACTTTAGCAGGCCACAGTGGCTATGTGAACACGGTGGCTGTGTCTCCCGACGGTTCGTTGTGTGCTAGTGGCGGGAAAGATGGAGTGATTCTGCTCTGGGATTTGGCTGAGGGTAAGAAGCTTTATTCTCTGGATGCAGGCTCCATCATTCACGCTCTCTGCTTTAGCCCTAATAGGTACTGGCTGTGTGCGGCCACTGAATCCGGCATTAAGATTTGGGATTTGGAAAGCAAGAGCGTGGTGGTGGATCTGAAGGTTGATCTGAAGCAGGAGAGTGAAATGGCTGCTGAGGAGGCTGTCCAGGCGTCTTCAGCAAAGAACAAGGTAAGATTGTTTATGTTTTTGTTTATTGATATTGATCTAAAATTATATTCCTTTATTATTTTTTAGTAGAAAGATTGATCTTAGGGTGAAATTCGTGTAATTGGTATTGTAATATAGATTGATGCATTGCCATAAGTTTGATATTAACTTATTGTTTTGTTTTTTGTTTTGATCTTTTATCCTATTTTGTTTGTTTGTTTGTGTTTATACTGACAACTGTTCGTTGATATGTTGATATCTTCTTGAGAGCATGTGTGCAATACATGTACAGCATAACTGTCTCTGTGTATATTTTCTTCTTGTTGGTATCTCCGATTTTGTCGCAAGCTGTGTCATATTTGGGTAATGGCGGAGGCCAATTACCCACAAATCTTTATTACCCCCGTTGTATCCCTCAACCTGATTATTCACCATTGATTTGAAAGCTGTCCGACATTGCTGTTATGAATTAAGTGGTGCATCATTTCTTTTCTTGAAAGTGTACACTGTTCCTTCCCTAAATATGTGTTTGGGACTCTGTAATTGTGCTTTTCAAGTCAGGGAAATCGATTGAATGTTTACTGTTCAAATTATTCCCTGATGAAAAAAGCTTTTGGTTGAAGCATGCAGATTCGCAACAAATGGTAAGATGATTGATCGTCTTCATTGTTCTTACTTGTGTTTTGTGCTGCTGCAGGTGATATACTGCACCTGTCTCAACTGGAGTGCCGATGGAAGCACCTTGTTCAGCGGATACACAGATGGTGTTGTCCGAGTTTGGGCCATTGGTCGCTACTAATGGGATTTCATAGTTGTTGAATTTGCTGCTATTAGGTATGATCCTATGATAAACTTGGAGGAATTCTGAACTCTCTTGTTTCTCGGTTGTTGTGCTTCTCTGTCGACTTTATTATGTGTAATGCTTGCAAAAGTTTTGGTTAATTTATAGATTCATCTTGGTGCAATCTGCAATCCGGCAAAAATTTATTTGTGATTCTTCTCTTTATTTTTGTGGTAGAAAATTATATTGATCAATGCAGCCAACTATGTTATTTTAACTTCCAAGTTTCGATTAAATTGCTTGAACAATTTGGTTAGAGGATTAGAAGCAACTAGCCAGCCAGCCTTGTTTAAAATGATCTTTGTAGGGAAAGGGACTAAAATGTCTGAATGGTTTTTCAATTTAATTTATTTTTAGCATAATATAAAAAATAAAAATATGTATTTGATTTGATGTTTTTTTTTTTTGGAAAATTTAGTGAATATTAGAATTTCTGTAAAATATGCCAAACAAACCCTTAGTATGCTTTTGGCTGTTTAACAACTGTTTTTGCCTGTTTCATCTAAATGTATATATTTTTTATTAGAGTAAAAATTAATTTATGTTAATGTTGAATACAGTTATTAATTTGTATTTTATTATTTGATGGCTCAAGAATATATTTGCAATGTTTAAAAATATATTGGCAAAAATAAAATCTAGCTCAACAAAATTATTTTGAAAAATAAGCATCGAATATTGTATGGATTGGGCCCACCCTAAAACTTTGGATTGATCTGATAAATGGGCTTAGGTAAATGAGTCGAGTCTTGCTTGAAGTTTGAGTATATTGGGATCTATTGCTATTTCTTTTTGCTATAGATCTTGAATTTAAATTTAAATAGTAGTAATTGAATGTGAATATTTTTGTAAGAATATATATATTTTAAAAAAATATTCCCTTCGTCCCAAATATCCTGCAATATTTTTTTGGTATGTTTCAAACACTAATCTTTACTCAATATTCTATCCTCTCACATTATCCAAATAAAAAAATAAAATATATATTTTTCTTTTCATAAAATCACCTGATTTTTAAATTATCCCACTTAGTACTGTTCACCTAAAAACCTGTGTCAAATTATTCTACTTAGTACTACTCACCTAACAACCTGTGCCAAAAGCAAATATTGCACCTTGTTTGGGACGGAAGGAGTACTATATATTGCATAGTTAATAAGTTGAAAAAAATAAAACCTCAAAGCATATCCTTAGACCTTATATTAGTTTAAATGAAAAATAAAAGGAATATATAATAACATATTTGCATGCTGATTATAAGGTTCCATTAATGTCTATTGAAAGACATTATTAAATAAATGATAGTGATATTTTCTAGAGAAAATAAAAAAATTAGATTATTGCATTTTTATACTTCCTACGTCTCAATACAATAATATTTTTGTTGTCTCAAGACAATAGTCTCATTTCTATAAATAATTATATCAGTATAAAACTACATTTATTTTTTCATTATTATCACACAATTGTCATTATTTTTTACACTAATATACTCACAATGACAAAAAAGTCTTTTATCCGTACTTTTTGCTCACTATCACTATTCTTTAAATTTCGTGTCAAATACAGTCCAACTATAGTTGTGGAATGGAGAAAGTGGTAATTAGGGTGTAAAAATAAACGTTTCAAACATGCAATATATATATTCTTAAAACTATATTAGAGTATCTATTCAATGAATTTATTATTTAAGAATATATATATAAAATCGAATAAAAATATTTGTGTTATTGTACAAATTTTGAAAATTCCAACGCATAATTGGACAATGCAAGTGGTGGATATCAAAATTTTCGATTAACTATTGGATATCGTCAAACATTGAAAAAAAACTTAAAATTTTAAAAATTGGGCTTATTATTTAGTGTTTTGATTTGCATATTTATTATTATTTTTTAAATATAAGATATTGAGAATGATAATACGATAAATAATATTTTATATTGAATATTTACTTTTGAGGAGAGATAATATATATATATATGTGGAGAAAAAAGTGTTAGTTTTGTTTAGTGTTTTGATTTGAATTTATTTTTTTGATATAAGATATAAACAAACCTACCTAGCATAAAATTTCATGTTGGATTGTCGGATGCTCGCAAGTGGAGGTATACGAAACGGGGACAGTGGGACTTGAACTTGAAATTTAGCTTAGGGCCCCGATATTATGTCGGATGTGCAGAATGATTGTCTCACTTAAATTTTAAACTGTTAGGAAAGGAAGCACAACAATTAATTATTTATCCGCAAACGGGAATCTCCAATACACATTTTTCCAAAAAAAATATACCTACCTCCATCCGGCTCTAAGAATCTCATTTATTTTTTAGGTGTTAATATTTGAATATTAATTATTATATCAAACGTAGTATAAATTAAGAGAAAATGGAAAAAGTCCTTTTATTAGTGTTTTATAATACTAATAGAAACACATTTGTAAAAAAATTTATATAAATATAAAAATATTTTTAATGTTAATTACAATAATACAAAATGTAATGTGACCGTTAGAGGCGAAACGAAGGGAATATATTACAAATATTTATTATATTTATATTTACACAATTTCCTATACCTTCACGTAGAAAAAAGCTCTTCAAACTAAAATACGAAACAGTTTATTCCATCAAATTTTCTTTTTTAAAAAAATATTAAATAAAATCTTTCTCATTTTTATTTTAATTGAGATATTTTGTTAGTGAAACACTATTTAAAGAAATAAAGTTTAGTGAATTAATAATAATTAAAATATTTTATTATAGGTAGATTCGTATTTTAAAAATAAATAATATATGATTTAATTTAAGATATATATTTAAATAATTTAAAATTATATAAGTTTGTAATGAATAAAATTTTATATAATATTAATAAATAAATAAATATATATATTTATTTATGACTATCGTAAATTAATTTTATAAATTTTTTTAAATATAGATAAAATATTTATTTATTAAAAACATATAAAAAAAAAGAAATTTTGAATGGTTTTATATAATGTATATATTTCTAAAAAAATTATAATATTTTAAAATAGAAATATGTTTATTAAAATATGACAAATTAAAAAGGAAAACATGTCAATTAATTTGAGACAAAATGAGTACTCTTTTATATATATATATATTTATTTTTTATATTATATTAAAAATTAATTTTATATTCAAAATATAAAATTAATATTTATTTATATTGTATCACATTATTATTCAAATTCAAATTTTTTAACATTCAAAATCCAAACATACATCTATATACAATAATAGGCTTATATTTGTAAGAATTGAGTATTAAATCGAAACCATAAAAACTCAAAAAAAAAAAGTGAGGAATTGTTTTCATACTCATTCAAAAATCTATACTTTATTAATTATAATGTATAAATTTGTTTCTATAAAATCTCTATATTAATATATATACTAGGAAAATACAATATAATTCATTTTATACTATGTTTTTATTTGTACGATTTTGATTTTAAATACTCCCTCCGTCTCATAACTAAATATTCATTTATTTTTTGCACGTAGTTTTAAAAATATTAATATTATATTGGGATATAGTAAGAATAAAGTAGAATTGACTAAAATAACCTTATTAGTATGTGTGATATAAAAGTAATGACATTTGCGTAATATATTTTAAGTTGTAAGGGTATTTGTAATGTTAGGTAGATAGCACGATTACTAAAAAAAGAAATAGATACTTTTTTATGGGACGGACTAAAATGAAAAATAGATACTTTGTTATGGGACGGAGGGAGTAGTAAAATTTGAATTGAAATAATTATTTAATATAATATAAATATGTATTGCTATAATATTTTGAATGTAAAATTAAATTTTAATGTAATATAATAAATAAAAAACAAATTTTTAATTTGATATTTTTTTTAGAAAAAAATTAAAATAGTAAAATCGAATGTAAAATCTTACAAGTAAACAAATTTTACACCCATGATCAATAACAATAAAATATATTTCTAATCAATTTTTTCATTAGAGATAACTATATTGAATTTGTTATGCTACAATTAATCAATAATAATACCAGAACCTATATTCACAAAATAAATTCAATATCCGCATATTTGAAATTGTAAAAATGCGACTCCAATATTTATTATTTCATTAAATAGCTATTATAATAAATTTAATATTATGATTATAAAAATAATAATATACTCGCTCCGTCCCGGATATTTTGTCCGTGTTACTGTAAACACGAGAATTTACGAGGAGTATATTTAGTAAATAATTAAAAATATAATAGTGAAAATAATTATCGTATAATAAAAATAATTATAGATTAAGATTAAGATAATTGATTAGTATGATTAAAATTTAAAAAATTATAAATTAAATTTTTAAAAATAAAATTAAAATATATAATTATTTTCCAAAAAAGAAGTAATACATGAAAAGTGGGACCGATGGAGTAATAATTATGAAGATAGATGTTTTTTGGTTTATGATTTTTATTATATCTATGTGTAGAATAATTAAGAAATTGTTTATTCTAATTTTTATTAATAATACAATTAAATCACATAAATTAATATAAATGCTTTTTAAAGTATTCATTATCTATGCTGAATTATTTTTTTCAGATATAATCCATGACATATATGTATTTATGTGAAAGAGATGCAAGATTCAATAGGTTGTACAAAAAATAAACTCCGTCCGTACGCCTGGTTACATTTACGTTTTGCGCTATTGTACTTAATATTGAAAATATTCTTATATTTGTATAAATTTTTTTGTACAAATATCATTATATTAGTATTATAAGACACTAATGAAAGTATTTTTGTAATTTTCTTAATTTGTACTGCGTTTTGATATAATAATTAATACTCAAAGTTCAACATGCAAAAAGTAAATGAAACCCTTAAGCCGGAGGAATGTAATATATTTTAATAGTATATTTTGTCATTATATATAAGATTTAGCTTTTTACTACGAATCGAGTCCTATCAAATCATAATAAAAAATTCTTTTAATTTCATAATTGGTTGCGAGACTCAAATACTGCTATTATAAGTTTATATCCAGATGGATGGATTTTTATCGAATAAACTCTCTTCTTCGACGTTATTCTATCTTAGTCCAATTGGTATACAACCCGGCAGTCTATCAACATTGATCTTGGAACATACTGAACAATGAAGAATCGATTCCGTTCTTCCGTTTTCTTTTTCTAGCCATTCTTCGAAGTTCTCCAAACTGCTTTGATCTTCTTCTAGGCAAAAGGAACGACTGATTTATGCTTATATCCAGATGTTAATGGCTCATGGCAACCATGCCGCAGGAGTGGAGGCCGATGCGTTACTCTAAACTTCGACAACAGTTGAAATCCACACAAAGAAAGAGTGTGTTTGTTTATGGGTTTTAATTTTTGGGTTTGGATTTTTGAATATTAAAAAGTTGAATTAGAATAGTTGTTCGATGTGATATAAATAGAGATTGATGTGATGTCTTGAATGTAAAATAAATTTGTAGTATAATACTTTCTCCGTCCCGCGAAAGATGGAGCCTTTTTTTAGGGACACGGTACTTTAGGTAGTGTAGGTTATTAAGTTATTAATAATAAGTTAAGATAATATTTTTGTTGAGCACAAAAAAAAAACGATGTGTAGGGTTTTCGAGAATAGGCCTATTAAATTAGGTTAAGAATTGGCGTAGAGTTTAATGGGTCTGTTAATGGTAGTAGGACCTTAAAAAGGGAGTCCAAATATAAGACTGATCGCCGTTAAGAAAAAGATTTCCTCGGGAGAAAACGGAGATCGGACAAGATAAGGTCGGGCATGGAGATCGGACGTGATAAAGTCGGGCACGAAGATTGGATGTGATAAGGTCGGCCACGGAGATAGGACGTGATAAGGTCAGACACTGAGGTCGGACGTGATCAAGTCGGGCTCGGAGGTCGGGCACGAAGATCGGACGTGATAAGGTCGGGCATGGAGATCGGACGTGATAAGGTCGGGCACTGAGGTCGGAACGTGATTTAGTCGGGCTCGGAGGTCGGACATGATAAGGTCGGGTGCAGAGATCGGGCGTGATAAGGTCGGGCACGAAGGTTGGACATGATAAGGTCGGACACAGAGATCGGATGTGATAAAGTCGGACACGGAGATCGGATGTGATAAGGTCGGACACGGAGATCGGACGTGATCAGGTCGGGCTCGGAGGTCGGACCTGATAAGGTCGGGCGTTAAGATCGGATGTGGTAAGGTCGGGCACGAAGGTCGGACGTGATAAGGTCGGGCACTGAGGTCGGACGTGATCAGGTCAGGCTCGGAGGTCGGGCGTGATAAGGTCGGGCACTGAGGTCGGATGTGATCAGGTCGGGTACGGAGATCGGACACGGAGGGCGAACCTGATAAGGTCGGGCGTTATATAGGTCAGGCGAAATGAAGTCAGACAAGGAGATGACAGATGAAGGAAATAATATGCATCCAGGTCGGACGGCATATAGATCGGACAAGATGGAGTCAGGCGAAGAGATAATTGATGCAGAGGTCAAACAAGTGGAAGACGGACAAGAGGAGAAAGAGCAGCAGGTGTGCAGGTCGTGCGAAAAAACAGTTTTTGGACGGTTGAAGGAAGTTTCAACCGATGAGCGGGTATGAAGGCACGACTTGGCAGTGGCGGTTGACATGGATTTTAAATAGGTCTGTTCGTGACCTAAGAAACCATCTTCAATCGACATCAAATTCAAGAGAATTGCTTTTGGGGATCACCACTTTACTTTTAAGTATGTAGTTTTTATTTCACTGGTTTATCTATGTATCCTACAGTGCCTAGGGATTCCTAATCTCAGACATTTAATTTATTAAATTCGAAGATAATTTTTATTTTCGGATTTTATTTTTTATTGTTGAAAAATTGCATCAACAATTTTATTATTTTTTTTTATGTATAGTGTTGTTAGTATTTTAAATATTTTTAGAATTATATCTCAATAAAATATATGGAATATGAATATAATTTTGTAGACAATAAAATTTTATATAATACAAATGAATAAAAAAAATAAATTTATTTATTTATCATTACTATAAATTAGTTTTATAAAAAATGAGAAGTTTTAAAAGATAGATAAAAATATTTGTTAACTGAGGAAAAATATATAAATAAAGGGGTTTTGATATGGTCGTAAGTGTAAGATGTTAGAAGTTTGATTAAATTGATTTATATTTGTTAAGTATGTTTAATATTGATAAACTTACCAAAAATGGAAAGAGGTCATGGGATATACCAAAAAAGAAATTGGATCATCTGGGGCGGAACGGAGGGAGTATAAAAAAAGAAAAGTAATAATTTGATGTGATTTTTGAAGGGAAAAAAGAATTTGAATAATAAAAATCTGTCGTAAAATTCACAAAATCTCTCAGAAACTCACATATGACCCATCGAAACTCATCGAAAACACTCACCGGAATCTGACTCTCGCTGCCATCTCTCTTTGTTCCCTCACACCCTCCTCTCCTATTTTTCGGTCTTCTCCGTTATATCGGATCTATTTTTCTCTCTAATGAGACTTGCCCAAAACCACCTCAATATCACCAAACTAACTTACACACGATAGATTGGTTTGGGCTACGGGTTTGGGTATAAAGGATTGGATCGAGTCCAATGGTCGGACTAAGCAGTGAGTCAATTTTTATATTATCGATTGACAAATTGTATTGAGTTATAGTCAAAATTTTCGACAATCATAGAATACGTTTTTGCTCAATTACTTAAACTATTTTCACTTTGTCTGTACATATACATATTTACTGTTTGACCACTAAACAGTAAGTATAGAGATTTTATATGCATAGTATATATAGTTTTAGGTATTTTTATCTGCAAATATGATAAATTCTAGAAGTATTATAATAAATGATACTTTCTTTATTATTTTCGTCTATCCTTTATTCAAAAGTATCTATTTTCAATTATAGTAAAAATAATTATATTTAAAAACTAAAATATCATTAATTTTTACAAATATATTCATGTTCTTTGCAGAAGAACAAAAATGTCAAAATTATTTAACAAATTTTTACTAAATAATAAAATATTACTCAATCCGTCCGCCAAATTTATTTCCACTTTCCTTTTTAGTCCGTCCGTCAAATTTATTTCCACTTTCCTTTTTAGCCCGTCCGCTAAATTTATCACATTACTAATTTTGGCAAAGTCAACAAATCAACATTTAATTATTACCCTTCGTTAAACACTTATTTACAACAAATACCACTAACTTAATTATATTCTCTCCCTTCATTTACTTTCATTTATAACTAAATTTCAAAAAGTACCCCCAACTACTTATTATTTATTCAATAAAATATTTATTTTTCTTAAATCCACCCAAATGAGCTATTTTTAGTGGACGGAGGGAGTATTACTTTTTAATATTAAAAAATAAAAATAAAAATAGATTGAGTTGGGATGAGTCTGTTCACTTAGTATTTCTCGATGAAACAATTATTGATACTCCCTCAGTCCCATTAAAAGGTTACCATTTTCTATTTTCGTCCGTCCAAAAACAAGGTTACCATTTCGTAATTTAGTAATTGTATTACATACATAACATAATAAAATACCCTTTTAACTTACAATATATTACACCATACTAATAGGAGTATTTTTGTCTTTTTTAACTACAATCCAATATAATATTAATATTAAAAAATCTATGTACAACAAACAAATATCATCCTTCCAATGGGATGGACGAAATATATATTATTAAAAAAATATAAATAAACACATTGATATAATATACTATATTATTCACTCATAACAATTCAACTATTCAACAAAAACAATTACTTTTTATATTATCAGCACAGTTTCTCATGCTACAAAATAAAAAAAAAATCAATTCATTTAAAAATATTGAATAAACAGACTTTTTACTTTTTATGAATTTTTATTATTATGCATTATATATCTAGTTTTTAATACTACAATTATTTTTTGGAATAATAGATTTTGAATCACTAATAAACACACTCATAATTCCGAGTACTTTGTATTATGGATTAATAGTGGTACACTACACCCAAATGACAATTTTGTATTACGGATTAATAGTGGTACACTGTTACCGAAATGACAATACAGTGTATTCAATATTTGAAGAGGGAGAATGACACCAGAATAACAATATACTCCCTCCGTTCAAATACAATAATCTTGTTTACCATTTTTATCGGTCCAAAAACAATAGTCTTATTTACATAAATAATCATATCAATATAAAACTACCAATACTTTTTCATTTTTATTACATAATTGTCTCTACTCTTTACACTAATACAATCACATGGGCAAAAAAGTCTTTTATCCATACTTTTTACCAACTACCAATATAATATCAATATTTCTTAAATCCCGTGCCCAGATCAATTAAGACTATAGTTACGGGACATAGTGAGTATTATATTCGATAATTGAAAAAGAAAGACGTGAGTAATACATATGATAATAATTTTTTTTAATGTTATATTTATAATATAAAAATATATTTTTTCAAAAAAATTGATAATAATTTCTAATATATTTAAATTATTATTTTTATTAAAAATTATAATAATATTAATAAATATTATTATATTATTTATCATTTATACAATAATAATAACAAGAACAATAATAATAATTAATAATAATAAATTTAAAAAATTCATTAAAATCTCTGCTTATGAAGAAAGATTTTTTACTATACAAAATTTTCAGAATTTTTCATTAAAAACCAATAAAATCTATAGATTTTTAAAATTTATGAATTATTGAATATCTAAGATTTTTAAAGATTTTTAAAAATTCAGATTGAATACCTCATAATTTTGAAAAACTTTTAAAAGTTTGAATTGAATACATCGAAATTTTAAAAGACTTTAAAAGATCTTCATTGAATAATTCCGAAAAGACTTTTAAAAATTTGAATTGAATATACTCAAATTTAAAATGTCCAACAAAATCCTAAATCCTATAAAGTGTGATCGAATACACCTCCTTAGTGTATACTTTTTGTTTTTGATTTTTAGTTATCCTTGGTAAATAGTACCAAAAATTTAAAAAATATGTATGTAAATCAATTAGTTCCTTAATATTTATTTATTTATTTATTATTATTTTAATCATTGAAATTGAAAAAAACAGGACACGTGGGACTATATTTATTATTATTATTATTATTATTTAGTAGTAGTTGTTGTAGTAGTATTTATAACTTAATAGTATAAATAGTCGTATGTAGTATATAACTTTGACATTAATTTGATCCAGCTAGAATTGAATTTATCCGGCTCAACTACCGAAGTGACCTATAATAATTTATTTAAAAGTGATCTATTTATTATTATTATTATTATTATTATTATTATATATGAGAAGAATTTGATTGAGTCATACACACGTATATATATTTCATCCGTCAGTCAAATTTACTTTCATATTTATTTTTCGTCTACTCAATAAATTTATCTCATTACTAATCTTGACAGATTTAAATATTCTACATTTAAATATTATTTTCAATTCAACACTTATTTACCATAATTGTTACTACTTTTATTCAGAGCCGTCTCAAATTTTTTTGGAGCCCCGATCGAAAACAAATTATAGGTCTTATATAAACACATGATTAAAACGTGTTTTTAAAATAATATCACTGATTGGCGTCAATTGAACAAGAGGTTAAGCGTAATGATCTGGACCATGTCGATTAGGTGATGCGGGTTTAGTCTGAGTTGGTGGGCGCAATGTGATAGGGTGTGAGGTAAAGAAGTATAGACGACGATTAAATTTGTAAAGATATTGTGAGGTGTGATTAGGAAGAAAAAGGAAAAGAAAAATATATTATTAGAATTTAAAATTTAATTTTAAAATTAAATTAGATAATTATGTAAAAACTAATATAAACTAAAGTTAAAATTTAATAATAATAATAATAAATAACATTTTAAATTATGGACTATCTATTAATTAGGGGCGCTGAGCAGGTGCTCATCCTCCTCGCTATGAGTCGTCCCTACTTTTATCACATTGTTTTTCTTCATTTCATATAATTAATTTCCAAAAATACCTTTAATTATTTATTATTTTATTTTTTTAATAAAATATTTATTTTTTTCATCTCTACGCCCATTTAAAATGTGCTATTTTTTGTGACGGAAAGAATATATACACATATATAGATATAATGTAAAAAACGTGGGATTCATGTGTAAAATATAATTAGTCGAAGGTATATGAATTATGATATTACTTCAAGAGATAATATAAATAATTGTGTGAAGGTAATACATAATTGTACGAGATACTTTAATATGAATTGATTTCAACTATAACTTTAAAGAGCATTTGTTCTCATTGTTATTTCCATTATATTACTCCCTCAGTTCAGTTAAAAAGTATACATATTTCTATATTGAGACGTTTAATTACAAAGTAAATATTTAATTAAATGCTTCAATTTTTTCCAAAAATACTCTTACTTTACATTACATTATTACTTTTATACCAAAAGGTAAAGACAAAAATGTCATTACACTACTTTTAATTACCCATTATTTCTTAAACATTGCGTTAAAAATAAATGTTTACTTTGTGTGTGGAAGGAGGGAGTATTTTCTTTATCTCTTTTGCCTACGTTTTATTCATTTCAGCATTCACATTATTTCTTTTTAACACCTATACTATGATTAATTATCTTTTTAACTCATGGGACCATAATAATTTATTTAATTCTATATGATTTTATCGAATAATATATATTTAATATTTATATATAATGTTCACTCCAATCCGCTTCTAAGGGTTATATTT
Organism: Andrographis paniculata; assembly: GCF_009805555.1. NCBI lineage: Eukaryota > Viridiplantae > Streptophyta > Magnoliopsida > Lamiales > Acanthaceae > Andrographis > Andrographis paniculata. Next base: position 3,429,569 of record NW_026137583.1, on the reverse strand, counting down.
ACTTTTTGCGTCATTGTAGTTAACATTAAAAATATCTTTATGTTTGTATAATATTTTTGTACAAATATTGTCCTATTAGTATTATAAGATACTAATATAAGTACTTTTGCAATTTTTTCTTAATTTGTACTACGTTTTGATATAACAATTAATATTCAAAGATCAACACACAAAAAGTAAATGAGACCCTTAGAGTCGGACGAAAGTAGTAGTATCTTTAACTCTAAATATGAATTTATATAAATTGTGATAATTATATCATATAATAATAATTATTATTTTGAAATATTGGAATTATTAGAATTTATAGTATCGATGGTTTGAAATTTAAATGATTAAAAAAACATAAATTGATACATTGTCAGAAGAATTTTTATTTTTGATATTTTTGTTCAAGAGTTAGTTGAAAAGATAGTTACTTTCTTTAGTTATTTTATTGGAATTGGATATAAAAAGTTACAAAAGTTTAAATGATTGAAAAATATATAGATAATCATGATATTTTAAAATGAATTTGAGTTGTATTCATATATGAATTTTTTTAAAATTTTAAATTTGAGAATTTTACATTTTAAATTCTTTTTGGTAATGATTAATAAATTAATTTTTTTTACCATTTTTATTGACAGTAAACGATTCTTCGAAGATGTAACACATGTGTGCAGTTCTACACATTTTGAATAAGGATAATGAAAAAACTGATAAGGTAATAAAAAAAAATGTTTGAAGGCCTTTATTTATAATTTTTTTGGTTTTTTGATGATAACTCTTCTTCATTATTATTATTATTATTATTATTTTATTTTTTATTTTATTTATTTTTATGGGAATGTCTATTACCCTCCCCTATTTCCCCCTTAGAGGAAACTGAATGGTTTGAGTTGGGTCTGCTCAACTAATTTTATTATTAATTTTAAATAATAATAATAATAATTTAATTTATATAAATAAAATTTTAAAAATAATATATTGAATATAATAATATTCGTTTCGAACCAAAAATATATTGAAAACTGAAATTAATTTTTGAACTTAACAAATATCAAATAAGCAATATTAAAAATTCGGTTCCATTCTTTGAAAAGTTTTGCCAACCTCTAACTATTAGGGGTTTTGTTTGGTTTTAATTTATATAGTTTTTTAATAAATATTTTATGAAAATAAATATTATATTTTTATTAAAAATAATGAAAAATAAATAATGTTTGATTAGAGTTTGAAATGCAAATCAAATACGCCAATGGATGTTTTCAGAAAATTTTAGGTGTGTTTGTTTTGTTAGATGTTTGAAAAATAATTTTTTTTTTATTTTTATTTTTATGTGAGCATAGAGAATTATATATAGAATATAAAAATAATATATGTGTATAGTGTATTAATTTTTTTTTAAAAAATTCGTAAAAAAAAATTAAAAGAACACAGCCTTTATATATCATATGTATATTTTCCTTTGCCATTAATCAATATATTTTAAATTTACAAAATTTGTTGATTTTATTTTATGTTTTTTAAAAATACTTATATACTACTCGTCCCAATTAAAGTGTCCAGTAGACATAAGAATTTTGGTAAAATATGATTAATAAATAATTATTAGTAAAATTAATTTTTATATAATAAAAATAATTATAAATTAAGATTAAAATAACTAAATAGTTTACTTAATATTAATAAAATTATAATTTATTTTGCTTAGCACGGAGAGAGTATTTAATATGTTGCCATTTCGCATTCTTTTTACATTCAAACAATTAATTTAAATTATAAATTATTTCAATTACTTCGAAGCAATTCAAATCCATAGTAAAATTCAAATTTATCCAACCAAATAAGCGTAAACAATGTCGATTGGTTTCTTCAAGCAAATTGAACACATTTCACCATTGCGGTCAATATTATATAGTACTACAAAGAAAACCATTATTTAACAATCCTCGGACAAATTAAATTAAACACACTCTCAATATCATGATAGATAGATTTTATTTGGGATTCAAACCGCTAATTTATTCATGTCGAATTGTGGAAAGAAGTCTCCAAATTAAATTTGATGCTGTTAGATGATTGAAATGATAGTCTCACCTAAAAGTTTAAGCAGTTCAGGATACGCATGATTAATTTATTTATCTATATACAAAAAGTCAACCGTGCTAGGAGATATATGACTGTCTTTTGGATCATTAGAGTCTTAGGTTTCGAGTTCGAGTTTGACTTTCATATATAGTAGATAAATAAATCAATAATGCGTATACCAAACAATTTAAATTTTTTTATTAAACGGCCATTCAAATCTTTTAATAGGATTAAATTAAACCTGGATTATGTCTTGGTAGAAAATTTTCTTGAAATGTTCCATATGGGCTTCTTGAAGACAAACTGCCACCACCACAGATCGATGCCTATTCTTTTCTTCATCGTCGTCATCGTCATTGTGTTCATCATCGGGCATCACCACAAAGTCCCCATCGCAATTTTCAGACACGTGCGCCATGTAAGCTTCTTTCCCCCACCCGAAGTCGAGCCCATTAAGCTCCAACGACAGCCAGCTCGTCACCGTCAGATTAGGGTTTCCGGTGAATACGAGGCTATCATCGACGGCTGAGGATGAGCCGACGACGCTTTTAAGAAAGTTCACCGTCGTGTTGATGTAGTCCGGAGTGACTTTGCTTACAGCTTCTCTGATTCTCCCGGCGGCGTACGACAGCGGCTTCGACGTCAGATCGCCGGCGCAGTCGACTGCGGCCACGTCGACCACCGCGTTGCCGAAATACGTCCTCGGCAGCGGCGGGTCCACCCGGCGGCGTATGTCGACGGAGGTGGTCAGCCGTGTTTTCTGGTGGGGCTTGTGGCCACGTGCCTTGCACGTGCACCTCCAGATGTGTGCTGTTATCGACTCGAAGCGGGAAAACCCTCCTCTGCACGAACCCCTTTTCTCGTTTGCTGACTTTTTTAGGGTTTCAATTTGGGGCTTCGACAGCCTCAGAAACGCCTTCGAAATCGGAATTTTCATTTCCTTTTCGCAGCCAGAATCTCCGATCAGGATCGGCGGTTTCTCGAACTCCGGAGGCGGCGGCGGAGCCGCCGCCGCCGGAGCTGAATACAGTTTCCGATCAATAAAAGGGTGGCTCTCCAGGGTTTCCCCGCGCGCAATTCTCGCCCACTCGGCGTAGAAATGGGAGCCGCTGAGTCCGTCCGCCGCCGGGTGCCACATTCTGACGCCGAGGCAAATTCCGCCGCCGTTGAAGGCGGTGATTCGGACGGCCAGAAGAGGGAGCTCCGGAAAATCGGCGGCAGCATCGACGGCCGGAATGAGGTCAGCATAGTCCGTCTCTTTGACCTCGTCCCACGCAGAATCGGCTATGGCTTCCGTGAGCTCAACTCCCTTGCCGTTGCAGTCGATCTGCAGATTCCCGCCGCCGCCGGCGAAGCTGAGGCGACCGGCTAATGGATAAAATGGGACCAGCACTTTCCTTAAGGACATTTGGAATGTGTCGAAAATGGAAGTGTAAGAACGGTCTTTGGAGGGTTTGTAGATGTAGATTAAGGGCACGAAATAATTGCCTGAAACCATGTCTAGCTCCGATAATGGCAGAGATTGATTGGGCGTCGGCTCGGCTGGTTTCACAAGAATGGAAGACTGCAATTTGATCTTCATTTTAGGCACATACACAACTAAGGTAATGTTGGTGTATATGAGAGAGAGTTTTAGAGTTATAGATCACAAGTGTCTTAAATATTAGGGAAATTAGGAAATCAAAATTACACAAGAATGTAAAGATTTGATGATTAGTTCGATCAGAATTATTTACGTTTGGAGCGGCCAAGCTAGTACTTTTACTAGTAATTTCAAGATATGTAATAGAGAGTATATACATAGCCTAATAAACTATAAGGACAGTCCAAATAATAACTTAAATTTTACAATCAAAGAAGAAAATTAATTACTCTCTCCATCCTGATACAATAGTCTTATTTATTATTTTTATCCATTTAAAAACAATAGTCTCATTTCCATAAATATACATATCACCATAAAATTATCCTTATTTTTTCATTATTATTATATAAATATCACTATTTTTTACACCAATACACTCACAAGGACAAAAAAAGTCTTTTACTCGTGGTTTTTACCCACTATCAATATTCCTTAAATCTCATACCGAACCTCAATAAGACTTTAGTTTTGGGACGGAGAAAGTATTTAGTAATAATCAATACTCCAAATCCCTCCGATAAATTTAGAACATTTGGGTCCGGGACGAATATTAAAAAATAATATTTTATGGAAAAAATGTTTAGAGGTATTTTTTATTGAGGATAGAGAATATAATAAAGATAATCATATTTACCGTAAATAAGTGTTGAATAAAGTATAATAAATAAATATTGATTTGTCGATTTTGTCAAAATTAATAATGAGTAAATTTGATGATCAAATTAAAAAGAAAAATGTAAATAAATTTGACAGGCAAAATAAATATTGATCATGATAATATAAGGGAAGAAAGTAATTATATTGCAAAAAAATTATTCAAAATACATGAGCTTTGGCAAGGTAAGTTTGGGGACGTGGCACCATACATGCCAAGTTCCAAGTTGTTTTAGGTTATTAGATTATTTCCAAGCCATTGCATTTATGCAGCGGGTTGGCAAAAAATTGGAGGGATTGAGGCTCCAATTCAATCTTATTTTCTCAGCTATTTATGGGGGTTCTATTTTTATTTTTAGAGTGAAGTATTTTATGTATTTTTGTTATTTTGGGGTATTTTTATGTAATTTTATTTTATTTTTTAAAGTGATATATAATTTTATTTTTTAAAAATAATACTCTCTTCGTCCCACTTCTCATGTTCATATTTCTACTTCCTCCGTCCGTCTCACTTATTTTGTCACTTTTCTTTTTTGGAAAAGAATTATATACTTTAATCTTATTTTAAAAAATTTAATTTATAATTTTTTAAAATTTAATTATATTAATAAGTTATCTTAATCTTAATCTATAATTATTTTTATTATACGATAATTATTTTCACTAATATATTTTTAATTATTTACTAATTATACCCCTCCTAAATTCCCGTGTCTACAGTAAAACGAACAAAATACATAATTTTTTTTAAATAATTTTTTAAAATTAATACATAATTTTTTTTAAAAAGAGTAATACATAATTTTTTTTTAAAGTGATGTGTACTTTTAATTTTTTTAAAAAATATATAATTTATTTTTTAAAAAGAGATATACATAATTTTATAAATAAAATTTGAATTATATATTTTTTTAGTGATAATGTAAAAATAAATTAAAGTTATGGTGTAATTTATAAATATGAAAATTTATATAAAATAATATAAAAGAGAAATATGCAGGGAATATACTTTTTAAGTAATAATTGAAGTCTGTGATTGTAGTAAAATTTCTGATCAACTTATATTTTTACTTTAGTTGCTACAAAAATGAAGTACTTCGTGCTTATAAAGTGTTAGAAATTTTGGGGAAAAATAATGAGATTGTCTTATTAATCATCAAAATAAGAGCCTATACATGGACAATACAATTACTAATCTAATCTACGAATAAGATCAAATCTATATATAAATCTACGAAATCTAAAACTGAATATCTAAAGTATCTCAACATCCCCTCAAACTCAAGTGGTATATCAGAAACCAACTTGAGTTTGATAAGAAATTTGAATATAAATGCAAAAAGAAAACATAAATAAAATTAGTAGTTGATTCTTCACCTACCGGAGCAAAAAACGAGATGACTCTCCGGAACCGAAAACGAGATGACTCCACTGGAGATAAAATAAGATGACTCCACCGGAGTTGAAAATAAAATGGCCGAAAACGAGATAACTCCACCACAACCCGAAACCACATGACTCCATCGGAGCAAAAATAAAAATAAAAATAAATAAATAAAGTTTTATAATTTAACATTATTTTCTTTTCACAATTTTTATTATTTAAACTTTGATTTTTCAATAATATATATATATATATATTTCTAAAAAAATATTATGTCAGCTATTATTTTATGTATTCTCACTTAGATTATCTATATTTGATTGATTTTTGTTTTTCCCAAATCAAATCCAACGGGGCTTGAAATATATAGTCTTTCGAATCAAATTCAATTAGACTGGAATCTGTTCATCGAAGAAAAATTATTTATGCTTTGAATTTATTTATTATAATCATTTTTTTCGGTTTGCATATAGAATGTTAAATTAATTCAACGAAACCTAAAGTCTATGATAAAAAACCATAAGAGCACTATAGCATTTAGATTTAGCTCAAATTGATTATTTTTTTTTTTTTTCGATACAATTTTTAATATATATTATATGCATGGATCATCGGTCTAAAATCTTAACTGTCTATCCAGTCGAACCAATAAATGGACAACACGTGGTGGTGAAAATCTAAAATTCATAATTTAATACAAATTGCATTTTAGTCCTTGACATTTTTTACATCTGCAGATTTATTTATTTATTTTCTCTCCTGCTATTGCATTTTCAATATTTCAGCCCTATTTGGTTTCCGCTGCCGACGACGCCGAACGCCTCCACCGCCTACGCAGTTTTTGTATTCTGGTCGTGGCTAGGTTCGAATTCATGTGTTCAATACAAATTGCATTTTAGTCATTGGAAATACATGAAGTTGGTCGAGAATGTGTTTGGTTGAAATCAATGACTAACATATTCTAAAAAATTACGGATTTATATCCGAAGATAAAATTCCCCCAACTATATGTACGAATATAATATGATTATACAAGCCAATTTAAAAGGGGTTATATTAAAGGATATAGAACGAAAAATATTTCGTCAAAATTATTTTTCACTTACGATCTTCAACAGAATGGTGAAATCGATATGCAATAAATTCAATCAGATAATCGTTGAAGTTTAAACTCATAATCTCACGATCACGAACCCATCTTCATACCACCAGGTTATCCCCACACTAATTCATAATTTCATATTACATATTCACACTTATATCTATATTTAGTACATACACACACAACATACCAACATCAATATCAATATCAATATCAATACTACATATATATGCCTTAACTCTACATAAAATTACATAAATACCCCTTCCCTTATTATTTATTTTCATCTCTATCTATTGTACTAAAAATTTAATAGATATAATTATTTATTTTATTATAGTGGAGTATTATTTTAGACAACATTATTAAATTTATTAGTTCTATTATATAATGATATTACGGGTGTGTTTGTTTGGCGATTTAAATTTTGAGTTGGAATTACTATTTTGAGTTGAGATTCGAACAGTACAAAATTTGAATTGAAATAGTTTTATGATGTGATATAAATAGGTGTTGATGCGATGTTTTGAATGTAAAATTGATTTTTAGTATAAGATAAAAATAAGTATTTGATTTGATATTTTTTTGAAGAAATTATTTTTGATGAATAATAAATTTTAGGGAAAATCCCCCAAACAAACACACCCTACATTTATTTTGTATAATATAATTACATTTATTTTTATCGAAATTTATTTATTTATTTTTTATTAGGTATAGGATTTCTATTTTGAAATAAAAAATTATGAGGAAGATTCGCTTCTTTTTTTTTTTCTTTACAAAATACAAAATGAAAGTAAGTAATGTATTTTTTATAGTTCTTTCTTATTTTTTTTGCTTTCTACGACAATATGATTATTAAAATAATAGATAATGGAGTAAAAGGAAGAAAAATATTAAGTGAAATTGTATGTAAAGAATAATATACATCTCGAAATACAATTATACTAATAATTTGTGTAAATTCTATATATTTTAAAATTAATCTATACATTTACTTACATTTCTTCATACATATAAAATATAGAAAATATTTGTATTTATTTTTTTGGAATGTTAGTATTCTTAAAAAAAACTATATATATGACACCACCCAAAAAAACTACATTTGGTGTGAGGTGGCGCAGTATGGCACGGACAACATTAGTAGCCAAACCTCGCACCAAAATATACATACTTACTCTTTGGCGCAGAATATCGGACTTTATATTTTTCTTATATAATATTTTTTTTATTCAAGTGCCGTTTTACATGTCTAATTTTTATTTTTTTTAAAAATAAAATATAAAGGCGCTAAAGTTGGCGCTTATTATTCTATATAAAAAAAATACTTATTTATTATAGCATACGTTGTGTTATTTGCTTAATTTTCTTTTTTAATTAAAAGAAATAAGGTCCGGACTTCGGCGCCTATTCCTTTTAAATAAAATGATGGTGCGGAAATTGGAAACTTTATGTTAAAAAAAATTATTATAAAAAAAATAGTTGTCAATTTCGGCGCCTCATAATAATTTTTATTTATTTTATTTGAAGACAATGAAAATTTTGTATGCTCTTGCATTTAATTTTGTATGCTCACATATAAATATGAATCTATCGGTACAATGATGGTTTGTTTTGATTTATTTTTTTAACTTTTGCATTGAATTTGCATATATACAATTTCATCTAATGAATTTAAAGTATTTGAGTACTAAAATAAATTATAAAATAAAAAATACAATGTATTAATTTTTAAATTACTAATAAAATAAAATATAAATATAAAATTTATTTTAAAATAAAATTTATAAGGCTCCAATTCTCGCACCATGCTTTTTATTTTTTATTTTAAATAATAGAGGAGTCACTGCTATTTTCGCCCATAGCTTTAAAATTAAAGTTTATAATTTAAATTAGTTGAAATAATAATTCGACACCTTCGTCTCCCCGGCAGTACCATTCGGCTTCTTGGGAAGGGCGCCGGAATCGTCTTAGGATAGCGCTGGGTTGGTATTTTTGGCGTGGGTTCGCCAAATTTAACGACAAAAATTTGCAACGCTAACGCCAAAAACTGGGCGTTGCTATATATATATTTTTTAATTTTTTTAATTTTTAAAATTATAAATTTAATTTTTATTTTTTAAAACTTTTAAAATTTTTATTTTAAATTATAAAAATAAAAAGTTGTTTAAAATAATAGGAAAAATTGAATATTTGAAGAATAATAGTGAATAATGGAGTTACTGTACCAGTTGCATATTTGGAGTTAAAACTGGATAAATGGAGTATGACATGGCCTTACAAAATAAAGCCGCCGGAATCCTCTCTCGAAGCTGTATAGTGAGTGTTGAAATAAAAACTTTCTTTCTCCCTTCATTCATTTCTCCGAACTCTAATTTTGGTTGAGTCGACGAAGCTTTTATCGAATTGCAATTCGTTATCTCTATGTATAACTGTATTTGGTTTTGTGTAGCCATTCACTTTTTATAGTTAAGTTTCTCTAGTGTATTAGGAATGTTTGAGTTGAACTGCTAGATGGGGAAAATGTTTGCCAAATCTAATTAGAGTAACAAAGTTTTTCAGATCTCGGCAACGGCGACGGCAGCAGAGAAGATGATGGTGGAACCGTGGATACTGAAATGAGGCAATTAGGTTAGTTCCAACCTAAAGCTGGCTCTGTACCTCAAGAATTAGGTTAGGTTACTGAAACGAATATGTTTTGTTGGTATGCTCAGAAAAGTTAATTGTGGCTATACTCAGGCTACATGGTGTTTGCAATGAGAACCCATTGTCTCCTGTTATTCATTGTTTGGGACTAAGGTTACATCGCACAAGTGGAGATGATTCTATCCTCTATGATCATGATCTGGAGACATATGCAACTGCTACTAAATTTATGCACTGCTATTGTTACCGTTATAATCGACACAATGTTTAACTATCACTCTTTTAGAAGCATTTGTTTTCTTGACAAAATAATAAAATCTGAAATCCTCTCATGTTTCCCAATCTATTAGTTGTTGCAGAGTTTTGAATTTTCGAGGCTTTGTGAAAACTTGTTAAATGTTCCCTAAGCAATGTTATGCAATCATTTTTCTCGAATTCTAAATGCTTGAATAAGGGAATCGCAATGTGTTGTTTCAGTTACGCATCTATTATAGTTTCTATATAAATGTATGCTTTTGGAACATATATATATAATGCATGATTTTTTGAACTTGAGAATCATTCAACATCGCCTACAATTTGTAAGGATTTTGATTTTTACTTTTGTGCTTTTCAGTTATGCATTTTCTGACATGAATGGCAACCAAGTTCCCCAAAGTATAGCTGGAGTTGCATTCAAGAAAATTCTTTAGGAGGCGGGATTGCATTTCATGAATATGTCATTTCTCTAAATACATGGCTAACTAATGCATTGCCCTTGGAACGAACAGAGCAATGACATATCTGTCAAGGAAGCAATATCAATTGTGATGGACAGGAACCCAGATTTAAGGTGCTAGAACTTTGTTGTTATCTTGAAGCTCACCTTTTTGTAACAGAAGTCTAATGCTTGGTGTTTCTTCAGGAAAAAAGGCATTGCGTATGAAGTCTTACAGCGGTAGGATGGAGGCTTGGTTTTGCTGCTTATGCAGAAGACATATTCGTTGCAAGCATAGGATCAGGTATGGTTGGCTCCTTAGTATTGTCACTACAAAAAAATAGTATATTTGTAACGGAATTCCGTTCCTAAAGTTCACGTAGCTAACGTAATTCCACCTCTAATATTATTAGTAACGGAAAAAGTGGATTTAACAACGAAAAATTTTGTTATAAAATTGATATTTTTTTGTAGTGTGTCTTATTTATATTATGAGACTCTTGGAAAGAGATATCTAATTAGAACTGTGTGCTATGGATGCAATATCGTAAATCGCCACTTTTATCCTATACAATTTATAATGCTTATACTTCTTCAATGATACATATAGATTGACAATCTCTGTTGCAAGGCTTTAAAGATTCTGACTTTTCTCCTTATACATACATACATACATACATTTCTGTTAGTGTTGCTGTAATTTTAATTCGCTTTGTGATGTTCTATTATTTGTTATTCTAAATTATGAAGTTGTCGAAGAGAATTTGTACTGGAAATATATTCGAAGAGAATTTGTACTTCCTTGTGGTGTGTGTGGGCTATAATATGTAATAGCTCTAATATATTCATTATATGTAATAATGTCTATGATCTTCAATACATCTATGGCCTGGCTGCTGTCCTATACTTTCTCTTCCGGTATAGCTAAAACTATTAACGATAATGTCTCCCGGAAGAAGCAACATGAGCTTCAGGGCAAAGGCGGAATTCTATCTTCTTGATTCGGAGATTTACTCGGTACATCCTCTAATTATTTATGTTCCTTATTCATTCAGTACTATACTATATGCCTTAGAACACAACAATGTTTAAAAAGTATTCTTCCTCAGAAGCTAATTCCTTGAACAAGACAGTGAACTTGCCGGAACTTCTTGATACAAGACTCAGAAGTAGAATTATAAAAGTTAAACTAAAAAGAAGTTAAGACGGCCATGTTGGTTTTTTCTCTCTTTTGCTTTTTTTGTCTATTGCAGATAATTAAAGATGCAACCAGAGTAGATGATTGAGGATGTAGGAAGAACCAAGAATGCTACATGCAGAACAACATGCACAGAGAGCATGGCAGACCAGATTTCTTACAAAAGGTAACTTACTCAAGTCTTATTTCTTTCTGTATATAAAGATACAATGGAAGGGAGAATATCAAGCTGATATCTTCTACTAATCAATGCCTAACATTTTGCCTAAAATATAGATAGATAGTAACTATAGAGATTATAAATTAGAGGCTAGATGATAGCAATTTTATTTGAGTAAATTATTTTCTGAACTTTCAATGCAGTTTCAATCATGTTTTAACAAGGCATTGCTGTCACTTTCCATTGCACGAAGGCTTCCAAGAAGAAGGTTTGAGCTTTGGCTAATTATTTGTAAAACAACCACATAAGTAATATAATATTGTTATCTTTTACGTTCATGTGATTTATTTATTTTTTTAATAGAATTTAATCTGAATATATTATAATTGTCAAATATTATATCCATGATTATTGGATAATGTATTATAATTTTGTCAACTATTAAATCCATGATTATTGCATAATGTATTATAATTGTCAACTATTATAGCCATGATTATTGCATAATTTGCATAATTATAAATGGTTATTTGTTGGGTATGGCAATTGTGCCACTAAAATTGCCCTCAACGTTGCCAACTCCTCTTGAACCCTTGAGGGCTCTGTTCTTGAAGGCTCCGCAACCTTCACTTTTTCCATCCTCACGATCTGGACTTTGCACTCCGCCACAACGTCTTTCAATGCGACCACCTCGGCCTTCAGCGCCTCAGCAAGCTCCATCGTAGTGATCTCCGACAGTCAGCTCCACCTTAGCCAACCTTCCGTCAAAAGACCCATGACTTCAGTAGCCTTATCCTTGGCGTTCTTCCTGGTCCCTATGAACTTGGTTCTCGACCTCGTACTCAGCAACTGACTTGTCTGTCGTCATCTCCTTGGAACAAAGCTCTGGTTCCTCCTCGAACACGTTCCCGTCGGCCTAGCGATTCTTCGACTCCCTCGAAAACTCGCTAGTGCAGCCTCGCACATGACTCCAACACACGTTAAAACCAAGAACACTATAAGATGCACTCGGCAAAGAAGAGTGTTTTATTGATTCAAAATTGAAGTGAAGTACAAGTGAGGACTCCTTCCCTTTATATAGTTACTCTATCATGGATATGCTAAATCTTAGCAAGATATGAATACGCCATATCTTATCAAATCCACACTTGGATTTGCTATATCTTATTAACCTACAGATATAAATATCTGAAGAGATATGGATAAAGATATCTAAGTAAAGAGATACATATAATCTAATTCTAATTGATAATATCATCAATTCGATTGAGGGGCAATCTCGGGATATCTAGAATGTTCCAGAATATTCAAGGAGGTTCCGGAACATCTTGAAGAGTCTCCGCTAACCTCTCTGTGTTTGCGCGCCGCCGACTCGGCATCCGTCTGCGTCTTTCTCGGCGTTGCTCGGCCACCCTTTCGGTGTCTAGGTTTTTTCTCTTATTTGCGGTGGCGCAATTTGGCGCCACAAATTCTTTATTTTATTTTATTTTCTTGGCGCAAGCTTTTGGCGCAATAATTTGCATTTATGTTTTTTAGATTGTAGGCGCCATTTTGAGCGCTATTTTTTATTCTTGTTTTGACTAGAGGTACGAAAAATCCGTTACTACTTGAATTGGAACCAAGTTACCGAAGATGGACCGCAACAAAACTGCGCCAATATAATAAATTTGGTACCGTAAAATTGCGCCAAATGACTTATTTTCCGGTAGTGTAAGATGCAGGTTGACATTAATTTTAACTTTTTATTTTTTAAATCTTAGGGTGTGTTTACTTTTTTTTTTTTTTATTAGTAACCTTTTTTGATTTAATTTTTAATTTCAAAACATTTTTCTTTAAAACTGTATGTGTAAGCATATATCATATTTTAATTTTATATATATTCAAGAATATAAATTATAGTTTTAATAAAAAGGTATTGAGTCAGACATATGGTAAATGAATATATCCCCACTTTATTTAATTTTTCTTTTTTTATAATTTTAAATAAAACAATTTTTATCTTTTCTTTTTTTTTTTTTTTTGTATAATTTGTTCATTTATTGTTTTTGTATATATAGTTTAGGGTATTTTTTACCCTAGAAGTTCGAATATAATTTTTTTTGGTATATTAAAAATATTTTGATTCTCATTTGTTGTCTCAAAAAAATTATAATAAAAATATAATATTATCTTATTTACGAATTTAAATTTTCCCACAAGTAGCACACTAGAAACACCTAGTATATATATATATTACTTTATACATATTATATACAAAATATAAAATAATAACTAGTTGTAAAAATAATTAATATTTTTATTTATTAATTAATATTAGAGAAAAATTAATTATGGTCATAATATAACTAAAATTATCAATCTTGGTTCCAATATAAAAAATTCATTAATTTTAGTCCTATTATAAAAAATTTTAGTCATCAATTTTGATTTCATTATAAATAATTTCAATCAATTTTGATTCCACCGTTAAAAAACTAACGGATATTGCTGACGTTGATATAACGGCGGTGACATGGTAGTTGACCTGAAAACTACACGGCCATTTACAATTATACACGGCCATGTTGTCACACAACCATGTATATTTCAGTATATAATTATACATTGCCATGTTGTTACACAACCATGTATAATTCTACACAGCTATGTACTTTTCTGTTTTGGCCTAAAATTTAATTTTTTTGTTATATATATATATTTTAAAAAATATTTTGAATTTAAAATAGTTCATATATTAAAATGGAAAAAAAATCAATAATAATTATAATATAATTAAAATATATCAATTTTAGTTCAAATATAAATATTTATCGAGTATGTTATTCTGGAAGAGTTTGTTTAAAAATTCTATTATTTACCAAAAATAAATTTTTTAAAAACATTCAATTACACAACTATTTTTTTTATTTTTGTATATTATAGTATTAAAAATTAATTTTACATTTCAATACAATTTCAATATAGACATATATAATTGTATTGAAATAATAAATTAATTTTTTAATACTACTATAATTTTCAAAAAATAAAAAAAATATTTGTGTAATTAGATGTTTGTAAGAAGAAACTTTTTTATGAATAATAGAATTTTAGACAAAATATTTCAAAAGAATATATCTTATAAATTTTTATATTTGAATTAAAATTAATACATTTTAATTATATTAGGATTACTATTGATCTTTTTTTTTTTATTATATAACTATATCAACTATTCTAAATTCAAAATATTTTTTATAGAAAAATATTACAAAAAAAATAAAAATTTAAACCAAAACAGAAGGATACATGGCCGTGTAACAACACAACAATGTATAATTATACATTGAAATATACATGGCCATGTGACAACATGACCGTGTATAATTGTATATAGCCGCGTGTAGTTTCCAGGTTAGCTGCCACGTCACCTACGTTACGTCCACATCAGCAATTTCCATTAGTTTTTTTAACGGCGGACCAAAATTAATTAAAATTGTTTATAATTGACCTAAAATTGATGAGTTTTTAATATTGAAATCAAAATTAATAAATTTTAATTATATTAGGATCAAAAGCGATATTTTTCCCTTAATATTATTATACTAATATCACAACAAAAAAGAAGATTTGATGCCCAACAAAAGGCGTAGCATTTAATTCAAAATAATGTACGATAAAATATTTTATGATAGAAAAAGTATATTTTTGAAAATGGCAGAATAGTAGAAATTTGTCGTTTGATTTGGTGACTAAAGTAACAAACTCTCCATCCACATTGATATATATATATATATATATAATTTTATACATACGACCGTAACCATCAATTTAAAGTAAACCACCGTCGATCACACAAATACAATTATCATCCGGGCGATGAGCTGGTCGGTTCAAATAAAAAATTATTATTATTTTTCTGTTTAAACTATTTGGTTTAGTCCCCTTATCATTTTAGTTCTACAAGTGGAACCTGTCGTAAATTAGTTTCATAAGTGAAAAATTTTCGTTGTTTTAGTTTTTCGGTGCTGGAGTGTCCGCATGGCTTGGCGGAGGTGACGTGTCCGCCAGGTGTCGCTGACCTGACGGACACGTGGATTTTTTTATTTTTTAAATTTTTTTTAAACTTATTTTTAATTTATTTTTAATTTTATTTGTATTTTTTTATTTAGTCCAATTAAAAAAAATTTAAAAAAATTAAGAAAAAATGAAAAAAATAATAAATCCACATGTCCGCCAAGTGTCGCTAACCTGCGGGACACCTGGCGGACACGTCACCTCCGGCGAGCCACGCGGGCGTCTCCGGCGCCGGAGGACTAAAACAGCGAAAATTTTTCACTTATGGGACTAGTTTGCAACAGGCTCCATTTACGGGATTAAAATGATAAAGAGGTCCAGTTACGAGACTAAAAAAAACAATTTACCCTTAGTTTTATAATTAATATTTATATTAAATATTTGATTATATTTGTAAATTTCAAAATTTTAATAAAATAACTATATAAAATATAATATATTGAAAATATTCTTTGACTATGTAAAAATAAAATGTATGATTGAAGATGAATGATTAAAAAGATCCACAAAATAGAAAAATGTTATATAAATTTTGAAAAAAAAAAAAAAAATAGAATTATGAATTGAAGATGGTCTAATGCATTATGCAAATTTGCTGGGCAATTAAAAAAAATAAATTTAATATTATCTTCGTTCCAATACAATAGTATTATTTACCATTTTTGTCCGTTCTAAAACAATAGTTTTATTTCCATAAATAACTATATTACCATAAAACTACTTATATTTTTTCATTTTTATTACACAATTGCCACTATTTTTTACACTAATATACTTGTAAGGATAAAAAAGTCTTTTATCCATATTTTTTACCAACTACCAATATAATATCAATATTTTTCAAATTCCGTGTCCAAACTAATTAAGACTATATTTATAAGACAGAGGGAGGATATATTTTTATTTATTATATAAGATCATAATTTAATTTTACATACAAAAATCACATCATAGCAATATAAAGCCATTAGTGAGCTGTAGAACACATCTTTATATTACGAACTAACAATTTCAATTAAAGTAGAATGTAAATACCTAAAATAAAATAAAAAAAAATTTAATTAAAATCTTTTACTATTCACAACCCAAACATAAATTCAAAACCCCACAAACAAACACAACCTACCTAATAATTGTGTTCTTTTGTGGATTTTACCGTAAGTTTTTACTATTCAAATTTTTTTTTTCTCTATAAAAATATCATATCAAATAACTTTTTTTTTTTTTTTTTTATATTATACTACAAAATTATTCTACATTCAAAATATGACATCAACATCTATTTATATCACATCAAATAACTATTCAAATTCAGTTTTTTACTATTAAAAAATCTAAACTAAAAAACTAAAACCACGAACAAACACACCCTAACATTCCCATGACAAAGTTTTATGTTTTTTAAAATTTTATCATTATTCTTATGATAAACTCAGGATGCTTTTAGGTTTTGCCTATTTCATATTGTTTTTCTGACTTTTCTTATCGGACATAGCTTGCATACTATAAGTCGGCTAGGAGTTTACAAAGAGCACATTCAACGAATAGTGTTTGTGAATTTTCACGTTATAAAAAAAAATCAATATTTATAATTAATAGTTAAAAAAATCACATCAAATATTCATAAGTTATTCTTATAAGATAATACTCTCTCTGTCCCACATAATTTGTCCCTATTTATTATTTTTCGTTCGTCCCACATAACTTGTCATTTTTATTTTTAGAAATATAATTATGCACTTTAATCGCATTTTAAATTTTAAATTTTATAATTTTCTTAATTTTAATTAAACTATTTACTTATCTTAATTTTAATCTATAATTATTTTTACTAAATAATAATAATTTTTACTAATACATTTCTTAATTATTTATTAATTATACTTTACCTAAATTCTCGTATCTATAGTAATACACTCATATTACATGGGACGGATTGAGTTCAAAATTTAAAATTTTCTAAAATCTCCAATATAATACAATCGACTGTTCAACACACAAATAATGAAACGGTCAAAGAAGTGGAAGTCTGACCACATATCACACTAACAATGTCAACTATATACATACATATATATATATATATATTCTCGAAGCCAATTGCTGTCAAACAAAGACCTTTGAAATGTGAAGGAGAAAGGTCAAAAAAGACAAAAGCATCTTTACAAAGAGAACAAATCAACAAAATAATTGAAAGTTACGTCACTATTGATAGAATATTCGTTTATAATAAGATTTTTTATCTATCCAATAATTTTATTATTTTATTTTTAATAAATAATAATCACTTTATTATATATATATATATATTTTTTTTTATATTAATTTGGTAATAAAATTTTATAAAATCTTACTGTTTTTACTTATTCATTTTACTTTTTAACTATCCACTTTAATATTAAAATATTATTACTTTTAATCTTCGTATTAATTAAATTTATATAATTTTACTGAACAGAAAATAATCAAATATATATATATTTTTTCGCAAACGTATTACGGTTGTAAAAATATTTGAAATTTTGATACTCCTTTCGTCATAATTGAAAAAGATCATTTTGAGTTTTATAGTAAATTGAAAAATAATAGTAGTATTTTATTGATTAGTAGAAGTTTTTGTAAGAAATTTTTATATATTTTTTTATTTGACTTGATATATAAATAATATATATATAATGATATATTTATAATTTAAATAAAAATTAAAAGGATATTTTAGTATTAATTTATAATTATTTAAAAAAAATGAAAGCAACGCTTTTAAACGAGACAGAAAAATATTAAAAATGCTATTTTGATTTGGAACAGAGGAATATAATATTTTATTATAAAAAAATTATATTTGATGTGATATTTTTTTTAAAAAAAAATTATTATCGAATTAATCGAATAAAAAAATTCTAAAAAGTATACATGCTCAAAACTCTTAAATTTTTCAAACAGAGCAATTAAAGCAGCAGCCTATGCTCCTCAAATTTCAATTTTTGACAAAGTCAAAACTACAATTTCATTGCTATAATCGCCTATAAATACCAAACAATTTGTTCAACCTTCTCTACCACAAGAACTAAAATGGCTTTAATGAAATCTCTATTTTCTCTCGCAATTGCAGCAGCCTTTTTTGCAGCGGCCCTCGGCCAAAACTGCGGCTGCGCGCCGGAGCTGTGCTGCAGCCGGTGGGGCTACTGCGGCAACACTAGTGACTATTGCGGCCAAGGCTGCCAGTCGGGGCCGTGCTCTGCCCGGCCCACCAACGGCAATTCGGTGTCTAGCATAGTGACACAAGAATTCTTTAATGGGATTGCCGATCAGGCCGCGGCGAATTGCGAGGGGAAGGGATTCTACACACGGGCCGCATTTCTTGAGGCGATCCGGCCGTATCCTCAGTTTGGCACCGTGGGCTCGACGCAGGATTCTTTGCGCGAGATCGCCGCATTTTTCGCTCATGTCACTCATGAGACTGGACGTAAGTTTGCAACCTTAAATATTTTGTAGTTATTTGGTTATGATTTCGAACTTATTTTCAAATTATTAAGTCGGTTCTGAATAAAAAACCTATAGGTTGTGTTTTCTTTATAATTTTTTTCTAATTTTTTTTTAAAAAATTAATATATTAAATATATTTACATGATTCCTTATCTCTTGCATACAAAAATATTCATTCAAAATATTTTAGAAAACAAATACACCTATATCGTTAACAAATATTAGGTTTAAAATATTATTTAAACTATAATTTAAAGCAAAATTTCAAATTCAAATCAAACTCTAATTTCAAGTTTCTTTGTGTTATTTTGCATATTTGGGTTTTTGTTGTTTTCGATATGAATTGCATAAAACAAAAAATGCGAAAACTTTAGAACGAATGAAATATTTATTTGTTTGGTTGTAGATTGAAATTGATTTGATATCAAATAATGATTTGATTATTTTTTAAAAAATAATATTTTAATTTAATAGTTTTTTTTTTAAAAAAATAAAATAATGTATTTTTATTAAAAATAATACCAAATGAATAGCCGTGGTGATTACATAATAGTTTATAAGGTGTATTATTAGTGAAATAATTTATTGTTTTTGGATTTGACTGGTATCTCCATTATAAAATTCGGGTATGCATATTATTAATGTTGATTTAACTCATGATATTGATGCTAATTTTAAACATTGTTGTAGTTTTGGAAGTTAAAATTTATACTCAAACTAGTAAAATTTTGAAATTACAATAATTATTTAAAATAATATAAATATATATTGATATAATATTTTTTTTAAAAAAATAAATATTTGTTTAATCTTTAGATAAAAAATGAGTAAATTGTCTTTTTAGTCCTGTGGACCATGTCTGAAAATAGTTTTGTAAGTAAAAGTTTTCTGGGTCTTCCGGTGCCGAACTCGCTACGTGGCCCGCCGTGGCTGACGTGGCGCTGACACGAATGACATGTCATCGCTACGTAGATGTCACGTCAGCGACACGTGGAAATTTATTTTTTTTATTTTATAAAATGTCTTGGTAAACTATTTTTTCAGTCCCGTATGTGATATCCTTTATCATTTTAAGACATTTAAATGAACTCTGATTAAAAACAGTCCTGCAAATAAAATTTCTCTCTAAAAATGGTCCTTCGACGTGACATCTACGTGGCGATGACATATCAGCCGCATGAACAACGGCTGGCCAGAGTGGCAATTCTGACATAGGAGGACCATTTTAGCGAAAATTTTTTACTTACGAGACTATTTTCAGACAATGTCCACTTAAAGTTCTAAAATAATAAATTGGATCAGATACGAGACTAAAAAACATTTTACTCGATAAAAAAATTATGAAGAATAAAAGTTTAAGTAAAAAACATCACAAGCAAACCCAATAAAATGAGTTTTGGAATTTTAAAATATACTTTTTCCATCGCTAAAAAATTGTGTTCAATTTTTTAGGTACGTGTTTTTAATATGGTGCATATATTTTATCACTTATAATAAAAATAAAAAATAAAAAAAATAGTATAATTTTTCACTAAATTAAAAAGATAAGAATATTTTTTTAGGTGACAAATAAAAAAAAAATAACAATTAAAAATAAATATAAATTTTGGTAATAGAGAGTATTATAAATCAATGCCGTTAGTTTTACTGATGTTTTTTTCAACAAATACTTTTATTAAACAGCTCCAATGGGTTTGCTTGGTTTTAGTTAGAAACCAAAATTTAATTTTTAATAAAATTATATTATAATTTTTTTTTAGCTTGGTTTTAGTTAAAAATCAAAATTTCTTTTTTAATAAAAATATATTATTATTTTTTTAGTAAAGTATTATATTAAAATATTATTTAAACAAGAACTTTAAATTATTAAAAATAGAAAATTAACAATACTAATAAAAATAAACTTTTAATATAATATTTTGAGCCAATTTTTTTTTTTTTTTTTTTTTAGATAATAAAATTTTAACATTCATTTTCGATACAGATATGTGCTATATCAACGAGATCAACGGGCCTGCCGGGGACTATTGTGACGAGATGAACGAACAATATCCTTGCAATCCCAATAGGGCTTACTACGGTCGAGGGCCAATCCAATTGTCGTGGAACTTCAACTATGGACCGGCCGGGAATAGCATAGGTTTTGATGGCTTGAACAATCCCGACATTGTGGCAACAGATCGAGTCATATCTTTCAAGACGGCACTGTGGTATTGGATGAACAATTGCCATGACTTGATCATTTCTGGGCAAGGTTTCGGCGCTACGATCAATGCCATTAATGGCGCGCTAGAATGCAATGGTGGAAACCCCGCCACGGTGACCTCCCGGGTTCGATATTACACAGAGCTTTGCCAGCAGCTTCAGGTAGATCCAGGGAACAACTTGAGATGTTGATGATGAGGGACTCATGATGAGAGTGAATAACGAGTCATATAGCTTATAACTTATTATTTCGATATTTTTTGTTTGAAGAAATAAATTACTACATTCGTCGAGCTCTAAGGATCTCATTTACTTTTTGCATGTTGGTATTTGAATATTAATTATCATATTAAAACGTAGTACAAATTAAGAAAAAATTGCAAAAATACTTCCATTAGTATCTTATAGTACTAATAGAATGATATTTGTACAAAAAAAAGTTATATAAATATAAAGATATTTTTAATGTTAAAGTACAATAACGCAAAAAATAAATGTAATCCTTATAGGCGGATGGAAGGAGTAATATATACTTGTTCTTTCTTTTTTTTTTCTTTTTTTTTTTCTATGCTATATATATATAATCTTACAATGACGTCTCTAACAAAAAAACATATTCCACACTACAGTTTATACGCCGCAACACATTTGTGTGTGTGATTTTGATTTGAAACCAAAATTAAGGTTGGTAAGGATTTTTAATAAAAAGTATATTTGCAAAATATTATACTCCCTCCGTCCATAAACTAATGTCCTATTTTTTTATTTGGGACATCCAACAACTATTATCCTATTTCATTTTTTAAACACAAATTTTACATTTTTATCATTCATTCATTTATTATTTTAATCTGTACCATACACTTAAGGGTAAATTTGTCCATTCATAACAAAAAGACAATCACCTAAAAAACCGTCCAAATATACTTTAGAACAATAGAAATTGGACGGAGGAAGTATTAAAATACTATCTAATAAAATCAATATCAAACAAAAACAAAAAATGAAAATAAAAATAATAATCGCAAAGAACTGGCGCGAAAGTTTTCAAATAGCAGACAGATACAGAAGGTTGTAATATAAGTGAAAGAATAAGATACTCATCCTTCAAACACATACTTGGTGAAAGGTTGTAAGAAGTAATCACAACTATTTAAAAAGAAATTGTTACCGGGACTGCCAAATAGTTTTCAAAACTCACATTTCTAGTCCTCGATATAATGTCAATGAAGAATAGGTTACATTAAAGTGTTTCCATGTCGAGGAATCACAAGGATGATACGTATCATCCGAATTAGTATGTTAATAATTCACATGCCAGTGCATCAAAGAAGTTGTCAATAGAAAATAACATGTAATAAATTGGTAAATGTTTTCGTTTTTTTTTTTTTTTTTTTTTTTGTAGGGTTTTCCACAGATTTTACAATTGCATATTTCAACATTATTCCATAGGTAATATGATTTGGATATTATATCATAAATTTAGAGATATAATTTGAATATTATTAACCTAGGACTTAGCTATAAATATAATGTATTCTTCGTACTCTTGTTAATTCTGTAATAAAATTCCTAACTTGGTAACGCTCCAACGTAGATCATCCTTATCAAATTATTATCCCACATAATTATTGAATGATTAAAGTACATTATTATAGCTAAAAGAATAAAGAAATTGTAATATAAAAATGGTTTTAAAAATTAAATACATTTATCACACCAATCAAATTATACTAATATTCAATTTGCTATAGATGGTACCCCTCCGCCCCAAATAAGGTGCAACATTTACTTTTGGCACGAGTTTTTAGGTGAGTAGTATTAAGTAGAATAATTTATAAATTAGGTGATGTGATAGATAAAGAAATATATGTTTTATTTTTTTATTTAGATGATATGTGTGAATAAAGTGTAGGGTAGAGATTAAGTATAATTAATTATTTTCTATTTTGGAAATATTGCAGGGTGTTTGGGACATACCAAAAATAAAATATTGCAGGGTGTTTGAGACGGAGAGAGTATATTTTTGATTAAATATGAATTTTATTAAATTGAAATTTCAACAACTTATTTTAAATATCTATCGATACTAACACACTCACTTAATCCAAATAATAATAATAATAATAATAATTATTATTATTATTTTTATTTGTTTTGTTATAAGTTAAAATTAATTTGAAATAAAATATAAATTTCAGTGGAAAGTATGTAAGTGGAATAATGAAATTTTTTTATTAGAAATAAAAAATAAACATACCTTAAGTATTCACTCAAATGTGATTAATTTTAGACTCAAATGTGACTAATTTTAGACTTGAATTAATATATATATATATATATATATTCGCTAAAAGAATAAAGACAAAAAGAATATTTATTCCATTTACCAATGAATATTACTCTTTTCATCAATCAAATATTACTTTTTCGGTCCAAAAATATTATGGAAGAAGTATTATTTTCCAAATCCAATGTCAAAAAATATATATCAATTGAATCAAGATAGGATAATTTATTAATTTTTAGTGAGTATAAACTTATCATACACATTTCAAATACCCTTAATTTTTATATTTATTCATATCAATATTCTTGCATCAAATTAAAGCATAGGAAGAAAATGATATTTACGAAATGAATAATTTTTTTCCAAAAAAAAAAAATTACATTGTATATATATTTTTTATTTACTATATTACATTAAATTTTATTTTTTTACTTAAATATCACACTAAATTATTTTAAATTAAAATTTATTATTTTCAAAATCTAGCAAAATTAAATATCAAGATATAAAAAAAATACAACATAACAAATAACAAAAATAATATTCATTCTTTCATCCACTATAATTATGTCATATTTTTATTTTATTTTTATATTTTTACGTTAAATCATGTACAGATCATTTATTATAAACAATTTTATTCACTTGTAAATTTATTATTCATACTTAACAAATTATAATTAATTTATCATTACTTTATCTATTTATTAATATTTTTTAATTATTTTCTTAAATAAATTTTCTATAATATTTGTTCTATTTTTTTACCTATCCCATTTTTACATTAAAACATCACTATTTTTTACTGTCTAAGAAAAATGGTTTGAAATAGTATAATTAGTACTCCCTCCGTCCTACTTATTATGTTTTTGTCCGTTCCACATTCTATGTTATTTTCTTTTTCTGAAAAATAATTATACATTTTAATATCATTTTAAAATTTTTAATTTAATTTTTTGAATTTTAATTAAACTAATTATTTATTTTAACCTTAATTTATAATTATTTATATTATAAAATAATTATTTTTACTAATTCAGTGACGCAAACATCCAACGTACGACAAATAAGAGGAAGTAATATTTATTATTATAATATATGTAAATTCAAACTAATGACGACGTAAAAAAAAAGATAAAACTCCCACCGGAGTAAACTAAGAATTAGATTACAGAATTATAATTATTTACTTGTGGCCCCACAACAAAAATAAAAAATTAAAAATTCTAAGAAAAAGAAACTGTCAGGAAGAGTTATTTCTTTAATAATTTTTTTTTTATCTCTCCGTTCCGGTGCAAGATTGTCGTTTACTTTTTGCATATAAATTTTTAAATATTAGTATTATAATGGATTGTAATGAAAAAGACAAAAATATCACTATTAGTATTTTGTAATATAAAAGTAATGACATTTGTATAATATAGTGTAAGTTGGAAGAATATTATTATATTAGATAGGTAGTACGATTATTAAATTAGAAAATAATAATCTTATTTTGGGACGGACGAAAATGAAAAATAACAACCTTTCAATGAGACGGAAAGAGTAGAATATTCTTCTTTATTTTTTATCTATCCAACTTTTATATTAAAACATCATTATTTTTTAACCTCTGAGTCTAAGAAAAAATGGTAAACAATAGACCAGACAGAAAAAATAATGTTACTATCTCCGTCTGACTCTAAATATCATATTTATTTTTTGGATGTTGATCTTTGAATACTTTCTTCGTCCCTTTTGAAAAAGACTATTTGAGGTTTTTTATTAGAATAAGAAATGATAGGACTCCCTCCGTCTCCTCCGTACCATATAAAGAGTAGCGTTTACTATTTGCATGTAGATTTTTAAATATTAGTATTATATTTGATTATAGTTAAAAAAAAGACTAAAATACACTTATTAGTATTGTGAATATAAAGGTGATCGCTTTTGTGTAATATATTGTAAGTTGGAAGGGTATTTATTATGTTCGGTAGGTAGTACAATTACTAAATTAGAAAATAATACCCTTATTTTGGGACGGATAAAAATGAAAAATGGAACCCTTCTTATGAGACCGATGAAATATTTTATTGGTTAGTGGAAATGTGTAAGATATTTTGACATTTTTTCCATTTGATTTTTTTGTATAAAGTCATTGTACGTGTAATGGTATATTTGCAATTTAAATAAAAGTTAAAAGTATTTTGATATTAGTGTATAATTATTATTTTTTCTAAAATAAAAAAAGATACTTTAAAATGAGATAAACTAAAAAAAAAAAAAAGTATTTTGAATTTCAATGGATGGACTATTAATTTATTTTTTCAAAATATAGTATAATTAAAAAAAAAATGACAAAAATACTTATGTAAATGTATTAAAATACTAATAGAAAGACGCATTGTACAAAAAATTACAAATATAATTTTTTTTAATATTAAATATAATAATATAAAAAAATAAATGTAACTCTTTTCTTATATACGGATGAAATAGAAAATTTATTATTATAATATTTAATCAAATTAATGACCACATAACAAAAAGATAAAACTCCCACCGGACTACACTAAGAATTATATTATAGCATTATTATCATTTACTTGTTGGCCCCACACCAAAAAATTAAAATATAAAGATTCTAAGAAAAAGACAAGGAAGAGCTATCGACCCTAAAAATCTACTTCCTCCGTATAAAATATCCTGCAATATTTTTTTTTTTCAGTATGTCCCAAACACCAATATTTTTAAAATAGGAAATAATTAATTATAGTTAATCTCCACCCCACACTTTATCCTCTGACATCATATAAATAAAAAATAAAATATATATTTTTCTCTCCATCGCATCACCTAATTTCTAAATTATCCTACTTAATACTACCCACCTAAAAACCCGTGCCAAAAGCAAATGTTGCACCTTGTTTGGGACAGAGGGAATAGTTCTTTTCTATTTACATTTTCTGTTATTATATTAATATTAAAAAGATCTATATAATTATATACTTCTTTCGTCTC
Organism: Andrographis paniculata; assembly: GCF_009805555.1. Taxonomy (NCBI): domain Eukaryota; kingdom Viridiplantae; phylum Streptophyta; class Magnoliopsida; order Lamiales; family Acanthaceae; genus Andrographis; species Andrographis paniculata. The sequence goes on along the minus strand of NW_026137583.1, from coordinate 3,402,970 downwards.
ATAATTAGGTATTTATTTGCTTTTTGCATGTAATTTTAAAAATATTAGTATTATATTGAGATATAGTAGGAATAAAGTAGAAATAACTAAAATAACCTGATGTGATATAAATGTAATGACATTTGTGTAATATATTGTAAATTGTAAGGGTATTTTTAAGTTAAGTAGATATTACAGTTACTTAAAAAAGAAATGAATACTTTGTTACGAGACAAACTAAAATGGAAAAATAGATACTTTTTTATGAGATGGAGAGAGTAATTTTTATACAAATATCATTATATTAGTATTATAAGATACAAGTAGAAGTATTTTATAATTTTCTTTTGATTTATACTATATTTTGATATAATAATTAATATACAAATATCAATATTCAAAAAATAAATATGACCCTTAGAGCCTGACGGAAATAATATATATTCCCTTCGTCTGCTTCTGACGATTACATTTATTTTTTGCGTCATTGTATTTAACAGTAAAAATATTTTTATATTTTTATAATTTTATACAAATGTCATTATATTCGTATTATAAAACACTAACATAAGTATTTTTGTCTTTTTCTTTTGATTTGTATTATATTTTGATATAATAATTAATATTAAAAAATTAATACAAAAAAAATTAATATAGACTTTAAAGTCGGAGGAAAATAGTATTGAATTAGATAGATTAGATATTAGATGTTCTCGAAGCCATTTGCGGTCAAACAAAGACCTTTAAAATGTGAAGGAGAAAGGTCAAAAACAAAAAAACAAACCAAAACAAAAAAAAAAAAAAAAATAGAAAAAGAAAAAACAAAAGTACCCTTTTATATTTTATAATTTTATTAATTTCTATTTAATAATAATCAATTTATCATACCTTTTATACTACCCTATTATATAGTCCCTCTGTCCGTTTACAAAGTTTACATATTTCTATTTTGGGACGTTCAATTACAAAGTTTACATTTCATTAAATATCCTACTTTTTTCCACAAATACCCTTACTTTACATCACATCATTACTTTTACACAAAAAAGTAAGGACAAAAATGTCATTACATTACTTTTAACTACTCACTATAATTAAAATACTATTATTTCTTAAACACCGCGCCAAAAGTAAATGTAACCCTTGTAAATAGACGGAGGGAGTATTTTATTATTTTTTTAAATATATTTTTTAATGATACTCTCAGTCTTTTCATCTATTCATTTTGTTTTTTTAAGTATTTATTTTAACATTAAAAATATTATTATTTTTAATTTTTGTATCTAATTAAATTTATATAATTTTACTGACGGAAAAATATCAAATATTTATTTATTTTTCTCACAAAATATTACTATTTTTAAAAAAAATTGAAAAATTGAAAAATATGAAGTATTTGATACTTTCTTCGTCCTGATTGAAAAAAGTCATTTGAATTTTGTAATACTAGTATTTTATTGGTTAGTAGAAATGTTTAAAAATTTTTGATATTTTTGTTATTTGATATTATGTATAAAGTAAAAAATTGTATTTGTAATGATATATTTGTAATTTAACTAAAAGTTAAGGAATATTTTGGTATTAATGTATGATTATTTTTTTAATCGGACAAATAAAAATGATAAAAAAAAAAGAAAGTACTTTGATTTTAGATGAAGGGAGTGTAATATTTTACTATAGAAAAAGATTCTATTTGATATAATAATTTTAAAGAAAATTATTATCCAATTAATCGTATAAAAAACTCTAAGGTTGTGATCTTCACTGGGTCTTAACACATTTTTACTATTCATATTTCCTTTTTTCTGAAAAAAAAATTAAATCAAATAATTAATTTTTTTTAAATATTATATTGCAAATTTATTTTATATTCAAAATATTACATTAACTTATATACCTATTCAAATTCAATTTTTTTAATATTCATAAATATAAATCCAAAACTCCAAACCCACCGACAAACACCCCCTAAAAGTATATATGCTCAAAGCCCAAATTTCCCAATTTTTACGGAAAAAAAATAAAAATAAAAAAAAAAATCCAATCAAACATTATTTTAATATTAAACATAAATCAAATTTCTTCCTAAACAAGACAAAAGAAACACACCTTATTTTTCGAACAGATCAATTAAGGCAGCAACCTATGCTCCTCAAATTTCATTGCTAGAATCACCTATAAATACCAAACAATTTTTTCATTCTCCTCTACCACAAGAACTAAAATGGCTTTCATTAAAACGCTACTTTCTCTTGCAATTGCAGCAGCTTTTTTTGCGACAGCCCTCGGCCAAAACTGCGGCTGTGCGCCGGAGCTGTGCTGCAGCCGGTGGGGCTACTGTGGCAACACTAGTGACTATTGCGGCCAAGGCTGCCAGTCGGGGCCGTGCTCTGCCCCGCCCACCAACGGCAATTTGGTGTCTAGAATTGTGACAAAAGAATTCTTTAATGGGATTGCGGATCAGGCTGCCGCGACTTGCGAGGGGAAGGGATTCTACACACGGGCTGCGTTTCTTGAGGCGCTCCGGCCGTATCCTCAGTTTGGTACGGTGGGCTCGACGCAGGATTCTTTGCGCGAGATCGCCGCGTTTTTCGCTCATGTCACTCTTGAGACTGGAAGTAAGTTTGCAAACTTAATATTTTGTAGTTATTTGGTTATGATTTGAAACTTTTCTTTTTTCATGTTACTGAGTCTGTACAGTTCTGAATAAAAATAATGTTTAAGACTATCAGTTTAAAATATTATACAAACTAAAATTTAAATAAAACTCAATCAAACCTTGTATTTCAAGTTTCTTTGTTGTTTTCAATATGAATTGCATGAAAAAGAAATTGAGAAAAATTTAAAACGGATGAAAATTTTATTTGTTTGGTTGTAAATTGAAATTTATTTTATACTCCCTCTTCCCAACTAATTTGTTTAATTTAACTTGGGTACAGAGTTTTAGGTACTGCCTAACCAGTAAGTAAGTATGAAATGTATTAGTAAAAATAATTATAAATTAAAATTAAAATTAAGATGACAATATTTTAATTTAAATAAAAAATTATAAATTATGAATTTTAAAATATGATTAAAGTGTATAATTATATTTAAAAAAAGGGGGATGGTCGAAAATAGAAAAAATGGACTAATTATATAGATAGGAGGGAGTATTAATTAAACAAGAATTCTAAATTATTGAAAATAGAAAATTAACAATAATAATAAAAATAGACTTTCGATATAATATTTTGAACCAAATACATTTTTTAGACAATAAATTTTAACATTCATTTTCGATACAGATATGTGCTATATCAATGAGGTCAATGGGCCTGCCGGAGACTATTGTGACGAGACGAACACACAATATCCTTGCAATCCCAATAGGGCTTACTATGGCCGCGGGCCGATCCAATTGTCGTGGAACTTCAACTACGGACCGGCCGGGGATAGCATAGGTTTTGATGGCTTGAACAATCCCGACATTGTGGCAAAAGATCGAGTCATATCTTTCAAGGCGGCGCTGTGGTTCTGGATGAACAATTGCCATGACTTGATCATTTCTGGGCAAGGTTTCGGCACTACGATAAATGCCATTAATGGCGCGCTCGAATGCAACGGTGGAAACCCCGCCACGGTGACCTCCCGGGTTCAGTATTACACAGAGCTTTGCCAGCAGCTTCAGGTTGATCCAGGGAACAACTTGAGATGCTGATGATGAGGGAATAAAGAGTCATATAGCTTATTAATAAACTAATTGTCCTCCAACTATATATCATTAGTTGACATTGGACATCAAATCATTTTTCGAACAAATTGAAGTATGCCTTTATCTTAAGCATTCTAGCCTTGGGTTTTTTTTTTTTTTTTTTCTTAATTTATATGTTGTGACGGATTAGGGTTAATGATCGAATAATAAACAAAAAACATAAAGACGACATAGATTTACGTGGTTCATCTACAACGTGTTGGCTACATCCATGATTAGAAACGAAAAACAGATTTATTCACGATAGCAATGTTACAAATTACGAATTTCATATCTCTAAGTCTCTTTAAATAGACCTAGAGAATACATAAGACGAGCTCAGCCCAATACCAACTCCAAAGCCCAATACTGCATAACGAAGGATCTAAGGTGATAAACTAAATTTAAGGCATATCATCATTATAATTTAAGTTTTGTAATTTATTTGCTTAATTGGGTGGTTAGTGCTGCTAATTATCTCAGTTTATACTCGACATGATGTAGTTTTGTTCCTTGTTATAATATATTTCCTTAAAAAATAAAAAAAGAAAGAAGAAAACAGGAGATCCCTAAATTAGAACAACCTTCAGCTAGATTTAAAAGATGCATTACATACGCATATTCCACTTAACTAATTTCGTGTGTTTCCAATCCACATGCAATGTATGTATATATATATATCAGAAAAATCCTATTCAAGAAGAACAAAAATAAACTAAGGGTGTGATTGTTTGGGGGTTTGGAATTTAGTTTGAGATTTAAATAGTACTTTCTCCGTCCCTAATATCGTGTATGTTGAAAGTTAATGTAATTTCGTGAATATTGGAGGTTACTCACATTATTATGTCATTTAATAATGAATATTGAGAGTCACTAAAGGTGTAATCAAAACTATATAATGCACTGCGTGTGTGAGATTAAAAGAGCATGGTTCAAATTATAAATCTAAATAAATAATAATTTTCTTTCTGAAATTCTTACACCAATCTTCTAACATATTTTGGTATCAGAGCCGATATTGACGGTGGTGACGAACGAAGCGGACGGGTGAGTAGTTCTTCAGGGGAGGAGCATGCTGAGGACACGACAAGGAAAAACATATCTAAGCGAGACTGGACATTCTAGGGTGGAGTGCTCCTTAAGAAGGAGTATGTTCGACAATGCCGGTGCGCCAAGGTGGGAGAGCTTTGTTCGTGAGTGCGGAACCACAACGAGGATGATTCTCGGGCGAAAAATGGAGAAGCCGCAACATGGGTGTCCCGGATAGTGTTGGAGACAAGCGGCGGAGTAGGCGAGTTGTGGGTCGGCTCTAGCAAACCTCGCTGGCGGTTGGTGAGCACAAAGGGGTACGCGCGAAAGGGTTAATGGAGTGACGCCTTGAGGCATGCCCAACGTGCAAGAAACATCGTCGGTGTACTCAAGTGGCGTCGCACGAGGGCGTTTGCGACTTGGAGCGGGGGAGAGTGTCACAAACTGACATTTTTGCCTAGGTTCTCGGCCATAGTCCGTCTCATGTGTGCGAGCCCCAGTCCTCTACGATTAATCAACGGCATATGTCTTGGTGCAGGTACGCGTACCGCCTTATTTTTTCCGCATTTTAGGGTATACCCAGACTTGTTGCGCACAAGGGACGGTTGGCTTGGACCTTTGGGCCTGGGCGCCGGGTGTGTCAGCTTCCGGCACGTTACAGTGTCACAGTGACTGTAGATATGAGAATTTAGAAGATATATGATTAATAAATAGTTAATAATATATTAGTAAAATTAATGACTAATAATACACATAATTCTAAATTAAAATTACGATAATTAATTATTTTAATAAATATTTAAAAAATATAAATAATAAAATTTACAATATGATTACAATGTAAAATACTTTTACAAAAAAAGGAAGTGAGCGGGACATACGAAAATGAAAAGTATGACATGATACGTGGGATAGATGAAGTAATTTTTTTTTAATTGGAATAGTTGTATGATGTCATATATATATATATATTGATGTGATATTTTGAATATAAAATTGATTTTTAGTATTATATAAAAAATTAAAAATAGGAGTTTTGATTTTATGTTTTTTTAACAAAAATAAAAAAAAAAAATAAATAAATAAAAAATTGGATGAAGCCAAAACATAGGATTCTACGTACAATGAATCTTTTGTTGTCTCTCTTGTTCCCACAATGAAGCCAAATGACTTGTGGCAGGAATCACATCGATGAATTGCAGCCAATAAAACTTCTCATCTACAATACATTATTTTCCTCTTTCATACCATCATTGTTTGGATGTGGTTTTCATAAAAATTTAAATTAAACTAATTAATTTGGACAAGATATTTTAAACAAAAAAGTAAATATTGATATTATCTTTTAAATAGAAATAGATGTTTAGAATTCCATATCCTCCCGATGTTATATAAAATTCATGAACATCCTGATTTTATTTCATCAATTCAATCAATTTTATTGACGGTTGATTTTAATTGAGAGTGTTTTGGGTATTTAAAAAATTAATTCAATGATCTTTAATTAAAAAAAAATCAATTTTTTAACTACTTCTATATTTGAAAACGTAATCCTAATAAAAAAAATAGAAACGTCTGTAAATAATTACTTTCTAATATTGTACAAATTCAAAATATAATGATGTATTTAATTATCACAAATGTCTTTACAATATTATAATGATATTATGAGATGCCCTCCATATATACTTTACTGATTCCAAAATCATACATACTCGAAATATAATGATATATACAATTATTACAAATGATGTTTTTTATATTTTATCATGAAATATCCTCAGTATATATTTCACTAAAATGATGTTCAAATAAATCTTTTCAAGTCGCAGATTATTTATTACAATGAGATAAGTTTGACTTTATATTTTATAAAATACAAAATTTTTTAATTATTCAAATATAATCTCAATAATGCAACAAATTTTTGAAAAAAAAATTAATCCTCTTATTTTAATGATGTATTTATGGAATACATTCTTTATATAAATATTTTACATATTTTATAATAAAAAGTAATTCAATATTTATCCCATTATTAACAAAATACACAACTGATATACAAAATATACATATTTTGTACAAAAATATATATATTATCTAAAGTGTTAGATTATGATGTACTTTCTTTTTTTTTTTTTTTTTTTTTTTTTTTGTAAATATAACAATCAATTAAATATAAATATTAATCATTCACCCTCCCAACCCCAATTTTTTCACCAAACCCTAATTTTACCAAGTAGTCTCCCCGCCTCCGTCGACCATGCCTTCTGCCACTGCTACCACCGACGACATCGCTATTTGCCCCTGACGTTGAACACGCTAGCTGCCTCCGCTGCAATTGACACCCTCGATTCCCCTTCCATTTACACCTCCAAGTAAAACTAATATTCCAATGGAAAAATCAACGAAGCGAGATCCCAAGCATTCAAGTAAATCCAATATAAAGAGAAGCAAGCACATTCAAGTACCCGGTATTATAAGAAAAGTAATAGATTTCAACAACGATAAGCTATTTCGCACGACAAACCCTAGTCTGTGTGCATATCTACAATATGACTTGTATGTATTATCGGAGCTCAAAAAAATAGAAAAAACTTACCGCATTCCGCACTTTCTAAAACATTATCTTTGTCCATGCCATACTAGAACGGATTGGAATGCACATCATTTTCCTTCATCTTGTTCCACGCTCCGGATCTCCACTATATTTTTTCTTCTATCGACATCGGCTAAGTAGGAGGAGTTCTTCTTCTTTTATTTATCTATTTATTTTTTATGTGAACTCATACACATTATGAGGGCGCAACTAGGATCTATCCACATTTGTATTCCCTTGATTTATGCTGAAATAAATCATTGTCTTATTTATTATATTAATCAAATTACATATCATGCCTACAATCTCATCAAATTCATTAAACGACTATGATTTTTTTAAAATGGTCCTAAATATTGAATTTAGGAAGATACTCAGACCAATCTGTTTAATTTGATGATTTTAAAAAACAAATTAATGAAAAACATGTTTAAAAAGTATAAGGAAACAAACAAGTGTTATATATAAGTGTAGTATATAATAATTGATGGGTCAGTTCTATTGGGAAATGTGTGTCCATAAAGCCAATGCATAGCTCATGAGTGCCAACTTCAAGTCCTTAAAACACATTATTCAATGGAGTTGATGAATCTTTGTTCCAGATTATATCAACCTATACAACACCTAAAGAAGCCTCAGATGCACTTCAGACGACATTTGAAGGTTCAACGAATGTTAGAGCAACAAAATTGCAGATGGTTGAGTCTCAATTTGATAGTTCGAAAATGGAAGAGAATGAGATGATCTTTCATTACAGTAGTCGATTTAAGGATGTTGCGAATCAGGATCACATGCTCGGATTGATATTTGAAGAAAGGAAATTGGCCGAAAAGATGCTAAGGACAATCACTCATAAGTTTGCCCCCAAGGTTGCTGCCTTAGAAGAAATGGAGAAGATACCATTACCTCGGATGGATTGATTGATATTCTACAGACTTATAAGTTAAATTATCTTAAACCAAAACTAAAGAAGAATATGCATTCTTGGTTGATAATGTTGCTTAAAATAATGCATAGGATGATTCAGATGAAGATGGGGTGTCCTTTATTTCGAAAAGAAGCATAAAACTGCTTTAAAAAAAGAGGGTCAGACAATTAAAGGAAAAAGTTGAGTAGACTAGTAATTTGAACAACATCCGAATTATGGATAAAAAGGCTGCACATGCTAAAAAAATAAGCTCCTCAATAGAGATCTTCTTGGCATAAAAGGAATCAAAAGCATAAAATTCATGTGCCAAAAAAACCATTGTATCTGATGTTATTTGCTATGATTGGACTGGTTTTGGACATATTCAATCCGAATGTCAAACAGAAATGAGAAAAGATAAGAAGGCAAGGAGAATTACATGGAGTGATGATGAAAGCAATGCTGAAGGATCAAACTCCGAAGCTCATAATGATGATTAAAATGTAGTTTCTTTACTCTAAAAGATAATATGGAAAGTGCTGATAATGATGACATTAATAGCACAATCGAAATGGATCTTGAGGAATTGGGTGGTGCATATAGGGAAGTTGTTGCTGAAAATAAAATAAAATTAAATCCTGTCATCTAGAACTAATTATCTTAAGGGATGTATTGAAAGATTAAAAGAAAAAATTGATGTGTTGATTGAAAACAACACAAAAAGTACTAATCAAGATGAATGATGAGTTGTGCAACGATTATGAAAATTTATCTGATGAGGGTACCAATTTGAGAAAGAAAGTTCAGGAACTTAGTCAAATTATAAGAAATTCTTGGATGAAAATAAAAATAAAAATATGTCCATTTAAATTATTTGTATTTTCTTGATAACGTGAGAACCCGCAGTCGCTACCGAAAGTACGCACTGGGTAAACCCTTGGCCGAACCTAATATCCTGCAAATTAGGCCCGACAGGCAAGTCACACTAGGCGAACCATATGCGGCAGATGACCTGAGGCATCGTGAATTTGAACCTATGACCTCACGGTCACAAGTCCAATCCCCACCACCCGTCCATCCCTTACAGACTAAATAATGGATATTGTCAAGTTTTTCTCACAAACAAAAAATTAAACAACAAAAACGTGAAGGAGAGAGCTCAACAAAAACAAAAGCATCACTACAAGATATTAACAACTCAAAAAATTAAATAAATAATAATTAAAGATATTTCAAGGCATCAATCTAAGCTCCTCAAATTTAAAATTTTGACAAAGCCAAAATTAAAATTTCAATCCTAGAAGCACCTATAAATACTAACCAATTTATTCAGCATTCTCTACCAAAAAAACTAAAATGGCTTGCATAAAATCTCTGATGTCTCTTGCAGTTACAGCAGCCCTTCTAGCGCCCGGTCCTCACCCAAAACTGTCGGGGCTTGCGACAATTACTATTTTATTGTTGCGGAAGGCCACAACAATTACTATTTCATTGTTGCAAAAATCCAAGACAATGAATATTTATATTGTTGCAAAAATCTACGACAATTAATAATTACTTTTTTGCAAAAAGATGCGACAATGAATATTTTCATTGTTTCAACTTTCCATAACAATTTGTCGCAGTCTTCTGCGGAACTACTTCCGCGACAATTTTATTAAAATTGTTGCAGAAGCATATACATTCCGTAATGTGTTGGAGATTCAAAACTATGGTTATTGAAACTAATTCTAAGGGGACTTCAAGGGGATTGGAGATTTAGTTATGAAACTATGCATAGGTTATAGATAACATTGCCTTTCATTACATGCTTAATTCATCAGTTGCATTGATGCATTCTTGTGTTTTCGTTATGCAGTATGTTAATTTTCAATGTTAATTGATCTGAAGATGATGCTCACATCTGTTTTTCAACTAGTAATGAATATAATGATCTATTGATTATGTTTAGCACTTTTAATTAGGTGAAATGATACACTACATGCGTAGTTGTAATGATAGGATCTAATAAATTTATGCTCTTCCCGTCCCACATATGTTGTTTAGTTTACCATAAATATGAAATTTGAAGAATGGTATAATTACTAAATAATTAAAACTGTACTAGTAAAATTAATTATAATATAAATAATGATAGATTAAAATTTTAATATATCATTTTGATGCTATACACAAAAGTCGGCACCAAAACAATATATATGAGATTTTATGGTGTGGGTGATTTTGACATGGAATATGAGTTTATCTATCTTGGTAGTGCGGATTTCGGAGCCTCAATTTTTATTTTTGTTTTGTCACCGATTTGGTGCCTCAATCTCTCTCTCTGTTTTTTTCTTTTTTTTTTTTTTTTCCGAAGTTTATCTATGATTTGGTACCTCAATATTTTTTTAAAAGTTTTTGGATGTGACTCATTGTGGTGCCGATTTCGGAGCCTCAATTTTTTGTGCCGAAGTCGGCGCTTGACAATTTTTAATTTGGATAAGATCTTCGACCGATATAGCATCATTTAATCAAAATAGTTGTGATTCTGACGTAGTTTCTTCGGTGCTAATTTCTTTTTGTTTTCGGTAGTATCTAAATTATATATATCTAACATAATACTATTTTTAAAGCTATTATTTAAAAATAAATAAAAGTTAGATTTGTACATAAAAGTAATAAAATTTGTATTAACTATTCATGTATTTACTCATTGTACTTTTTCGGTTAACACAACATGTGTTATATTAGCTGAGAACATGTATTGTTTGTCTATTTTTTTTTACGTGTGCTAATTGAGCTTAATTAGCATAGTGTTGAGTAGCTACAACAACAAACTAACCAAACCCTATTAATATATAATTAAAATTATCCTTATCTCATTTTCACAATGGTCTCATAGAATTCAAGAACACCCATGATTAGTTGCATCTGATTTTGACTCTTATAGCATAGCACATGCTATATGTGTGAAATTTCCGAACACATTAATTATATCTTGGTATGAGTATTTTGGGACATTGCTACTGTTGAAAATATGAGTATTGCGAAAATAAACGTGAAACCGAGTCGAGGATGGATTCTCTTTCCGAAAATTAGATACGTCTCGGTAGTGCCTCTGATGGATGGCGTTTTAACCCAAAGATAAAACGGTTTCCGTCTCCAATGAGAGTGACACCTTTAATTGTTGGAGCTCCAGCGAACAAAGACGAGAGAGGAACTGAGCTGGGGGCTGCCGGAAAGCTAGAAGAGAGGAGAGAGGGAGGAGAGAATTGTTGTTGGTGATTTGAATGAAGGGGGAGGCTCTTTATATAGGCGTCTCCACTCCGCCAAAATGGCAGGACATTAATTACGATCATAATTACGATTTTAATTATCGATGTAATTAAATATAATTCAAACCTTCCGTTTGAAGCAGTCGTAATTTATTCTAATTACAAACCTTCCGTTTGTGACGATCGTAATTTATTATAATTTCAAACCTTCCGTTTGAAACGATTGTAATTTATTCTAATTACAAACTTTCCGTTTATGACGATCGTAATTTATTCTAATTTCAAACATTCCGTTTGAAACGATTGTAATTTATTCTAATTTCAAACTTTCCGTTTGAGATTATAATATATTTTAACAACGGATAATATTTTATCCAAATAATGTTGCGACTTAGGCCATATACCCGGGTTTAATTTGGGGTTGCACAAATTGATTTGTCTCGAGACAGGCAAAATAGCCAAAATATTAACCAAACCCCATACACAATAAATAATATTTATTTATTTATTCCAAATTAATTATATTAATTTGGTATACCGCCCGTCGCATTTTCACTCACAAAATAATCGATTGGAAATAGCCGATTATCCAACAGCTACTATTTCTTTTGTGTATTTCTTAGATGCTTCGCTTAAAATTTACTCTTTCCATACCAAATTAGTGGTTTATTTTTCCATTTTTGTCCGTCCTAAAACAATTGTTATGTTTTCTTGCAAAGACGGTAGTGTTCCATCATTTTTATTACTGTTCCATCATTTTTATTACATCACCAGTTTACTGTCTATCATTTTATATTACGCAAGAATAGAATATATATATTTATATATCTATATATCTTAAGATAATAATGTAATAGTTTGTTTGTTTATTACTTTAGTTTGAGTTGTTTATGTGTCGAAAAATTATGTTAATAATATAAAAAATAATATTTTATTTTTTTTGAGAGAATAGAACATGTATTACTTATATAATTATATGGATGTATCTATATATTATATATTTTTATTAATATTTATAAAAATTAAGTATCAAGAAAATTTTGTTGGGTGAACAAATACATATTTTTTCATACAAAGTAGATTTTACCAAACCAACAAGGCCAAAATAACATTTCAAGTCCACTAAAAATGCATTCCAAGGATGGCCTAGCGTCGTCGGATGGATTTGTCATCGTGAAGTTAAGATTTAAACTCTGACGCCTCTAGGTCTTATATGACATAACACATTCTAAAAAAAACGACTATGAATTATCACGTTATAAAAAAATCATCTAAGTTTCATAACTTGCATTAGGATATATTTATATTCCAAAAATATGGATATATCAATAAAGGTGTAGAGGAAGAACAGGTTCCATGACAATGGCGAGGGCCTCTTTCGGATGAGTGCTCAAACTGAACTTTTCCTCCATGGATATATCTTCAGGCTTCATTCCATCCTTCAATTTCAGGTCAAATCCTTGCAGCAAGTTCGCTACGATTGCCCGGACAGTCTTCAACGCCAATTTATAGCCGGGGCACCTTCTCCGGCCGGACCCAAATGGCAGCAACGCAAAGTTAGAGCCAGAAATATCGATTTGTTTTCCTATAAACCTCTCGGGTATAAACTCCTCGGGTGTCTCCCAATATTTGGGATTTCTTCCTATGCTCCATGTGTTGATAAAAACAGTTGTCCCCTTAGGTATGTCGTAGCCTGCAACTCGACAATCTTCCATGGCGTAATGAGGAGCTAAAATTGTAGAAATAGGGTGCAACCTCATGGTCTCTTTGATGATGGCATCTAAATAATGTAATTCAGAAAAGTCGTGTTCTTCTACCCATCGGTTTCCCCCGATTACTCTGTCGAGCTCGTCCTTAGCCTTCTTGTATATGTTGGGATGCCTCATGAGTTCGAGGATAATCCATTCGACCGTGGTTGGTGTTGTATCCGCGCCCCCGGCAATTATGTTCTATGAATACGGCACATAATCGAGTTTTGGATTAATATAGATTTGAATTTTATTTTAATCTACTTTTTTTTTTTTTTTCTCTCCAAAAATATCAATTCTTATTTTACATTCTAAAAACACTCCAACAATGTGAAAAGATATGTAAAAACACCCTTAGTTATGTATGTCAATGAAATTTGGATGTGTGCGGATGTGTTTGAAAGTATTTGGATTTAAAAAGGTAAAATAATAGTAGTAATAATAATTTATTTATGTAATATTTTGTATAAAATTAGTTTATTATCATATTATTAGTAACAGAATTAACTTTTACTACAAATTCAACGATGCAAAAATGAGTATGAAAAAACAATCAAATATGTAAAAAGTAATATTTGACCTAATATTTATATAAAAGAAATATGTATTTAATTTGATATTATTTTAAAATATTATAGTGACATGAACAGTATTGTTATAATTATTTTCTAACTACCTTCAAAATTCAAAACTCGCAATTTTTTTTGTCTAACCGTAATTTACAATATGATTAATACTTTTTTCATCCACTAAAATTAGGGTACTATTTTTTATATTAGCTAAATTATGCATATTTTATTTATTATAAACAATATTATCCAACTATGATTTTATTGTCATATTTTAATAAATATTAATCAATTTGTTCTTGTAACGTTTTTACTTACCTATCATATTTTTACCAATTTTATAATGTATTTCATATATTTCCTTTGTTCCATAACTAAATATTCATTTGCTTTTTGCACGTAGTTTTAAAAATATTAGTATTATATTTGGATATTGTAGGAATTAAATAAAAATGACTAAAATAATATTAGTTTGTGTGATACAAATGTAATGATATTTGTGTAATATATTATAAGTTGTAAGGGTATTTGTAATGTTAGGTAGATAGTACAATTATAAAAAAAATTGATACTTTGTTATGGGACGGACTAAAATAGAAAAATGAAAACTTTGTTATGCGACGGAGAGAATAATACATCTAATTTACTTTTTACCTATCAACTTTAACTTTAAAATAAGTTACATTAAAATACTATCATATTGGTTTCTTATTTTTCCTCTTTCGTCAAAAATAGGATGTTGTCATTTTTGTTGTTTTTTATTTTTTTTCATAATATTTTTTTTAAAAAAAACAATAGAGTTTGAATATATATAAAATTGAACATATCAATCACCAAAACTGAAAGTATTATTCAAATATCACCTGTATCAATGCCTTGATCGTGTTCTTTGAAAGTCTTTTTCCATCAGAATCAGAGTCAGAATTCTCAACCATCTGCAGCAACGTATCCACAAAGTCATTCCCGTCACCAGAAACCTTCCGTTTGAGATGATCATCGACCACAAAGTTGTATACCCTATCAAGTTTTTTATGCAACAACTTCATTCTCTTAACATATCCCTGAAGATCAAGAAAGCTTAAAAAAGGTATCCAATCCCCGATATTAAACGCCCCGTTGAGGAAGAACCACTCATCCATCATCTCCTGATACTCCTCCAATCGAACAACACTACCGGCCTCCTCCCCCAATCCCGACTCACTAAAATACCTCTCGCTCAACAACATCCTATTTATGGTCGACAAAGCATACCTAAACAAATGATCTCTAAGCAAGACCGGTTTCCCCGAGAGGGAATGCATCCGGGAAAAAAAATCGCGCCTCTCCTCAGCAAGTATTCGCCGAAATAATTCAGATTCCATCTTCTTGGCACTGAAAACCTCTGATAAATAAATCTTGCGCGCCTGTCGCCAATGAGGCCCATAAGGCGCCCAAACCATGTCCGAATAATTGTAACTAATATATCTACCGGCAATAACAGCCGGCCGCGAAGCAAAAACTGTGTCGTGAATCCTTAGGAACTGCTCGGCCATCTCCGGGGTGGATGCAACCACTACCGGGAGCTGTCCGAATCTGAGGAGCATTATTTCACCGTATTTTTTAGACAAGAAATCAAGGGACTTATGTGGTAATGAACCGAGGAGGTTCAAGTTTCCGATGAGTGGCCATGGTTTCGGACCCGGCGGGAGGTTGTGTTTGGGATTCTTTTTGAGGAAGAAGAAGGCTAAGGCAGCCATGTAAGCTATGAAGGCTAATAGTAATGGCAAGAAACCATCCATGATTGTCAGAAACACAAGATATGGTTGCTCTATGGAGAACCTGTTATTAATAGGTGAATATATGTGTAGACTAGAATAAATTCTACAGGAAATATCAGCTTAGATTTTTTTTTTTTTTATTTAGTTTTTTAATATGATGTTTTCCATTATTCCTTCATGATTGTCAACATTCATGATGTTGCTTTTGTTATATATATATATATATATATATATATTCGAGACATATAGTCCAAGAAATAAAATTTAGGAGATAATCTTAAAGGAACACATCCAAAGTTTTGGCATGCATTACACATAATAGTAACTTTAAAAAATTGAAATGAAATAATTAACTTTTTATTATCTTTAAAGATTTTTAAAATTTCATAAAAATTTCTATCTAAACATAATCTATTTGGCTCTGATTTTATTTATTTCTTTAATTTTAATCTCATACTATTCGTTATACTAATTTTATTATTATATTTATTACTTATTTTCTATTATTTAATATATATTACAAATAAAAATCTTATTTTTATTAAAAACATCACTTGAAATACTTGTTTGTATTATACCTAAGTATTATTTCAATTCAAATTTGTACATTCATAACCTACACCTAAATCTAAATCTTAAAGGACCACACCTTTAAAGTCTTTAGGTATAGCATAATCTTTTTCCTATTAGACAATGAAATCTTTTTGAAATCTGAAAGATGTTAATTAATCTACGGATCCGACCCATCAGCACCACATGCTAATAAAATCGTGAGCGTTTATCACAATGGATAAAAGTTGGATGACTTAAATTGAAGAGCGGTAGGATCACCTTTTCAAGTTTAATAGATTACTGACTTTGTAAAGAACAAACAAGATAGAATTCCACATCCTAGAACAAAGATGTGAGAAATATAAATCTCACATAACTTTATCAACCAAACATAAGATAGAATTTCAAATCCTAAATATAATAAATTTGATTGCATATAAATCCTACTGTGAAATCTCAATCCCACAAAAAACAGTCCATGAACCAAACAATCTTTTAATTTTTATAAATTACAAATATACTATTACACATACAATTATTTTATACAAAACGTCAAATGACAAAAATATCAAAAAATTTTACACACTTTTACTAACTAATAAAATATTATTATTTCTTAATTTATTACAAAATTTCAAAGAACACCTTTCAAAATGGACTGGGAAGTATATATTAATAATTTATTTTAATCTTAATGACAGCGATGACAACAAATGAAGGGTGGATGAAAGGTACAATAATTGTAACTTACACAAGTTTACATAGTACTTTCTCCGTCCCTTTTTCCTTTTCAAAATAGGTTTTTGGAATTTTATAGTAAATTAAAAAATAATAGTATTTTATTAGTTAGTGCAAGTGCGTAAGAGTTTGCTTTTTTAATTTTATGTACAAAATAATTATATGTGTAACGATATATTTGTAATTTAAATATAAACTAAGGTATTTTGATATTAATGTATAATTACTTTTACTAAAAATATATATTAATACTTTTGACTGAGACAGACGATGGAGGGAGTACAAAATTTGAGAATTAAGGCCTCAAAAAATTATAGAATTATAAAATTATACACATGTAATATTAATTGAAAAAAAAATAAAAATTTAAGATTAAGTAGTTCAACGGTTTGAATATAATTATTTTTATCAAACTCCTATAATCTGTCGAAAAAAGTGACAAGATTGAAGTTCGTTATTATTAATGAGTGTGTTTGATTTGTATTTCAATTACAAAGCACTGCGGTTAAGTCTATATAATTTTTAATAAAAATATCAATTTTTTTTTTTCAAATTAAACATTATATTAAAATATTATTTACATCAAAATTAAATCAAAATTTCAATTCAAATATAAATCAAACAAACCATTTCATAATAAGTTTTAATATTCCTCCGTTCGGTGACAGATGACCCATTTTTCTCTTTTGTTCGTTCCATTAAAGATGGTCATTTTCTATATTTAGTAAATTTATTCATCCTAAATATATTTAACAAATATAAATTAATTTAATTAAATTTCTAACCTCTTAACCACTCAAAATCCTTTTATCTTTTTCTCTCCTCAATAAATAAATATTTTTTATCTATATTTAAAACTTTTTAGTTTTAATAAAATTAGTTTCAAGTTAATTATAAATAAATAAGTACATTTTTTATTTATTTGTATTATATAAAATTTTATTCTCTACGAAATAACACTACAAGAAAAAATCATTTTTGTAACGAAACTCTTTTGTCTCTAAATCTACTTTTTTCGTTACTAATGGCATTAGAGACGGAATTAGTAATGGAATTACGTTAGCTACGTGAACTTTAGGGACGAAATTCCGTTACAAATATATTATTTTTTTGTAGTGTAATATCTATATTGTATATATTTTATTGATATATAATGCTAAAAATATTTAAAATACCAACAATACTACTCATATAAAAAATACTCCCTCCGTCGCATATAATATGGGTGTATTATGTAGACACGGAAATTTAAGTAAAGTATAATTAGTAAGTAATTAAGAAATGTATTAGTAAAAATAATTATAGATTAAGATTAAGATAACTAAATAATTTAATTAAGATTAAAAAAAATTAAATTTTAAATTTTAAAATATGATTAAAGTGTATAATTAATTTTCCAAAAAAGGAAAGAAAAAATTATGTGAGAATGACGAAAATAAAAAATAGGAACAAATTATATAGGACGAAAGAAGTAATAAAATAATATTATACCTTATTATTAATAACTTACTAATATACACGAAATCCACCTCCAATATCAGCGCTGTGGCTTGACAGCTAACTCGCCTCAAGTCAAATATGATTAGAATCAAATTGATAATATATACATATATTTAAATCAAAACGTATTAATTAATTTATAAGATTGATATTAAAAATCAATTAAATAAAAATATCATTAGATACAATATATGTATATATCAAACATTTCCACGAGGGTGTATTAAATATAGGAGGATTGAGTGCCATAATTGAATTTGAAAGTTTTAATTTTTTATCCAAAAATATTAAATCAAATATTTATTTATTATTTATTATATTACACATTTAATTTTACATTCAAAATATTATATCAATATATATTTATATCATATCGAACAATTAATTTCAATTCAAAATTTTAGTATTCAAAACTAAAATTCTAAATCAAAATCCCACAAATAAACACACCGGAATAAAAATGTGCCGACTAACCAAGGACATATAAAACAAATACACACAGTGACGAAACTAGCATCTAAATCTTTGGGGGCAAAATATTATAATTTATTTAATATTTAGAATTATATATGAATTTAGATAGTTTTGAGGGGGCAAACTGTATATAAATATATAAAATTAATATTTTTAACACTAAAAATATTATAAAAAATTGGATTTGGGGGGTCATGACCCCCCAAGCCTTAGCGTAGTTTCGTCCCTAATTACACGGGCGCATATATATTATTTTAACAAGATGGATCCCGGTTGATTAACAAATTCAGCATGGCCGAATCCAATAAAAATTATTTACTCCTTTCGTCCACCGCCAATCTATCCATTTTGCCATTTTAGTCTGTCCATCGCAAATGTATCCATTTTCTTTTTTAGTAGATGTACCCTCCACTAAAATATAAAATTACCCCACCCTTTATATAATATTACGCAAATGCCATCAAATAACACCAGTTAATACCATAAATGTTCAGGAGTATAATAATCTTTATATATATATCAATTGAACCGCATATCAATATAAAACTAATATACTAAAATCTACTTGCAAAAAGTAAACGAATAGACAGCCAGTGGACAAAAGGACTATTTTAATTATCATTTTTAGTCTTAAAATTATTGATACAAAATTTAGGGTCATAATTAAATTCAACAAACTACCTCTCAGCACATGAGGTCTTATTTTGATATAATTCTTATATTGTCTTATATGATGTGTTGTATATTTTTTGTTCACAAAACTATACATATTCTATTATGTATTTTATTGACTTACAATTTTATTGTTCTTATTTCAATAAAGAAAAATTATTATTATTATTATTTTTTATCTACATTACTTTAATATCATATATATGGAGGCGGATTCGGTGCTGATCGGTGCCCCATCAGCACCACGCTGATACAATCCGAATCGTTCATCATAATTAGATTATGATGAACGGTTTAGATTATATAGGGGTAATATAGTAATTTTATTTTAAAGACTTATAGGTGTATATGAACCCTTCGTCTTCAAATCGTTAATCTTCCCCCTTCAAATCATTTTTTTCAACAAAAATCCTCCATCGTGCTAACTTATTCTTTATTCCGTCTTCAAACCACCTTCTTCAACGGTAATCCTCCATCACGTTCGTTTGTTCTCCATTCCATCTTCAAATCGTCTTCTTCAACGAAACCCTTCCCTCGCGCGTCGTCTTCAATTCGTCTTCTTCAACTCTTTGTACCGTCCTTCAAATCGACGACACTAGGCGCGTCCATGGAGGCGATTTTTGGTAAGTACTATTTTTTCCATTGTGCAGTTTAGAGTAAATGTTCATCTTCTTCCATGTTACCTATTTTGAGTTTTGTTTTTTCCATTGTACAGTTTAGGGTAAATGTTTAGGGCGAGGACGAGGTCGTGGACAAGACAAAAATTAAGTGTGATGACTGATTTGTTGATTTTGATGAATTGAATTTGAAGAGATTGTTGGTATTAATTGATCGATTTAACTTGAATAGATTGTTGGTGTTGATCGATTGATTGAATTTTAATTGGTGATTGATCTGTTGACTGTATTTTCGCAACAATTACTGCTTAATACTCATGTTTCTTGTTAAAACACAAGATGCTGACCGATACATAGTAAAATGCTTGACTTAGTATATATAAATGCTGGCAGGTTTAGAATGAATGTTGCATGTTTCTAGCGGAAACAAAGTCTGTTTCCGCGAGCTAGCAGAAACAGACCTTGTTTTCGCTAGAAACAGATTTTTTTTTGTAAAAGTTGGCTACTCTCCGCGGAAACAAGCTTGGTTTCCATGAGCTCGCAGAAACAAGTTAATTTTTTTTTTTGAAAAAAAGTTGCATGATTTCAAGAATAATTTTTTAAATTGACAATTAATTTTGCAGCATTTTCTCGAATAACATTCATATCATTTGATAGTTCATTAACATCTTAAACACACTTGTAGAAAATGCTTATTGATACTCAATAAGATGTTTATTGGTATTCGACAAAATGTTTGGTCTTGTATATTTAAGTGTTTAATATCAATTATTCACAATACTTTGCAGCTAAATCATATATGACCTGACAAAAAATCATTTTTTTCTTTGATTTATCCTGCTGGTTATCTTTCTTATTCATCATTTGATGTTTCTTTTGTCTCTTAGAGTTGCTGATTGACATATTTCTTTCAATTTTTCCTTTTGGATTGTCTCTTGGCTTAAATATGAAATGGTCTGCAGTGGTTATATTTTGTACTTCTCCTGTAGCATGAAGAATCGATTAATTTAATATCATAAATATTTCAATGAATATAAAATATATACAAAACGTAACTGTTATTTTTATCCGTCGGCATTCCTCCATACATATTTGGGCATGTAACTATGTTGTGAAGCAATTCATTGAATTTATATAAAAAATGAACCGTAATTCTTCGGCTCAGATGCTATTAACTTTGCAGAATTCATGAAAAAGTGGCACAATGATATGTATCTTCTTGAAAAATCTATTTCCTCTCGACTAGATTTTAAGCTTGTGTGGTGCTACTGTAACATCTTCTTAGCATCTTTTCTCCATCAATTCAATATGTATTTGTTTGGGATGTTTTTGAACTGTGCACACTCTGTTTCTACTAATACATCCATCGTGTGTATTGAATGACAGCACAACATTCTAGAGTTTTTCTATATATTGCACGTGCACTCAATTGAAGATTCTTGAATATTTACGTGCACAAGATGTTGATCGCATGTTCTCCATGTTATATATAAGATATGTTGTCTTTTCATCTGAGTATTGTGTTATGAATTCAAAGGATCTTTGGTATTGATCCTGAAACCATTGAAAGACATTCGGTGTGTAGAATATAGCTGCAGATTTCGTCAATGAGTTGAACATATGATTTGCAACCAGCCGTCTATCTCGTGCGAAAAAATCTTGTTGTTCCTTTTTTTTCTCTATGATTCTCCACCACTCTTTGAAATTGATAAAAAATAATAATAATAAAAATTGAAGCAATATTACTGTCTGGCTTTAAAAACCTGCTCAGCATATTCAGAAATTGATAAAAAAATTGAACAATATTACTGTCTGGCTGTAAAAACCTACTTAGCATATTCACGTTCATTCAACAACATATATGAAGAATACACTCAGCATACTAATCTATTAATTTGAGCAGACGAGCCAAGTAAAGAAGCATATAAACATTTTTCTTTCATCCGACAACTATTTTCAAAAATCATACGATGATCTGATTGGTAGTCCGACTTCTTGATTTGTATTCGCAATGATTAAATGTGATGTATTAATCCTACGATTGGATGCAAACAATACTCCATGTATTGTATCTGGTGCGATCTTTTCTGAATTTTTTCTGAATTTTTATCCTCACTGAAAAATCCCTATTGTGTGCATATTCACAATAGAAATTGTATGCATCATCCGGTTTTGTAAATTCCATTGCATGCCAATCTATGGACTCTGCACACATGGAATGCTAAATTCTGTTAATCAAAATGCTGACCACCATATTTCAATATGTTTTCAGATAAATGACAAGATGTTGATATCTGTATCAAATACAATCACATATCATGCTGTTAACTAACGCTCTCATTAAATTGCGAATGCTAAAGTATATTTACGAAATTTCAATCCGCTGAACAGAATAACATAATTTCAATGAAATTGATCACAGAAGGTACGATGTTCACGATTTCAAGTCAATTTTCGATGCATAACTTACGCGATTGAGCGATTTCCCGTTCAAACGCATTTGGTACTAGCGAAGGCGCTAGATCATACGAAATTGCAATCTCTTCGATGTTTCAATTCCTTGTTGAGCGGTTGAATGGGGTTGGAATAATGGATAATTGATTCTGCTCACCTTCGTTGATATCAACCATTGAAGAATGAAGGAGAGTGAAGAATGAATGATGACGTTTTTCCCCACCGTTTGCTGCGTGACAGAATGAAGGAGGGTGATATTTGATGTAGTTACATAAATTAGGGTTATTAAAATTACAATTACACTCTTAATCTAATATTCGCCATTAGATTAAAATTTTTAATCCAATGGCTAATATGCAATCCGCATAATGCTGATGTTTAATTTTCAGCATGCAATCTCACCCCTATATATATATATTATTTGATGTGGATGGACCCCACATTCCTGACAAATTTTCTCATAATTCAGATTTTTTAAAAATTAATTTTGTGAGTCTCACCATTATTAAGTTTACAGTTACTTCCTCCGCTTTAATTTCGAAATGTCATTTTACTATTTTTTGCAGTCTTGTTCAAGAGTATTTATTTTTTTAATAAATATAATTATACCTTGATATCAAAATATTTTTAACTTTAATTCAAATTACAAGCATACTATTACACATACAATTACTTTATACAAAAAGTCAAAGAGCAAAAAATCAAAATTTTTACATATTTTCACTAATTAATAAAATACTATAATTTCGTAACGTACTACAAAAACCAAAAGGTCGATATCAAAAGGGGCAGAAAAAGTATTATATACTCTTTCCATCTGCCTCTAAGGGTTTCATTTATTTTTGCGTCATTATACTCAATATTAAAAATATTTTTATGTTTGTATAATTTTTTATACAAATATTATTCAATTAGTATTATAAGATACCTAGTTCGTTGCACCATCCCGCCACACCATCAATAAGTATTAACCCTAAATTATTATTATTATTTTTTTTATGATCTGGGAATCACAGTCGACAAACAAGTCATACTAAGCGAATCATATGTGGCAGGTGACCTGAGACGTTCAATCCATAACCTCACGGTTAATGATGTGAGAACTCGCAACCGCTACCCGAAAGTGCGCACTGAGTAAACTCCCGGCCGAACTTAACATCATGCAAACCAGATCCGACAAAAAAGTCACACTAATAAGCTAACCATGTGTGGCAGGTAACCTGAAGCGTCGGGGGTTTGGACTTGTGACCGTGCCTCAATAATTAAAGATGTTTGTTTGATAGTCCCATCAATGTCGTGGACATATTTAAAATATGCCTCAATGATTAAAGATCTTATTTCAAATACTATGTTTGATCATTTCATAGATGTGTGGGCAAGAAAGAGAGGAGGACCGTTGACCATTACCAAAATATCTCTGCAAATCTCTTTTTTTTTATTATTATTTATTTATTTATTTATTTATTTTTGATATATATATATATATACATTTTTTTGTTTAGTCCTATTGGGGCTTGGTTGGAATTCTAGTGTTTGGTGTTTTGTGCTGTGTGAGGATAGGGGTGTGTGGTGGGTCGGTTTATTTCGAGCAGCACCGAATTTTTTTTAATTTTCATCAATTTTCGATTTGTAAAAATTGAAATCGAAATTTTTCTAAATTTTAAATACGGAAATTTTCGAGTAATTTTATGTAAATAATATCCTATTTTGAAGAGTTTAATGCTTCAAACTCAAATAGCTTAAAAGTTTTCTTTTTTTCAATTCCATTATTTTGGTTAATCGAAATTAAAAACTGAGAATAATAATGAAATCGAAATTAAAATTTATAAATTCGGATTTGAACCAAACTAAACCAATTAACGAAACAGTTGAAAGTCCGACAAAAAAATTATTTTTTTCGATTTGAACCAACCAATTTTCGCACCTATTTGTGCTTATTGTTTTCAATTTTGGATTGGTGGTTTTGGGCTTGGCTGCAAATGTTTTCAATTGGGCCTGTGTGATGACTGTGGCAGCCCATTGCATGCCTATATGAGTTGACAACGGTTGGCCCTGATCAACTTTGGGCTTTTGCTTGTTAATTATTGTATAATAAAATTAATTATAGATTAAAATAATTAAATAGTATAATTAAAATTAAAAAAAAATTATAAATTATAAAATTTAAAATATGATTAAAATGTATAATTATATTTCCTTATATAATTGGTTTTGGCTATGTATATAATCTACTATAAAAAATACTATATAATAATTAATTTAAATTGTTGATTGATTATATAATGATTAATCACTAAAAACCAAATTACTATGGAATAATTCTATCACAACTGAAAAATTTTACGTCACAATTTTCAGTTAGGAGAAAATATATGTTCAAGTGGGAGTTCTAGATTTTTCATAATACCAAAACGATAGGGATGATTTTCTCGCAAACAAATCGCAAGAGAGCTAATCGATGCTAAGATAGTCATTTAATATGGTATAAGAGCCGATGCCGTATCTTTTAAATTTAAATTTTTAGGTAAAATGATCATTTAATATAAATTATAGAATATTATGTGTATCTATATATTTGAAGGGTTTTTTTTTACCTAAACATACAAAAGTTTATTCTTATTTTGGTTTGAATCTGAATTAGCCAAATTTGAAGTGTTCGTTAACGTTCGCGAATAAGGCTCGTGTTCGTTCGTTAAACTTTCGAGCTCGTTCGTAGTGTTCGAGCTCGGCTCGTTAAGAATTTTTATTGTTTGAGCTCGTGTTCATGTTCGGATCGTTTAAGCTCGATTAAGCTTGTTCGAGTTTGTTAGAGCTCGTTTGTCTCATTTTTTAAATTTAGATATAAATTAGAAAGAAATTTTAAAATTATTTTACTTATATATTTAAAATTAATATTTTATTTATTTATAAATTATAATTTTATATGTATATGTAATATTTATAGTAAATATATTATTTAAACGAACATTTGCAAACAAAGCTCGGGCTTGTTCGTTAACCAAACGAGCCTGTTTATGTTGTTCAACTCGGCTCGTTAACGTTCGTGATTGAGTTTTAACCAAACCGAATCGAGCTGAGTTCACGAACGGCTCGGTTCGTTTAACAGCTCTATGCAATATATATATATATATATATATATAAGGGAATTTAATTCTATCAAACTCTAACAACCTAGTAGGCTTGCCAAGAAAAAAATCTAAATCAAATACAAAAATGTAACAACAAAATAAACATGTCCAACGTAATCTAGCTCAATTTAATCATCTTCGTCTTTAATTTTCTCACTTCTTTGCTGCTCTATTTCTTTCATAACTTCACAAATTCTAATATTACTTGGTTTTGCTTTTTTATGTATTAATTTCCCTTTAAGCACTTCATTTTATTTTGCAAGTTCATTTCTTATTTAGTGATTTCTTTGTCATTATATCAAATTTTTCTTTGATTTTTATCCTTTTCAAATGTTTACCTATGACAACACTTTCTGTAACTATTTTCAATTCATAATTACTCGCATCACCATATAGGTGACTAGACCTGACAAAAACTAACAGGACACGATGATTCGATACGAACTCAACACAAAATAAGTGAGTTTTAGCCAATGATTTTAACCTGATTATGTATACGAATTGACATGAACCCGACATAATAATAAACGAGTCGGGTTAGAGTTAAGGCTCTAAACTCGAATCTGATACGACAACTCGATTATAATATATTAATAGTTTGATTAATATATTTATTGTATATGTAAAATCATTTTAATTTGATAATTAGCCCAAATATTAATTTAAACCAAGATCAATTTTAAATAATTTAACCTAATTCATTGTTCACATTACACTAGAACCAATAACAATAAAAACTAACGTGACACGAAAACCCGACAAAAAATAATTCGATTTAAATCAAAGATTTCGACCCAATTATGTATATAGGTTAACACTAACCTGACACAATAATAAAAAAATACAACAGGAACCCTACACGATAATAAACAGATCGAATTAGAATTGAATGGTTTAATAAAGTATTCGACTCGATACGAATCGATGAATTGCCAGCTTTATATGCGACTACAAGTGAGACCAAACATGGCCAAATATGACAAAATGATACCGAACAACCTCTGTTTGATATATTGCCTGGACATTATCTTTGTTTAATCTGTTGTTTAGTGAATCTATTATCTTGTGGAGATACAAAGTTTGCTTGTCGATGCAAATAAGTTTCGTGGTGTGTTTTCATTGTTCATTATAAATCTTTACTTTTTAAAAAAAGAAAATTTGGTTTTTCTATATCTTTGCAATAACTAGGTACATATAAAAAAAAAAAATGATTTTTTTTATAAAATTAATTTATATTATTTATATATAAATATATGTTGAGTTTGTTTGTACAAATTTATTTTTTTTTCAAATTCTTTATATTTCACGTAAAAAAATTCAAATAAAAATACTGAACAAATAAACTTGTTACTTATAATATAATTATATCTATATTAAATATACTTAATTCATATATATTTGTTAAAATACTTCAATATATAATTTAAGTTATTTTTAATTATATATATTATAGTATAGTATAAATATGAATCAAACAGTGGGTGCATGTGTTTTCACAATTTTATTTTATTTTTTTCTCTTAGCACCATATTTAATGAATATTACCAAAATACTATATATATATATATATTATCACACAATATATAATATATATTGATTTTGTTTACTCCATATTTTTTTTTGACATGATTCCAATGAATATTAATAAAAATACAATATATACATATATTCAGATAATATAAATAATATAATATAGCTGTCCCACAAGGGATGATCTGATTTTGTGGGATTGAACGTGTGACCATGAAGTTATGAGTTTGAAAATATTTTTATTAATGTCTTATAATACTAATACAATATTTTTAGAAGATAAATAAAAAAAAGAAAATAAAAATATTTTTAGGAGATACAGATTTTTTTTTTTACAAACTATTACATAAAAATATGAAACACCCCGACGCCTCAGGTCACTTGTCACACATGGTTTGCCTAGTGTACGTGACTTGCGTGTCAAGCCTACTTTGCAGGGTATTAGATTCGGTCGGAGGTTTACACAGTGACACTTTCGAGTAGCAGCTGTGAGTTTCCACGTCATATAAAAAAAAAAAAAATACACTCGCATTTGAATAATTTTATTTATTTATTTATGTGTGTATAAAATATAACTTATATTAGCTAGTGTACTATGAATCTTTTGTTGTTGTCGCTTTGTTCCCACATTAATGAAGTCAAGCCAAACGACTTGTGGCAAGAAATCACACCTATGAATTGTAGCCAAAAACTTCTCATCTACAACACATTATTTTCCTCTTTCATACTTGGAAATTATTTTCAAATCATACACGGGTGTTTGACAAACTATATTTTGAAGAATTTTTAGTTTATTTAATAATTTTTAGCTGTTTCATCGGTCAAAAAATTAATTTAGGTGTTTGGTAAATTAGTTTTTTAAAATAGCTTATTGGTCCCAAAAAACTAATTTCTGAAAAGCTATATAATTTTTTTTAATTCTTTTATTTCTTATTTGCCTTGAAAATGTTATTATTTATTTCACATATATATAATATAATTTCTATTGCAGTAATTATAAATTATTGTAATATATTATTTATTAAATTTTAATTTTAATTTTATAAAATTAAATTAGCTAATTTTTATATATAATTAATTTTATTTGTAAACTATATATATTTATTAAAATAAAAACATAAATATTATTAATTTATTTTTATATTAAAAGTAGATAAAATAGAATAAATTTATTAAAAATTATAAATATAATAAATTAATCAATAATTAATATAATAAATATATTTACAAAGATTTTATTATTTTATATCATTTTTAATAAAAAATATTTATATTTCTTAATAAAAATATATATTATTTTTCTCACATCTAAATTAATAAAAAAAAATATTTTATAACGCATTCATAATTTCAAAGAATTAATAAAAAAAATTTAAAAATTAAAACTAGAAAAACACAATTAATAAATTTTAAAATTTAAAATATAAATGTCATCGATTGTTATTTTACATATCAACTAATATCAAACAGTTATTTTACCAAATATTTCAATACAAACAGCTAATTGAATCAATCAGTTAAACCAGCTAATTGAATCAGCTAAATACTAACAGCTAATTAAATCCGCTAACAGAGGATTGCCAAACACACCCATACTATATATATATATATGATATGATTGTCGTTACGTATTGCAGAATTTTTGAATAATAAAATAACGGCGAATAAATAGGGGGGAAATTGAAAAAAAAAATAAAAATTCACGTATACCCAATTATCACTATTGTCATTTATTTATCTAGTTATCAAAATATATCCAAGATGTTTACAAAAGTCATCATTTCTGTCATTTGGCGGCACGTGACCGTGCGTAGGACAACCGCTATGTGAATATCATACGCGGTCAGATGACAGAAATAACGACTTTTGCAAACATGTAGGATATATTTTACGAACGAAATAAATAAAAAATGAAAGTGAAAATAGAGTATACATGAATAATATTTTTTGCAATTTTCTCTGTAAACAGGCCATACGTATTCATAGAACTAAAATCAAAACAACCTAATATAACATATATAATTAAATTATAAGGTAAATCATTTTTTAAGTCCCGTATCTGACCTTCTTTATCATTTTAGGACTTTAAGTGGACTCTGTCTGAAAAGAGTCCCGTAAGTAAAATTTTTTCGCTAAAATGGTCCGGTGCCAGAATCGCCATACTGGCAGCCATTGCTGACGTGGCGCTGACGCGGCTGATATGTCATCGCCACATAGATGCCACGTCGGAGGACTATTTTAGCGAAAAAGTTTTACTTGTAGGACTATTTTTAGACATAGTCCATTTAAATGTTATAAAAATGACAAAGGAGGTCATATACATGACTGAAAAATAGTTTACGAAGATATTTTTAAAATAAAAGATTAAAAAAAAAAATACGTGTCGCTGATGTGGCATCTCATAGCAATGACACGTTAGCAACGGAGAGCCAGCGTGGCGAGTCCGGTACCGGAGGACCATTTTAGTGAAAAGTTTTTACTTACGGGACTATTTTCAGACATTGTCCACTTAAAGTCCTAAAATTATAAAAATGATCAAATACAAGATAAAAAAAAAAATAGTTTACCTTAAATTATAATCTAAACAATTTATAATTTATATGAAATACTTCATCCGTCCTGTGGCAGCATATGATCTATTTTCTTTTTTTTTTTGTATGTCCCATGAAAAATGACCATTTTCTATTTTAAGCAAATTTATTATCTTAAACATATTTAACAAATATTAATCAAATTTAATTAAATTTCTAATATTTTATACGTGGAACTCAATAAAAAAACTTTCTTATTTATATATCTCTTTAATAAATAAATATTTTTATCTATGTTTAAAACTCC
The DNA here is from genome assembly GCF_009805555.1 of Andrographis paniculata. Classification (NCBI taxonomy): domain Eukaryota; kingdom Viridiplantae; phylum Streptophyta; class Magnoliopsida; order Lamiales; family Acanthaceae; genus Andrographis; species Andrographis paniculata. The sequence goes on along the minus strand of NW_026137583.1, from coordinate 3,372,892 downwards.
TTATGTTTTATAAAATTAGTTTTAAGTTAATTATAAACAACTAAATAAATTTATTTGTTTATTTGTATTATATGAAATTTTATTTTTTACAAAATAATATCCATATTGTATATATTTTATTGAGATATAATGCTAAATATATTAAAAATACCAACGACACTATTTATATAGAAAATAATAAAATAATAAAATTATAATTTATTATTATTAACTTACTAATTTATACTATATAAAATACCGTGTTTCTATCTAAATGGATCATCTTAAGAAGAAAGACTTTGTTCTTGCAAAGTACTACTTCGGACTCGGACAAAAAATTATTTATTTTTCAAAAATATTAAAAAAATAATAATATTTTATTGATTACTTGAAGTATGTAAGATAATTTTGACATATTTCCTATTTAACTTTATGTATATGTGTTGTAAGCATTGAAAAATAAATGTCTAAATTAAATTGAATATCATATATATTTTAAAAAAATAAAATTCCGATAAAATAAATATGTGATATTTACTTATTCACATACGTTAATACTTGTACAATAAATAACAACCATTAATGCAAATCTGCTTAAAATAGAAGATATCGTATAAATATTAAGTGCATAAATAGAACCATAATAAATTTGACAGCAAAATAAATTAATACCGTCAATAAAAGAAGTATTTAAATTAATATCTTCCGATAAAGAAAATGATATAAAAATCTTCACGAGAAAGGAAAGCGCGCAATCAAATTCTTAAAAAATGAAAAACAACATCCGACGAGAAAGGAAGAATTACAAAATCTTTCCGTCGGCCAATCGGAACGCATCACATGGCACCATACGAAAAGAAAGTTAAGGCTACCATCCCCTATAAATAGGAGTCTTTGCCAACTTACTTAACACACCGAAGTTACATCGAGGATTCAAGCAAACGGTTAAGTTTCTGGACTCTCTCTGCAATATTCTTCATGTTCTTTGTGTCATTCAAAGCGTTTTTGTCGAAAAATTACCGATTTGGACAAATGATCCGATATTGGTTGACGAATCGATGAAGTTAACATTCTTCGTCATATGTCTAAGCCGGAGGAAAAATCAAAACTCCAAAAGCCGTTAAAGAATCCGTCAAAGCCAAAGTAAAGCCTTCAAAGCTCAACCCAAAGCTTCAAGACGTTCGTTGCATTCTTCATAAAAAACATCAATCCGGCTGTCTTCGAACCAAAAGTCAAAGAGATACTCCGCCAAAAGCGTTATGCAGTACCAAATCCTCCTTGGCAACGATCAAAGACCCAAATTTATCCAAAGTCAAAGCCGACGATCAAATTGTCCGCACGGAGATCAAAGCACTCTAAAGATCCAATAAAGTCAAACCGTAGACCAAATCCATTTGGATCAAAGAAGCCAATCAAATCTAAATTGAAATACAAATCGACCCGAAAAGAGAATTAAATAACCAAAACAGATAAATATGATCCGCTTTAAATCCAAAGTAAATATAATTAGTACAAATTGTGTTTATTAAAAATAATACAATCTTTTGTTTACATGTTTAATAATATATTTTCAATTTATATATGTAAAAGTTAAAAGGTATTTTCACTTTTGTTTCTTCGTCATCTTTGACATGCTCGTCAATCGCTAGGTCTAGACACTCCATGAACACAGTCTGGTTCAAGTAAGGGGTTATGATACTAGGTACATTACGTTTTGCAGTTTCAGCAACTTCAACAGTTTTTTCGACACCTGACGGCTTCAGCAACGTGTTGCTCGAATGGTTCACTAGTTGTTTTCTTTAGTAATAAAAAATTTCCTTCATCAGTTTGAAGAGCAGAAATATCCATGGTTCTTCCATTTTCTTCTTTAGGTGATCTGATGGATTTCTTTTAACAACTGGAGGCGTAACCTCCTTCTCAAATACAATAGTTTTGGAGCTGAGACTTTTAACCTCTCTTTCATCAGCATCGTCCATCATTTCTTATTCTCGCCATAGGTGAGAATAGATGAATTACATAGAGAGAAAATATGAGTGAATGAATATGGGGATAGAAACCCATAAAACACCTTTGTAACCACAAAAAATTGCATTGAACACAACCCACGACTTTGTTCTAGCCTATTTCGCTACACCATGTTGTGTCAAACTGTGGTTATAATGTCGTATTAGTATTGCTTTATTCTACATTTTTTTGATTAATCTATTTGAATAGAAAACTCTATATATAAAAAAAGAATTGTGAAAATTGATTATAAAAACTGAAAAATTCCATTATTTTGATCATCAAAGTAAGAAGGCTATATATAGACAACATAAAACAGATTCAATAGAGTCAAATCTAAATAATCTGACCAAATCTAAATCTAAATCTAAATCTACTAAATTTTAAACTGAATATCTAAAAGATTTCAACATTCCCTCAAACTCAAGTGGTATAACAGAAACCAACTTGAATTTACAAAAATAGATCGAAGATGACGCAGGCACAATCGTCCATCATGTCAGAATCGGAAGCAGTGTCTTCAACTGAATTAGAGTCAGACTAATTATCATCAGAGTTGGAAAACGCGTAACGGAAAAAAACCGAAACTCTCTTGGGAGCCTGGAAACCACATAACTCTCACCATAGCCGGGAAAACTACAGGACTTTCAACGCAATCGGAAGCAACTCTTTGTACTAAACCATGACAAACTATCAAAGACCCAACTTGGACGCAAAATTAAAAAAGAAACTTGATGGACGATTAATTGCAGAAGGATCTCAAAATTGAAAGACCTCCATTGACACCATAAAATCATAAACAAAAACCTCAAAATTGGAAACCTCCGGGTACATTACCTAAAATATACCTGAAGAAAACACGGGTTGGTATATTATATCTAATTTAGAAGAAAAATGAGCTCCGATACTATCTGAAAAAATTTTTATGAAAAATTGAAAAATTGCATTATTTTGATAAAGAGACCTATATATAGACAACGTAAAACAAACACTCAAATATAAATAATCTAATATATGAATAAGATCAAATTTGAATATAGATTTATTCAATCTAAAACTAAATATTTAAAATATTTTAACAAGAATATCATCCATCAATTTACTCGGGTCTGAAAACAATAATATTGATAGTTTGGCAGTGGCTTTTAGCAAAACACCTACAACGTCTAAGGATTCACCGCAAACAACGGTCCAACGGAATAATGACAAAAAAATATCTATTTTCCGCTAGTCCTTCAGTTATTAGAAACAACAGTTCTGTGAAAAAAAACTTATTAAGTTTGGTCAGGAGTTTTTTCAAAGCACACTCGACGAATAGTGGCGATGGAGTTTTACGTTCATAAAAAAAAAAAAAACAAACAAAAACAAAAACGCAAAAAAAAGGAAAGATTTGACGTATAATAATAGTCTAAAGAGGGTCCATCTAAAAACATACGTGGGTACTAATTTGTTTTTGTGTATATAAAATATCTTGTCAAATTAGTATTGATTAATAATAATCCAAAGAGAGAACCATCAATTAATTGTTTCACTCTTGAAGATTCTGGAAATAAGTTTTTTTTTTTTTTTTTTTTGAAATGCTAATATATTTAAATAATTAATTAACAATTTAGATTGAGGTTTTGAAGTTTTGGGTTTTTTAGAAAATTTTAAAAGTATAATAAAATTTTATTATAGAACCGATGTTGGTCGCCTAAACATAATTTTGTTAGCATCAAGTTTAAGCATTCAAATCAGATCTATTGATAACAATAAGATTAGCGGTGGTCCAAAAAAATGCAAATCTAATGAAAAAAACATAGATCGATTGATAAAAATAAGATTAGCGGTGATCAAAAAAATGCAAATCCAATGAAAAAAACATAGCCCGATCAATGACTTATGAGTAGAGCTAGCAAAAACTGACCCGACACGACAACTTGACACGAAATAATTGGGTTTGAGTCAAAGATTTCAACCCGATTATATATACGGGTTGACACGAACCCGACACGACAACCCGATTATAATATATTAATATTGATTAATATATTTATTATATATGTAAAATAATCATAATTTATTAATTTTCTCATAAATTAATTTAAACTAAGTTTAATTTAAATAATTCAACCTAATTTACGCTCAAATCAATAAAAACTAACATAACACGATAACACAACAAAAAATTATTTAATTTGAATAAAAAAATTCGACATAATTATGTATACGGGTCAACACGAGTCAATCCGAACCCGACATGATAATAAACGGGTCAATACGTACCCGATACGATAATAAACAAGTTGGGTTATGATTGAGTAATTTAACCCGTTTACAACCCGACACGAACCCAATACGAATCGACCCATTGCCAGTTCTACTTATGAGGTTCGATGATTGAAAGGGAGAAGAGACGAGTTACTTTAAGAACTAGTGGGATTGATGACCATTAACAAAATCATTAAAAAAAATGAAGGTTACCAAAATCTTTGGACTTGCAAAGTAATATGAATTTATTAAACAATTATGAAGGATTATGAGTACTATTATAGGAGGTTTAATGTAAGACTTGATGAAGATATTTTGTGTAAAAAGTTCTAGTCACATTCATCCACTCAATCTATCTTTTATTTGCATTTTCATTTCCTTGCAATTTCTTTTTTTTTTTTCTTTTTCTTTTTTTTAATAATTTATAAAATAAAGTAATTTGATTTTGAATCAATTACTGTTAGTTTGAATCAATTACTATTAGTTTATGCTGCCTTTTCTTTAATTATTTTACATTGTCCTTTTTCGAAAATTTTCCTACAAATTTTTAGGCCGACCAACCATATGATATATATATATTTTTAATTACTTTTTAAGAATAGTATCAAAACAGGAGAATTGCAAAAGTATACCTCATTATCACTTTTGTCATTTATTTATGTCGTTGGTAAAATATATATGTCTGCAAAAGTCGTTATTTCTATCATTTGGCCGCGCGTAGTCGCGCGAGGTATGAATGTCATGCGTGGACAAAAGACATAAATAGTGACTTTTGTAAACATGTCGGATATATTTTGTAAACATCATAATATAAATTAATTATTTCTATAAATTATAAATTAAATTTATTGTTAAAATAATATTTTAAAATTTTTGCTATAAATTTTTAAAAATATATTTAATGATGATTATTAAAAATATATATTAATATATTATTATTTTTATACTTTTTTTTGCAATTATTTTTTAAAACTATTAAAAATTGATTATTTTTTATATTATGAAATAATTGTAAAAAATATTTTTGTTGAATTATAAATATGTATATCATATAATTTTAACAAAAAAGTAAAAATATTAATAAATATAACTTACAATATGATTATATTGAAAACATGATCATGAACATGACAAAAAAGATGGCCGTTGAGAACATGGTTATGAACATGACCTAAAACATGATTGTGTTGAGAATATGATTATAAACATGGACAGAAACATGGTTGTGTTCAGAATACGGGCATGAACACAGCCGTGTTCAGAAGTGCAGGATACTCAACACGGCCGTGTTGGCTGTCTGGACGCTCAGTCACCCTTCTAAGTCATCAAACACGGCTGTGTTCAGTCCCAGTCAACCATCTTGAAATTAAAATTAATAAATTTTCATTTGAGTGAGACCAAAATTGATAAAATATTTTGAATGAGAACAAAATTGATAATTATGATATTGAATAATACCAAAAATAATTTTTCCTCTTATATTAATATAAAACATGAAGTTGATTTAATAATAAAAATGTGAACGACTGTATCTACCCAAACAAGTACATGTTATTTTCTAAAGTAATATTGTTAATTAACATACATAATAATTAAATATATGTTTTTATGTGTGTCTATTTAATTGCGAAATTGATTATTGTAAAAATAAACAATTCTTTAATAATATAATTGAAAATAAGAATATACATATATATATTACAATAATTTCTAACAAAATCAATCAAAATATCATTCTTTATGATAATTACATTTCGTAACTTACAATAAAGTTTTCGAAAGACCGTACATTTTTTTCTTTTTTCCCACTTGCAAAATAAATTTTGGAGCTTTGTACTTTTTGTTTCTATCGAAAAGGCAAATAACAAAGATCATCAAGAAAAGTGAACATGTGATCCTAAATAGTTGTACCCCATATCGAATGTATGTGGTATTCAAAATTATTTATTTCATTTTACTTTTTTATTATAAACAATATCTTCTTCAAGGTTGCTGATCCTGTATTGATCCGGCCAGGTCAACATGATGTTGATCTGATCAGATCAATATATGTCATGAACATAACCGACATATATTTACACATAAGACTGAGTTATAGTGTAATATATGATGAATTATAATATAATAAATATACTGAAATACATAAATATAGGTAGATTAAGTGTGCAATATATACTAATCCAGTCAAATCAATACTATACTGACTTAATCGGATCAGCGACAACTGATTTATGTCCCTTCTTCAATTTATAAATAGCTAGAAAGGGTTATTTAGCTTCCAATTCATTTGTTCATATTCTACAGCCAAATATTCCAAAGGAACCTAAGATGGAAGTCTTTTGTGCATTAGTATTAGCCCTAGCCTCCATAGTTGCCTTAGCTTTTGTCTTTAACAAACATAAACCAAAACTCAAATTCAAATTTCCGCCGGGCCCAAAACCATGGCCGATTATCGGCAACCTTAACCTCATTGGCTCCATACCGCATCAATCCCTTCACTTCTTGTCCAAAAAATACGGTCCAATAATGTACCTAAAGTTCGGCAAGTTCCCAGTTGTGGTTGCGTCGACACCTGAGATGGCCAAGGAGTTCTTAAAGAATCACGATGCCGAGTTTGCATCTAGGCCCTTACTTAGTGCCGGTAAGTACACTAGTTATAATTATTCGGACCTAACGTGGTCACCTTACGGACCATATTGGCGACAAGCGCGCAAGATTTACCTCTCCGAGGTATTTAGTCCAAAGAAAATGGAATCCGAGCTCTTTGAGCAAATTCGCACCGAGGAGAGGCGCGATTTGATGTCACGCCTCCATTCGCTCTCTGGGAATTCGTCTGTGTTGCTTAGGGACCATGTTTTTCGGTATGCATTGTTGACTATAAATAGGATGGCGTTAGGACAAAAGTATTTTAACGATTGCGAAGATGAGGAATCAAGCCTCCAGTTCGATGAGTTCCATGAGATGTTAGATGAGTGGTTCTTGCTCGGAGGGGTTTTCAATATCGGCGATTGGATACCGTGGCTGCAATTTCTCGACCTTCAAGGATATGTTAGGAGAATGAAGGTTTTAGCAAAGAAACTTGACAAGATATACGAGGTTGTGATAAACGATCACGTGAAGATGGCCGCGACGAATAATTCCGGCCGGAAAGACACGGTGGATCGGCTACTAGAGCTGGCTGAAGATCCAAATGTGGATGTTAAGCTTACGAGAGATCAGATCAAGGCTTTGATCCAGGTAACAAAGTTTAAATGTAATGAACCTCTATACGATTTCAGAAGAAAAAATTATACTTACTTGGTCCAAAATCAACTTTTCTCTTTTGCTATTTTGATCACTCCTAATTCAATTTATTTGGTTTTAATAATTATTGCCTCGAAAATTATTATAAAAAAGCATTATATATTTAGCTATTATTGACATAATATCATCGACATAATGTGACAAGATTATATAATATGCCTAGGAATAAAATTGTACATTATCCCTCTATTTACTACATATATATATATAGTACTCAATTCGTCCCACTCCAAATGACCCTTTTGGGTTTTAATGGTAAATTAAGAAATAAAATTATTTATTTGTTAGTGGAAATGTATAAGTGGTTTTGTCATTTTTGTTCTTTGACTTTACGTATAAAATAATTGTATGCATAATGTTATGTTTATAATTTAGGTAAAATTTGATACGTTGGTATTAATATACAATTATTTTTATTAAAATAGAAAATACATACTTCGAAGTAGAAAAAAGAAAAATAATAAAAAAAATTATTTTAAATTAAAACAGAAAGAACATTTAATATTAAAAAATCTACATGAATAAATAAATATATTGATACGGGAGAAAGAAAATATATTTTCGTCCAAACTCAATGTATAAATAAAAGTAATAATATTTAAATACCAAAGCTTTTATAAAAATATTAATTTTTTATACTTTTAAGAGAAAAAAATATCAAAATTATGTTACACAACTACTAACTAATAAAATATTATTATTTTTGTAATTTACTATAAAAACACAAAAATATAATTAAGTTGAGACGAAATGAGTATATATTTATAGATATCATTTCTATTGTTACAAGAATACGACAAGTATCATTTTTTTAAAAAAAAAATCCCTTAGATGTAGAAAGAGTGCTAAACTATTTGAGCTACCATTCATAAAGAATGATCTATTGTTGATGTGAGATGAACTTATGATCATGAGATTCTATAAGTTTAAATTTCAATGTAATTGAATTCTCACGTCATATATATATATATATATGAATTATTTTATATTTAATTTAAAATTATTCTGCTAAAATAAACCATCAAAGTCAGATATATCAAATAGAAGGGGACACTATTTTGGTTGGCTATATAATTCATTTCAATATTAGAAAGTAAACTCTAAACCCAGTATATCTAACATTTTAAATATTATTTAATATAATATTGTTTCAAATATTTTATAAAAGAAAACAATATATTTAAATTATAAAGTACCTCAAATTTAAAATAATTTAAAACATTGATTTGAAACATTATTTTCAAATCCAAATTCATGAAATCAATCAATGACACCAATGTGAAGTTTTGTCTTATTTATCACACTTCCTTAGAGGCACAGAATACGACTTGAGATATGGAGCTATTCGGACATATTTGTTCATTTATATATATATATATATATATTCTTGATTCTATCATATAATTTTATTTTTTTTTTTGAATATCATATTTAATATTTATTTTATTTAAACTATTATATCGATAATAACTGAAAAAACCTATTAAATGTGTACTAATATTTAAAGAGTAAATTGTATTTTAATAAAAATGCATAAAATATCCTATATTTTATTTATTGTATGAAATTTCATTGTGTTCTTATCCAAAACCGATGTTTGATTATAAATAAAAATCTAAATTACGCAAGTTTTATACAAATAAAAAACATAAAATATTTTAAAATTGTTTTTGAATAAAATAAATAAATAAATAAATAATTGATCAATAATTTATTTTTATAATTTTTGTAAAAATCAAATAAAAAATTATCTCAAAAAAACTATAAAATGAAGGATTAATTAATTTTTTATTTTATTTTATTCAAAAAAGTTATTTAAGATATTTTACGGTTTTTATTTGTATAAAGTTTGTGTAATTTACGTATTTATTTTAAACAAAACATCAGTTTTGGACAAGAGGGTATTTTGTACAAATTTTATATTAAGACAAGGGGGTTTCACGCAACAAATAAAACACATGGATTTTTATGCATTTTTTCTAAAATACAATGGGATGCTATATAATTTACCCATATTTGAATAAAGATAGTGAATTCTATAACCTTTTTTTTGTCTAATCGAATTACATATTATGCTGTTTTGTCCCTTGTTTTTTAAAATTTATAGAACCTAATTGTTGGTGGTGCGGACACAACACGAACCGTGATGGAATGGATTGTTCAAGAACTCATGAGGCATCCCCGAGTATACGAGAAGGCTAAAGACGAGCTCAACAGGGTAATAGGAAAAAATCGATGGGTAGAGGAAACCGACTATGCAAAGTTGCCCTACATAGAAGCCATTATCATAGAGACCATGAGATTGCACCCTCTAGCGACATTTTTAGCCCCTCATTACGCCATGGATAATTGTCGCATTGCTGGCTACGACATACTTAAGGGGACAACAATTCTCATTAATACATGGAGTATTGGTAGGGACCCCGACTCTTGGGATGCTCCCGAGGAGTTTATACCTGAGAGGTTTGTTGGGAAAAAAGTCGATATTCTAGGAATGAACTTTGCGCTATTGCCATTTGGGTCTGGTCGAAGGAGATGCCCGGGATATAGTCTCGGGCTAAAGAGCATGTGGGCAATTACGGCGAACCTCCTCCATGGGTTCGACTTGAAGTTGGGAGATGGAATGAGGCATGAAGATGTGAGTTTGGAGGAAGTTTATGGGCTCACTACACATCCTAAACAAATTCTTTCGATCATTTTGGAACCTACTCTTCCTAAGGAACTTTATTGAATAAAATTGGCTTCAAATTTGAAGAATTATGAATGGTTGATTATTGGGGTCTACAAAAGACTTGGACCAAATGAATTGATCTAAAAAACATGTACTACCCATGCTAAAAAAGATATGGAGTAGAAAATAATGAAAAGGCTAAACTTATCCATTTATTTTTGAATATTTTCCAAAATTTATTCACCCTCAAATACTTCATATTAATTGAATAAGTTTTGTGGGGATATTTTTTGTTGCTATTAAAAAATAACAATTAAAATAAATTAATGAAAGAGAAAAAGAGGGAAGAGCACGAAAAAATAGTTATAAATGAATATATATATATATATAATACTTTTTCCATTTCATAGTATTTGTTTATTATTTCTATTATCATATGTTTCACATAATTTAATTTAATATGAAATGTTTTTTAATCTTAATAAAATTAATTAGTTATTTTAATTTTAATTTATAATTATTTATATGATATAATAATTATTTTTACATAATATATTTCTTATTTACTAATTTTAGTTCATCTAAGCTTACACTAAACTGGACATATAACGTAGAATGAAGAAAGTAACAAATTAATAGAAGTATTTCGATGACACAGTTGGTCCTAGGAAAGGGCAAGAACAATGCCTTTGAGTCTCTACCCAAGGCCTATTTGTTAAGAGCAATTACAAATGGCTCTTTTCTATGTGGCCTCAATCATTTGATTCAAGCATTTTTAATTAAATTCGAAAAAATTTCTATATATTGATCTTAATCTTTGGTTAAAAAAAAAAAGAAAATGGCATTAACGTAGTTTATTTATTTATTTTTTTTATGAAGTGGGAATCCGCAACTGCTAAAACTTAATACTCTGCAAACTATACTCGACAGGCAAGTCACACTAGGTCAACCATGTGTAGCAGGTCACCTGAAGCGTCGAGGATTTTGTGCAGATGAGGCTGCGGCTAAGGTACTTTTTCTCTCTTTTTTTCATTTATTTATCTCTTTTCTATTTTTTCTCTCAACCTTTTTCTCTCTTTCTGCTTCCTATCTTTTTGTCTCTCTCCTTCTCTCTCTTTTTCCCTCCCATCTCCCCTCTTATGTTTTTGTTCTCTCTCGTATGAGAGCATTGAAATAAAGAATCCAATGTAGAGCAAACCAACGAAAGTAAAGGTGTAAACTTTTATTCAACCAAATCTGATAAAATAATGAAAGGAAAAATATAATATTCTCAACTAACTTCTAAGAACAAGAACGACTGATATTTATAGAAAATAAATAATAAAAATAAGCAACTAACTACGTGACTCCAAACTTATTTTCTTAAATTTAGCAACAACTTAACTGACTTTGACTTATTCAAATAATAAAATATCTAAAAACAATAGATTTATTCAACTTAGTAAATTTCACTAACTTGCTACATCCTCCCTTAGTGCAAATTTACGGTCAATGATACCAAGAGCTTCACGAAATACCTCAAACTTGGCCTTGGCAAGCGGTTTTGTAAATACATATGTAGCATTATCATCTGTCCGAATCTTCAGCAACACAACGTCTTGACTTAACACCTTTTCTCGCACAAAGTGGTAGTGAGTTTCAATATGTTTTGTGCGCGCATGAAACACTGGATTTTCGGAGAGCTTGATCGCACTTTCATTGTCACACCTGATCGGAATTGCATTTCTGATGGGCACCAGAATTTCCTCCATAAGCCTCTTAATCCATAGACATTCTTGTATTGCCATAGTTGCGGCCATATATTCCGCTTCACAACTTAAAAGGGCTACAAAGTTTTGCTTTTTGCTACACTATGATATTGCAGCAGAGCCTGTTGTAAAGTAGAACCCAGTTGTGGAACGCCGAGTACTTACATCACCGGCCCAATCAACATCGACAAAGCCGCTTAGATAAAATGGCTTAAATTTATTGTACATCAATCCGTAACTTTGAGTGCATTTGACATACCGAAGGATCCTTTTTGCTGCAATGAGATGTGGGTAACAAGGTTTATCCATAAATTTTGAAATAACTCCAACGGAGTACGCAATGTCGGGTCTCGTAATTGTTAGGTAGAATAAGCTACCAATAATTTTTCCAAACATGGTTGAATCCTTCAGCAACTTTCCTTCATCTATGGACAACTTTAAAGAGGATTCCATGAGAGTAGTCATAACCTTTGATTCCACCATTTTAAATCTTTCCAGCAATCTCCTAGCATATCCAACTTGAGAGACAAAATATCCAGCAGGAGAATTTATTATTTCCAGACCAAGGAAGCATTTGGATTCACCCAGACGTTTCATTTCAAAACACAAAGAAAGATCATCTTGCAAACGAGTAACTTCGGCATGATTGTCTCCTATGATAATCATGCCGTCCACATACAACAGAAGCAAGATATTTGCAGTAGTTGTTTTTCGAATGAACATGCCAGGATCTGCATTTGATGATTTAAAGCCACAAAAGATAAGATATTGAGCAATTTTACCGTACCATGCACGCGGGGCTTGTTTCAAGCCATATAATGCTTTCTTGAGTCGACAAACGTGATCGGAAAATTTTGTGGATACAAAACCTTGAGGTTGTTCCATAAATATATCACGATCCAAGTCTCCGTAAAGGAAAACGTTTTTCACATCTAACTGCCACAATTTCCAATCCTTGCAAGCAGCTAAGGAGATGATGGTTCTTACCGTTACCATTCGGGCTACAGGGCTAAATGTCTCATTGTAATCTTGCCCATATTTCTGTGAAAACCACGACCTACGAGGCGAGCTTTATATCTATGAATTTTTTCATCGGTTCCTTTCTTAGCTTTAAAGACCTACTTGCAAGAGATTAAATCGACATCCTTTGGTTAGGGTACCAACTCCCAAGTGTTATTTTTGTTTAGTGCCAATATCTCTTCGCGCATTGCTTCCTCAAATTTTGGGAACCTCTTGGCTTCATTGTAAGATGTTGGTTCATCTTCAAAATGTTCTCCCATGAACAAGCACGAGCGAATGGAGAGCTGATTCGCTTCAACTTGATAGTCAACTAAGTAACTTGGTGGTTTCCTTTGTCTTGTCCCCATTCGTGGGACAACATCAACAGTCTTGTCCAGTTGCACATCTTCTTCAGCCAAAGGAACATTTGTCTCCGACGAGAACTCGTCGTTATCAGAATGATTCAGCTGTACATCATCTTCAAACAAAGGAACCTTTCTATTGGGAGGGAATATGTCATTACTTTGGCCTCCATCATACTGATTTGATGAAAATTCATCAAACACTACATCACGAGAAATGATAACAGTTCTTGTGTCGGGATCCATGCATCTCCAATATTTCATTTTGAGTATCAAGCCAACAAAAGTGCAACGTCTAACCTTTGGATCCAGTTTAGTTCGTTTTTGTTTTGGTATATGAACAAAACAAATAGATCCAAAAACTCGAAAATTACTTACATTTGGTTTACTATGATATAGTAGCTCGAAAGGAGATGGGTCGTTCCCTGAACATGGCGGCAACCGATTTGTCACATGACATGACGTATGAAAAACAGTTGCCCACAGCTCTCTTGCAAGACCTTTTTCATGTAGCCAGCATAGGCATATAGATGTAAGATGAGCTAATTTACGTTCAACAATTCCGTTTTGTTGCAACGTGTCTGGACATGTGATTTGACGTTGGATCCCATGCTCCTTGCAATAATCTGAGAATTTATTTAGTAAAAATTCTCCACCATTATCCGTGCATAGGCAATTAATAGAAGATCTCAATTCCTTTTCTGCAGTACCCTTGAATTGTAGAAATTTAGAAAAGGCTTTATTTTTGTGGACTAAGAAATGTACCCAAGTAAATCGAGAAAAATCGTCTACAAACACTATCACGTAGTGAAACCCCGTGTAGCTCGGTACGCTGGTTGGTCCCAAAATATCAGAATGAATCATCTGGAGTGGCCTGGATGCTCGATTTTCTGAATTTGGAAATGGGTGACGGTGAGACTTTCCGTATAGGCAACCTGAACAAATCTCATCATATCGGATATTTCTAAAGATAGAGTGCCATTTAGAAGAAGCTTCACAGAGATTTTGTGAAGTAACTGATAACTGACATGGCCCAAACGAGCATGCCATAATGCCAAGCTTGCTGTTTCACCCGTCCTTTTCACATACTCAGCACTTGCTGACAACGCATATAAAGAGTCTTTTCTCTTTCCTGTGAACAAGACATCAGCATCAACCTGCCTCATGTTTGATAGAACTTGAATATTGTTAGGACCGAAAAGAATATATTGACTAGAATCAGTTAATTGTGAGACAGAGGCAAGATTCATTGTCAGACCAGGAACGTGATAGATGTTCTTCAAACAAATATCTCCATTATTTGAATCTCCTTCATTTTTCACCGTGTGTAGTGAGTTATCCGCAGTTATGACAACCTTTTTTCCAAGATGTGGACGAACACCATAAAGTAGTTTGATATTTCTGGTAGAGTGGTGAGAACATCCATAATCAATTATCCATTCTTTGTTTTAATCAATAAAAGAATTTTTATATGTTGCTATGTCAGTCTTGGGCAATACAACATTCTTCTTCATTTCTTGATCAGCAATTTCAATGGAAAGACATTTCTCCCAATTTGGTTCTTGAGGATCATCTTTCTCCTGTGCAACATTCACTTAAGCATTGTGCATTTTAACACTGCAATTTGACTTAATATGCCCTTATTTCCCACACCGTTCACATGTCACTTTTGCCCTACAAAAACGTTTGATGTGACCCATCTTCCCACATTTGTAACAGGATTTAGATATATCCTTCGGTTGCTCTTTCTCTGTTCCCTGTTGTCGCAAAGAACTTTTCTTCTTTCGATCCTTGAAGTAGAGAGCACTATCTATTTGTGAGGAGGGCTGCTTGGTTGACATTTGTTGCATTAGTGCCTGTTGATTTGAAAGCAAGTTCTATAACTCAATGACTGAAGGTTGCGTTGGCCACCCTTGTATGGAAGATACAAATGGCATAAAATCCTGACGCAGGCCACAAACCAGGTATCTACGCAACCGATTTTCACTGACTTTTTTTGTCGGCTTCAATTCTGAAATTTCAGCGCAGAAACTCTTGATCTTTAAAAAGTATTTTGCAATAGATGAATTACCTTGAAAAGTTACTGCTAACTCATTTTCAAGATATTGGAGCCGAGCCGTATTCTTCTTGGTGAAAAGACCTTCCAATGTGTCCCAGACTTCATTTGGCGTTGTCAAATTTCGAACATGATCTATGTATTCTGGTCCGACAGATGTTCGCAAGGCAAAGAGTGCATTCCCGCATTTGATCTTCCACTTCTTTCGAAATTCGGAATTTTTTGGGATGTCAATCCGAATTTTTTTTTCATCACCAGAAATAAGATCCCACAGGTCTTGTCCTTGAAGAAAAGCCTCCATACATAAAGACATTAGTATTATATGGGAATGGATTTGCTCTAATAATTATAATTATTGGCCGTAAGTTTGTCTACAAGAGTAGAGGATGAAGTACTTCCACCGTTCATTTTTGGCTAATTTGGACTTAGCTTTGATACCATGAAATAAAGAACCCAACGTAGAGCAAACCAACGAAAGTAAAGGTGTAAACCTTTATTCAACCAAATCTCAACTAACTTCTAAGAACAAGAACGACTGATATTTATAGAAAATGAATAATAAAAATAAGCAACTAACTACATGACTCCAAACTTATTTCCTTAAATTTAGCAACAATTTAACTGACTCTGACTTATTCAAATAATAAAATATCTAAAACAATAGACTTATTCAACTTAGTAAATTTCACTAACTTGCGACAAGCATTGAGCATTAATTTACAATTTCAATCGATATTAATTTCCAAAGCTTCGACACATTGGATTTAACGAAGATTTAGAAAGTTTTTCGAAAGTAACCATTGTGATTGCCCAGAGAGCACATGACCTCCAAAATTATATATATATATATTATTTTTTTTAATTATTTGTAAAAATAATAACATAATTAAATTTTAAGTAAATTAATTAAATTCTTTATTTTTTTTTTAATCTTTTATATAATTTATTTTTGAAATAACTTTTACCAATAATATATTTAAACAGATTCTATGTGTTTGTTTCGAGGTTTGAATTTTGAGTTGAGATTTGAATAATAAAATTTGTTAATTGAAATAATTGTATGATGTGATATAAATAGGTGTTGATGTGATATTTTGAATGTAAAATTAATTTTTTTGAGTAATATAAAAAATAAAAATTATGTGTTTGATTTGATGTTTTTGAAGAAAAATTTTTGGACGAATAGTGTAAGTTTTTGCAAAATCCTTCGAACAAACACATTGTATATTTTTCATTAATAATGATCCAACGTAAAGGTCCCCACGTAAATAGTCTTTATTTATTTATATTATATTGTGCAATTAATTACTAATTTACTATAATGCCTACTTTTATTTACACAAATATAGTCCTGACTCTTAACCCTATTAAACTCAAAAGTATGTTTAATTTTTTTTTTATCTTATAGAAATTCACTAATCAATATTAATAAATTTTGAATATATATATTAAAAAAAAGAAGAAGAAATGAAGTAATCACTTAAAAAATATTCCCTCCATGGCTATTAATATTATACTTAATTTCTATTACATGTTGATATAATAATTAATATTCAAATATCAAGAGACTCTCGACACAAAGTGACTACAACTCCAACAATTTAAAGAAATTAATTATGTATGTAACTTATTATGCAAATATTTTAATTATTTATACTGATTATATTTGTTAAATTAAAATTATAAAATTAAATTATTCAAAACTTATATATATATATGTTCATACTAATATTATAAAATATTATATTTTAATAATTTTAGATATTAAAAAATTAATATTGAAGAATTTTACGATTTAAAATATATAATATTCACATTAATTTTAATATATATATAAATATAAATATATATATATATATAGTTATCTTATTAAGGCCCTTGATTTATTTTAATTGTATACACTTGAAAAGTTAAAAATGGCCAAGCTAATGATCAACTCAATGGACATTTATCTTACTTACCATGAAAGTGTAATATTGAGAAAAAAGATATTTTACCTCTTGTACTAGAAATAGGGATGCCATGAAAATTGTGAATATTAGTGTTGGGGCAGCCCAACGGGTCAAGAAAATGGCGCTTCCTGAGCCATTAGTTCTTCTAAGGTCATTTGGCCTGAGTCGGGCTGAGGATATTATCGTAGTCTGAAATGTGGCCGATCGAAGAGACAATTAATCATGACTGAGCAGTCCATAAGACATGTTAGAACGTAAGCTAAGCACGAAGCTGATTACATTTTCATCCTTTGGTAACAGTCGACATTATTTTCGAGATTATAATGGCATGAGCAAGTCAGAAGACAAGCCAAGACGTAGTGAACATGGCCCGAACCATGATTAATTGCACTTTTACTTCCGGACCACGATGATAGATTGCCTCGAGAATTTTTGCCGAAGATATGCTGAATGGATAACCCTAAATGGATTGAATTATAATGCTATCCAAAGAAAAGGGATGCATGGTCAATGCATTTTATATTGCTTTTCCAAAAATTGGTCCATACTTAGGAGATAACTTTTTTTTTTTATAAAAGCTACATAAAACACCTCCAAAATGAAACTGTAATTTCCATTTCTTAACGTAATAAGAATGGATCCTTTCTCTATAACAGGCATAGTGTAGTTATTGGAAAATTTAACATAGGATCGGACAATTTCGTCAAGTTCAACAAAAACCTCGTGTCTAACGCACATGTGATTAGTACTCCAAGTATCAAAAAATCATGTATGAGAGTTAGACACTTTATTGGTGGAAACAACCACTACAAGAAAATAGTATATTTGTAACGGAATTTCGTTCCTAAAGTTCACGTAGCTAACGTAATTCCATCTCTAATTCCGTCTCTAATATCATTAGTAACGGAAAAAGTGAATTTAGGAACGAAAAAACCTTGTTACAAAATTGATAATTTTTTGTAGTGAACCCTCAAAGGAGCATGACCATAATCATGTTGATCATCATCTTCTTGTGCATAATGCACCTTTTTGGTCAGTTCTTTTATATCTACATTAATTAGAATAAAGAACAAATTTACGAGAAGTATAACCCTTGTTGCACATTTAATAGTATTGGTTTAGAGATAAAAATATTCATTCGAGCTCTCACTCACGTCGCACTCTATCTCCATGTTCTGAATTTGTATTTAACACTCAAACTCACCAAAAGAGTCGTCGGAGGACGGAGTTTTTGGAGGTCCAATCAGAGTTGACAACCAACTCTTAGGATGCATTACTCTCTGCTTGATGTAGATAACTGATGTCATTAGGAGTTAATTGCGTCTAGTTATCTGAATGGTATTTGCAAGGTAGACTGTTAGAGAGAAAATTAGTTGAAAGAGTTTGTAGTGATTTTGTCATGTAATCAGCATTGATTATAGTGAATCTACTTCTGGATTAGTATCTTTCAAATGTTAGTTGGTTTATAACCAAACTAAGTAAATCAATACTTGTCTCATTTCTTGTTTTAGTGCACCAGCATTTATTTAGTCGACAGAATGTTGTAATTACTATGAGTTTTTCACGCTTCAATGAGTTGCCTCTTTTTAAGGACTACAAGAAATTATCAATTTTGTAACAAGGTTTTTTCGTTCCTAAATTCATTTTTTCCGTTACTAATGATATTAGAGACGGAATTAGAGATGGAATTACGTTAGCTACGTGAACTTTAGGAACGGAATTCCGTTACAAATATACTATTTTCTTGTAGTGCGGAGTTTGGACAAACCTTATTTTCCAACAGTAGTAGATGATAAGATGAAACTCGATTCCTCGATCAAATGCTCGCTAAAAATATAGAATTTTATTAATATTGTCATGCTCGGATGAAAATCATGGTAAAGATTATTATAATTTTTTATTTTTTTGTTACACCCTCCAGTGAAACATTCCTGCTTATGATTGATGAATAATTGTTAATTGTGCTTCAGCCTTACAACATCCCTTCTTGTTCAATTATTGCTAATGATCCTAATGGTATTTTCGATACAGCCAAGGTTTAACAATTATTCGATTGTTTGCTTAGTAGGCTAATATATAATTTTTGGTGCACCAGACTAATAAGTTCATTAGTTCTAAATTCAAAGCAGATAATATATGTTCTATTCACAAAATGGGGATCGTTGGCATGCTGATTTGACAGTGCCGATTTTTCAAATCAACATATATAAAATTTCAGCACCCGTACTGAATGTCTCGTATTATAGTTATCTTAATTAAGTTAATAATATAATTTAATAATACAAATCATAATAATTAATTTTAAGTCAAAGTCATAAAATATACAAATAATACATTTTTTTATTACATATAGCATGTATTGAGTGTAATAATGGCATGTCTTGTATGTTCATAATTAAAATATATTTTGACTATATAATGTGTTGTATTGTATTATAATATAAATAATATGTTGTTTGTATTAATATAGTGTGTTGTATGTTAGCACGTACGGAATCCACGTAACCATATTATCTAATCATGTGATTTGATGAAGTTTTGTGTATGTTAGTCATCATTCATGAACTCATGTGGCTATTGTGTTGAAACTTATCATGAATTAAATTCTAAGTCCAAGATTTTTCCTATTGAATTAATTGATATAAAAATAAAGCTAATAAATCTAACCTGATTACATTAGCGTTGTCGAATTCAGATCTGCAAATTAATTGAGAGTTTTGTGTTCTTCAAGCCTATGGTGCAACCCTAAGTTTTATCGTTACTTTCATGATGAATTATGAAAAGTAATGGATGTTGCGCCTAGATCTGGATCACAACCGTAATATTTATAGCTCATCATTAATTAGCACCATCATCCAATTAATAAGTTACCAAGTTGCTGCACATATAGGCTCGCACTTATCAAATACATTTAAGACCAACAAATTGAATAGATAACTTAATAACTCATATCTCAAACAGTAGTTAGATTTAACCACAGTTAAATTTTTAATGTACCTTATTGTTGATCCGTTGATGGATCACTCCCTGAATTCTGTTTGTTGGCTGCAATTATCTGAATTCGATTCATATATATGTAATTAAGTGAGTTCTTCGAGGAATTTAGGAAACTTGTAGTATATATAAGATACAAAAATATTTGTATTTACTTTGTCGAAAAATATGTATATATGTTCTCAAAAATATATTTATTAATATTCATGGTTTTCATTTTTTTTTTTTTTTTTCAACTTGCAAAAAGAATTTGGGAGCTTTCATAGAAAAATCTAGTAGCAAATATCATGTAGAAAACCATTAAATAACATAATTATATATAATTAATTTTTAGGCATAAGCATAGGCTGCATAGCCACCTAAATTCACGTTGAATGTAAACAAGTGATCATAAATAGTTGTACACCATTGAATGTTTGTGGTATTAAAATTTATTAATTCCCTTATGTATTTTGAATTATAAACAAATATCTTCAATCATTAATTTCATTTTTTTTGTTTTTATTTATTTATTTATTTTTTGTTTTTATTTTTATTTTTTTGTTGTAACATAAACAGTACTATCTTCTTCAACTTATAAATAGCTAGAAAGAGTCTTTCACCTTCCAAATCATGTGTTCATATTCCACACCTCAAATACTCCAAAACAATCTAAGATGGAAGTCTTTTGGGCATTAGTATTAGCCTTAGCCTCCATAGCTGCATTAGTTCTTGTCTTAAGAAATAAATCCAAACTCAAACTCAAACTCCCGCCGGGTCCGAAACCATGGCCGATTATCGGCAACCTTAACCTCATCGGCTCCATACCGCATCAATCCCTTCACTTCTTGTCCAAAAAATACGGTCCAATAATGTACTTAAAGTTCGGCGAATTCCCAGTTGTGGTTGCTTCGACACCAAAGATGGCCAAAGAGTTCTTAAAGACTCATGACGCCGACTTTGCATCGAGGCCATTACTTAGTGCTGGCAAGTATACTGGTTATAATTATTCCGACATGGTATGGGCACCTTATGGACCATATTGGCGAGAAGCGCGCAAAATTTACCTCTCGGAGTTGTTTAGTCCAAAGAAAATGGAATCCGAGCTCTTCGAGCAAATTCGCGCCAAGGAGAGGCGTGATTTAATGTCACGCCTCTATTCACTCTCCGGAAATTCGCCTGTCTTTCTTAGGGACCATGTGTTGCGCTATGCATTGTCGACCATAAATAGGATGGCGTTAGGAAAAAAGTATTTTAGCGATCACGAAAATGAGGAATCCAACCTCTGGTTCGATGAGTTCATTGAGATATTAGACGAGTGGGTTTTTCTTGCAGGAGCTTTCAATATCGGGGATTGGGTACCGTGGCTACATTTTCTCGATCTTCAGGGATATGTTCGGAGAATGAAGGTTTTAGCGAAGAAATTTGACAAGATATACGAGTTTATGATAAACGATCACGTGAATAGCGCGGCGACGACGGGTTCCCGCCGGAAAGACATGGTGGACCGGCTACTTAAGATGGCTGAAGATCCCAATATGGATGTTAAGTTTAGGAGAGATCAGATCAAGGCATTGATCCAGGTAACATATTTTGAATGTAAATGAACTTCTTTCTATACAAAATGCTTCGAGAAAAAAATAGCTGAAGCTATAATGGTGCTAATTTGACCCAATAAACATATATATATATAATAAAAGTATACAATATATATATTATATATACATATAACATATTTATAACTCAACATATGTTTTATTATAATCACTACAAAAAAATAATATATTTGTAACGGAATTCCGTCCCTAAAGTTCACGTAGCTAACGTAATTCAATTTCTAATTCCGTCTCTAATGTCATTAGTAATGGAAAAAGTAGATTTAGAGACAAAAAAGTTTTGTTACAAAAATAATTTTTTCTTGTAGTGAATACAATATATGCTGAGTTATGAAGAAATATGTATCGCTATCACTAGTATTTCTATTATTGTTATAATAATAGGATCTGTTGAGATATTCAATGTTAGATTTAGTAGATTTATATCTAGATTTGATCTTATTCATAGATTAGATTACTTAGATTTGAGTCGGTCGAGTCTGTTTTGTATGGCCTATGTATAGGCTCCTTATTTTGATGATAAAAAGACAATCTCATTATTTTCCCCCAAAATTTCTAACAGGATCAATATGAAATTATAGTATCTATGTTAATATTGGATGAATTTAAGAGAGAACATTTTAAATGCAAAAAGTCCGCATCGTTGATAGGAAGAATCTCGATTACATTTTAATCTTTTTGTCCAATCGAACTACATTATATTTTTATTTATTTTTTTTTTTTTGCCTCGTCCCTTCGAAAAAATTTACAGAACCTAATCAATGGTGGTGTGGACACAACCCGAACTATGATGGAATGGATTGTTCAAGAACTCATGAGACATCCCCAAGTATACGAGAAGGCTAAAGATGAGCTCAACAGGGTAGTAGGGAAAAACCGATGGGTAGAGGAAACCGACTATGCAAAGTTGCCCTACATAGAAGCCATTATCATAGAGACCATGAGATTGCACCCTCTTGCGACATTTTTAGCCCCTCATTACGCCATGGATAATTGTCGCATTGCTGGCTACGACATACTCAAGGGGACAACAATCCTAATTAATACATGGAGCATTGGTAGGGAACCCGACTCTTGGAATGCTCCCGAGGAGTTTATACCAGAGAGGTTTGTTGGGAAAAAAATAGATATTCGAGGATCGAACTATGCACTATTGCCATTTGGGTCTGGTCGAAGAAGGTGTCCGGGATATAGTCTCGGGCTAAAGAGCACGTGGGCAATTACGGCGAACCTCCTCCATGGGTTCGACTTGAAGTTGGGAGATGGAATTAGACATGAAGATGTGAGTTTGGAGTAAACATATGGGCTCACTACACATCCTAAACAAGTCCTTCCTATCATGTTGGAACCTACTCTTCCTAAGGAACTTTACTGAAGTGTGTAAAATAAATAAATAAATAATAAAACATTATAGCAGTATGTTTGTATTTGTCGGAGTCCACACCACGCTCCCTCGGGTGGTGGTATGCGAAAATAGGGACGGTGAGACTTGAAGTCGAGACTTAAACTTAGGCTCTAATACTATGTCACATGCAGAATGATTGTCTCACCTAAAAGCTCAAACTAGAAAAATGCGGGCATTAATTATTTATCCGTAAATAAAAATGCCCAACAGTATTGACTTTTATTTAAAAGCAGTTCAAAAGCTTTTCATTGTGTTTAGAATCGTCATGGGTAGCTTCTAAAAATAAAAATAAAAAAACACTTATATAACTTATATAAGCAGTTATTTCAAATGCGGAGATTATGTACTCTTGCAATTTTACATGTCAATTAGGCAGTATGTTGACTTTTGTTGTTCTACGTATCGCTTTTTTTATGAATTATTTGAGAGTTATTAGTATTAATTTGAGTATTGGTATCAAATCAATAACGACTCACACAAGCTAATCTTTCAAAATTATAATTACTATTTTGTTCATAATAATAATAATAATAATAACATAAAAAATGATCAATATATATATATATATATCACTACAAAAAAATAGTATATTTGTAACGGAATTCCGTCGCTAAAGATCACATAGCTAACGTAATTTCATCATTAATTCCGTCTATAATATCATTAGTAACGGAAAAAATAAATTTAGAGACGAAAATATCTCGTTACAAAAATGATATTTTTTTGCAGTATATATATATATATATATATACTATATTACATTAAAAACCCATTGTCATCATGGAGTATCTATTGGATAATTTTGACAATAGCTTGCATCCAAAAATAAAAGCAACTGGTGAAGCTGAATTTTTTTCTTTTTTTTCCAGAAGCATATTGAATAGCTTTTGAAATAAATAGAAAGACTTTTTAGTTACAATTATTATTTTATTCTTAATAATAATAGTATAAAAATAATTAATTTATATATTATATTTTAATTAAAATTATTATTATTATTATTATTATTATTATTATTATTAATTTATATATTATACTTAAATTAAATTTAAAATTGAGATACCAAATTTAAATAAGAGTATATCATTTTTTTAATTATACTAAAATTACTAAATATAGTTTATAAAATTTTAAAATAAATTATAAAATACAAATAAATTAATATTATATTGTAATTTTATTTTTAATTGAGATATTATCCTTGAATTAAAATTTTAAAATATAAATAATCAAAAAAATATACTACCTCCATCCAAGAATAAACTTTCCATTTACATTTGGCGTTATTATTTTTAATTTTAAAAAATATCTTTATATTTGTATAATTTTTTTATATAAATTTTATTATATTAGTATTATAAGACATTAATAAAAATATTTTTGTCATTTTCTCTTAATTTATACTATATTTTTGATATAATAATTAATATTCAAAAGATAAAAATGCAAAAAGTAAATGGAAAATTTTGTCTTGGACTGAGGGAGTATTTTTTATGTCGTTAATTTAAAATTTTTAAATATAGTTAGGGTGTGTTTGTTTGAAGGATTTTGGAGGATTTCCACTGTTCATCCAATTTTTTCCCCCCAAAAACATCAAATCAAACACCTATTTTTCATTTTTTATATTATACTAAAAATCAATTTTACATTCAAAACATCACATCAAACCCTATTTATATCACATCATACAACTATTCAAATTCAAAATTTTTACTATTCAAATCTCAATCCAAAATCCAAACCCCCAAACAAACACACCCTTAGTAAACTTTAAAATAAATTATAAAAATTTTATAGAAAAATACTATTAACATCATGTCTTTTTTTTTTTTAACCGTCACTTTCAATTCTATAACATCCTACCAGTTTTAAAAAAAAAAAAAAAAAAAACTGTTTTTACAATGATTTATCAGACACTAAATTGAATTGATTATATAAAAAGTAAATATAAATGTTAAATAATTTAGAATAATGACAAGGATGCTACTGGCACACTCCCAATCTTGCCACGCTGCGCCTTGGAGCTATGAAAATCATGTTGAAATTTTTAAGAATCGATCGCTAATAGATGTTGAATTCAACATTCTTCAAACTGAAAATAAAATAAAATAGACACAATATACACAATATAAAGCTTCCATCAAATATACTCCCTCCGTCTCATGTATTATGGACCTATTACTGTAGACGGGAATTTAGATAAAGTGTAATTAATAAGTAATTAAGAAGTGTATTAAAACTAATTATTCGTATAATAAAAATAATTGTGGATTAAGATTAAGATAACTAAATAGTTTAATTAAGATTAAAAAAATTATAAAATTTAAAATGAGATTAAATGTATAATTATATTTTCAAAAAAAAGGAATGGACAAATTATGTGGAACGAACGAAAATATAAAATAGGGACAAATTATGTGGGACGGGAGGGAGTAATAAATAGCTATTAATAATGTAAACTATACGGGTTTATATTTGTTTAGTATTCTTATTTGATGTTTTTTCTTTTTGGTTTTTTGTTTTTTATTATTTATTATTTATTTTATTTTGTTTTGTTTTATTTTTTTATATATAAGATATAGAAGTCAAAGTAGACTATGAGTTGAAATTTTTTTATTTTTCCAAAAATTGGCCTCGCCAGCATATATCTATCCCTAAGTCCTATGACATAGTCTCGAATCCCATGTCCTCAACACCGAGCCCGTGCCGTGCTCGTGCTCGTGCTCGTGCAAGTGTCATGTCCGTTTATAGTCTGGTCTAGACAAACAGGTGGCACGAATGCATTTCTACTTAACAAAAAATTGATTTTAAAAAATTCTGAGTTTAATTTTCATTATTTAAACCGATTTAGTCAACAGAATTTTCAAACCGTGTCCACTTTGGCTTAGCCTGCACCAATTTGTTTTTAAATTTTCTTTAAAAATCCTCATACTAGTGAAGTTTATTTTGAGATTTATAAAGTGTCGATTTTTCTTCACAACTTTGAATGTGAGATTTGGATTTGCAGTTCACCGTATAGCACAGCCAAAAAAAAACATTCAAGAATTGTCATACTAATAGTATAGATAAATTATTTTAATCAATTTTGAGGATAAAAGTAATTTGGGCAAAAATTTACGGCACACAACAAATGCATCAAAATTGTGGCAAATTGTGAATTAAAGTTACAAAACAGCAAAAACGTAAAAGTTGTTGTGCTACCTGTGGATTTGAAAGCTTTCTTGTTTTGTTTTTTCTAATTAAGTAAAGCCCAAATTGATATAACTTTTCACTAGATTTCAAAGTCTCTTCAGCCCTTTTAGATCGGTGAGAACAATATTTTATATATGTTTGTGATGAAAATAAAATTTAGAAATCAAAATTCCAAGCAAATAATACTTATTTTATTTGGTAATCTTAGTAGATATAAAGTGATGAGTAACGTCGATCGATCAATATGAAACTTCCAAGTTTAACTACTGCGATGGATGAACTTGTGATTATAAAGTCATAAGCTTAAAACCTATCTAGGCTACTTGATTTTGTCTGTTTCACATAATTACTCTAGTTTCACATGTGTTGCCAACCTAGTTTACAGGCATTTAAATTGAGCCGAGGATTTACCCAGAGATTTAAGTACTCCCGATGTTAGAAATATGGGGAAAATTATTTTATTGATCGTCAAAATAAGGAGCCTATATATAGGCATAATATACAGACTCGATACAGTCAAATCTAAATAAGATAAGACCAAATCTAAATCTAAATTTAAAATATCTAAAATATCTCCAACACTCGAAAAGTAATAGCTACAGGTTCTCATGTTATATAAAAAAAGAAAAAAAAAACACAGCAAGCAAGTTGATCACCAATTTAAAAGAAAATTCATTCAAATGTTTCTCTCTCTATATATATATATATATGGCGACACGGAGAAAGCGTCGGCGTGAAGGTGTGGATCGAAGGCTCGGAGAAAGGTATCAAACTTTCAAAGTCGAAAACTTATTTTTGTGCTTGCTATAGCTACATGAACCTTTTACCTGATTTTGACGGCGGAAACAAGTGTTACTTTCTTGCTCTTCATTTTGGCGCTTTGGTCCGAACCATTGAGGCGAAACATCCTTTGCGCATTCTTTGAAATCATCGAAGATTTTTTCCCAACAATTTTTTGGCTCGTCTTCATTGGCGAAGCATCAAACAAGGGATTTGGAAACAATACCGCCTTCTTAGCCCACGGCCTATTCCTCGGGGACACTTGGTTGGCTTTGTACCTAAAATTTTCTTTGTCAAAATCTGAAAATCGTAATTTTTGCAAAGAAACCGGTTTCTCCGCATATCTTTGTTGATTTTGATTCTCTGTTTGCTTTGCGGATGGGGGAGTTCTTGGGATGCTTTTGGATTTTTTCGCCGAATATAAGGATGTGGATTCTACGAATTTTCTCATTGATCGACTAGCGAGTGTGATTTCTCCCAAGGCTTCTCTCAGTAGCATCGCCGGCTTCGACATTTCAAACCATGGTTCTGTATGAATATCCGAATATCAAAATATCGACACAAGAATATCAATTATAAGTAATAGCAGAATGTTAACAGATTAAAAGAAAGTTTTGTCTAAGAAGGCATAGAAAAGTAATGAAATTAAAACCTGTGATGGTTGGGAGTTCTTGAGAAGATCCTTCATAGTTGGTACTTGTAATCCTTCAAAATTGCAAAGGCACGTTTATAATGAGCAGTGATGATAATATATATATATATATATGTTGAAAATTAGATTAGGAAAAAAAATAAATTTAAATCTGTATTTACATAACTACATTCTGATATTAGTTTTGTCCCATAATTTTTCCTAACTAGTTTTTTGATCTTACAACTCAATAATAATAATAATAATCATCTTATCCTTAGGGTGTGTTTGTTTGGGGGTTTGGATTTTGGATTGAGATTTGAATAGTAAAAATTTTGAATTTGAATAGTTATATGATGTGATATAAATAGGTTTTGATGTAATTTTTTAATATAAAATTGATTTTTAGTATAATATAAAAAATAAAAAATAAGTGTTTGATTTGATGTTTTTTGGAGGGAAAATTTTGGATGAATAGTAGGATTTTGTCAAAATCACACCCTAATATCTTTCTCCTCTATATTTCATCGGTCATAATTTATATTCAATACTTAAAAACAATTATTTTTCTAATTTTTTTGTTTAGTTTAAATTATGTAAAAGTAGTTTGATGTGTTGATTTTATAAGAAGAAACAATTTATATTTATTGAAAATTATATAAAAATAAAATAAAATTATTGAGAATAAATAAGAATTCAAACCAAACACAATAATAGCCGATCATTTTTTATTTTTTTTTTCAAAAAAAAATCTTCCTTGACACTAAACATAAGAATGTAATGATCTGTTACATATATGAAGCTTTAAACCATCAACAGTTATTTTATTTAAAAAATATAACAATAAATATATATTAATTCTCGCAAATTCCCTATTAAATACTCAATATTATGGGTCTGTTTTTGCAATCAAATTTTATTTTTTTCTCTTACATAACATCCTATCAAATATTATTTTAATATCAAATTCAAACTAAATTTTTTCAAATTCAATCAAAAGAATCACAATTATTTTCATAATTTTTTTTTTTTTTTTTTTTTTTTTTTTAAAGTAGCCTAAAGTAAGTAAAAGACGAGCAAAAACACGATAATAGTACCTAACACTACTTGCTGCAAGGTGGAGCTCTTGCAGTCGCCTTACACATTTGTCCACCTTCAGACAACAACAAACACAAGTATATTAATAATTAGTACCCTTAAAAATATTAAGAAATTAATCATATAATATAATATATATATATATATATCTACAATAACCATACCTTCAAAAAAAAAAAAAATTAAAAAAATGAAGAAGATGAAGATGAAGACGAAGAACACAAAGTTAACATTGTCGCAACTACAAACAAATCAGGCATGGATTCATATGACCTTATCAAGGGTCTGTCTCAGACAGTCGGGATCGAGGGCAGCCAACGCCGGCTTCGGCGAAATTCTTCCGGACATTATTTATTTATTTATTTGAAAATTCTAAATAAAAAAGAAATATTTGTTGGTGTTATATATAAAGGCTTGGAAACAATACCAGTATCTGTATGAATATGGAAATTGAAGTGATCCCGTTTTGGTTTGGATAAATCATTATTGCATTACTATTGATTGGTCAACAAAATGTCAAAAAAAAAATTTGTGATGTATAAATAAATTTGTTTAATTAGAACAATACACCTTTGACTTATTAACTTTGAATTTGAATATGATTAATTACAACACTTATTTGAGATATATTGATGTTGAAATTAATTTTAATATTTTTTAAGAAAGTTTGCATATGAAAAATAATCACAAAAATAAAATTATATATATAATAATAATAATTATGTATATATGCCCTTCCCTGATTAGGACAAAAAATAGGTAGTCTGAAAAAATCATCCGAATCTGATATAAAAAAAATTGTGTTTAAACCTTTAAAAATAAGTTTGAAATTTTTTGAACCGTGTCTGACCTGGCACGCAAATTAATCGGTTTGTGCCCGGGACCATGAAAGTCGGATTATTCTTAACCCGGCCTATTTTATTAAAATTAATATTTAGATTTTATAGCTAGGCCGAGTATTTTTTAAGTTTTGAGTGTTTGATGTCCTTCTAAAAAGAACAAAAATAATTGATGTAATTTTTTTTTTTAAATATTATTGAAAATTATAAAAGTATCTACATAAATAGTTTCAATTATATTTTTTTCTAAATAATATTATATCTATCACAGTTGTATGGTCTCATTTACTATTCAGAAATTCCCTACCTAAATAGCTCATTCCATTTATATTTTATGTGGACTGATGTTACATATTTTACCATTTTTGTTATTTATATAAAATAGAAATAGAAATACTCGGATATTTATATACTGTTGGAGCTGACATTGACTAATGTGTATTTAATTGTTAAATCAATATACAAATATATAAATTTAAATAAATATACAAAATTAAATTACTAAAAATTGGAATGTAGCTAGTTCATGCAATATATACTTATTTGATATTTTGAATTAAGGATTGAATAGAAGATTATTTTTGTACAAGTTTTATATAAAGAATCAAAATAATAAAGAGTGACTACCAGCAACAGAACCAGACCCCCAGCCCCAAAAAATTTACTGTATTTTTTTAGTTTAAAAATACTAAAATGATGTATTTTTAATAATTTGCCTCTGAAATTCTTAATTTTTATTCTCATATAAAAAATCATAAAATTAATATTTATATAGCTTTATTGATTTGTCTTTTTACTATTCAATACTCCCTCCATCCGCAAAAATTAAAACATTTGAGTCCGACACGGAGATTAAGAAAAATGAATATTTTATTACAAAGTGATAAAAGTTAAAAGATAGTTGGATGTATTTTCGGAACATAAGTTAAAAATTAAAAAAAAAACAATAAGGAAAGAGAATGTAATAAAAGTAGTGACATTTGTTATAAATAAGTGTTAAGTAAAAGATAATAATAGTTAAATATTAATTTGTTGACTTTCTTAAAAGTAATTGAGTAAATTTAGCAAACAAAGTGAAAGTAAATTTAGCACTGAGAAAATACATTATAACTATTTGTCTTGTAATAAAATATTAATTAATTCAAATTAATGTACTAACTTGATCAAATCAGTAAGATGGTGATGACCCTAATTGTCGCCATATATTTCACATTAACCTAAAAATTTCTCTATACACCAACAATAAAAAAAACGGAAACATATGGAGTGTACTTGGAATTCGATATTATTTTTTAAAAATATATAATAATTGTTATTTTCGATACAAATATATATATATATAGTAGAGGTTGACCAATGTATATATATACATTGGTCAACCTCTACTATTTCTTTGCCCTTTTGCTAGGCATGGTGAATTAACAATGGATTTCGATTGCCCTTAATCAGGGATTGATTGAGGCATGATAAATACTTTGAATCCACAATTTTGCAATATATATATATATATATATATATGTATATGTCAACACCAAGACCATGGCCACTTGATATCTTTCCAAATGAAGCAACGATCGATCTTCTGATCTTCTTGATTGTTGTTTGCTCCACAAATGTTAGTTTGAAATGCCCCACAGCTCTGCATCATCGTCTTCCCAAAAACCCTAGAAACAGCTTCTTCTCTGTAGAAAGGGTTTTCTTTTATTGGATGATCATAGAAAGGGACATTCTTCCACCATAGCTTCAGAGCCTGCAGCATTCAATTCATTCGATTAATGTTTTAGTGAAGTCGATTGCATCGTCTCATTATCCTCGATGCCACGTCGAGCATTCGTGATTATTCAATACTTCCCAAAGAAGACAAATACACAAACACAAATAATGTACTTTCTCCGTCGAGCATTCGAGATTATTCAATACTTCTCAAAGTTTTTAGCACATAATTTAATATGAGTGTCTACTTTTGTTATTGTTTATTTTTTATAGTAAAAATAAACAAAAAAATATATATATGTTCCATTTGTCTTGTGTTCACTTTACCCTAATATGTTAAGTAAAAGTATGCTCATATTATATTTATTAAAAATATATCCTCTCTCCGTTGACCATATATTACAAAGAAAGTGTAACTAAATATTACGACGGATGAAGGGAGTATACATATATATTATAAAAAATTTAAGTCATTATTTTCTCGTAAGTTAACACAAATGCTATTGATGGGACCAAACACCTTTTCTTTTGTATATATTTTCTATTTTTAATCAAAAATTACATTAGTAATCCCATAAATTTTCAATTTTATCTTTACAAAAAGTACACAGGTAATATTAAAATACTATTTATCTTATTCTTGGTATCCAAAAACTGAGTATTATATTAGGAAACAAGAGTAAGCATATTTTTTTCATGATGATATTGATTCAAACTATAGATTTTACTCGCAATCAAAATTGTTAATACAAGATAAATGATTAAGATATAATTCAGCAAATACTAAATTTAATTATGAGTCAGCACATGATCTGTAAGATATTCTCTTTTTTTAATAAAAAGATAAATAAAAATACTTTTAGATGACAGTGAGCGAGCGAGCAAATTTTTCGATGACGTATTAATTTGATCGGAAAGAGTTCTTACATTCCAATAGGCCATCAGCGAAACTTTATGAGGCATCAACCAAAAGAATGATTCATGGTCTAACTTGGTTGCGATTCTTTTCGCCGTAAATGAAGCCGTAAAATAGTTTCCGAATTCGGGATGTTGCACCGATATTATTGCATACAAAGTTTCACCAGGATCATTCACTTTAAGCCTCCAGTTCCCAAGCATATCCTTGATTCATAAATATACTCTAAGTATTCAGTAATGTTACCCTAAACCCTAAATAAATAAATAAGAAGAACTTGCTAAAGATAAATATAAGAAAACCCTAACCATGAATGGACTTATGTATTCAGATTTGGGAACTGAATCGAAGCTTGGATTGAACACAAATGTCACACTTTGACCCCATGGTGTATTACTTGCCTGAAAATTCAAATAAAACCTTTATTTTGTTAGAATGCAATAATATAAATAATTAAATATATATATATTTTTTATTTTATATATCTGTCTGTATGTAATAGTAACATTATATTTATCATCAACACACCTCAACCATACATTTCTTCAGAATTCTCGAAGATCCTTCAATGTCATAGCAGTAGTAAATATTCACAGGGCTTCTTTCGTATCCAACACTTGGTGGAATTCTCAATAGTAATCTGTATATAGAATTGACAGTGTTCAGATATATTTTGAAGTGTTGTGTTGTTATGTGGTTTTACCATAGGTTTTTACTATTCAGATTTTTTTTTCTCCAAAAATATCACATCAAACAATTAATTTTTTTTATATTATATTATAAATTTATTTTACATTCAAAACATTACATCAACATCTATTTATATTACATCAAGAAATTATTCAAATTCAACTTTTTTTACTATTTCAAAATTCAAACCCAAAAACTAAAACACACAAACAAACAAACACACGGTGTGTTTGTTTGGGGGTTTGGATTTTGAATTGGGATTTGAATAGTAAAAAATTTGAATATGAATAGTTGTATGATGTGATATAAATAGGCGTTGATGTGATGTTTTGATTGTAAAATTAATTTTTAGTATAATATAAAAAATAAAAAATAGTTGTTTGATTTGATGTTTTTTAAGGGAAAAATGGAATGAATAGGAGAAATTAAATCCAATCCCCCAAACAAAGATTAAATAAACAATAGGCAGTCTAATGCAAATGTAGATACATATAAAGACCTAATATTTTGAATAAAGATTAGTAGACTTTTTATTTCATATTTTAAATGAAAAATAGATTGTGGATCTGGTGCTGAACTGATTTGATCGGATCAGCATATCACATAAAGAAATTCAATATATATTATATACTATCATAGTATATATATATAATACAATATAATTCAGCATGTGATATTTTATAACACAACATATATTGTGTTATGCAAAAATATGCTTACTACGTTTATATGATATGCTTACCTGATTAAATCGGCATTATACTGATTTAATTGGATCAACACACGATCCGCATCCTGAAAAATAGGTTTTGAAATCACATTTTACTGATCTAATCCTAGATATATAACTTACACTGGTCCTGTTGTGCAGGTCGCCTTTCGAGCATAGTCAGCCGTCAAGAATCCTTGAGGAGAATAAGGTGGACGGTCGAGATCGATAAGCTCATAACGGGCCGGAAACCGGAAGGAGTTGCGCGCAGGGTGGCGGCGCCCGTGGTAGACGGTCCCTTCGTAGAGAGCAACGACATTTCCCATCTCTTTAGAGGGGACGGCGCATCGGCGACGCCGGAGCGCGAGGCGAATAGAGAGTATTATGGAAGTGAAAATGGTGTAGATAAGGTAGCAAAGAACCAATAATGGAGTCATGATATTTTCCTCTTCTTCGATCAAGTCGACAATTTAATTGAGGTTGTAGGATCAATACAAGTTATATATATATATAAAAAAGATATGTATGTAACGGATGTCATTTGTTCCCCAAGAACTTTCCTATTTGGTCCTTCAATAATATATTTGTTAGCTAGGTGTGTATCGGTGTGTACACGCGAATAGATCGTATTGATTAATCTTAATCAGTATATGAGGTAGAAATTCACAATAAAATATTCATGTCAACATAATGCATAAGCAATATATAAAAAAAAAAAAAAATTGTTAAGTTTATGAATAATCTATTTATAAAATTATTTTTTTTTAATAAATAATAATCAATTTGTCACTTCTTTTTATTAATTATTTAATAAATTTCCTATAATTATCCTACTTTTATCTTTTACTTGATAATAAGGTAATTTATATTATTAAATTATATAATTAATATAATTAAAAATAATTAAATTTTAGTTGTCAGCACGTGTTATTATTTCAGCACTGGATCCATGCTGTACATAATAATAGTCGTACAATATGTATCACAATTAATTTAAGTAGAAAATGTATGTGTAGTGGAGACCATGGTATAGTTAATTATATAGTTGTGTAGTGGACCTCATATTCTATTCGACTCCAACAACTAATAAACGAGTTAATTAGACAGTGTAGAGCTAATTAATTAATTTATTTATTTATTTATTTCAACATAATTTGTATTGTTTTAAATACTGACAATAGTGCAAATGAATTGTTAGGTATTATTACTTCAACTTGCACATCAAAATAATGTTTGTTTACTTTAGATTCATTTTTGTTTGTTCTGATATTTTTGTAAACAGAATATAGTGGTTAGATATCATATAATATATATGTATACATATAAATAATGTTTGAATAAAAAAAAAAAAAAAAAAAAATTGAAGATAAAAATAGTGAATTGAATATGATATTGCCTCTCCGTCTCACTTACTTTTTGCGTATTGATTTTTTAATATTAATTATTATATCAAAGCCTAGTATAAATTAAGAAAAAAATGTAAAAATAATTTCATTAGTGTCTTGTAATACTAATAGAAGGATATTTGTATATAAAAAAAATATATATATTATACAAATATAAGAATATTTTTAATATTAAGTACAATGATATAAAAGATAAATGTGATCGGCGGACTGAGAGAATATTTTATATAAAGAAAATATTAAATTAAATATTTTGAAAATGAAGTTAAAAGATTGAAAATTAAATGAATCTATATATATTTATATAGAAAGAACACAATGTTAGAGTATTTGTTATAATGGTT
Source organism: Andrographis paniculata (assembly GCF_009805555.1). Taxonomy (NCBI): domain Eukaryota; kingdom Viridiplantae; phylum Streptophyta; class Magnoliopsida; order Lamiales; family Acanthaceae; genus Andrographis; species Andrographis paniculata. The sequence continues at coordinate 3,337,256 of NW_026137583.1, read as the reverse complement.
ACTTTAATTTCATTATTTCATTTATTTCTCTTATTCAAAATTTTAATTATTTTTTTTTTTACAGTGATTATAATAATTACTTTCAACTTATTATTTTTATTATTTTATAAATTTTTTTATAATTTATTTAGTTTTAATTTTTTTTATTACCTAATAATATATAAATATTTTTTTACTATTAATAGTATATTTAAATATCAAGATACTAATTATATAAAATATGATAATGTTATCATTTTTATAATAAATTTGAAATATTAAAATTTATTGAATTTGTGGTATTAGTTATATTTTAAATTTTGAATATAAAATTTAGAGAAATATAAATATTAAAATTTGGTATAAAAATAAAAAAGCTAAATAATTTAAAAAATTATATAGATTAACATGATATTTTAAAATAAATTTGAATTATATTTATATAAATAAATTAGACATGATAACTGTATTCCCTAATAAAAGTAATAAATCTTGTTACGTTAAAAACTAATTAGGTGATCTTAAAGTAACGAGAAAGCAAGTGAATGTAACATATGCCCTTATAGATTGATAGCGTGTGAGAAATACGAAATAGATAAAAATAAATTAAAATAAAATAAATCCAATTTATTTCATGTTAGTTTGGTTATAATTATGTTATATAATTGCCTCTTTTTGTTTGGTTAAAAATTAAATCAAACTGAGTCCTATATTTCCAAATTTTAATCGTAATGAATTTTCCAATATTTTTAGGGAATGTTGCAAAAAATATCCCACGCGTATACCCCATTATCACTTTTGTCCTGTATTTATCTTGCTGGCAAAATATATCCCACATGTTTGCAAAACTCGCTATTTCTATCATTTGGCCGTGCGTAAGGGCGTGTGGTGTGAATTTCATGCGCGGGCAAAGGACATAAATAGCGACTTTTGTAAACACGTGGGATATATTTTGCTATGGAAATAAATACAGGACAAAAATGATAATAGGATATAAGTGTGGGATATTTTTTGCAATATTCTCAATATTTTTAGGACGAGGATCACTTATAATCTCGTATTAATCTTTCTCTACTAAATTATAATTTTCTATCATTTACAAACTAATTTATATATTCACAATTAGAATTTTTGTTATAAAATGATAAATTTGCCCTTAATCTTGTGTATAGAAAATAAAAGAGTAAATAAAGTAAGGGTAAAAGAGTAAATTTTGTGTATAAAAATAAAAAGAGAACAATAATTGTTGGACATTCCAAATAGGAAAGTAGGATGTTAGTTTGTGGACGGATGGAGTATTAAATATGTGTATATACATATACTAGTGGGGAGCCCGTACTATGCACGGGATAATTATAAATTTTAAAAATTGTTAAAATTAATTGTTGTTATACAATAATTAAATTATTTTTAATATGAATTTTTAATATGAAAATTATGTGAATAAATTAAATTATTTTACACGATCAATTTTTAGTATTATTTATTTATTTATTATGTAAAAATTATATAAATAATACTCTTTTCATTCCACAACTATTTTCATAATTTATAACTTTTTAATCTTAATTATTCTATTTAATTATTTTAATTTATAATTATTTTTTTTAATATATTTTTTATTACTTACTAATAGTGTATATTATAAGTATTATTTTTTAACAGCCACACCCGGCCATCCTTATTTTATTCTATTATTATTAATTTTTAAGTGGACTCCACAATAAAAATTTTAAAAAATAAATAAAAAATTCTTGCCACAACACGTGGCAACACAAAATCAAGCTGCTTAAATATATATATATATATAAATTAGATTATATATATTATATAAAATTCTTTTTTTACATAATAATATCCATATAAAAATACAGTATAGCTTTTAATTATATTTTTAATCAAATAGATTATATATTCTCAATAATGTGTATATATATATATATATATATATTTATTGATATATCCAATACTAAATATAAAATTGAAGTTTCAATTGCACCTTCTAACGTATAACAAGCGCTATTATAAATAGTATTGGTCCGATTAGTTTGAGTTTGTCGTATGTAGTACTATAATTTAGTATGAACATGGTTCATGCAAAAGATAAAAAGAAATTTTATTTTTTTTAAGCACTGTTGGAATATTTATTATTATTATTATTATTATTATTATTATTGTTTATTTTTTTTATTTGCTATTATTCGATTTGGATTTATGCAGCCTTCACTCTATAATTAATGTAATTAATATTTTTTCTCCAAAAAATTATTGTAACGTGGTATCATAGTCAAATTCCTTCTGATAAACCCTATAATTCGAAAACAAGAGCCATCGCCGTTTTTCCCACATCCGAACATCTCCGATTGACACCTCCGGCACTATCAAAACTGTTGTCCAAAAACCGGAGAACCACCAATATTTGGCGGCGAATGGCAGCGCGTGTGGGGCCCCTGCACGGATCAAAGTTCACGCAGCTGGAACTTTGACCAGCGGGTAGTGGCGCATTTCACCTCCGATTGCGGTGATTTTTCGGTGTTAGTAACGAAAAATTATTCTCTATATGATAATGTAATTTATTTTTCCGTGTAAAGAAATTTTTTTCGGATTTCTTTATCTGATTTATGTAATTTGTCTGTAGTCATATTATGGTGATGGAGTTTCGTTATTGTCATCTTCAAAGTCATGTCATTCAAAATTTTCGTGTTCAACCACATCGGAATGTGCAAACTAGTCGATCATCTTATCATTTTGCATCTGCAATCCTCCAGAATATTGTGACTCTCTTGCGTAAGTTCTTGCTTCCAGTTCCTCTCCTGTCATAAACAATTCAGGTAGTCCAGGTGGTATTTTGATTCCGATTGTTGCAATCATATGACACCTACACTCGATCTCTTGACTATTACGTATTATGTGTCCTCTTCACTGCCTATACAGACTGCTAATGGGAGTCGCATGGATATTATTTACTCAAGATCTGTATATCCACCATTTGTATACCTTCCTGATACTTAGTGCATTTCTCAGTTGACTTTAAACCTTGTATCAATTGACCAATTAGTTGACTAGGGACTTACTGTTACTTTCTCCTCTTCTGGAGTACAGATTCAAGATCCACGTACGAGTCAAATTCTTGGGACAGATCGAAAGGTGGGTCGACTATTTGAGGTACATTCTTTGAAAATCCCTCCCCGTAAATTTTCATTTGCTGCTACTCATACCCCTCTTACTACTCTTTTTTCCTCTAGTCTCCAGTGGTACATTCGTCTTGGTCATGCATCTTTCTCTAAAATTCAATCCTTCGTTAGTAAGAGTCATTTGGGTTCTACTCGTTTTGAGTCATTTGATTATTTAAACTGTCATTTGGAAAAATAACCAATCTTATCATTTTCAGAAAATATTTTCTCTTGTCCATTCTAATATTTCGGGTCATTCTCATGTTCCCTCTATGAGTGGGTGCTGTTATTATGTCATATTCATAGATGAATACTCCCATTTTACATGGGTATATCTTTTGAAACACCGCTCAGAATTACTTCAAATATACACTCAACTTGTTTAAATGATTAGAACTCAATTTTTCGGTTCTATACAGATCCTTCGCACTGATAATGGCCTTGAGTATAGAGATTCTACCGTGTTAAACTTTCTCTCTACTCAGGGTATATTGATTCAATGTTCATGTCCTTACACCTCTCAACATAATGGTCAAGCTGAGCACAAACATCGTTACATTCTATATATTGTTTGTTCGTCTCTTTTGTCTGCCTCTTGTCTTGATAAGTTCTTGGGGGAAGTTGTCGTTACTTCTATCTATACCATAAATCGTATTCCATCACATGTCCTCCATAATAGTACTCCTTTTAAACGTCTATATGGTTAACTACCTGATTATAGTATCCTTCGTCCCTTCGGTTGTTCGGTTTTGTTTTTATCTCTCTGCATGAACGTTTCTAATTGGAACCTCGTGCACATTTATGTTTTCTTCTTGGTTATGGGATAGAGCATAAAGGTTATATATTTTGGGATCCGATCTCTAAATGGTTGCGTATATCTCGTCATGTTACATTTTAGGAGAGTGTCATGTTTTCCACCATTCTAAATTTCATATCTCATCTATTTCTGATTCACCTTCATTCATGTTGTCATGTTATCCTTTGTTCCCTGATTTTGATCCTATAACTCCATCTACACATTCGGATCCTATTCCAGTTAAGGCTTCTGATCCATCTCGGATCTCGTCTCCAGATCTTGATCCGACTATGGTGTCTGGACCTGTCATACCTCGTTGATCACATCAAGTAAGTTATTCACCTATTCATTTGCATGATTATCACTGTTTTTCCTGCTATCCTATCTCTGCATGAGCACAACTCATTTCCTAAAGCAAATTTCGATTTGTTGTAGCAACAAGTGATGTATAAAGAATTACAAACTTTAGAGAAGGCTCATACATCGATCATAGTTGTTTAACTTCCAGATAAAACACATATTGGCTGCAACTGGATTTTAGAGATTAAAACTAAGTCTGATGGGTCGGTTGAGCGTTACAAAGCTCATTCAGTTGCAAAAAGTCACTTATATGAATATGGCATTGATTACGAGAAGACCTTTTCTCCGGTGGCATGTCTTACTTTTTTCTGTATTTAATTGCAATTGCAGTTGTTCATAAGTGGTCTCTCTTGCAGTTGGACGTCATAGTACCTTTCTTCATGGTGATCTATCTGAAGATGTTTATATAGCATTGTCTTCAGGTTTTCCTTATTTTTCTAAAGTTTTTAAGTTGCGGCATGCTCCTGATGGTTTGAAATATGCTCCAAGTGTTTGGTTTTTTAATTTCAATTCAGATTTTTTTAAGTTTGACTTCACTTTTAGTTTGCATGATTGTGCTTTATTTATTCGACGAATTTTTTCCGAAATTAATGTTTTACTTTTCTATGTTGATGATATGATTCTTACTGGGGATGATCATTCTGGTATATCTGATTTACAGAGTTACCTTCAACAACATTTTGATTTGAAGAGTCTTGGCCACCTTCTGTAATTCTTGGGTCTTGAGAATTTTGATAATCCTAATAGGTTTTACATGTCTAAGGCTAAATATGATTCTGATTTGTTGTCTCTTGCTAGTCTTACTGATTGCAAGACATCTTCGACACCACTTGACATTGGCTGTCGTCTTATACGAGTGGATGAAACTCCTCTTGACGATCCTTCTCTATATCAACAACTTGTATGGAGCTTGATTTACTTGACAGTCACTCGTCCTGACATTGCCTATGTTGTACATCTCGTTAGTCAGTTTATGTCTGCACCTTGCACCACTCACTACTCTGCAGTTCTTTGTATTCTTCGTTATGTTAATAGAACACTACTGCATTGGTTACACTTATCAGATCAGTCTCCTAACTTTATATGGTTATGTTGATACTGATTGGGCAGACGATCCTACAGATTTTCGCTCTACTAGTTATTTCTTCTTCTTTCTTGGTGATTCTCCTATATTCTGGCATAGCAAGAAATAAATAGTTGTCTCTTGTCCTAGCGCTAAATCCGAATATCGAGCTCTTGTTGATGCTATTTATGAGCTCTTATGGCTTCATTACTTGATGATCTTGGCGTGCAGCAGTCATGTTCTATTCCTTTGTATTGGACAATAGGAGTGCTATCCAGATTTTTCACAATGATGTCTTTCATGAGTGCACAAAAATACATTGAGATTGACAGTCATCTTGTTTGTCATCATATTACTTATGGCAACATCAGGATCTGTTTTATCTCTTCCGACGATCAAACTGTAGATGTTTTCACCAAGTCACATCATTCTACTCGATTCCGATCTCTCTTACGCAAACTCAATTTGGCTTCTACGGCACTTACTTGAGTTTGAAATGAAATGTTGAAATATTTATTATTATTTATTTTTTATTTATTTTTATCCATTTTAAACTATACCTATAAATATACCTTGACTTTATTATTAATGCAAATAATTTTTTCCTCCCAAAATTTATTTTAATACAAAAATATTTTTTATAAAAAAATTGTTATGTAGTAGTATAATTTAATGTGAATATGGCACATGCTAAATAAAATATTAAAAAAAAAGAATAATTTTTAAGCACAATGCAAATACTTTTCTATAGAAAATATATATATATTATAATCTGAAATCTAATATTCTTCTTTTTTAAAAAAGAAAAAAATATCCATGCTACATAAAATATAATATAATATAAAATATATTTAAGTGAGTATGGGTGATCGATATATGTATGTAACGATTATGAATATAATATATGTATATATAAGATTAGGAAGCTTATATATTGATCGTTCATTTAGCATTTTTCAATAAAATAATTTTTCATCAATTCATCTAAAAATACTGAATAAATAGATTGATTATAAGTGATTGATGTTGATAATCACAATGGTGGAATCATGATACAATTTGAGGGGGATTCTTTTTATTTATAAAATAATATATTTATTTCTATTAGTTTGTTACAAAATAATAAACCACATCAACATCAATGACTATGTATTATGGCTATATATATATATATTGTAAATATTCGTATATATATTTTGGAATAAACAATATTACTATCATTTTTTATTAGATAAAAAGAAAATCAACCCTTAATATTTTTAGTAGAATTTTTTTTTGTTTATTTCAAAAAAGTTTATATTTTACATATTTCCTTCGTCCGCCTCTAAAGGTCACATTTACTTTTTGTGTCATTGTACTTAACATTAAAAATATTTTTATATTTGTATAAATTTTTGTACAAAAGTCATTCTATTAGTATTATAAGGCACCAATGAAAATATTTTCGTATTTTTTTTTAATTTGTACTATATTTTGATATAATAACTAATATTTAAAGATCAACACCCAAAAAATAAATGAAATATTTAGAGTAAGACGGACCAAGATAATATAATTTTTAAAAAATAAATAAATAAAAATAACTCAATAAAATAGTGGTGGGGTGGAGCATACCCCCCATGCCCTTTACAGAAAATAGAACCTAGACGAGATAATGTAATGTAAGAAATTTTTCATTCATTAAATGCGTCTTATTAAATTGAAGTGACGACTATATATAGGATAAATAGAATTGAATATATAGTGGAAAATGTGAGGGAATCTACAACCCCTTGTACGGACCCAACCCCTGAGCCCTCCTCAAATACAAGTATAAGCATACATAATGTGTATGTATAAAGTGCAATGTAGAGAGTGTTTGTCTAAAAAGATCCAAAAGAGCTGCGATTCCGTCCTAAAGTATTTATTTGTCTTTTGCGTCATTGTACTTAACATTGAAAATATTTTTATATTTGTATAATTTTTTATACAAATATTATTATATTAGTATTATAAGACACCCAATAGAAGTATTTTTGTTATTTTCTCTTTATTTGTAATACGATTTGATATAATAATTAATATTCAAATATTAACACGCAAAAAGTAAATGGATACCTTGTTATGGAACGGAAGGAGTAAAAATTTCACCCAATAAAAATTAGGCAAAATAGCAAAACATATCCACGTGGTTTTCCGAATTTGCTAAAAATTTCTTATAGTTCTAAAATTCCAAAAAACCTACTCGTAGTTTTCAAAACGTTACACACTCGCCCATTCTCTCTAAACTCCTCTGACAGACGTTAAATTTTGGATAATTGACAGTTATGCCCTTATTTATATCTATTTTAATTTATTTCTCTCTTTTTTTACTCTTATTTCTTTCATTTCTCCCCGGGCCTTCACTCTCGTCTTCTTCCTTTATTCTTTTCCAATTATTTTCTTTTCCTTCTTCTTTCCTCTTCCACGTTATTCTTCATAGTCCCGCTACAACCATACCAGGTTCTTCCTCTTCTTCTTTTTCCTCGCTTTACTTTCTTTTTCTCTTTTTTTTCCTCTTCCTCCTTCACGGTAGTTGTCGTAGCCGCACCAGGTTCTTTCTTCTTTTTCCCAAATTTGTCTTTCTTCCTTCATTTTTCCATCTCTTCTTTCACAGTCGTTGCTGCAGCACACCAGGTTCTTGGTTTTGTCTGTATCTTTTTTTTCCCAAAACTTTTTCTTTCTTCATTTTCTTCACAGTCGTTGAACCGCCGGTTCAAAGCATAAACCGGTAGTTTGGCAAAGACCAGATGGATTTGATTTGAATTCGGTTTTTTGATTTGAACCGTGAACCGCCGGATGACCTATTTGATGTCAAATTGATATCTTAGATTTTTGGATTGTTGATTTCTTAAATATATGGGTTGTGTGTGAAATGAATGGAGAAATCAACTGTGAGACAAAATCGGTGAGCAATTAGTTACGGACATTCTCGTACCCATCTTCGTTCGATTGATTGCGTTGTAAATTTGGGATCAATTTCTAGTTTGGTTTTGTGTTTGGCAGATTTAAAATGAAATAAAATTTTGAATGGAGATTAAATTCAAAAAACTTAAAAAGAATGAGGGAGAAACTGTTGTAAGTGAAGAATACATAATAAACCAAATGGTCTTTTAGTAATTTTATATAAATATATTTTAATTTATAAACTAAAAATCGCATTGTAAGCGCGTGATATACAATTGTAGTTAAATCTCAACGGATGGGGAATTTTTTCAATATTTTGGAAATCACGAGTAAGTTTTTGAAATTTTAGAACCACGAGAAATTTTTAACAAATTTGGTAAACTACAAGGAAATTTTATGTTATTTTGTCTAAAAATTATCCATAATTTTGTAGACATAATGCCTAGAAGGCACATATATAAATATATATATATATATATGCTACCTAGCATGTATGTGTGTACAATACTCTCCTTAAATGTTTTTATACAAAGGATACATTTTATTAAAATTTTACTAGAAAGAAACTTTGTGGGGGAAAAAAATAATGAAAATGAAATAAAATACATTATTCTTGTAGTAATACGTTTTTCATGTTATGAAATTTATTTGATTTTTTTTCAACAAATATATTATAATTTCTTGTATCAATTGTTGAATTGTACAGTCGGTAGCCTTAGTTAATAAATCTATAAAATTGTTAGTTGATCGAATTTGTTGCAGATTAATTTTATCATTCTTTTGAAGATCGTGAGTGAATTTATTTTGGCAATATGTGCTTTGTATGATTGCTTTTAATATATCTGTCTTTTAATTAATACAAACTGTATTATCATCGAAAAATTTATAAGATGTAATATATCATCAGAAATAAAACCACAATTTTTTTTATATGATAGATTATTGACCTCAACTAAACTCATTCACGGCTGACTTTGTGAATAGCTAAAACTACGTCATGGTTTGAAAAAGAAATAATTATCATCACTTTCGTAAATCTCCACAATATTGTTGTTTTGCCACAAGTAAATAAATAGATAGTTTGATATTTTACTTTATGTGGATCAGACAGATGACCAGCATCAGCATAACCAATTAATTTATTTAGATATTCACTCAAATAAAATAGTTTCATGTCATATGTCCCCTAAAGATAACAAAAATATGTTTGATACTATTCTAATAATGTTTTTTTTTATGGATCCGTTAAATAGTGATATATATCTGATATGGTATAATTCGCATGGTATATTAGTGCATCAATAGCATTGAAATAAAGTACTCAACAGCCAAATATTTCTTTATTTTCTTCTATTGGCCTAAATACATCATTAGTGAGATAAGGTGATTTAATTACAATTGGTGTACTCAATGAGCGGGATTTATAAATAGTCTCTGTGTCCCATTTGAAATGGGTCTTTTGAAATTTTGTAGTAGGTTAAAAAATAATATTGACATTGTTGTCTTTTGACTTTAGGCAAAAAATATTTATATGTGTAATGGTATGTTTATAATTTAAATAAAAATTAAGGGTATTTTAGTTTTAGTATATAATTACTTTTACTAAAAAAAATGATACTTTTGAGTTGGACGGACGAAAATGGTAAAAAAGATACTTTGAATTGGAATTGATGAAGTATAAAATTATTTTTAACACCTTTTGAATATAAGTAGATTAATAGATAAATATTTTATTTTATTTTATATGATCCACTTTTAATTTCAAACAATATTTTATTTCTCTAAAAAATTTAATTTCAAATTACGTCTTTAAATATTCAATTGCAATTTGTAGCTCTTCAAGAATTCCAATTAAATTGAGATAATTGATTCATATTGCACTAATGACTAAATTTGATCTATTTTCTTTATAAAGTCATGAGCTTATTAGATCAATATGATAACTTTCTTTTATTAAGTATTCACTAAGGCCATACACTACATTTCCCTTAATTGCTTAAGTATATACAATGAGTTTTGCAATTTGATGAAATATGATGTTTTTTGGATTTGATTTCCATGTTTCAGGCATATTAAATTCATTAGGAATTTTCGTGAATATTAGTATTCAATGAGCCATAAAGATATGCAATAATTACGTCTAAAAGACACGTAGTGAATTTTTTGTACTACTAGATTCACAAGATATCTAAATGTCATTACATTAACAATTAGAGAGCATGATTTATCAAAATCTATTTCAGATCTTTGTGAGAAACCCTAATCTACAAAACGAGTTTTATATCTCACAATTTCATTAGTCTAGTTTCTTTTTTGTGCAAACACTCATTTATATCACAATGGTTTTATCTCCCCTAGTATCAAAATATATGATTAATCAAACTGATATAAGCAAATCTTACCGTTAATAAATCATTTGTCATAAGTTTAAGATATTTTATAATTGACGGTGATTCATATTCCGGTATAAATAATCACTCTATATTGAAAATTCATTTTGTACATTTGGAGGATGGAATAAAAATATAAACAACACACTCAAATATATGCAGAGAAAAAATATTTGGATCATGATTAAATACTAATAGAATAGGAGAAATTTACCAAAAGAATACAACATGCTCTCTCTTATTGCCTCGAATGGTACATTTATCTTTTGCGTAATTGTACTTAACATAAAAAATATTTTTATATTTGTATAAATTTTTGTACAAATATCCTTATATTAGTATTATAAAACACTAATAAAAGTATTTTTATCTTTTTTCCTTTGATATGTACTATGTTTTAATATAATAATTAATATTCAAATATCAACACACAAAAAGTAAATGTGATCTTTATAGTCGGACGAAAGGAGTATTTTATATTACATAGTGAATATAAATTATTTTTACTTTAAAATATCTAATATAATATTTTCTTTGTCATTTAAATATATGTGCTCAAATTTTTTAAGCACAAGTTTTAGTTGAAGTGTATATTTTTTTTATTATTATTTTTATCTTTTATAATAAACAAATATCTTTTTTTTATAAAAATTGAAAAAAAGAAAAATAAGCATAGATGACTATGGGAGCAACATAAAGAAATATCTAGTGCGTTTCTTTTGCAACGATCTAGGGAAATCTAATGTTCCCCCACCGTGGGAAGGCTATTTTTATTTATTTATTTATTATATTAATTTTGTGGTGTTTGCCTTTTGGGCAGCGGCGAATAAGGCGGAATTTATGGTCTCAATATTCTATTTGTTAAAATTATTTTTTATTTAAGAAAAATAAAAACTATTATTCCACCGTTCACGGATAAAGTATACATTTACTTTTGGCTCGAAGTTTAAGAAATAATAATATTTTAATTATAGTGGGTAGGTAAAAGTAGTGAAATGATATTTTTGCTCTTACTTTTTAGTATAAAAGTAATGATGTGATGTAAAGTAAGGATATTTGTGGAATAAAGTGGGATATTTAATGAAATGATTACTTTATAATTGAGCGTCTCAAAATAGAAATATATATACTTTGCAGCTGGACGGAGGGAGTACAATATTACAATTTTACACCAACATAATTATTATCTATTAAATTAATACACATCAAAATTAATTTTCAAAATTCAAACAAAACCTAGAAACCTAAGAGAACATAAATATTCAAACTCATTTTAAAATTCAAATTTAATTCAAATTCAAACTAATTTTATCCGTTACTCAATAAAAACAAACACACCTTAAATTTTTATTTAAAAAATTCAAATACTTTTAAAAATGTTATATTCCTTTAAAATCAAAACTAAAATATTAAGTTTTAAAAAAAAATTATCAAAAAGGTTCATAAATTTACATGTTTTAAATTCACTCCAAAACAAAAAATTTAATACATGATTACCTTATTGAAATGACATGTCAAGTGGTAGTGAAAAAATAATTTTCTGAGACCTAATTAGCCTATCATAATAAAGCAGCAATCCATATTTACACATAATAATATAACATACAATATATAATATAATTTCACAGAACATATTTTATTATTAATTTTTTAGCGTAATAAATATATTTAAATAGTACATACAACATATAGACTATAATGCATGCTTCAATATAACATAATATTATATTGCGCTGTATAGAACTATGCGTGCATTGTCCGTCTCTATTGTATATACTGACTAAGTCGAATTAGCAAGACGTCATCGTTGCCGTGTATTTTAATTTTAAAAATATGAATAATTCCAAAATATTACATCTAATTTATATATTTTTATCTGAAATATATTATGTTATAATTTTCATTTCAGTTTAAAATATAATGTCAAATATTCTCTTAGATCACTTTCTAATATTTATTTGATTGAATTTGACTATTTTAGAATGATTTTAAAGGCCATAATGCTTTGAAATATTACAAAAAACAAACCCATCATTTTCCAAATATTAAATATGATATTACTGTGTAGTTGACCAAAACTCTCTATGTGGAGTACCATGAACAATAAGCATGACAAAGAAAAAGAAGGCAGTAGTGGGGTACTAATTAAATTTAGAGAAAATTTGGATATTTTAAAATAAAATATTATTATTATTATTATTATTTTATTATAATAAAAGATATAATATAATGTAAAAATAAAAAAATAGGAAATGTTTGTTTGATTTTTATTTGTCACAAGCTTTTATTTTTTGTTTTGAATTTTGATTGAAATAATAACTATGGATCGAGTACTAAATTAATGGTACTGAATTATATTGAATGCCTTATAATATAATTTTTTAATTTTCATAATTAATTTTTATAATTAATATAATTAAATGTAATTAATATCTACTGCATTCATGCATTCAGCATAAGGTGTTGATATAATTCAGCATCTGATCTCTGATCCGTGATAGGGATGTCAACGGGGCGGATTTCGGCACGGATTCTGCAGGTCCCGAGACCCGATCCGCTAGAAAATATTAGGCTCCGAGACCCGCCTCGTCCCGCTTCCACTCGGCCTCAAACCCGTCCCGCGGATAAACTCGTTTTTTTTTAAAATATATAATAATAAATATCTTTTTAACAATCGAATACTAAAACAAATAGCATTAAAAATATTAAAAAAAAATCTAAAAACAATCAAATATTGATCCATAAAAATAAGATAAATAAATAAATAATATATTTTTATTATATAAATATACATATATTAGGTATAATAATTTTAAAAAATTATTTGGAGCAGACGACTAATTGAATTTTATGTTTAAAATTATTTAAGTAAATAGATAATATATTTTTATTATATAAATGTACATATATATTAGTTATAATAATTTTAAAAAATATCCGAGTTCGGGTCCGGATTCGGATTGGGGCAGACCGTAATCCGTCCCGAACCTGGCCGAGTTTAAAATTTTAAATCCACAATCTACCCCAAAACATATTATTTAGATCCGAATCCGTTCCATTAAGAGGGTCCGGGGCGGGTCCGGGGCTAACCCGCCCCATTTGACATCCCTAATCCGTGATGTTCAATAATAATATTTTATAGAAACGTGTTGGGATCAATATCAAAGATATATTTGAATAATTAAATTAAATATTTATAATAATCATTTTTCTTAAATTAATACAATATATATGAATAATAAAAGCAAATAAAAACATACAAAAAGTCAAAAAAAAAGTATAGGATATAAAAAATAATAAAATAATAAAAAAAATTATTATCCAACACATAATAGTTTTACAATTTCTTACTTTATAATAAAGCACATAAAACTATAAATATTAAACAAATATATTCAACGTATAATAGGTGCTAACATAAAATACTTTGTGTTTGTCTGGGCGATTGGATTTTAAATACACTATTTATTCCATTTTTTTTAAAAAAATATCAAATCAAATGCCTATTTTTATTTTTTAATATTATACTAAAAATTAATTTTACATTCAAAACATCATATCAACAGTTATTTATATTACATCATACAACTATTCAAATTCAAAATTTTTACTATTCAAATCTCAACTCAAAATCCAAACTCCGAACAAACACACCCGCCATATGCTAATTTGCTAGGTCTTACTACTAAGAATAGTCAAATATTGATGTTCTCGTTTTATACATTAATATATATTAAAATTAATAAGAAAAAAAAAACGTGAATATTATGTAGAATGTTTTTATAATAATATGTGTACTATATAATTAAAATATTACAAAAAATAAATATAAAAAATAAAAAAATCATACGGCTTTGGATAATTAGAATGGAATTAAATGTATTCTAATTTTTTTATTTTTATTTTTCGTTTATTAACTATGAAATTTTTACAAAAGTTTTTAATAGAAATATAATAATTTCTTTTACAAAATATCAATTCAATTTTTTTTAAATAAAAAATAAAAAATAAAAAAAATCACCAAATAAGTAAACATTAGAACAAGCATTAAAAGGGGAGGGGGGGGGGCGAATTTATTTTAATTTTAAAAATATACTCACTCCGACCCAAAAGAGATATTTCCCAAAAGAGTTATCTTATTTTTTTCATTTTTGTCGGTCCCAAAATAATTGTCTTGTTTACTTATTTAGTAGTTGTGGTTCCCACTTTATAACAAAATTATTCCTACTTTTTCATACTATCCCTAATTATTATTCTAACCTACTCTTTAAAATCATTAAAAAAATAAAGGCATTTTAGTCATTTACATTCTACTTTATACCAACTTTCAATTAAATATTATTATTCGTTAATTTTCGTGTCAACTCTCAATAAGACATCTCTTTCGACCGAGTATTATTTTTCTAAAATAATATATTTCATTACATAATAACAAATTATAGAAAACATCAATGGCTATATATATTGTAGTTATATATAAAATATTTTGTTATATTTTTTAAAATAAAAAATATTATAATTTTCATTAAAAGAATCAAACACTTGATGTTTTTAATATTATTTTTGTTTATTTAATTAAATGGTATGGGATACGGTTTGGGGGGTGCAGCCCCCTTGCCCCTTAATACGTGTATAATACCAATTAAACAATATTTTTCAGGAGAAAACTTGTTTAAGGGTGGTGGTTTGTGTATTCAAGTATGCTTTTTTTTTTTTTTTTGGATCAAAAAAAAAGAATGCTTTTTTATTATTTTAAAAATTTAAATTAAAAAAATACTATATTCAATTTGTATATTTAAAAAATGTACTATATTCAAAAGATATATCTATTCGAAAGATCATATTCAATATCTATATTTTATTTCAAAGATTTCAAATTCCTAAACATTCCCAATCATCAAAAAAAGTTAAAATACGACCTGTAGACTTTGATGATTTTAGGCCAAGAATATTCGATTGTGCGTCAACGCACAAGCTCACATAGCCGCCGACAAAATTAAAATGGAAAACGAGAAAAAGAAAAGAAAAGAAATACATATATATATATATATATATACTTATCCATGGTTATATGAAATATTACCTCACTCTCATTTAAAAAGAATTATTTGGAGTTTCGTAGTATATTAAAAAATAATAATATTTTATTTATGTTAGAATATTATTTATTTGTTTGTTTATTGTATTGTTTAATTTATCCGTTTTTGGACTATGTCTATAAATAGACCTTAATTTTATTATTTATGAATAATATTGTTGAAATGTGATTTAGATTTAGCGGTCTACTCGACCCGAAATTGAGGCGAAAAAATTGTTTCAATCGGCAGGATTCCTTTTGGGCCTATCCTAATTTAATAACAAATTGGTCTAGGGTTGAGGGTGTTTTGGGTGCTTATAAATAAATACCTTGGTTCCTAGCCGTATGGCACAATTGTAACTATTTGAATCAGTATAATAAAATCTCTCTGGTTCCTATTCGTGGACGTAGGTTGACACACCGTCACCGAACCATGTAAAACTTATGTGTTTTTTATTTGTTTTTTTTTCTCGTTTTCTCATAACAAGTGGTATCAGAGTCATATCTGATTAATTGAATATGCCCTCGTATAAGTTTGATCTTGAGAAGTTTAATGGATCGAATGACTTCACGCTCTGGAAGGTCAAGATGAGGACACTTCTGGTTCAACAAGAATGTGCAGCTGCGTTGGAGAGAGAAGATAAGTTTCCTAAAGACACGAAAGAGAAGACGAATAAGGAGATTTTGACAAATGTTCATTCCGCGATATTGTTGTCAGTTACTGATGAGGTGTTACGGGAGGTTGTAGATCAGACAACGGCTTTTGGGCTATGGAATAAACTGTGTGAGAAATACCAAAATAACTCTATCATGAATAGGCTATATCAGAAGCAACGTCTTTACACCATCCGGATGTCCAAAAGTACACAAGTAAAGGATCATGTTGATACCTTTAACTGTATTATTCTTGATCTTCAAGAGGTTGAGGTTAAAATAGATGATAGAGATCAAGCCCTAATTTTACTGTGTTCACTACCTGGTTCATATGAGAATTTTTTAGATACTATGATATACGGCAGAACTACAATTTATGTTAATGATGTGAAAGATGTCTTTATGTCCAAAGAATTGAAAAGAAAGGTTTCTCTGGAAGAGGGTTCTGGTTCAGGTTTGTTTGCAGATAGGGGAAGACCACAAGAGAGGGGTAATGGGAATGGAAGGTCGCGTTAAAAATCAAAATCTTCTGGCAAAGTTAAGTGTTGTCTTTGCAAGGAGAATGAACACATTAAAAGGAATTGTCCACAAAACAAGGGAAATACAAAAGTTGATTCTAGTAACAATGGCAGTGCTGCTGTGGTACAAGACAGTTCTGATGATGGGGACCTTGGTGAATTTCTGAAAGCGTGTAGTGCTAGTACTGTTGATTTCTGGATTATGGATACCGGTGCTTCTCACCATATGACGTTATCTTGTGATCTACTCACTTCTTTTAAGAAGTGGAATGGGACGGTGAAGTTAGGTGATGATGGGGTTCTAGCCATAAAGGGGACCGAGGTAGTGCAGATAAAATTACATGACGGTACTGTCAGAAAATTTGACTGTTGGTATGTTCTTGAACTCAGAAAGAACTTGATTACTCTTGGCGCCTTAGCCAAGAATGGTTTAAAATATCATTGTGAAGATGGGTGGGTGAAAGTCTTGAAAGGTGCTCTGGTGGTGATGAAGGGAAAACTGTAACATGGAATTTATTTTCTACAGGGCAGTTCAGTGATGGGAACAGCGGCAGTATCCCAATCCTTGGATAAGCATGATGACAAGACAAATTTTTGGTAGCGTTGATTGAGTCACATGAGTGAGCAGGGATTGCCTGTGTTGAGCAAGCAGAGTTTATTTGGTGGGGATGTGACAGGTAAAATTCAATTCTGTGAGGCTTGTGTAAAAGGGAAGCAACGCAGGGTGAGGTTTAGTACCAGTCATCACACTTCAAAACAAATTCTGGAGAATTTTTATTCAGATTTATGGGGTCCCTCTCCGGTGAAATCACAGGGTGGTTGTTCTTACTTTGTCATTTTCATAGATGATTATTCAAGAAAAGTCTGGTTGTACTTTCTGAAGACTAAAGATGAGGTGTTTGGGAAGTTCAAGGAGTGGAAGACCATGGTTGAAAAACAGATGAGTAAACAGGTCAAGACTCTAAAAACTGATAATAGGTTGGAGTTCTGCGACACTCCATTTGATGATTTCTGTAAGAAAGAAGGTATAGTGAGACACCGCACTGTACGACACCCACCACAACAAAATGGGGTTGCAGAACGAATGAAAAAAACCCTCACGGCGTGTGCTAGGTGTATGCTCATATTTGCTGGCTTATCTAAGCAATTCTGGGTTGAAGCAGTTAACACTGCTAGCTATCTGGTTAATAGATCTCTATCAACTGCAATTAACTTAAAAACTCCTCAAGAGGTATGGTCCGGTAAACCCTCTGATTACTCTAATATAAGAATATTTGGATGTCCTGCATACGCTCATGTGAATGATGGTAAATTGGAGCCGAGGGCGGTAAAATGCATATTTTTAGGGTATATAACAGGAGTCAAAGGTTATCGACTATGGTGTACATAAGGTAAAAATCCTGGTAAATTTCTTATTAGCAGAGATGTAACCTTTGATGAATCTACTATGCTTGATCAGAGTAGAGGTTGTGAAAGTATTGCAGGTACAAAAGATTGTGGTGCTGACCAAATGGTGGAGTTTGAGACTCATGACAGAGTTGTGTTAGAGAAAGAGAAGCAGGATAATACTATTGATCAATCCGATCAACCAGATCAGTAAAAGCCTCAGGGGAAACCGGTTGAGGGGGAAGCTGATGACTCTGGTACTGGGGTTGAAGATTACACAGCAGCAATAAAGGGAAAGAGAAATATTCAAAAATCAGTTAGGTTTGCAGGATGTGTCAATATATGTTATATGAATTATGTGGCTTATGCATTGGCAGTTGGTGATGATATTGGCTCTGATGAGCCAAAAGATATATAAAGAAGTTGTGGCGAGTAAAAATGCAAAAAACTGGATTATAGCAATGAATGAAGAGATGCAGTCCCTTGAAAAGAACAAGACTTGAGATCTTGTTGCACTACAAAAAAAGGTGAAGCCAGTGAGATGCAAGTGGGTCTTTAAAAGAAATGAGATAATTCCTGGTGTTGAACCTGCTAGGTTCAAGACGAGACTGGTGGCAAAAGGGTTCTTACAAAATGAAGGAATCGATTACCATGAAGTCTTTTCTCCTCTGGTAAAATACAAAACCATCCGGGTTATTTTGGCAATGGTGGGTGCTTTTGATCTGGAGCTGGAGCAGCTTGATGTAAAAACAGCACTCTTTCATGGTAATCTAGAAGAACGGATTTACATGTCTCAATCGGAGGGGTTCGACAGTTCTAAAGGGGACTAGGTATGCTTGTTAAAGAAATATCTATATGGCTTGAAGCAATCTCCGAGGCAGTTGTATAAGATATTTGATTCTTTCATGGTGTCTAATGACTATACTCGTAATCAGTTTGATAACTGTGTTTACTCGAAGAAAGTTTCTAGTGATTCCTTTGTGTATCTGTTGTTGTATGTGGATTATATGTTAATTGCAGCTGAAAATATGGTTGTAATTAATGACTTGAAGGCTCTATTAAATGGCGAGTTTGAGATGAAGGATTTGGGTGCGGCAAAGAAAATACTGGGTATAGAGATCTGACGTGATAGAGAAGCAGGACGGCTATGAGTTTCTCAAGAAAAATATATTGAGAAAGTTTTGCAGGCATTCTCTGTTGATCAGACCAATTTGGCGGCACACTTTAAACTTGATCGAAGCACTATACCAACTACAGATGAAGAGGTTAGCTACATGAAGACGGTTCCATATTCAAGTGTAGTTGGAAGTCTTATGTATGCGATGGTATGTACGAGACCGGATCTCGTTTATGCGGTTAGTGTGGTGAGCAGGTTTATGACTAATCCGGGTAAAGCTCACTGGGGAGCTGTAAAGTGGATCTTGCGATATCTAAAAGGAGTGTGTGATATTTGTCTGGTATATGATGATAAAGGCCATGGTGATGGTCTGGTTGGCTATGCAGACTCTGATTACGGGGGTGACTTGGTGAAACGAAGATCACTGACTTGTTTTATCTTCACTCTATTTGGAACTTTCGACAACTGAGGCAACCTGCATGTCAATGACTGAAGATATTAAGAAGGGTATCTGGTTACATGGTTTGGTGCAGAGTTTGGGTCTGAAGATGGAGAAACCGGTGTTATTCTGTGATAGTCAGAGTGTTTTGAGTTTGGCTAAAAATCCAGTGTATCATGAGAGAACCAAGCATATTGATGTAAGGTTGAATTTTATCCGTGATGTTCTAGAGGAAGTTATGTTTTCTATTTAGAAAATAGCTACATAACACAATCCAGCTGATATGTTGACAAAGACGCTACCAACGGAGAAGTTCGAGCACTGTTTGAACTTGGTGAATATTCGCAGGAGGTAAAAGTCCTTTCGGGGCATCTGGTAGGAAGAAGACGACTGAGAGATACTGATGAACCTTTGGCGGTTGGAGAAACTCCAAGTTACGGTGGAGATTGTGAAAACGTGACTTAGATTTAGCGAGCTACCCGACCCGAAACCAAAACAAAAAGGTTGTTTCAATTGACAGGGTTCCTTTTGGGCTTATCCTAATTAATAACAAATGGGTCTAGGGTTTTGGGTGTTTTGGGTGCTTATAAATTGATAACTATGGTTCCTAGCCGTATGACACAATTGTAACTCTCTGAATCAGTATAATAAAATATCTCTGGTTCCTGCCCGTGGACGTAGGTTGACACACCGTCACTCAACTACGTAAAACCTCTGTGTTATTTATTTGTTTTCTTTCTCGTTTTCTCATAACAAATATATTTTTCACAATTTTTCCAAATTCTAACATGGTATTAGAGTCTTAAGTCTCAAGTTCGAATCCCACCATCCCCAATTTGTCATTGTCCACGGGCAAGTTTAGTTTGGTAGCGTTTATCCCCCTTGTCCGTAAGGGGCCTCTTAGTTGACTCTCGTTTATGTATTCTAACAGCTTAAAATTTTAGGTAAATCAGTCATTTATATCATCTAATATGGTATACGATTTATGGACAATAGCAAGGGCATAAGGGGGGTTTGTTTTATCCATACCTATTATGTATTTTGTTTGTTTATTTTATTATTTGTCTTATACGTTTTGGACTATACCTATAAATAAGTCTTGACTTTATGATTTATGAATAATACAATTTTCACAATTTTTCCAAATTCTAACAATTAGTTAGTGGAAGTATGTAAAATATTTTAACATTTTTTTCTCTTTGATATTATGTAAAAATTAAATGTACGTGTAACGGTATACTTTTAATTTAAATAAAAGTTAAGGGTATTTTGATATTAATGTGTGATTAGTTTCACTAAAAAAAATAGATACTTTTTAGTGGGATAGACAAAAATGATAAAAATGATGAATTATGACAAAGGCGGGAGTATCAAAGAAAAGAAAATGAATTTTAGGGTTTTTTTTTTTGGGTTTGATATTAATTTGAAATGAAGTATTGATTTGAGTTTTTGTTTATACTCCCTCCGTCCCATTGAAAGGTTACCATTTTTATTTTCGTCCGTCCCAAAACAAGGTTACCATTTCCTAATTTAGTAATTGTACTACATACTTAACATAAAAAAATACCCTTTCAACTTACATTATAATACTAATAGGGGTATTTTTGTTTTTTTTACTACAATCCTAAATAATACTAATATTCAAAAATCTATGTGCAAAAAGCAAATGTCACCCTTCCAATGGAACGGAGGGAGTATAATATTTTAATTTGATGCAATATTTTATGAGAAAAAAAATATATTTTAAAAAAAAAACCGTATAAAATGAATAATAGTAATTTGGATTTCAAATCGCAACCTTGATTGTTAGAATTTGTAAGCAATATGTTTTTATTCCTATTTTTGCTAATGTATGTAAAGTAGCAACAATAATAGTATTAGGGTGTGTTTGTTTGGGGTTTGGATTTTGAATTGGAATTTAAATAGTAAAAATTTTGAATTTGAATAGTGATATGATGTGATATAAATAAATATTGATGTGATATTTTTTTAATGTAAAATTAATTTTTAGTATAATATAAAAAAAATAAAAAAAATATGTGTGTTGGAGAAGTGATTTATCGAACAAAACACATTCAAACACTTTAAAGGGCCAACTCCCGAAGCGTGGGTGGTCACAGTTATAACTACGTTTCAACAACGAAAAACAATGCAGAACATAAAACAACAATAAGATAAGGTGTTTGTTGACTCGGTTCGATTATCAACCAATCTACATACAGGAGATTCCAATCTATGAGACATTCTACTAATAAGTGTTTATTACAGAGTATAAACAATCACAACTCATTCAACTCAAACTTCTATCATAGTCTACCTTGGAAAATACCTCCACAAGTTCACGTTGTCACAAACGTATACTGGCAATGATCATATAGCAAAGCCGCTCAGAGTTTGATCATCCTCTCCGGTTGGAACTCCTTTAACTCCGATCACGTCGACCTCTCCAGTGAATTTTTATGTCAAAAACTCATTCAAACTAGGAGAATCTATATGGATGGAGGGATGAGAGCTTCACTCAATATTCTTCTATCTAAAGTATGATCTCCAAATCACTCATCACCAATCTTCAACCCTATTCGTTGAGTAAATCACTCACATTTCTAGAATAAAAGATTTCACATTAATTTTCCTTTGCACCGAAATGGAAGGAGTGAGTTTCCATGTTTTGATATTTCCTCAAATATGTCTTTTGTCTTTTGGAAAGTCTTTGTTGCATAAATTAAGACACCATTAGTTCATATGCCAAAATAACTTAGAGGAATTTCTATTCGCAATGTGTTTGATTTGATGTTTTTGAAAAAAAAAATTGAATGAATAATATATTTGGGGGAAAATTCCCCAAACAAATACACCCTAAAGAAAACTAAAAGTTGAAAAAAAAACTGGAAAGATATATAAATAAGAATGGAGAATAGAGCAAATGTGAGAAGTCAAAAATATATCATAAAATCCACTCAAGTTTCAATACAAATCAATTTTATATAACATAAACATATATTACTATATTTATTTTTTTATTTAACAGAAAAATAGAATCATAAAATATAACTTATTGAAAATATTGAAAAATATTGTGTAGATAGTACTCCATAAAATATTGAAAAATATA
Organism: Andrographis paniculata; assembly: GCF_009805555.1. Taxonomy (NCBI): domain Eukaryota; kingdom Viridiplantae; phylum Streptophyta; class Magnoliopsida; order Lamiales; family Acanthaceae; genus Andrographis; species Andrographis paniculata. The sequence continues at coordinate 3,314,267 of NW_026137583.1, read as the reverse complement.
TTAAACGAAAAATTTTGAATATACATATCGTGAAAATATTTTAAGGTAAAACAAACACGGTTGTGGTTTGAAATTAGTTTGAAATTGATCGGTGATTTAATTTTTTTGTGTAGATAGTACTATCTTCATCCCAAAAATATAATTTTATTGTGTTGGGCACGAAATTTAAAAAATATTGATATTATATTAGTAGTGGGTAAAAAGTAAGGATAAATGACTTTTTGCCCTTGTGACTATATTAGTATAAAAAGTAGTGTCAATTGTGTAATAATAATGAAAAAATATGAATAGTTTTATGGTGATATGGTTATTTATGAAAATGAGACTATTGTTTTGGGACGAACAAAAGTGATAAAAAGACTATTATATTGGGACGTAGAAAGTAATTTTTATGTAATATTTTGTTTAAAAAAAAAGTATGCTTTGTAAAGAAAAAAATAGAATATTTATATTAGAAATTGTGTTAAATAAATAATATTAATTTCAATTTGAAATTATGAAAGAACAATCAATTTGAATAAGTTTAATTTTTTATTAAATTAATATTTTTTAAATAAATTAATAAAATATTTTATTAAAATTATAAGTTATAATAATAGTAAGATAAAAATAAATACATTGAAATTTCCATGAACTTTGGGAAGTCCAACATAGACTTTGACATTTTTAGTTACATCTTTCCCATCTAGGGAGATAGGAGGAAAAGAGAGGAGAGATAAATTGTATTAATTATTTAATTTTTTTATCTCTTCAATTTTAAATATTTATTTATTTTATTTTTTATTATGTTGAATGTTGAAATTAAAATATTAATATATATAACATTTATTTAATTATATATCTAAATATAATTATATATTTTAAAATATTTTTAATTAAATATTTTAAATCAGTTTAATTATAATACATTTTTAAAAAATTTATATAATAAATATAATACTCTCTCAGTTTAATTTGAAATGACTCATTTTATTTTGGACATATTATTTAAGGTAATGTAGTTAATTAATTAATAATACTGAGTTATAATATTATATTGCTCCCTCAATCTCATAACAAAGTATTTATTTTTTTCATTTTAGTTCGTCTCATAACAAAGTATTTATTTCATTTTTAGTAATTGTATTATCTACCTAACATTACAAATATCTTTACAACTTACAATATATTATGTCATTACTTTTATATCACACAATACTAATAAAATTATTTTAGTCATTTCTACTTTATTCATATTATATCTCGATATAATACTAATATTTCTAAAACCCAGTTCAAAAAGCAAATGAACACATAGTTATGGGACGGAGGGAGTATTATATTTTATATAAGTATTATTTTTAGTAATTTTAAATTAATAATTAATATATATAATTAAAAATAAATTTGAAATATGTGTTTAAATATTATACCTCCGTAAAATATATTTAATATGAATATCATTTTATAAAAAATAAAATTTTAAATAATACAAATAAATATACAGATATATATTTGTATATTTATAATTAAGATAAATTAATTTATAAAAAATGTCGAGTTTAAAATGTAGAAAATTTGTTTATTAAGGAAAGTGATATTATAAACTTAATTTATATTTGTTAAATATATTTAATTTTAATAAATTTTACAAAAAATAAAAACATGTTAATTAAAAAGATACAAAAAAAAAAATTGAGACAATTAAAATAAGACGAATGAGTAATAATTTACAATAAAATATTTAAATAAATATATTTAAATTAACTAAATTTTAAATTATTAGAATTAGTATTAATAATTAATTTAATTGGTATACTTTATATATTTTTATTCTTACTACTTTTAAATAAAATTATGTTTATCCATATTTTAGTTTCAATAAATATTTTTTTATTATAAAATAAATTATATCACATTACATATTGTGTCTAAATAAATATTTTTATTAGTATGTTATTTCAAATTTTATTATATAATTTTATTTATATATTATAGGGGTATAATACTAAAATTATTTTAGTTTCTTTCACCTCCTCTTTGTAACCAAATGTAAAAATACTATTTTTCATTCTCTTCATTCCATATGGATTTGTGACCGTGAGGTTTCAGGGTTCAAACTTCTGACGCCTTAGGTCCACCTGTCACATATGTTCGTCCAGTGTGACTTTTCCGTCGAGCTTGATTTGTAGGATATTAAGTTTGGCCGGGAGTTTACCCAGTGCGCACTTTCGGACAGCGACTACAAATTTCCACGTCATCCAAAAAAAAAAACACAATTATAATTTTAATATTTTCTTTTCTTCCTTAAAAACTCTTCCCTCCTTTGAACCAAACATACCATTAGAGAATATGTACTAAATCTTATTTTGTATATATATATACTAACTCTTATTTTGTAAGGATGCACAAAGTAAAAAAGGTCCATTAGTTACAAAATACATACGAGACTTTAATTTTTCGACACTATTTCTCAATTGTGATTTTGAAAAATAATAATAAATAATACAAAATTTTTCTTACAAAAATAAAAAAGTCAAAAAAAATAATAAATTTAAATACTCATTATAAAAAATCAAATATTTAATTTAAAATAATATATTTTATATTTTTAATACAATATTTCTCATGCAATATATAAAAAATCTATTCATCTAATAACCTTGCATGAACAAAAGTTTTTCGAAGTTTCGGTAGTACTATCTTCGTCCGGCTCTAAAGGTCTCATTTACTCATTTACTTTTTTGCGTGTTGATTTTTAAATATTAATTATTATATGAAAACATAGTTACTAAAAAATTGCAAAAATACCTTATAATATTAATAGAAGGATATTTGTACAAAATATTATACAAATATAAAAATATTTTTAATATTAAATATAATAAAAATAAAAAATAAATATCATCTTAGAGGCGGATAAAGAGAATATTTATTTTTTAAATATATATATATAAGTAAATTCCAAGGACCCCACTTTAAATATATTTAGACGAAGAAAACAAGAAGGATTCGCCCCCAGTAAGAAAAATACAGAATTGCCGACCGACTTATACGTAATGGAAGAAGCTTCCTACGACTAAGTCATACTCATGCCGAGGGTGTACGACGACTGGGAGAGACTGGTTCACGCTGTTCTCGACCGGGAGGAGCTCCGGCGACTTGCGCTCTGTCCTAGCTTCAGCAGCTCGAGTTCCGCCGATTTCAGTTTCGACCTCTCCATTGATGATTTTGAAGGTACTACTACTTTCATCATTCTTCACTCTTTCACCCACACTTTAATTTCTCAGGAATTTTGATTGTTAAAAAATTCTAGGGTTTCCTCGGCTTGTGTTAATTGTTCTCGATTTCTTCCGAAAATTGATTTGATTCTAGATGAGAACGCATCCAATCGAGTTATTCGGAGAACATTTATATTCGTGTGCCAGTGTGTTGAGAATTAGGAAGATCTTGTTTGAGGACATAAATCTGATTATTATGGTGGATCTGTATTGGTAATTGTTTGTCTTTCTGTCCATGGAATGTTCATGAGTTTCCGCTTCCAAATGTGAACTCATTTTTATTTACAGTAAAGTTGAGGTCATAGTTGTTGATTACCTTTGGGAATGGCACTGCCATTAATGTATCTTATTTGAGCTCCAGTTTCTGGAAGAACTACAAGTGATGAGCAGAGGCCTCAAGACGACACACCGTCCCATCAAATTTATTGCAAGACATTCACCTTTCACGAGCTGGCCATTGCTACAAGAAATTTTTACAGCGACTGTGTTATAGATAAGGGAGGTTATGGCAGAATGTATAAAGGACGTCTGCAGGGCTCCAATCTTGTACGCCATTAAATCACTAAACTATCACATTGCTCTACATTTTGAGATTTAGGTTTAACTATTAATCGATTGTTTAGGTTCCTTTGTGTAATTTGATAAGATGGTCTCTCTCTCTGTTTGTGGTATTTTGGTTTTGTAGGTTGTTGCAGTAAAGGTAGTCGAACGAATTGACAAGAACAGAGAATTTCTTGTCGAGACATTGATGCTGAGTGTTCTACACCACACTAACATTATAAACTTAATCGGATATTGTAGTGAGGGAGATCATAGGCTCCTTGTTTATGAATATTCGCCGCTTGGCTCTTTGTATGATCACCTTCATGGTACAAAACTTAATTAACCTCTGTTAGCCATTTTCGATACATAAAAATGTAGCTTATGGTATTTTCTTACATATATATCCTTGCAGGCCCTATGCCGGGTAGGGAAAATCTCGACTGGAACACGAGGATGAAAATAGCTGCCGGAGTAGCCAAAGGATTGGAGTATTTGCATGACAAAGCTAATCCTCCTGTTATCCACCGTAATTTGAAGCCCTCTAGCATTTTGCTCGGGCAGGGGTATGAACCAAAGATATCTAATCTGGGATTCGCAAAACTCGGACCCTTTGGGGACAAAACTCATGTAAGCACACGGGTTATGGGTACTTATGGATATTGTGCACCAGAGTACGCCATGACGGGGAAGCTGACCATGAAAGCAGATGTCTATAGCTTTGGTGTTGTTCTTCTGGAGATTGTTTCCGGCAGAAAAGCAGTCGGCGATTTAGAAAATGGAGAAGTCCTGAGCATCATTCCATGGGTATGATCCAGCTAGCTGCAGATGATTATTGCATTTCTATTAACTTGTCAAAGATAATCATCTGATCCTTAATTTAGCATATCTTCGAGTAATTGTTTCTGAGTAATCGTAATGTGCATTATTTTCCAGGTTAGACCATTATTAATGGAAAGAAAGTACGTGCAGATAGTCGATCCTGCTCTGGGAGATCGATATCCATTTAGGTCATTGTCCCAAGTTCTTGCTGTGGCAGCGATGTGTATTCAGGAGAAAGATGAGTCACGTCCAACAATGGTGGACGTTGCTGCTGCTTTAACTCATCTGTCTTCGCTGAAATATAAGGTTGAAGCTCAAACAGGCTCTGCTGGGAACTCTGCTTGAAAGAAATATGTATAAAGACAAGCAAGCAACTATAATTATTCAGGTTTGTGCTATGTTATGTTATGCTTTCTGTTGTGTATCTCTATTTGACACAGTAGATTTTCTTGATGGAGGACTGTAATCAGAAAATTTTTAGTAAAATTCAAATTAATGACCCTACTGACATCCCACAAACCAAATCTGAACACAAATGATATATGCAGTGGAATGTAATGCAAACTCTCAAAGTTTGTTGTGTTCAAATATTGTCATCTGCTTGTTGTTTGCTGTGCAGAATGAAACGAAACAAATGGTACACCAGTGTGTGTGGACCCAGTTCGGCCCTCAACCGGCCTACGTCTGGGGGTACCAACCCAGGGCGATTCCACTGACTAAGGCAGGAACAAGATACATAGCTCCTCACACAAACTCCACAAATCTCTTGTCACAAACATTCAACTAAAATGCATTGGTGTCCCTACACCACATGCAAGTGCACGTTGCTTCGTAAAGGCAAGTGTGCAAGGCCGAAACCACCGTTGCCTTGTTCTCTGAGATGGGACGAGGGTGTAGGCAGCTTCACCCTTTCTTCATTCAACTCTTCTTGGAATCCACTTTGCATCAAACAAACGCTCGGCAGTTTGTTGACACAACAGACAACAGCGATCCCTTCATGATATGATTTTGGCTTCGAATCTCCAGCAATTTCGACTGAGTTCAGACCCAAATGATTGACAAAATCTTCCCAATTTTTTCTACTCAAAATATGGACTAACCTCACAATGAAAATTCCTCAAAATAAAAGAGTACTCTCCCCCTCGACAAGAAGTATGACTAAACTATTACATAATTGGATTTTAGCTTTTCATAAATAAATAATGATGAAAAGAAAATCTCTAAATTTCTAGCTCTAAGCTCACGAAACTCCCTCATAATTTCTCTCTCAATCAATGATGAAAAGCTTGAAGAAAGACAAACCTAGGAAGTATGTATATATAGAATATACAATCCTTCCTTTGGTCAATAAAAAATCGACACAATAAGCTTCCAATTGATCAAACAAATTTGGATATATTCAAAGACATGTATCTGACCATAAGAGAGGAAATTTGACATATCTATATTCTCATAAATGTCCTTAGAAAAGATGATAGTCAAATATATGCATCTTTTGGAATGGGAGTGAGAGACTTTATCTTCATGTTTGTCTTCTGTTTGTATATAATCTAGTGGGACAAAACCATTGTCTTTGTGTGCAGTAGGACATTGAGATATATATCTTGTCTCATCTTGAAGCTTTTTAAATGACCAAAACATAACCATGAACTCGAGCAGGGTTGCAGTTATGCATACAACTGATTAGTCGTCTGATTTATCTGAGGATCCAAAAGGGTCCTCCTTTTTCTTATTTCTCTTTTACTTTTCAAATCAATGCTACAACAATTTCTTTTTTTTTTTTTTTTGTACTTTTTGCCTATGAAATATTGAGGATTTGAATTGTCTTTTTTTTTTTTTTTTTTTTTTATCTCCAACGAGACTTTCTCCAGCTAAAAAAACAATGTGGTAAAACATTCTACATCAACAGTCAGCATGGACACACATGCACCAGTTGGTGGTCTGAACATTTTGCGAATCCCCGATACATTAAACAAAATTTCATACCAACACTTACAGGTCAGTCACCGATCAAGACACTATACCAATTCGGGTTAGAAGTGAACATTGTTGTAATGTATAAAATTGGTGTAACAATTGAATTAAGGTTAAGAAATTTAGAAAACAATATTGAAGCAAAATACTTCAAAAGGTTGACAGTGAGTGTTATAAATGATGTTGGTTAATCTATAGATAATTTAATTGAAGGTTGGAATTTAACTAATACTCTTTGTTCCAGCTAAAAGTATCTCAGTAATTTTTTATTATTTTTTAATACACATTCTATTTATAATAAAAAAGCTTTATTTGTTTATAATTTTATTATTTCTACTTTAATAAAAAATAACAAATTTGTCATTATTACATTAATAAATTCTTTATAATACCTTTTTTTTTTATTTATCTCATTTTAATATTATAATATCATTATATCTTAATTTGTGTATCCATCTAAAGTTTATAATTTTTCCGGACAAATGTGAGTGAAATGAATTAAAAAAAGTAATTGACTAATTATATGAATTATTGAACCAAAATTTTGGGCTTTAAGATAATGGACTTGCAGAGTTTAGGCTTGACTTTATGTGTTAAAGTTGAATGTATCCCAGTAATACAAATGAAATTATATGTTTATATATATATATATATTTGTCCGATAAAATTATATATTATTATTACTCCGTCCACACACTAATGTTCTATTTTTCTATACTTTTCTATTTGAAACGTCTAAAAATAATTGTCCTCTTTCTATTTTTATACATAGAATTTTATCTTTTTACCCTTACTTTATTTATTTTTTTTATATCTATATACAAAATAAATGATTATTTTGTCAATTTACAACCAAAAAATTAATTACCTAAAAAAATCGTGTAAATATCACTTTAAGACATTAGAAAAATGATCGGAGGGAGTATTATTATTATCATAATTATTTTTTATCTATCCGTTAAATATATTATCATTATTATTATTTCTGCAAAATGTCTCTTTTTGCAGAAAAAGGGATTTCCCTCCAGATAATTAGTAGAGATATTATAAATTTCTGACGCCATAACAAAATAAAATCTGACATGATATATTTTCATTTGATAGTACAACTCATTCTATTGATTTAAATTTTATGAACATGTCTATATTAAAGATGATATAAGCACTATGCTAAAATCTATTCATTGTACTCTATTGAATATGAAATGGGTATAATAGTCCCTCCGTCTCAGATACCATGTCCACGTTGCCGTTTCTATCCGTTTCATATACCATGTCATTTTTCTTTTTTAAAAAATGATTACACACTTTAATCTCATTTTAAATTTTTAAATTTTATTTTTTTTAATTTTAATTAAACTAATTAGTTATCTTAGTCTTAATTTATAATTATTTATATTATAGAATAATTATTTTCACTAATACATTCTTAATTATCTACTAATTACACCCCTGTCTACAGTGCAGCAGACACGGTATCTGAGACAGAGAGAGTAATCTCTAAGTTTCCATACAAATAAACCTCCCTCGGGACTACGATTATGCATACAAAACAAAAATGAAAGTAAACAAAAACAACAATAAATGAATAAAAAGGTGATTAAGATCAAACCAAACATAAATTAAATTGTAAATCAAATCCAAAAAGATCATAGCATGTAATAGTCTTCCTAACTACGACAAAACAAACATTGGAATGGACTTCAATCAACATCAGGATACTGTAAAATTTCAGACAAATAAAGGACTAAACGGCTAACTTAAGCAAGCTTCCGGGTCATATCTAGCGAGTGGAAGTTAGGATAAATAGGAATTGAAAAAAAAAAAACAAAAAAAAAAAAAATGAAAAATGAAGAACAAAGAAAAAATTAAAGCATGGAATTTGAAAGGAATTGTATAGATCAACATAAAATTATACTCGCTCCGTCTCAAAACAATAGTCTCATTTTGTCATTTTCGTCCGTTCCAAAACCATAGTTGTCAATAACGCGCTATAGTGGCGTAGCATAGCGGAAAAGCACTTTGCTGCTACTGCCACTCCGCAATTCCGCGTTTACGCAAAAGGAATATAACTTTAACTATAAAATGTACTTTTTTATTATAATATAGACAAAAAAAAAATATTTATCTTAAATCTTAATTAAATTTTTAAATTCATTTTTAGAAAAGAAACAAATTAAAAAGCCAAAAGTTTGCAAAATTTGATTTCTATCAAGTATAACCAAAATTTGTTAGCTCATAATGGTAGCAATGATGTGATTGGTCCTATTGTTTTGAATGATTCCAATGAGTGGTTAATTAAATAAGTTGATAATTTCGGAAGATAAGTTAGTCTTTGACAATGATAATTTGACTAGATGAGTTGTTGTTAATGCTAATAGGTCTGCAATCTACACTAACATACAAACATCAATACATCAATGAGAAAGAAAGTTATAGATACTTCGAGCTCTAAAAAGGGAAATGATATTATACAAGGTGACGAACATGCAATTGAATAAATTGATGAGAATTAAGAAGAGAAAAAAAAATATATAGACAAAAGTAATTAAACAGTGAAGATGATGAAAATGAAGAATAAAATTTTTTATCAGATTTTGAATCTGATTAGCTTTGATATTGTTGGGGTGAGAATAAGTGTTGCACCAATAAATTCTCATACACTTATTCAAATGGGCCAACTCCCGAAGCGTAGTTATATCACAGTTAACGGCGACTTTTCAATGAAATAAATGCATAGTCCAAAGCAATAAATGACAAGTTATTTGTTTACCCGTTTCGGATATAAATCATCCTACATCTGGGGGATACCAATCCAGGAGATGTTCATTAATCAGTGCTGATTAAGAACAAAACAACCAAACATCCTTCAACCCAAACTACAAGCTGATTACCTAGGAAATTCCCTCCACAGGCATATGTTGTCACAAACGCGTACCGACAACTAACAACAAGCTGGGTTGCTCAGATTCTGAATGTTCCCCTGATCGGAACTTCGATCTCCCTTCAACCAACGAACTTCTTCGGCAAGATAATAGTTATATCACTCACTCAAAGCATGGAGATGGAAAGGAAGAGGTTGAGATGATTGATACAATATTTCTCTCACTACACACTCTCTCAAAATCACTCTCTTACTTCCCACTAAACTCGAGCTGAGTTAAGCAACCACAGCAGCCATTGATTTGACATGCAATTAATTCCCTTGATATAAACAAGGTACGGTCTGTATCTAATAACTTCTGACTACAAGAGAACAAACTCAAAGTGTCCATTTTGTCTTGAGCAACCACCATTCCTAGGAAAGACAAAAAGACAACTTGATGGGACTCCACAAGTTGAGTCAAATGTTGCTGTTTTTGGTAACTAACGACCACAACAGCAGAAAGAAGTATTGTCAATATGCCAAAAATAGGTGAAGGGATTTTGATCAACTTAACAATCTCCTCCATTTTGGCATATGTGACCACGCACACTGTGCAGGAGATTATCTCCCACACTCAGCAAAGCAATCCAATAATTCAAAAATCAAGTTAAAACTTAGATTACAGGCCAACAAGCAAAATAAGGCTACACGCAACCTATTTAAATTAGAAAGTTGAGATAACAACAGTTCCAGCAACCACAAATTCAAAAACAACAACAAACATTTCCAACAGCAGAAGCAGACAACCAAAACATGACAACAGTAGCACGACTCCCACTTTTTGCTGCACCTTCTATTCAGCAACCCCTCTTTCTCCTGCACCTCTTCCCCTTGCGCGGAGCAGATGCCAAAAAAGGTTGGGAGATTGTTAAGTTAATCAAAAACCCCTTCACCTATTTTTGGCATATTGACAATACTTCTTTCTGCTGTTGTGGTCGTTAGTTACCAAAAACAGCAACATTTGACTCAGCTTGTGGAGTCCCATCATGTTGTTTTTTTGTCTTTCCTAGGAATGGTGGTTGCTCAAGACAAAATACACTTTAAGTTTGTTCTCTTGTGGTCAGAAGTGATTAGATACACACCATACCTTATTTTTATCAAGGGAATTAATTGCATGTTAAATCAATGGTTGTTATGGTTGCTTAACTCAGCTCGAGTTTAGTGGGAAGTAAGAGAGTGGTTTTGAGAGAGAGTAGTGAGAGAAATATTGTATCAATCCTCTCAAACTCTTCCCTTCCTATCTCCATGCTTTGAGTGAGTGACATATACTATTATCTTGCCGGAGAAGTTCGTCGGTCGAAGGGAGATCGGAGTTTCGATCAGGGGAACATTCATAATCTGAGCAGCCCAGTTTGTTGTTAGTTGTCAGTACGCGTTTGTGACAACATATGTCTGTTGAGGGAATTTTCTAGGTAATCAGCTTGTAGTTTGGGTTGAAGAATGTTGGGGTGAGAATAAGTGTTGCACCAATAAATTCTCGTACACTTATTCAAATGGGCCAACTCCCGAAGCGTAGTTATATCACAGTTAATGGCGACTTGTCAATGAAATAAATGCAGAGTCCAAAGCAATAAATAACAAGTTATTTGTTTACCCGATTCGGATATAAACCATCCTACATATGGAGGATACAATCCAGGAGATGAAATGGGGGTTGCTGAATATAAGGTGCAGCAAAAAGGAGGAGTCGTTACTACTGCTGTAATGTTTTGGTTGTCTGCTTCTGCTGTTGGAAATGTTTGTTGTTGTTTTTGGTTTTGTGGTTGTTGGAACTGTTGTTATCTCAAATTTCTAATTTGAATAGGCTGTCTGTAGCCTTATTTTACTTGTTGGCCTGTAATCTAACTTTTAACTTGATTTTTGAATTATTGGATTGCTTTGCTGAGTGTGAGAAATTATCTCATGCACAATGTGCGTGGTCACATATGTCAAAAAGGGGGAGATTGTTAAGTTGATCAAAAACTCCTTCACTTATTTTTGGCATATTGACAATACTTTTTTCTGTTGTTGTGGTCGTTAGTTACCAAAAACAACAACATTTGACTCAGCCTGTGGAGTCCATCAAGTTGTCTTTTTGTCTTTCCTAGGAATGGTGGTTGCTCAAGACAAACTGGACACTTTGAGTTTGTCCTCTTGTGGTCAGAAGTGATTAGATACACACCATACCTTGTTTGTATCAAGGGAATTAATTGCATGTCAAATCAATGGCCGTTGTGGTTGCTTAACTCAGCTCGAGTTTAGTGGGAAGTAAGAGAGTGGTTTTGAGAGAGTGTGTAGTGAGAGAAATATTGTATCAATCCTCTTAACCTCTTCCCTTCCCATCTCCATGCTTTGAGTGAGTGATATACACTATTATCTTGCCGGAGAAGTTCATTGGTCGAAGAGAGATCGGAGTTCCGATTAGGGGAACATTCAGAATCTGAGCAGCCCAGCTTGTTGTTAGTTGTCAGTACGCGTTTGTGACAACATATGCCTGTTGAGGGAATTTCCTAGGTAATCAACTTGTAGTTTGGGTTGAAGGATGTTTGGGTGTTTTGTTCTTAATCAGCACTGATTAATGAACATCTCCTGGATTGGTATCCCCCGGATGTAGGATGGTTTATATCCCAACCGGGTAAACAAATAACTTGTCATTTATTGCTTTGAACTCTGCATTTATTTCATTGACAAGTCGCCGTTAACTGTAATATAACTACGATTCGGGAGTTGGCCCATTTTAATAAGTGTACGAGAATTTATTGGTGCAACACTTATTCTCACCCCAACAGATATATCTCTATTACACAATAGTGATCTAATTTTTTTTTGCTTACATAACCATCTAATAGTTATGATCATATATATATTTTTTGACATTTTATTGGCTTGGGTGATATTTATTAAATTTATTTATAGATTTTTTTTTTATGTATTTTTGTTATAATTTTGTATATATAATAATTTTATATATATATATTCTTAAATATTTAAATAGCAGTCATACCGCTATCTGCTATCCCGCTATAGCATTTTAGATATTAACCGCTACGCACCGCTATCCATGATTGACAACTATGTCCAAAACAATAGCCTCATTTTCATTTTTGCTAATAAGCTCTCCATTTTTTTACAAAACTATCTCCACTTTTTTCACAAAATTACATAAACTATGGGCATTTTGGTCTTTTAAAAATATTTTTACACCCGCTATCAATATAATACTATTATTCCTTAATTATCGTGTCAATCTCAAATGTCCCTATTGTTTTGAGACGGAAGGAGTATTTGATTTGTGTTGGCTAAATAAATGAGCAAGAATAAGGAAAATAAATAAATTAGATTTGTTGTGTTGGTTGGATGTGTGCTTCTCCGTCCGCCTCTTTTGTTTCTTGCCAAAAGGCTTCGTTCACTTCAATTCATTACTTCATTTAGGACAACACATAGCAGTATAGCATGCCGAATCTCATCAGAATTCCAAAATTAAGCGTGTTTGGACAAAAAAGTCCTCGTATTGCACCAAAAACAAGAATTCATTTATTTGTTTTTGTAACTTCTTCGCATTAATCTTCCTTAAAATAAAAAATTAACACGTCTCGTAAATCCTCTCATTCGTTGCCCCTGTTTCTAACTTTCAATTTTCACGCATCATTTCTCGCATTATGTCCTCTCATTATCCCTTTATCGATTACTAGTATTCTCAAAAAGTTCTTTGGGTCATGGGCTATCTTTCCGAATAAAATTCCTTGGCCATTCATATCCCTCAAAGATACATTAAGCAACATTTGGCTACATTCCTTTACTTATTTTCAGGCCAAATCCAATTCTAACGCTTGAAATTTATTTAATGGTTTATGTTCAAAGGTTTAAACTTGTACGAGGTTTGAGATATAATTTTTGAATTTTAGATTTGTTATCTAGGATTTAAGTTCACTATTCTATTATGATAACTCTGACATATAATCTTTTATTAGAGTTTGAGATTTGTTATTGGGAACTTGAAGTTTGTTTTCTAATAGTTAAGATATGTTATACTTTGAGGTTGTTATTGAATTATTATTTTACTTTTTTGGCCATTTATTTAAATTAAAGTCATTGAATGACAAAATCATTTAATGGAAGGGACTAAGGATGAGTTAGATGAAATTGTGGAAAATTTATAAATGAAAATCAACCAAGATTATAAGATGTAGAACTAAAAAGATTTGGGCAAACTGTATAATTACATAAATATATAATATAGAATTTTAAAATATATTAATTTAAGTGGTTCGGAATAGGGCGAATTTGGAGAGGATTTTTTTTAACAAATCAATAACCCGCCCTTACCTAGCCGGATTTAAATACTTAAAACCTATAATCCACCCCGGATGTAATTTTTGACTCAAGACTCACCTCATTTGCAATATATAACGCCGGATTGAGGCAAAGCAAGTCTGGTCTGGATTATAAATGTCTGAAATCTAGTGCCATATAAGAACATAAAATGTGCTAGTCTTCAAAACAAAGATCAATGATGCAAATAAATCATACTAGATTAGGATGCAATAGCTGTAACATGTGTTGTCAAACATAAGATGCTATGTTTTTTTGACAATTTTGAATGATAGAAAGAGATTTTGCTACTAAATGTATTCTATAAGTAATGGCTTCTATTGATACTCTTAAATATGTATACTCTTTAACTACTAGTGACGAGAAAAACTATGTACGTATACTCTTACATAGACATAATTACAGAGTTAAAATACAAAGAACTAAATGCTTGGTGCCCAGCAACTAAAATTGCCAATGAAGGTGGTAAAAATCGAGTCTTTATGCCTAGAAGAAACTTATGTTTGGCTATGTTTGATGTTTTCAAGACTTTAATTTCCTAGGTTCTTAGATGAAGTAAATCTACCCATGAAAACTATGTTATCTCATGGTAAATGGGGTTTTCCAAGTTTGTTGTCACCTACAAAGGACAGAGAATGATTAACATTTCCACAAAGGATTCATTATTCGACAAAGATGGGAATGGGAGTGTCGAACTGGATGAACTAACAGCAGCTTTAGCTGAGGAATCATCAAGAAAACCAGATCTTGATATAAACAACAACAGCAATATGCAGGAAGTCGGCCCTGATAAGGTTCGAACAATTTCCCTATATTCATCTTTTGCTAATTAGCTTCCCTTTCATTCAATAACTCATTATTAAAATTGGGCTCTACGAGAATTCGGGTTATAATGAAAACTAGAAACAACTGGAGAAAAATTGAACCTTAATCTAATGAAAGACAGCTCCGAATTCCTACAACTCCAAGATCAACTAACCATCTAGCTTGAAAGTTTCGAATTCTTGCAGTCATGGAAATATCCAGTTTGTGTGTAAGCAATGTAGGATATGTGTGACTTCTTCCACTAGGATCTATTGGCAAATTGATTTCATGAAAATTCATTTATTCATGTGCATTTGCAGATTTATAGAACATCAGCATAAATTCAATGAAGTATGAAGCACATAGCATAGATAAATATGGAGTTGGGGAAGAGTACACTACTGACCTTACAGAGAAGCTGACGCCGATCTCCAAAACTCAACCGGCTTCCGATGCTGATCGATCGGCATCTTCGATCTAACCGAATCAATCAGAGCGAAATCAATGTCTGCAACAGCAATACCGGTGGATAATCGATCAGGTAATCTTCCGATTACTTTCCCCCAAGGATCGATAATTAGGGTTTCGCCGTAGCTTTCTCTGTTCTCGGAGTGCTTCCCAGCCTGCGACGCCGCAATCACGTAGCACTGCGTCTCGATCGCCCGTGCGCGGAGGAGGATTTCCCAGTGCGCCTCCCCGGTGACTTTTGTGAACGCCGACGGCACCAGAAGCACCTGCGCGCCGCGGTGGAAACGCAGCTGCTGATAAAGCTCCGGAAACCTCAAATCGTAGCACACGGTGAGGCCGAGGCGTCCGAACGGGGTATCCACCGCGACGATCTCGTTTCCGCCTTCGGTAAAGCTGCTCTCCTTGTACACCGCTCCGCCGGGGACGTCGACATCGAACAAGTGCATCTTCCGGTAAGTCGTTACGATATTCCCCGCATCGTCGACCAACACGTGCGTGTTGCGCAGGTGCGAATCATCAGATCCTCTCTCCTGAAACCCCCCCAGCGACAGCCACATGCTCGATTCCCTCGCGATTGCGCAGTATCTCTGCATAGTCGGTCCGTTCAACGGCTCGGCGATGGACAAACTGTCGCCGGTTTTAGCGCCAAAGTATGAGAAATTCTCGGGAAAACAGAGCAATTTGGCGCCGGCGGCAGCCGCTTCCTTGACGAGACGAGAGCAGGTAGCAAAGTTGGCGGAAAGGTCGTTGACGGAGGTCATCTGAGCGGCGGCGATTCTGACGGTGTTGGCCATGGCTGCGGATTCAGTCAGTGGGGTCGTCAATCGTAGCAGTCAGGTGTGCACAGTCGCATCGCCCTAAACGGAGCTGAGTGAGAGTGAACGTATCCGGGTCGACCCAAACTCCGGATCCGAATCCGGATGTATGCTAGATTTTTTGGATCTAGTCAACTATGAAATTATGACTGAGTGAGGATTCTTGATGTATTAAAATTATTTGTTTTGTGTTTGGTTTTAAAGGAAAATATTTTGACGCAAAGTAGTATTATAAAATATGATGTTAAATGGTTATAATTTTTAAATATAAATTTAAATACAATCAAATACATGTTAATATATACTATATTTTTAATATTATACGTATAATTATAAATGTTAAGTTTAAGTTCATGACGTCATATTCTGACTCTTGCATCAAATTCAAATAAAATTTTAAATTAGATAATTAAAAATATTTTAGAAGATCATCTATTTGTAATTGCTTCAAACTATTATCATCATATTCTTTAATATAATAAAGCACCGCAATAATTTTTGAAAAAAATAAAATAAAAAATTAAATATTTTGTAATAAGAATCCAAAGTGTACATTTTGCACGAATAAGAATGAGTTCTTGATTAAATCCTCTCTCAATTTCAATTTCACATTTATTAATAACTTCTTGTATTCTATCTTTTTTTTTTTAATTATATCTTTTTATTATGCATAAAGAGTAAACTATGTTTATAATTGTTGCTAACATGTCAAAAAAGTTTTTAACGTCATTATGATTTCTTGCAACAATAACGAATCTGAAAGGAACATGTTGGAGTCGCATAATGAGTTGATGAAGTTGGTAGAGTCGGATGATGAAGGTCTGAAAAGACATCCTTTTCGTAGTTTTTGTGCAGTAGATTTATTTCAACTTAAGTTTGAAATAAGAATAAGGTTCGCAAGTAGGAATGAGATTAAAGACGCGATAAATTCATATGCAGTGGTGAACCAGAGAGAAGTTAGATTTCCTCCGATCGATAAGAAGAAATTGTATGTTGTTTGTGGGGATGCAAATTATAAATGGAAGATTTATGGCCGGGCATAGGTTTTGAAATATCTATTTTTCACGATGAACACATATATGATGAGCGGTTTAATGTAAAGAATATGAAGACTAAGTTGTTGAATGAGAAGTATGTGAAAAAGTTTAAATCAGACTCCAAAAGAGCAATGAAAGGTTTTCATATAGATGTCATCAATGAGTTGCGTGTAAACATAACCAAAGACATGACATATCGCGCGAAAAAAGAGAACATTAAAGCAATTAGAAGGTGATGCAGCTCAAGAATGCAATAGATTATGGAATTATGCTAATGCATTGAGATAGGCCAATCCAGGTTCGATGTTGGTGTTGGGTACCGAGGATGGGGATTTATTTGATAGAATGTACATTTGCTTGGATGCCTTGAATAGGGGCTTCCAGGCTGGTTTACAGCCATTTATTGGGGTTGATGGTTGCCATCTTCAGACAAAGTATGGTGGAGTCCTTCTTACGATTGTTGGTGTCGATCCAAACAATTTTATTTTCCCTATTGCATATGCAGCGGTTTTGAGTGAGACAAGAGAAACATGGACGTGATTTCTCACTTAGGTTAAGATGGATCTGGAAATTGAGAGCCAAGAGGTTTGTTTTATATCTGATAAGCGGAAGGGCCTGGTTAATGCCATGTTGAATGTGTTACTGGGCAAGGAGCATCGTTGTTGTGTGAGGCATTTACACAAAAACTTCATGACATGTGGGTTCAAGGGAACAGCGCTTAAGGATGCATTGTGGAAGACTGCTAGAGCAGCAACAATGGGGGAGTTTCGGGCACGGATACAAGGAGTGAAAGATCTCGATCCTAAGGCTTGGGGGTGGCTAGAATGGAAGCCCGGAGGGGAGTGGACAAAATCGCATTTTCAGCTCTTCTCAAAATGTGATCTTCTCGTGAATAATTTGTGCAAAAGTTTCAATAATTGTATTCCAGATGCAAGGGATAGACATATAATTACGATGTTTGAGGATATAAGGGTGTATTTGATGAAACGGCTACAGGAGCATCAAGACCGTGCATTGCGCAATTGGGAAAACATGGAGATTTGCCCTAAAATTATGAAGTTACTTCGAAGGAACAGAGAGAATGCGGGGAATGTATTCCGATCAAATCCAACGACAGGAACTACCAAATTTCTTGTGCTGATGGGAGCCAACATAGTTTCGATTGGAAGAGAAGACATGTACTTGTCGACGGTGGCAAGTTAAGTGGCATTCCATGTCAACATGCAATTTCCGCGATTGGAAAACAAGGATCAAATACAGTGACCTATGTTGACCGTTGTTACTCAGTGGATTCATACAATCAGATTTACACATTCTCCATAAAAACGGTGAGCAACGAGTTATTCTAGAAGCCAACCAATATTCCTCCCTCCTCCAAACCACCAGCAGTGCGCCGAAATGTAGGCAGACCAAAGAAGCAGTGGTGATATGAGCCAAGAAAAGGCAAAAAAAGGTTGTGCGCTCGAAGGAATGGACATTGATCCTTAAAAGGACGCAAACAACAATTAAGTGCGGGACTTGTGGCACTGCAGACCATAACTTCACACTGTGTCCTACATGCCACCTAGATGAGGTAGACACGTAACCTCATATATCTTTCAATGTTTCTATAATTGTACCTTTTCTTTTGGAACTAACCAATGATATACCTTATAGAATTCCACCTAGGATGAGAATGCTCAAAACACAGACAATCCAGATGTGTCATTGCGGAGAAGTGTATGTGTCGTTGTAGACGACTTTTGTGTTGTTCCATTGACGTAAACACGGTGTGTTTTCGACATATATTTATATTTTCAGATAAGAGCCCAGAATATTGCCTTATGAACATCGTCCAACAAGTCAATGAGAAGTTCTATGAGAGAGTGCGTGCGTCCGATAAGAGTTGAGAGCAAAACTATTGAGGTAAGTCCATCATCCTATAACATTCAACTTAATAAGAATATTCTTAAAAATAGGTATAACCATGTTATTAAATGCAGCCAACGCTTGACGAACTAAACCCAAGCTAAGCACCAGTAGAAGTTGTTACACAAGAGTCCATTACACGTGATAGTCCTCGTTTGGTACAATTGTTTACTCTATTACATATTTATGTATATATCAGTCAATTCTATTATATGAATAATCTTCTGTACCGACTTATTACACTTGACAGAAAAAATGTAAGGGCAAGGGACCTGTAGAACGCAAGGATAGTCAGCAGGTTCAACCCAGGCATAGCGTAAGTGATCTTTTATTTGTTATGCGAATTTAATACACATTTAGCCTGAACTCTTGCATTTCTAGGCAAGAGTGTAGAGGGAGGACCAACCTGTCAAGGAACATCTTGCGTAGGCCTAAGTTGAAGCTCCTCCGATGATGCCAACTAAAAAAAATCTTGTGTCGATGCCACCACAAAAAAGTGTGAGTGAATGCCTTATATATTCAATTATGCATATATATGAACACTGTCATTCGATCAATTGACCAAGTAGAACTTAGATGAATACACCTTGCACAGTTAAGGCATTTATCAAAGTCTCAACCATCGGCTTCGATACAAAGTGTAGATGCCCAGTCCTAAACAGTAAGAAGATTGTTCGTTTCATCTATGGTACATAAATAAATATTATGTTTTTTAGCCATTCAAAAAGTTAATTCCTTCAAGTGATGGCTTCGATGGACGTCCAGCCTCTACCGCCACCTACCATGTTCGAATAATTTCAGCTCTCTCGTGACCATATAACCTAAGCGCACATTCTACTCCCGTGCAGAACACTTCATGGAATGAGTTACTGGCATACGTGCGTCACAGGGAGTTGTCGAAACTTTTCAAGCAAGGAAAAAAATTTGATAGGCAACATAGCATCCAACTTCATAGAAATAAAAAAAAAAATTAGTATGCATGGTCTTGATGGATGCCTACGAGAAAGATTGATCAATATTTTGATATTTAGTGTTAAATAACTATCTCCATGGTCTGTGGTATTGAGTTTTGCCCAATCTTTTGACTATACTCGGTATTTGTGTTTGTTGATCGATATGTATTTACTTTGCAATATTAGTATATTTCGACTGTGGGACGGATTTCTTTATTTTTTTCATTACTAATTAGGAGTACAACGACCAAATGCCAAAAAACAAAATGTCAGCAAGTATTATAATTGTTAACCAGTATGTTACACAAATTATACTACAATTAGAGTGATCCGTGCACCAAAATTTAATACACAATTCCTACTTACATCCGAACATCCAAAATTTTGAGTTTGCTACCGCCTCAAAAAACAAAAAAACAGTTACATGACACACTAGTACCATAACTAGGTAGGAAACTACCCAAAAGGCAATATGGCTTAACATGATTAGTGCTTGCATGTCCACGCAAAGATGACAACAACCACAGCGAGCCATAAGGCAAACATTTTCCGTTGCTTTCTCACTTGTTCCTTCAGCATATTGATTTGTGTATCGCGATTGTTCATCTTCTTTAACAATCCGGGGATGATATATTTCGTTCGATGACACATCGGAGGGTCCTCCCATCGAAAAAACCCACAACCAGCTCGGGTCCCTTGTACAAAATACTTGAACATCAATTCCATTGTAAAAATATATCTTACAAAAATGATCAAATAACAACCTTCGAATTATACAACAACTGAACCTCTTCCCCGGATTTTCATCCGTCTATGAAGTACGAACAACCGCTTTAATTCCACAGTAGCAGTTGACAACACCATCAGTTGAAAACATCCTACATTTGACATTACAAGAAAAAATTAGTTACTTTGAACACATCCAACCCAATAAATAACACATAATGCAAAACTCCAACAACTTACAAGCAAACCTCAACGGAGACATCCCACACACCATATTTTGTATACAAACATCCACGAATATACAAAAAAGTTACCAACATAATTTTCGCTATTTTCCATTTCGAACTAGACGCCGGTGTAGGATTGTACGGTCGTGCGGTGGTCTGATCGCCGGCGGGAAGCTAGCCAAACGACAACGGCCGGCGATCCGTGGACGAGAGGAAGGTTCGTGAGCGAGAGAAGGATTCACGATCGACGAGGGAGAAAGGAACTAGGGCTCGACGGTATGAGTGTGTTCTAATTAAATTTGTTAAATTTTGTAATTTGATCATTGGACCAAAGTCAAAATTTAATTTTATTTCAAAAATACCCAGTCATCGCCGGAATAGTACCACGGGACGTACATGTCACCTTCAGTTTGGGACAGCTCAGCGATGGAGAAGACACATCATCCCATGTGCAGGTCACGTGCAAGATTCCGACATCGAATGATATAAAGAACGAATTTTATTCACTTATAATCACGTGCAAAATTTCGACGTCGAATGATATAAAGAACGAATTTTATCCACTTATAGTCCTATTTTCAAAATATAAAAAATTAATGTTTGAAAATTTTAATAGACTTACAAAAATTATAATTTTTCCTATTCTAATAGTATCTAGTGGTACTTTTTATATGTAAAAATTATAACTCTATTCATCAATTCTTTTTATTTTTTTTTTAAGTTACAAAAATGACATCAAATCTTTAATTTTTTATTATTCTCAATTTTTTATTTTTTGTATTCAACTTCCAAAAGTTTGGTTGTTTTTTTTAAAGTTTACCTTTATTTTTATTTTTAAATTATCAAATTAAATTTTTATTATTTATTTTTATATTATTCTAAAACTTACTTATTATATTCAAATAAGATATGAGACTTCTATTTTTTTTATGTTATATTAAAAATAATTTTTATATTCAAAATATTAAAATATTATATAAATTTTTATATATATTACATCAATAATTATTTATTTATTTTTTATTTATTTAAAACTCAAACACAAAACCAAATAGTAAACAAACACATCCATCTAAAGAGAGCCATTGTAACTGCAATGAAATCATATGTATTTAACAAAATAATTGTATCATTTGCATCTGAACAATAGAAAATAGAAAAGAGTATTTCAACAAAAATATTTTTTTTTCCACATGTATATAGACACATTGATATCATATATATATATATACTCTACACTCACAAAATATTTAATAATTTAACATAAAATATTACTGTTAAGCACAAAAAATAATAATAAATAATGGCAGTAGGATTCTGGATGGGTTTGAATATAAGCCAAATGGCCCAGAAGTCGGGCAAAAGAAAGTCGGACAAGGAAGGATGATCGGCCGATACGGAGGTCAGACAGGACAAGGTTGAGCACAGAGATCGGGTGTAATAAGGTCGTGTGCGAAGCCCAGGTATGATAAGGTCGGGTGCGGAGCTCAGGAATGATAAGGTCGGGCAAAACAGAAGTATCGGCAGACGCGGAGGTCTATCAAGACGAAGGAGTATGGTCGGTTGGTTCGCTGTCAGATGGTCCGTAGTCGGTTGGCCCGCGGTCGGACCTAATGAGGTCAGACGGAGAACGACAGATATAGAGGTCGGTCGAAACAGGAAGTCGGGCGAAGAAGGTCGGCTGATACTGAGGTCAGTCGAAACAGGGTCTGTTAATTGGTTGCCTACTTAAGTAAACAGTAGTTCAGTCGCTTGGTTGGGGTGACTATTAAATCGTCTGGATGATTCGTTGTTCAGCCGCTTGGAGAAATCAGATGGTGGTCGCTTGATGGGGCGGCCGATGAGTCGTTTGATCTAGCGACCAGTCTTAGAAGCCAGAGGTTATTGCCTGGGCGGTTGAGTAGTCGGTCGGGACAGCCGCCCATTTAAGACGGTGAGGTCTTCAGAGGCGGTCGGCTGAGACAGTTGAGTGCTGTAACTGGTGTGAGCGGTTGGTGAATCGATTAACACACATATCGACAGAAGAGGACTTTTTGGGCGGTTGACAGCGGTTGCTGTAACCAACCAGACGGCGGTTCAAACCGTTTCTTTAAAGGGTTTTAAATAGGTCTGTTCCTGACCTAAGAAACCATCTTCAATCGACATAAAATTCAAGAGAATTGCTTTTGGGGATCACCACTTTATTTTCCCGTCTGTATTTTATATTTTCCTATTTTATTTATGTATTCTACAGTGTTTAGAGATTCATAATATCATATACTAAATATATCAAATTCGAAGATAATTTTCTATTTTCGAATTTTAATTTTTATTGTTGAAAAATTACATCAGCAATTACTAATTCATTTACCTAATTTATATTTATTTTTTATTTGCCCACAAAAATAGGTAGTAATCAGTCTCTTCATTCAACATTTTTCAATAAACAATTTTTAATAAATATTATTAAAAAATATAAATATACACACACATTAATATAATATATAATATTTACTCATAAAAAATTAATCATTCAACACAAAATATTATTTTTTTATAATATCAACACAAAATATTATTTTTTTTATAGTATCAGCACGGTTTTTTATATTACATAAAAAAATCAATTTATCTAAAAATACTTAATGAACAATCTGATTATATTTATAGCAAATAATTAATTAATTTATATTTTTCAACATTACATATATGAAATAACTATTTATACACCAAATATTTTTTGGAAACTTAAATCATACTATTATTAACTCCTGGTATATTTTTCTAAATATAGATACTTAATGTCATAGTCAATCAATATAATGTCATATTCATTAAAACATATATTCAACTAAAATAAACATATATTTTGTGAATAAAAAGTAAATAAAAAAAACACTTCAAACTAAAAAAAAGAAAAAAAAAAGAAAAGAAAAATACATCTATATTTTGTTTCAAGGTTTGAATTTATATTTTCAATAGTACTCTCCCCGTCTCACATATCATGTCCATATTGCCGTTTCTCTTCATCCCACATTCCATGTCACTTTTCTTTTCTGAAAAATGATTATACACTTTAATCTCATTTTAAACTGTTTTTTTTTTATTTTTTATTTTAATTAAACTAATTAGTTATCTTAATTTTAATTTATAATTATTTATATTATAGGATAATTATTTTCACTAATATATTCTTAATTATCTATTAATTACACCCCTCATAAAATACCGTGTTTACAGTGTAGCAGACATGGTATGTGGGACGGAGGAGTAATATTTTAAATTATACTACCCTTGTCCCGTATAAAAAGTGTTATTTATTTATTTTTTTTCACGTAAATTTTTATATTAGTATTATATTGATTTGTAGTAAAAAAAATAAAATTATTCCTATTAATATGGTATAATATAAAAAATAATACAATTTGTATAATAACTTATAAGTTGTCAAGATATTTATTAAGTTAGTTAGATAGTATAATTAGAAATAATACATTTATTTTGAGATGAACAAAAATAGAAATAATATCTTTTTACGAGTAGTTCAATTATTTAATTTAATATAAATAATATTAATATAATATTTTAAATATATAATTAATTTTAATATAATATTTTTGATAAATTTATCAATCTAAACCTATTTAACAAATATAAAATATATTTTTTATTTATTTATATTATATAAAATTTTATTTTATACTAAATGATATTTATATTTAATATAATTTATTGAAATATAATATTAAAAATATTTAAATATATATTATAAAAAATTTTAATAATTAAATAATTAATTCCTACTATCTAAATTACTAAATTTATACTACTCCATAACTTACTAGAATCAATTTACTAAACTCAATTATGTTAAATACAATATCACTAACTAAATGCGTTAACTCTTCCGAAAGTACTCTATCTGTCCCAAAACTATGGTCTTATTTGAGTTGGACACGAAATTATATGAATATTAATATTATATTGATAGTTGGTAAAAAGTATGAGTAAAAGACTTTCTTGCCCTTGTGACTGTATTAGTGTAAAAAGTAGTGACAACTGTGTAATAATAATGAAAATGTAGGGATAATTTTATGGTGATATGAGTATATATGAAAACAAGAATATTGTTTTGTGACGAACAAAAATAGTAAAAGAGACTATTATATTGGGATGTAGGGAGTAGTATTTATCTTTGGTAACCTCACATCAAATATCCCACTTTTTACGCTTACATTCATTTGTGTTTTTTCTCTTTTAATATACCCCTTATAACAAAGTATTTATTTTTCCATTTTAGTTCGTCCCATAACAAAGTATTTATTTCTTTTTTTAGTAACCGTACTATCTAGCTAAC
Organism: Andrographis paniculata; assembly: GCF_009805555.1. Lineage (NCBI taxonomy): Eukaryota > Viridiplantae > Streptophyta > Magnoliopsida > Lamiales > Acanthaceae > Andrographis > Andrographis paniculata. Next base: position 3,289,160 of record NW_026137583.1, on the reverse strand, counting down.
ATTACAAATACCCTTACAACTTACAATATATTATACAAATGTCATTACATTTATATCACATATACTAATAAGGTTATTTTAGTCATTTCTACTTTGTTCCTACTATATAATATTTCTAAAATTACGTGCAAAAAATAAATAAATATTTACTTATGGGACGAAGGAAGTACTTAAATTCTTATATCTAAACAAAAAAATTCATCTGTGCCGAGACGAAAAGAATATTATAAAAAATAAATAATAGTAGCTAATAAATTTAATACTCTTAAAGAGAAATAAATTATAGAAATATATACTCCCTCTGTTCCATAACTAAATATCCATTTATTGTTTGCACGTAGTTTTAAAAATATTAGTATTATATTGAGATGTAGTAAGAATAAAGTAAAAATGTCTAAAATACCCCTATTAGTATGTGTGATATAAAGGTATTACATTTGTGTAATATATTGTAAGTTGTAAGAGTATTTATAATGTTAGATAGACAGTTACTTAAAAAAAAGGAAATTGATACTTTGTTATGGGGCGGACTAAAATGGAAAAACAGATACTTTGTTATGGGACGGAGGAAGTATATTTTTTAAAATAATCTTCAAAATACAGAAAAAAAAAAGCATATAAAATATTCTAATATTGAAAGATTCATTTCTTTATTTTTTTTATATTTTTAAAAATATCATATAAAACTTATGTAAACAACACACATATCCATAATAACCACCTTTATTTTTATTATTATAATATTTTTCGTTATAATTAGTAAGGAAAAAAAAAAAGCAAAATAAATAAAACACCTATAATATAAATGGCGCCTTAGATCAATCTCTTCTGCGATCTCTGCTCGTCAGAGGTATTTTCGGGTTCCCATTTTGCTTTTCAGGTGAATTTATCTCAATTTCTTCTCCTTCTTCCTATTACTGCTCTTCATTTGCTTGCGCTTGCACGATTGAAGTTCACGTTGAGTGCTCTTTTTGTTTGTTTGTTTGTTAGATTGCTTTAATTTCGTTGAATCGGTAAACTGCAAAATTTGACGGGTCTAGGAATGTTTGTTGATAATGCTCATGGAATTGCGGGCTGATTGCTTTCTTCTTTCGTCTTGTCTGTCTAAAATAGATCTGATTTTCCAGTCGCAACTAGTTGAGATACGGGCCTGATCGGAAGCAATTTGTTTTACTTTTTTCAATGTGACTGAATATCTTGCGATTAATAGCTCTGTTTATGTATTGAGTGTGCTTTTTAAGGAGATTTTGCGTGTTTCGTGTAATTCTATGAAGTTATTGATGGAGTTTTGATGTTTGAGACTGTTCACAGGAACCGATAGGGTCAGTAGTTGAGGACTATATAGAACGGGAGTAACATTTTTGGTGATGTCTTTTGACGGAGCTGAGAAGCAATGGAAATGTGTGAAGGGAGGCCCAGTTAATTTCCACAAAGTGAGTTCGATTGTTCGCGATATTGGAGAGCCATGTCTTCATCAATCACCTATGAAGGTTGTGTCTGCAGTAAGAATCTGCTGACCATTTCTGTTGCTCTTTCCCACCTATAATGTGGCATGAAACCTATCTATATTAAGCAATGAGATCTTATCAGTAATGTACTCAGGTTGAGGTTGTCCCATTTCAAATGGGAGGACTGATTCATTAATATTTTACGATGTCAATTGTTAAATTCTGAGGGTTTATTTTTATATTTTTTCTGAAGGGAGGAATTGTTTTGTATGTCTTATGGACATCTGGTTGTGGGGTAACATGATATTCTGGTGGTGTTGTAATGGCTTTTATGGAATACAGGATAAAATGTAGCTCTTTCAAAGAAAACCGCACTAATAAAGTCTTTCTCTTTGATTTACTGATTAAAACTCTTGGCTTTATCTAATGTATCGGCCCCGAATTATGTGATCATGATCTCTTAAACAATTAGCTGTAATTACTAGTTATGTATGACCATAATACTGTTACTTCCATCTAAGAAGGCTTTCCACATAATTCTATATGTATCCATGAGACTGAGTATGTAATTTTTTGTACCAAATTTTATTTTGAGTGTATAGATGGTTTCTCATAGTTGTAGTGATCGTAGGAAAATGGTGTCCGTTTATGTCATTTCTACTTCTGAATGTTAATTCCTGCCTAAATATTAAGCCAGTTTGTAATGCTCGGAAGAAAACTAATAATGTACAATTGGCAAATAATGTTCTGCTTCATTATGCAAATAAAATGTTGGTATATAGTCTTTGTTATTCTACTTCAGTGTTGCTTATTTCCGAGAAGATTATTATTGTTTTATTATTCAATGAATATCTATGTGAGACTTTTCTTTGATTTTTAAATTCTTAGATCAACAAAATGCTCAAGCCAGACAAGTGGCAGGCAACCTTTGACAGTGAAGGAAAGATTTATGGTTTTCATAAAGTGTTGAAATTGATTATTCTTGGGGTGAGTGATCTTATAACAGAATTCCATCTTTGGTTTTGTTTTTTTTTTTTTGTTTTCATGCTATAATTTTTGCGGAGTTTGAATTCATTATCCTGTTCATATCATTAACTTTCTGCTATCTTTCTGTTAATTCTTTCAATCAATGCTGTCCTATATAATATCTTAAGGTTGCTACTGTTTCACTTATGTTTTTCTGTCCTTAAGTCAAAGTTTAGTGGTTGTCTTTCACATGCGTATACTAAGAAATGTTCAGGTGGTTTGTATGACATTTATGTATGCTTAAATTTTTGTATGACTAATTAGATAGGCTGTCATTAGCACAATGTGGATAATTTTTCTTAAATAGTAAAGTATGCAGGACAAAAATTAATGGCACAGACATACAGTAATATCCTTATGTGTGTAATTGGTTTCATAACTTTAAATCACAAATGGTTAAAAATCAAAGTAGTGACTTTCCTCTCAAGCAGCTAATTATTTTATTTTGTACGTTTGTTCTGAGTATTGGGCTGCTGCATGATCCAAAAGCCTGAATTCAAGTTACATAAACTGCTTTGTTGAAGCTTATGGTAGGACAATGGTGTGTGTAACGTAGTTAGATGGTGGGATACTTGGTAATAAGAAGTTATAGAATAAACTAATGATTGATACCCCAATAATTGGGCCCATACACTAGTCCAAATACACCAGTCTAGTCAGATTGGTTTAGATCCTGAGAGGGGAAATCTCAAGATAAGAGCATTATTGCCACACATAAAAAACTTCACTATTCCTGGCTTTGCACTCGAGATAAGTGGCATCAATTGATGAATAAGGTTTTCACTTGAAGGGAAGCATGCCCTTGATATCTCCCATTGGTTATGAAGTAGGTCAAAATATGCACTGAGGAGACTATAATGGCTGAAGATGATGGATAGGGGAAAGAATATGCGAACTATGTATCCTTGACCTTGAGATTGTAGAACTTCCGTGACCAATAAGTCCCTGCCCAACAACTTCCAAATGGAAGTGTTTATTGTTAAGTGTAGGCTTCTTTAGGTATTTAACCCTAATGGGCTTAAGAGTTTGGGCCCAATTGTTATTAACTTTTAACCTAGTCTATAAATACCCCCACTTGTACTTGTAAAAATATAGCCGCTTCATATTACAGTAATAAGAAAAGCTTCTTGGTTGCTCTCGTGGATATAGGTCAATAACCTTTATCGGCCGAACGAACCACGTAATCCTTTGTGTTCTATTTTCTTGTTTGTGTGCGTGTGTAAGAGTTAATCCTATAAAGTGGTTCAGAGCGAGGTTCTTCACACGAGTCACACTTGTTCAAGAACAGCAGAACAGACCACAATCAGAGTAGGACAGCAAGACACGTCAGACGGGTCAGATCCGTCAGTCCCGTCAGCGCGTCAGATCCCGGAAGAGCGTCGCACAGTCTACTTGGCAGCCCTGATCGCCGACAGCACGCTGCAAATCTGATCAGACGCATCTCGCAAATTGCAGAATTTGTATTTGCATGATTAAATCATATCTGAGGACGGAAAGATCAAGATTGATAAGTTCGACGGAAAAGATTTTGGTTGGTGGAAGGTGTAAGTCGAGGATTTGCTTTGCCAGAAGGATCTGGATTTGCTTTTGACCGGAAGACAACCTGAGAAGATAAGCGATGATGAATGGACAATCCTTAACAAGAAAACCCTGTCAGCTATCAAATCTACGCTAGCAAAAAACGTTGGACTCACCATTCTGAAGGAGACTACCGCATATGGGCTGATGAAGATGTTGACAAACATGTACGAGAAGCCATCTGCTTCCAACAAGGTATTTTTGATAAGACAATTTATGAATACGAGAATGAAAGAAGGTGTGTCTGTTACATCGCATATAAACGAATTCAATAATATAATATCCCGGTTGTTGTCGGTGAATATTAAGTTTGATGATGAAGTTCAGGCTTTGCTCTTGTTATCCTAATTACCTGAAAGTTGGTCAGGAACAGTCACAGCGGTTAGTAGTTCAGCAGGAAATTCTAAACTCACTTTTGACGGCATTCGTGACTTGATCATTGGAGAGGATATATGAAGGCGAAACTCAGGTGAAACTTCAAGCGTCCTGTTAAGCATGGAAAAAAGAGGCAGAAAGAAAGAAAGAAAAGGGAAATGGCAGAGGACGATCAAATTCCAGAAAGAGGGGTCAGTCAAAGCCAATGAAGGACATTCAATGCTGGAATTGTAAAGAGTATGGGCACTTTAGAAATCACTGCTCAAAACCGTCAGAGCAAAATGAGGTGAATGCCACTGTAGACAACTCAGACGATGCACTCATTTGCTGTGTTGAGAATTCAATTGAGTCGTGGATTATGGATTATGGTGCATCATTCCATGCTACTTTTAGCACGAAGACGATGAAGAATCTACGGACAGGTAACTTTGGTAAAGTTCGTTTGGCTAATAACGACTTTCTTGACATCACAGGGATGGGTGACATAGATCTAAAGACTCCTTCGGACACGATCTGGACGTTGAAGGACGTTAGGGTAATCCCTAATCTTAAGAAAATGCTCATCTCCATTGGGCAGCTGGATGATCAGGGATATAACGTCACGTTTGGAGGAGGGCAATGGAGAATCGTCAAAGGCAATCTCATAATTGCCAGAGGCAAGAAGAGAGGTACTCTATACATGGCCGATGTCTCTGAAAATGAAGCGAATGCAGTAACCAACAAGCAAAGTCTATCTGTTTTGTGGCACCAACGACTTGGCCACATTAGCATAAAAAGAACGAAGATGTGTGTCGCAAGAGGAAAACTTCCAGATCTAAAGAGGGTGGATTCCGAGTTTTGTGAGCCCTGTGTGCTTGGCAAGAAAAAGAAAGTTTCTTTTGCAAAGACAGGGCAGACACGGAAAGCTCAAAAGTTGGAATTAGTTCACTCTGATGTCTATGGACCAACACCAGTCTTTTCCTTTGGCGGATCAAACTAATATGTAACGTTCATTGATGATTCAACACGAAAGGTACGGGTCTATTTTTTAAAAAACAAGTATGAAGTTTTCAATACTTTCAAGAAATGGAAGACTGTTGTTGAATTAGAAAATAACTTGAAGGTGAAGTGCTTGAAATCGGATAATGGAGGTGAATACATCAGCACAGAGTTCACCGAGTATTGTGCTGAATACGGGATCCGGATGATCAAAACTGTCCCAGACACTCCTCAGCAGAACAAAGTGGCAGAAAGGATGAATAGAACACTGAATGAGAGGGCCAGAAGCATGAGATTGAATGTTGGACTTCCAAAGGCGTTCTGGGCCGATGCAGTTAACACTGCTGCCTATCTTATCAACCGAGGACCATCAGTGCCATTGGGTTTCAAGATACCCAAAGAAGAGTGGAAAAGAGAAACAGTAAAGTATGAACACTTGAGAGTGTTCGGATGCAGTGCCTATGATCTGACAAGAGATGGTGACAAGTTTGATGCCAAGGCCAGAAAATACACCTTCATCGGATACGGAGGAGACAAGATGGGCTATCGGCTATGGGACTTTGAAAGTAAAAAGGTTGTCAGAAGCAAGTATGCCACATTCAATGAGGCTGAACTTTTCAAAAACAGAAGCACAGAAAGTCCAAAAGTTGCGAAAGAACAGGTTGAGTTCGACAGTGATGTTATCGGAACCAGAGAGTCAGTGGGTTCTCAAGACAGTGGGAGTCAGGAGAATGAATCCAGTACTGACGAGTTTAAAGGCAATCAAGGGGGCTTTGTTGACAGTGAGATTTTGGAGGAGGAAGGACCTCATTCACCAATGCAGCCGCAACCAACCAAGTCCCAATGGGTCAGGAGATCCATTAGAGTTACCAAACCTCCAGCGAGATATGATCCTAGTGTAAACTATCTCCTTCTGACTGAAAATGGTGAACTAGAAAATTATCCAGCGAGATATGATCCTAGTGTAAACTATCTCCTTCTGACTGAAAATGGTGAACTAGAAAATTATCATGAAACAGTTAAGCAGAATGATTCGATTAAGTGGAGCAGGTCATGAAAGAAGAGACGAGTTCCTTGCACAAAAACAAGACATGGATTTTGACTAAACTTTCTTCTGACAATGAGGCACTTCAAAATAAACGGGTATTCAAAATCAAGGATGAACCAGATGGGTCGAAAAGGTACAAAGCTCGCTTAGTGGTTAAAGGATTTCAACGGAAAAAAAAGAGTAGACTACACTGAAATCTTCTCTCCACTAGTAAGGATGACCATTATCAGATTGGTTTTCAGTATTGTAGCTTCAGAGGGCTTACATCTAGAGCAACTGGATGTTAAGACAACATTTCTACATGGTGATCTCGATGAGAATATTTACATGGTACAACCTAAGGGGTTCCAGGTTGCTGGTAAGGAGAATTGGGTCTGCAAGCTGAAGAACAACTTATATGGTCTAAAACAAGCCCCCAGGCAATGGAACTTGAAGATCGACAACTTCATGGTGAAAATGGGGTGCAAGAGATGCGAAATGGACCATTGCTGCTATATGAAGAAGTTTAAGGATTCCTACATCATTCTACTTCTCTACGTGGATGATATATTGATAGCCGCTGCAGATATGACAAAAATCAATAAGTTAAAAGCAACAAATGTCTGAGGCATTCGAGATGAAAGACTTAGGTCCAGCCAAACAGATACTTGAGATGAGTATAATCAGAAACAAGGATGGCACTTTGACACTATCTCAGGAGAATTATATCGGGAAAGTGTTACAGAAGTTCAACATGAATAGTGAGAAGACTAAGCCGAGAAACACACCTTTGGGAAGCCACTTCAAGCTTACAAAAGATCAGTCTCCGAGAACAGACAAAGAAAAGGCAGATATGGCTAAAGTCCCTTATGCATCTGTAGTTGGTAGCCTCATGTATGCGATGGTGTGCACGAGACCAGACATTGCTCATGCAGTCGGGGTTGTTAGTCGCTACATGTCAAATCCGGGGAGAGAACATTGGGAAGCCGTCAAGTGGATACTAAGGTATTTTTAAAGGGTACTTCAAGATGAAGTTATGTGTCAGAGGCAAAGATGCGATTCTCAGAGGGTATTCAGCTGCTGATCTGGTTGGATGCAAAGAGACATTTAAGAGCACTACAGGGTACATCTTCACGGTGGGAGGAACTGCAGTTAGCTGGGTGTCTAAACTTCAGAAAAGTGTGGCGCTTTCGACAACAGAAACTGAGTATATGGAAGTTGTTGAGGCCAGCAAAGAGTTAGTTTGGCTAAAGAACTTTCTCCTGGAGTTGGATAAAAGGCAGACGGATTATTCACTACACTGTGACAATGAAAGTGCAGCAAAACTTGTCACGAACCCGGTCTATCATGGAAAAATGAAGCATATTGGGATGCGATATCACTTTATCAGAGGATTGATAAGTGAAGGGACGATGAAGTTGAAAAACATCTCAAGTGCTATGAATCCAGCAGATATGTTCACAAAGACTGTGACGCTGGACAAGCTGAAGTTATGCATGACTTCAGCTGGTCTTCATGAGAAATGATGAGAAGACCGGGACAATCAAGTGAAGTTGAGGATTTTACGGAAGTACAATAGAGCGCAGATGTTTCGAAGCCTTCAAGTGGGAGATTGTTAAGTGTAGGCTTCTTTAGGTATTTAACCTTAATGGGCTTAAGAGTTTGAGCCCAATTGTTATTGACCCTAAACCTAGTTTATAAATTCCCCCTCTTGTACTTGTGAAAATATAGCCGCCTCATATTACAGTAATAAGAAAAGCTTCTTGGTTGCCCCCGTGGACGTAGGTCGATAACCTTTATCAGCCGGACCACGTAATCCTTTGTGTTCTACTTTCTTGTTTGTGTGCGTGTGTGAGAGTTAATCCTAATATTTATTCCATGTGAAGGATTTCTCTTCCAAATAAAAGGACATGGTGTCAAATTATTAACTTTGCTAAACCCATTTGCTCGCAGCAAGAGAGACAGAAAAAAAAAGAAAAAAGGATCCTGTTCAATGTTGGTCTTCAAATTACTATGTCAGGTTCTGAGTAATATAATTCGGGTTGAAAGACTCTATAAGTTTATTTACATATCCTTTTCCCATTCAAACGGTTGAGGACACAGCTTGATATCGCAATTCCAGATCCCACCTTTTCCCAAAGTTGTAAACTAGACCTTGTTTGAAACAGTTGAGTGCAAAAACATGCCGAAATCCACTTTTAATATTCTGTAAAGAGAAGCCCAAGATTTTTCCCATAAATTGATTTACTTTCATTTCTGGCCCATAATTGAAAGTTCTTTGCCAACCCATTTATCTTCTGACACAAAGATGAACTTTGTTGTGTCTAAGCACAAGCACTAGATCAGCATTGATCAATTTTTTGAAGGGCTAGATAGAATCGATTTCAGCTTTATATTTTCCACATCCATCCTTCTTTCAGAGGACACTCGAATCCTGAAAGTGCCACACCAATGAACAAGGAGAGCTTGATTTAGTACTAGAATTGACATAAGGCCAATTCCACCAAAGATTTCCTAGTGCCGAGAGACTCTCGACAATTCTTTTTGTGCTTTACATTTTCTCTTCATCCCTTTCTTTACATAAGACATTTAAGGTAGGGTTTGGAATGTAAAAAATTGTATATTTTATCCTAACATTTACTAAGGAATACTTCATAATTGTGAACCCAGTGAAATTAAATAAGTTTGATTGTTCCATTTTCAAGACTCTGATAATGGATAGCCTTCAATGAAAGTTGAAAAATACCTTGTAGTATTATTTCTCACCTAAATATGTAAAAGTGGTATGAAAAAAGCAGTTGGAGCTTGGAATGTTGCATTATGCCCATTGACCTGACAACATTATCTGTGTATAAAGCCAATACCGATACTCAAAACACGCAAGCATTTAAGGGAGATCCTGGATTTTTTTTTTTTTTTTTATCATTTTTTTTATTATTATTTTTATTATTTTTTAGTAGAACTTTGCTAGAAGTTTTAATAGAGGTGAGCAGGTTTTGATTTGGCCATGGTTTTAGCAAAATATATATCCGATGCAGGACATGCAAACCTTTGTCATCCCCTTAATCTGACGCCAAATGAAAATTGAATGTGGGGAACTCATCTATAACTGAAGCAACCGTTGCTTATGCCATTACTGCTCTTCCTTTTAAGTATTTAACTAGAATGTTGTTTTGAATGTAATTCATGGGGTGGGAGATTTTTTCTATGTAGTTGATACTGCTCTTTTAGATTTGTGTTTTGGTGTCCTGAGTTGTGTATCTGTTTTTCACGCCTCAGTAAATTCTTTGTGTATCCTCAGAAAACATGGGACAGGTTTTGACAATTTCCTATCCTAGCATTCTACATGTGAAAATCTAATATTTTGTTTGCTTAAGTTCCATTATTGTTTGGCAGGGTGTGGATCCATCCATAAGACCTGAAGTTTGGGAATTTCTTTTGGGTTGTTATTCTTTGAGTAGCACTTCTGAATATCGGAGGCAATTAAGGACAGCTAGAAGGTGCAATTATTCTACTTGCTTCTTTAATTCAAGTACTTCCTAATGATTGTTTTGTATCTCTGCTACAGATGACTTTAAATGAAAGTGCTATTATCATTGATTCAGACTATTAATCTTGATAATGTTGATCACAGTATTTATCTTTACAAGAACTTTCATGTCTTGCAAAGAAAATTAATGAACTTTTTATTTTATTTGTTGATATTAAAATAATGAAAACACGGATGTGAATATGGTTTAAATATTGCAGACTAAATGAAAATTATTAGTTGGCTGAGGTACAATATATTGGCCATGGGAAGTTGTGGATTATGTATATAAAGATGTTATGTACTAACTTTTTGGAGGGTAAAGTAACACCTAAACATTGGTATATCTCTTGACTTACTGATTTTTTGTTTCCAATCTCTATCCCAGTTCATCTGTGATATGTTTAAATGATTCAGTTGCCCTTGACCCCAATAAGATATTTCTCTGCTATCTGTTTGGCTGAAACTTTGTTCTCTGTTTTCCTTTGTTGGCAGCCATTATTTATACTGTATTTTTCTTTACAAACAATGAATCTTGAAATTTCTTAATTTTAGACGCTATTATGGGATGCCATCCTGTATCTTCTAGTCCTGCTAGTTGATTAACTGCAAATAGCTTTACAGGGAACGGTATAGAGACCTTGTAAAGCAATGTCAACTGATGCACCCTAGCATAGGTACTGGTTCTCTAGCCTTTGTTGGGTCTAAAGTCATGGACATGAGGATGAGCTCCAAAGACGATGGAACAAGACCCTCAGAAGTCCAAAGTGGACAGAAATCAGAAGCATGTAAAGAAATAGATGATAACGGAGTTGTGAATAGAAAATGTGCCGATACATCTTATATAAATCAAGAACAAAGATATAGTGATTTTTCTGACCTTGTAACTGTACGGGAAAGTACGATGGGAGGAGCATATGATTCTTCTGGTCCTCTACCTTCTGAGCCATGCAATGGTAGTTTGGCAGATGCTCATGGCACACACAAGTTGGATGTTGCCGCTGAAAGTTTCTTGGATTTTCATGATTTACTTGTTACGGATTTATTTGATGACAGTAACAAAGATAGGGACATAGTTAAGTTACATGAGAAGAAATGCTCAGCACACCATAATTTGGGATATAAAGATGAGCACATGCATAGTTTTCGGATTAACAATAATGCTGATCTTATAGCGGAATCTAGTATCTTTCCATCTAATGAAGTCTCACAATATGCCGACTCTAAAAGTGAAATTACTCACTGTGATTTGCATGAGACTCGGTCACAAAATTTGGAGTATGAAGCAGAAATGCTTAGCGGGCTTAAAATATCTGATGGACCAGAAACACCACCGAAACTTATGACTGCTTCTCAAGGAGGAATTGTCAGTGAAGACAGAGTATCTGAATGGCTTTGGACACTACACCGAATAGGTAAATAAAACTTGCATTATACTCTTTCATTAGTTAACAGATCCGCAATTCTACACTCTAAAAGTGTGATTATTTTATTTTTTAAGTTGTTGATGTAGTAAGAACAGATAGCCATCTTGAGTTTTATGAGGACACCAAAAATTTGGCCAGGATGTCAGATATTCTTGCTGTCTACGCCTGGGTTGATCCAGGAACAGGATATTGCCAAGGTTCTACTTTTTTACTTTTGTTTAATTTTTTTAAAAATCTCTTTTATGAAAGATAAGTGATTCGGTCTAAGTTCAGATTCTTCATAACTGCAGGCATGAGTGATTTGTTATCTCCCTTTGTTGTCCTTTTTGATGATAATGCTGATGCATTCTGGTGCTTTGAGATGCTTTTAAGAAGAATGGTATGTGTGTTCCAAAATTTACTTGACGTCTTCTTTTTGTAATTTGTTATTCTGCAGTTCTCTTTGTTTAAACATGTAAAACATTATTCCTCAGCGGGAGAACTTTAAGATGGAAGGACCAACTGGTGTAATGAAGCAGTTGCAAGCTTTATGGCATATATTAGAACTTACAGACAGAGAGATGTTTTCTCATCTATCTCTTATAGGTGCTGAAAGTCTTCACTTTGCTTTTCGCATGCTGCTGGTGCTCTTTCGACGGGAACTAACTTTCAGCGAAGCCCTTTGTATGTGGGAGGTGTGTTTGTGAACATATTTTCATTTTTTTTTTCTTGTTATTTATTGATCTTAGCTACATTTCATTAACTAAACACGTGTTCACAAAAACCTACTCTAAAACGTGTCTTTCCATTTCTTCGTTATACGAATATGATTATCTTAAACTTATTATTGACCAGATCCTAATCTAATTAGTATCTCTATTTGAAAATTATACTTACATGCATAACAATTATAAATTTATTTATTACCACTCTAATAATATAATATAATCGTGAATAATTACCAGCTATTGCATTTATTCTTAAAAAGATTAAAGCAACTTTATTGTTAAATGTTGTCCCACATAGGAAAATGTTGGGAGTTCCACCTTGTTTACAAGGGTGAAGGGAAACTCTTTTTATTACCAGTTGGTTTTGAGATGGAAACCTGCATACCTTCTTTAATATGGTATCGGAGCTGGGACGTCCAGTGTTCGAGTCCCACCGCCTCCTCTTCGTCCTCATTCACATGTTAGTTGACTTCCGTATAAATAAATGATGCTTATCTTTTTAAATTTTTAGGTAAAATGATCATTTAAAATGGTATTAGAACCATATGCCCTTATTGGTATGGATCTAGGGGGAGTATTAAATAATATCCCACAGAGGAAAATGTTGGGAGTCTCCTCTTATTATCAATTGGTTTTGAGATAGAGCCCTGGATCCCTTCTTTAACATGTGATTCTTCCTTTAACCTTATGTTAATCTGTTTTGCAAACACCAATCTTGTACCCAGATTTCTCTTCATTCACAATTTTCTAAAACAGCCAATTTGGAGATATCTAAAATCGATGTCTGTGTTCTTTTACAGTTTGGTTTTGGTTTTTTAGTTTTGGTTATTGGTTTGAATGTGGTGTTTTGTGAGAAGCAATGGTGAATTTTTTATAGGGAATCATGCTGGTTGCATTGTAAAAAGAACTTAGTTCAAACTCCAAAAGAACAGATTCAATGCTTTTGTAAACCATTACCACAACACCTATGTTTCTGTATGTCTTGTACTCATGTAATTTTAAGTGTGTAGCTGACATTTAAGATTTAGTCAAGAATTAAATCATGATTTTTGCTTCCATTCTTATCCCAATATTTGTTGCAACTTTGTAGTGGGAATGATCGATCATCTTTTGGCATCCCCATTCCCACAAGCTTATTTCTATGACTTAGGGAATATGTATGTATATTTTTAATTTGGATAATACAATTAATATAATATGCAAATGTGACTTTTGTTAAATGCTAGGATTATACACGGTAATTAATTTTAAAATTATATTATATATATATAAATAATTTCAATACTTCTCCTTCGTTCCATTTGCCTATTAGCCAGGTCGACATTTTTTTTTTCTTTTTAAAATTTATTTGATTTTATTTTTTTGGATAGTAATATATAATTTTATTAATAGAAAGAGAGTTACATAGATCCAAAAGCCAAGGTAAGAACAGAAAACAAGTTAGAGAGAAGCAGAAAAACAGTAAGTGGAAAAAGACAGAGGGCGGGATGATGGGAATAAACAGATGTTGGATAATCTACGTTTCATTTCTAATTGATCTCATTCTCAATTAAATACATTGTTACATGTTTTGAGTTTGCAAATGAAATCCAAATTGAATGGATGTTGATCTCAATTAAAAAAAACAGAAAGGTTGTGTTTCTTTGTGAATTTGGATTTTTGGATTTGGACTTTTTAATGGTAAAAGTTTGAATATGAATAGTTATTTGATGTGATATAAATAGATATTGATGTGATATTTTGAATGTAAAATTAATTTCAAGAGAAATGTAAAAATTGAAAAAATAGTTGTCTAATTAGATATTTTTGGAGAAAACAAATTAAGTGAATTGGAAAAATCTTATGATCTACACGATTTCACCGGTAAATACTGTGCAACATCTAGAAACTGCAAATGATCAGTTACATTCTGCTAGAGCTAATGAAGTTTACAGTGACGTTCTGGAAGTAAGATTGTGTATTATAATTGGTTGACAACAACTGAAATTTGTTGCTATTTTTTAATAAATTGAATGCATCATGTTTCAAGACTTACTTCTTATGTCTAATCTTGTGAAGTTGTGTAGCATCTCTTGATATATCCAATATATAATTTTATGAATTATGCTTTTGTTAAAACAAAATTCTATGCATATGTATTTTCTCATGCAGATGATCTGGGCTGCAGATTTTGATGCATCTTTGACATGTCTTCTGGCTGAGAACTGCCCAGAAGTATTGGCTATACAGTTACCTAAGGAAGCAGAAGCTGAATCTATTGAAGAGACCATTGAAGCTCATTCTGTTGGTTCAAAGGGTAGCTTTCCAGCAAAACATGCTTTTGTAGGATGCTCCATCTCTGACAGCAATAGAATCAGAACCATTTCTGCTAGACCATTCTGTGGATTGACAAAAACTTTCTGGACAAAGAATGACCATTTTAAGATTCGTACTCTCTTATCGTCAACAAGAAATGGTGATGATGAACTTCCCGTTTTTTGTGTCGCGGCTATTCTTGTTATGAACCGTCAGAAAATTGTCAGAGAAACTCACTCAATTGATGACCTAATAAAGGTATGTCGAATATCTCATTGCAATAATGCCTATTCGAGTCTTTATGTTCTAGTGATAGAAGTCCCACTTTTGCGTAAAGAATGTTGGAACGAATTTTTAGGTTTAGATGTCTATAAATTCCTACCTTAATTAATTTTGAATTTTGATGTCTAAATTCTACCCTGATTATTAAGTATTTATTCTCAACGAGGATGATTAGCATCACTTCTTGTTACTCTTCATCCTTATAGTTTCATCTATTGCTTAATCAAATACGTGGAGATAGTTGAAGGAGTCTTGTTCATATATATGGACTCTTATGCTTTAATCACTTATCAATCATAGCCTGATATAACCCATAATTCCCTCAATTTCCGGTGTTACTAGTTTGTACTTCAAGCATGAGGCAGTTGTGTTCATGCATGTTTTGTGATAGTATGTGTACCCTTCTCATGCCCTTATAAGATTTACTTGTACATCAGCATGGGTTTAATTGATAATCCTGCGAAACTGTCCCCAGTTGTGTGTGAGAAGTTAAAGTGGTTGAACTTGTTAGCTTCTGGTTACTCAGATCTTTTATCCAGTTCTGGTTTATTAAATTAAAGTTGATCAAAATTTCCTTTGATGTAGAATAATGTTTGTAATATACTTTTCAGGTTTTTAATGATAATATTTTGAAGATCAGAGTCAAAAGATGTGTACGTATTGCCATGAAATTACGAAAGAAGTACTTTTACAAGGTATGCTTGATTAGTTGTCTATCTTGTCAAATTGGTGCATGTTCTGAGTGGAGTTATTTGACATTGTGTAGTTCATGATATATTTATCTTCGTTTTCATGTGTTTGTACCATGATTACACTAAAAGTATCAAAGTGACATTTTACATCCTATCTTGGTTTAGAAATTTAATATAATATTTTACATTCATTCATTCAACTAGCATAAGGACGCTAAATATGTACTTCATATTGTTACAGTTGATCAAGAGTAGGAGTCCAGTGGTTCATAATGGTAGATAAATTCCAGTTTCTTCCTTTCAATTGTGATGGCAATTGCTTTTAGATCAGTGTATCTGCTGATTATATGATAGCCACTTCCTGGGTGGAAGATTTTGTCTTTATGGGCATCTGTCACGTGGCTTGAAAAGCGTCAAATCTATTCCGAAGGTATTGATCTCTCTTGAATCCTTGATTTCTCTCTCTCTGCAATGTTTTATTGCAGTTGGAACTGCTAATTATTACTACTTGTTATGTGTTCTATGCATCTCTAGTGTTCTTAGTGAAGTATTTTGCTAATGGTGACATTATTGAATTACTAATATACACACGGTAGTGCTGGTACATAGTCAATGTAGTGAAGCTTTTTTTTTTTTTTTTTTTTTTTTTTTTTTTTTTTTTTTCTTTTACACAATATAGTGCAGATGTTTTTATTTTATTTATTTATTTTTTAATTGTTTTACTTAAGCATTGCTATATCCTGTATTCTTAGTGATGACATTTATTTCTGTGTCGGCTACATGCTATATCTATTGAACACTTATGCTCTTACTAAGATTTGTGCTCAAGAGGATTAACAGATGTTACTAACATTTTGCATTTGAATGTCAGTTATGCCTGTCTTAACATGTTTATATGGTTGTTGATACTTAGTTACTGTAGTGACAATGCTTTTTGGGAATGAGTCTGTCTTAAAATGCATAATTTAATAAAATCTGCACTATGTTAGTATTTTTCAGTATGTGATATTTTAAGCGATCATGCCTACTTGGATAATCCAATGTTGAAGTTATCGTGCCTAGAATATTCACTTAAGTACTATATTTGTAATTTGTTAAATCCTAAATTGTTAGTGAAGAATGCATTGCATAACTGACATGTCTTATTTGAGAGGATCCCAAGAGGCTTTGAAGAAATTTAAGTTGAAACCATCAAGCCAAGGGCTAGCATAAGGAGAGGGCCTTATAGATTTCTGTTAGTGAGAAAAGGTTGTGCAAGATTCTTCAAATTAGCCTGGAAATTGAATGAAATTCAACTGACATTGAAGTTTACAAGAAATGCTGGAAAACATCCATATTAACATTAACAACTGAGAAGCTCAATCCCCCTCACACAGAGAAAGTTTGTTTGCATTGTTTCCTTTATTTGCTTTAAGGGAGGATCATCAAGGAGGTTGGACATTCAGTTTGAAGGTGGGACAACAGAACTTTATACCCTTCAATGTAATCCTTATGGCGAATGATCTTGTCGTGATAATACTTTGTTCGCTCTCTGTACAACTTGACATTCTCATATGCAAGGAAGCAAAATTAAGTCGAATCCATCACTTCCTTGTTTGCTTTTTCTAAGCTGGTAGTAAGTCGAAAGTACAAGAATTTAATCGCCCAATAAGCTCTCTATTCCAATTCCAACGGAAGATGACATTATTTCCAAAACTGAGGCCATATAATAAGATCCAATCAGTCCTAGATGGTCGTTTCTTCTTCTAGTATAGACCTTGACCTTGCCCGACTCCATAACAACTCCATCGCTTTTGAAAACCATCTTGTCCTCAAGGCAGAAGTCGAAAAACTAGATGCTTAATTCCTACTCAGTAAGCCAAGTTGAATCCTATTATGTTAGTCTGTGCCAACATATCAAAACCTAAGGAATGAACTTGCTGTCTCGCCTCTACCGCCATCTGCTCGGGCTCAGTGGATCCAACACCTCATCTTCTGTCCATCCCTCGATATTGTCCATCTCTTTGAGCTCGGCCACCCAATTTGTGTCTGGGTTTACCACACAAGTTCAAAGGGATTTGCTGATACACTTATGCGATGGTGCATAAGGCTCCTTGTAACGATAACAAAGTCGCTTAGATTGACACTCGCGATACTCTTCACGACTTAGTTCCCGGAGAGGGACTCGCCCGGAGGACTGGTCTGATGCGGCCGGGTGCCCGCCTGTGGAGCTGCTGTCCTTGCCTGGTCTACTGCTCCCGAAGCTACTCCCAAGACTAAAGAGACCTACGGATGGCCCAGTCTGCACCCCACCACTAAGGTGGGAACTCGTAGACTGTCCAGGCGGTTGATATGTTGTGGCAAAACCAACATTAAATTCCCACTCAATGCTGCGGCTGATCTGGATAGCTGAATCCAAATCTTTGGGGTCTAGCGTCCTCAGACGATTATGGATGTTCTGCTGCAATCTCCCATGAAGTATCCGAGGTAGTGCTCATCCGTTAAGTCTGGAACCTATGTTGTTAGTTGGATAAACTCGTTGATATACTGATCAACTTCCTTTTTTTGTCGAAGTGTGGCAAGGTGCTCATAGCGGCTTCCTACGACGATCATCAAAACGAATATTGGGGCTCGGGAAAACTCCGCCTAAGTGGCAACTGGATGACGAAAGTGTTGCCATCGAGACCAGTGCTGCGCTATGCCTTCCATGGCGATGCGCGCTAACACCACCTTGAGTTCTTCTTGCACTTGGTGGAGTTCAAACTGTTGCTCGGCGAGAGCAACCCAACCAATAAGCTCCGTCCCATCAAACAACGGTAGTTTGACTTCTGAGAGTAGCGGGGTGGCGAAGTCTCGTGGTAGTCAGGCCCCCCAATGGTAGAGAATCCGACGCAAGCAGAAGCAACTTCATGGGTGGTGACGTTGGGGGTGCCGGAAATCGCATCGATAGCTGACCCACCGACGTATTAGCATCAGCAGTGGCACTGACACTGACACTACCGACCGCTGCCGTAATTGTTGCGAGCAACTCTTGCTGCAACGACGCCATCTGATTCGTGTTCAGTGCTTCTAAAGTCTCAAGCTTGGCGGAAAAATCATGGCAGATCTGATTTTACCTACTCCTGTATTTCCCCAAAAGGCTGATTCCAGTAGCTCGAATCGTTGTGTTTATTAGAGAGGCATGATTCTGTCAGTAACGATATGACAGGTTGAATCAAATTGTTATAACTTAGGGTTTATAAAAAAAGATAACTTTATTCGAATCAATAAAAATATAAAACCACAGAGCAAAATCAATTTGCTCTGTAATCAAAACCAAAATAATAAGTGCCTTCCCGAATATGACCTAGATGCACCCTATGTATAGATGGGCTCATAGACCAAGCCCAAGACTCATAATTCAAGAACTAAATATGAAATAAAATAATAAGAGAAATAATAATTATTGACAAATTCCTCAGTCTTGTGCCACGAGCAGTCCTAGATGGTCCTTCTTTCTCTATTAGTATAGACCTTGACCTTACCTGACTCCATAACAGTAACACTATTTGTGTTGGAACTCGTCATCCAGTTACAAGCTGCAGCCTAAAAAATTCACCCTTTCCATTGGTTTCATCAATAAATTCTCCTTTCTTTTGCACTACCTGTGTTGGCCACCCCCATTTGCCATAGCCTGCATCAAGTAATTTCAAAACTTCTTTCTTCACTACTCCTTTGTTGACGTCATTGTTGAGTCTCTTCAGCTGTCTGCATGATTTCTTATTGTCCTCCGGTTAGATGCTATGTATACAAATGCAGGATTGATTACCTTCATGTCGCCTATCTTCCATGCAATTGAATCCTCATCTCTTCACAATATTTCAATTAATTGCTCCTCCCGATCTAGGTTAAGTGAGCTGGCAACGGTAACTGGTAATTTCTAGAACACTTATATCAGATTCCTAGGGAGCTTTTTGAGTTCTCTCTTTTACTTGTTTTCACTTTCCCCAATCTGATTTTCTTCAATGTGTTCACAAAATGGGGTTATTATTTCAGGATTGATTTTGCCATTGATGAGTTTTGCCTTTTCCATTTATTCATTTTCTTGTCATCAGTTGATTCTTCTGATTTGTGTGTTCACACTTGGAATAAATCAGAGGCTAGTGAAATTTCAAATTCTAGTTGATTATTTCATTCAAAGCAGCAATCCTCATTTTGATTCTGAGGTTGTAACATGGCATCTTGCATGAGAAATGTGATTTGGTCCTCGCCAACCCTTAGAGTGAGTTTGCCCTTGGCAAATGTTTGCTTGAACTGTGGCTAAGAACAGCCTGCCAAGAAAGTGGAGTTTCTCAGCCATCGTAAATTTTCATGATAACAAAATCTGCAGGACAAACAAATTTATTCACTTGCACTAATATGTCAAATATGATTCCCTTCATAATTCAACAAACTTGTCAGCTAATTGCACAATGGTTTTGCAAGGACTCAATTTGTACATTTCTAACTTTCTAAACAATGAATAAGGCAAGAGAATAATGGTAGCTCCTTAGTCCACACACTGGCTTTTTCGAAGTTAAATTTCCTATTTCACAAACTATCATAAAGCTTTCAGGATTGCTAATTTTTTTGGGGAAGGTCTTTATGGAAAACAAAACTACATGTTCCTTCTAACTGGATTGTTACTACCTCTTCAGAAAAGGCTCGCTATTTATTAAATGCATCCTTGATAAAATTAGCATATGCAAGCATCTGTAAAAAAGCATCATAAAAAAATATCGTAGTCTATAAATTCTGGAACAAGTGCACAAACTATCAAAACCTTTCTGGTCAGCTTTCTTCTTGACTGTCGTGGATATGAAACATGTGAAGACTTTAGAACAATTATTAGAGATCATCAGATCACCACTGTCACATCACATGTGGTAGGATTCTTGAATTATGCCTCTGTATCAAAATGTTCCCCATCATAACCTTTTAGCATATCCGTCGCAGTGCAAATTATAAATTTGGCAGTTTTTTCACTAAATGCAGACTCATTTGTATGGATATAGTTGTTTTTGTATCTCGTATCTACCTCTATGTCTCTAAATAGTTTTCTTTATCGGTAATATTATTTTTACTCTCAATAATAGTTTTAGTAGTATTATTATTATTTAAATGAATAAAAAGTAGCTTAGAAGATTTATGTAGCGGAATTTCCATTGTTCTTTATACTGTCAGGATGTTCTTAGAAATCTTGTCAAACCATACGTATAGAAAGGAGCCATACTATTAGCAGAAATTTTGAGCTCATCATATATGTAATGCAGCCAAGGTTGGGATCAATAAAAAATGGAAGAATAGTCCTTATAGTACCATATGTTGGAAGATTTTAGTTTCTGCACATCTCTTTTTTCATTTAAGTAAAACAAGTCCAGTCTGTTTCAGGTTTATATTGAGTAGATTTACGAAGTATCGTTGGTATTAATTATTTAATTTCATATGTAGTTATAATTTATACCATACTTTAGTATGTTCAGCATAATTCTAGTACTCTAGTTACTTGGATTCTAGGTAATAGTATTACCTTTCTTCATATTGTTTTCATGCGCTTTCCTCTATAAGTGAAGTGGTAGTTGTACTTGTTTAATGAAAACTCCTTTGTTTTAATCACATCCTAATGACTGCATTAATGAATAAATATGCTATCATTAAGTATTACTTTAAGAATTCTTGAATATATTATCTAAATGTTCGGAAGTGAACTATATCAGTCACTGCCTTTGGGCATGAATTTTTATTGTGCATAATTATATTTATATCCTCAAATGTTGAAAGTAGAATTACCTTTGAGATGTGAAGAATTAAGTTGTAGAAATAGTTTATATCAAGGACATGGAATTATCTGGCTAGTAGTGTATAATTGGCATTGAGGGTATATTTAGAAATGCTATTTTCACATATAATTGCGTAAATTCTTTGTGATAGATTTTTTTTTTTTTTTTTTGCTTATTTATTTATTTATTTAAGTAAAAATGTTGTTGGATGTGATGTTTTATATGGAATAGGAGTGCTGGGTGTGATATACTTGGAGGAAAATAAAAGGTTGAATAAAAAAATCAATAGTAAAAATAATACAAAAGAATACACCTTTAGCTTTTATTATAATTCCAGTGTATTTGGGAAGATTTGGTTTTTGTTTTGTATTTAAATAATGTTTGATTTTGTGATACGAAAATAATATATGGTTTGGTAAACGGTCCAAATATTAAAAAATATATTCAGTGCACCATGATTACTTGCAGATTGTGATATTCTCTAAAGTTTGTAACATGATATTCTCTAAAGATTGTGACATTCTTTAAAGTTTGCAACATGACATTTGGTTCTTGTCTTCGTAAGTTTGTAACATGATATTCTCCAAATATTGTGATATTCTCTTAACCTCTTCACAGTTACAAAATTGTTACAATTCCAAATCTGGTTACAAATTTTGCAATTCTGCATCGAGGTTGGTCTAATACCTGTTTCCATTGAATTGTGTTGCCCTATTGTTTTAAATTTTTGACGGTATATGGCCAATGTAAATGGCTTATGAAATGGTGCAAAGCCTTCAATAAAAGTTTTCAAACTCAGATTCATACTATTGAAAATGAATTGGTTTAGAACATTTTAGAGACTGTTATACATATATAGAAATCACTTCTCTTTCTTCGATAAAATCAATTACAAAATCGTCACTGCTAACTTGTTTTACTTGTATATATGAAATGGGAACAATTTAGGAAGTATGGTTTTGGTACTTTGCTCGTTTCTTGACTGAGAATAAACCGTCTGTGATGGTTTCTTTTTCTTCTTTCACCTCAGGAGGAATGCTTTTCTCTGCATGATCTCTCACAGAAAAAAGCTACTGAAGTTCGAATAGATGCCACATTCAACAATTGTTACTTACAATGAGAAATGTATCATAGATTTGATTTTGTTAAAACTTCATCGATGATCCAAGTGAGATGCATAAAACTTGCAACTCAGATGCTAATTTTCTTTTAGATTCCATGAATCACATCATATAAGAAACTTTGATCTCTTTGTGTATCTTGTGCACAATATGATAGTTCTTTCCATTACAATTTTTCTTATTTTCTTGGTGGAATTTCTTTCGTCTGCAAAGTCGAATCTTTCTCGCAAGTAAAAACTTATTGCTTTAGCAATTTGGGGGTAGATCAAAACTTTTAAGGGTTTTCTTTTTTTTGATAAGGAACTTTTAGAAGTAATTTTTTTTTTAGTATATTTGTAATTTAAGTAAAAGTTAGGGTATTGTGATATTAATTTATAATTTATAATTTTTTTATTTTTAAATTATAATTAAAAGGTAGTTATTGGGAATTGTGACAAACACAGCCTTATATTCCCAAATGATTTGATGGGTGATCGAGATATATACATATATATATTTTTAATTTAGGATCCTAAATCTTATTCTTCTCTTTAGCTCACTATATTGAATTTATATACGAGATATTATTTTGATAAGAATAAAAAAGATGTTATTCTTAAAATAAAATAAAATAAAAAAACCAAAATTATATTTATGTTAATATATGCAAGTGACTTGTCCCTGTTGGATTATTGTTATTATTATTATTTAGTTTAATGTTTGGAAGTTAAATAGGGTTGCATTACCCGGCTTGCTTGTCAATATTAATTAGTCCTTTTTATTTTTCCCCTAGAATCAATTATATTCTACACATTATTATTATTATTATTATTATTTTAAATTTCATATAAAAAAAAATGGTTGTGATGGAATATAGATGGAATTGCATGTGCCTCGATTATTACATTCACCAAGATCATCACGTGGGTTTTATTTTTATTTTTATTTTTATTTATATATATATAAAAGAAGAGGTTGATGGAGAAATGCATGGTGGTGGTGATCACTTTTGGGCATGATTAAAGTGTGGTGAAGATTATGATTATTATATATTTATTTATTATGCTTTTCAACTCTTGTGAAGTGATAGATTTATTCATCCAAATCTAATATAATAAAGAAATATGTAATATATTTATTCTCCACTTTCGATATAATCAGGGACTTTTTATGGATCAATTATCATGTGCATGTGTGTGTATGTATGTAATTGATTAATTCAAGTTGATCTTAAAATAATAATAATAATAATAATAATAATAATCAAAATAAGGGAAATTAATTCGTAGCCATACAATACATATAGATTTGAAGTTGTGGCAACTTTGCATCATATGCTCTCTCTCTCTCTCTCTATATATATATATACATATATATATATATATTATTCTAATAGGAACATATGCTTTTTAAGTGTATATGGTGGTTTTCCTTGTATATATACTTCTTGTCTCTCCTTATTTCCCTTTTGTAGATTTCCTAACACACATACACACATAGGGAGAAAGAGAGTTTTACTTGCTTTATGCATGTGTATATATATATATATACATACATACATAAGTATATAGATAAACTCAATTTCCTAATTATTGAGTTTGATTCGGTCAGTATATATAATAAAAGTACACAATATATATGATACACTATTCAATTCATTTATTTTTTGCGTGTTGATTTTGAATATTAATTATCATGACCCGCTCTTAGGGAGAACAATATAAACAAATGTTCAGGACTTGGTGTAAGAGGGCCCATAATTTTAGAATTTAGACAATTACTATTATTAGATCTATTAAATTTTAAATTAGATATTAGATTTTAATTCATTTTTATTTTCTACACTTATCCAATTTAATTCTAATTCTAATTCTAATTCTAAAATTAAATTTAACTATTTTTTTAAATCTCCATCTCCATCCCTTTTCACCCCGCACGTTTCATCCATTAAAATTTAATTTAAATTTATTTTTTTGTCTTTATTTGTACAAAAATTTTGGAATGAAAAATACATTTGGAATTCATGGTATTACAATTAGTATTTTTGTTGTTATTATTATTATTATAGTATTGGTTTCACAATAATCATGATATTATTTAGTTTTAAGTGATGATAAATTTTTGCTTATGCCTTTTTACCGGATATATGATTAAAATAATATTTATTTTTGTAGAGTTTATTATTATATTTATCTTTGAAAATAAATTTTATAATATATTTATAGGGTTTATAATTTATTTTTTTGTTCAAGCCTAAGAAAACTTCGAGACAACCCTGTTAATTATTATATCATAAGTACAAATTAAGAAAAAATTACAAGAATACTTCCACTAGTGTCTTATAATACTAATAGAAGGACATTTAAAAATATATATATATAAATATAAAAATATTTTTAATGTGAAGTACAGTGACGCAAAAGATAAATGTGACCTTAGAGGCGAACGAATAAAGTATATAATATAATATATTTATAACACAATATATGATGTGCTATAGGTAGAAATATATAATCTTTAACTTTATTATATATGTTGATTTGACTCATTTAAACAGTAGATTCGCCGTATGTATAAAAAATATGAAAAAAAATACTCCTTCTGTCCTAATACAATAGTCTTGTTTACCATTTTTGTTTGTTCCAAAACAATAGTTTTATTTCCATAAATAACCATATCACCATAAGCTACCTAAACTTTTTCATTTTTATTACATAATTGTCACTGTGTTTTACACTAATACATTCACAGGGCAAAAAAGTCTTTTATTCGTACTTTTTACCAACTACCAATATAATATCAATATTCCTTAAATCTCGTATCCAACCCAATTAAGACTATATTTAGGGGAGGGAGGGAGTATATTCTATTAATTTGAGTGGAATTTTGTAAATGTTACAAGATTATATTAAAATAAATAAATACTACATTGGCCCCATAGCTTTTGCTAGCTGTTGTTTTAACATGAGTTTTTATGTGGTATAATATCAATAGCTTTTGATCTATTTTGTTCTTATGTTTTATCTGGAATATAATCTTTTTATATGATAGTAAAATTTATCTATGAAAATAAAAAATGGTAAATGTATATATAAATTTAAAATATATATATTTAAAAGAATTGAGACTAATTCATATAGAATCAAATCAAAATTGAAACCCAAAATCAAAAGAATCGAAACCATTAATTGAAGAATTAGAAAAAAGGTGTGGTTTCATTTATAAATTTTATAGAAAAATAATCAGAGTCATTTGTTTAGTTTAGTATCAAATGGTTCATAATTTGTAAATATAAATACATTTTAGGGACAATGTTATGTTATTTCACCGATTTAGTATATATTTCATTTGAACATATACGAATCGCTATATTAATTGTATTTTATATTTATTATTTTTTAGATGTAACAATCTCTTGTATATGATTTTTTAAATTTAGTGAAACATATCGACATTCTTATTTACTTTATATGGTAATTTTAATTTCGTTGATACACAAAATTCAGCCCATCAAAATTTCGTTCATGATGTGAATCGAAAAAGTAGAGAAAATTTTATTTCACTTAAAAAACACAGAGATATATATAAAAAATAACTACCAGCAGTTACACAGTTATTATGCAGCAATGCAGTGGAGTATTAGAGCTATCAACTGTACTAACTGCTTTAACTGTCTTCAACTCCCTTTAAGTATCAACTTCAACACCCCCCGCAAGATGGAGCCGGTGGAGATCCACCAGCCCCATCTTGGAAAGTAAGTAAGAAAATTGTAGTCCAGGTATAGACTTAGTTAGCAGATCAGCAATCTGATCAACTGTAGACATGAGTTGGAATAAAAAAACCAGCTTTAAACAAATCTCGCACAAAATGACAATCAAGCTCGATATGTTTAATCCGTTCATGGAAACTTAGTTGCGAGTAATTTGGATCACCGCAATGTTATCACAATGAACAGAAATAGGAAGAAGAAAACTGGCTTGCAAATCAGTTAAAACATAAGATAACCATTGTAGCTCCTTGCTCACAGTACTCAAGGCCCTGTACTATGATTCTGCAGTTGATAATGCAGCAACGGTTTGCTTCTTAGATTTCCAGGATATCAAGGAAGAACCATAGAAAACACAATAGCCTGGACTTTAGAGTGAGAGTACAACTCCCCCAATCAGCATCTGAAAAACCCGTAAGAGAAGAAGAGAGAGTGGAGGAATAGAATAATCACATGGACAAACATCCCTTTAAATATCTGAGGACATGGATAGCCAAATCCCAATGTATTTGTTTAGGGGAGTTCACAAATTGGCTCAACTGTTGGATTGCAAAAAAGAGATCAGGTCTGGTGAGATTTAGATAAAGCAATTGACCAATGAGTCTTCTGTACTGATCAGCTTCATGAAATGCTGGAGAATCTGTTCCAGTTAGTTTTAAACCAGAGACCAATGGAGTGCTAGCTGCTTTACATCCAACTAATCCCATGCGATCAAGCAAATCTAAAGCATACTTTCTCTTACACAAGTATATACCTCCAGAACTCCTAGCCACTTCCATACCTAGAAAATATTTTGCTTCCCCCATATCTTTGATGGTAAAACATTGATGCAACAAAGATTTTACTTCTGTGATAAGTGCCAAATTGAGACCTGTAACAAGGACATCATCAACATATACAATGAGGCATAAGAAAGAATCCCCTGACCCTTTTGTAAAGAGGCAGCGATCATGGGCAGATTGAGTGAATCCATAAGTAAATAACACTCTACAAAAATTTGCATTCCATTCCCTTGAGGCCTGCTTTAAACCATATAGGCTTTTGACTAACTTGCAAACTTGACCTGTCTTGCCTTTGGTATAACTTTATGGTATTTGCATATAGATGTCCTCTTGTAGAAATCCATGGAGAAATGCATTATTAACATCTATTTGGTGAAGAATCCATCCTTTCATAGCTGCAACAGCAAATATAATTCTGACAGTGACAAGTTTAGCAACTGGGGAGAATACCTTATCATAATCAATGCCATATTGTTGTTTGTATCCCTTGGCCACTAACCGAGCTTTAAACTTGTCAATGCTACCATCTTGCTTGAGTTTTATCTTGTACACCCATTTGGAGCCAATGGCAGACTTTCCCATAGGTAAATCTGTGATCTTCCATGTGCCATTATTCTCAATGGCTCGCAACTCATAGTTCATAGCATCAACCCACTCAACATATTGTGTTGCCTCCTTATAAAATACTAGTTCCTTTAACTTGTGAACATGAGCCAGGAAACTAAAAAATGCAGGTATAAATATAGGAGACACAACGAATGGAAAAGTGAGAGGAGTGAGTTGAGAACTGTTATATGTATCATGTGTAGTATGATGACTAATATTGGCAACAAAATCAGTCATCCAGCCTGGTGCCCTCCTATGTCTCTGAGGTCTAGGAGAAGCATTCTGTGAACCAGAAACCATAATATCAGCACTTATATTATCTTCTGATCCCTGCACATCATCTGCATGTTCCTGATCCGAGAAGTCTGAATCATGTGATGAATCCTTTCTAGATGAAGGGCATGCAACACTAATGTCTGGCACAGGAGAATTAGTAAGTACTGACTCTGTAACTTGCAATGGGTCTGTAACAACCAAGGGTAATTCATTAGTTCCTGTTGCACTATGAAAAGGATAGATATTGTTAATGCAATGAACATCTCTAGAAATGATGATGCATTCCTCCTTTAAATCATAGACTAAAATCCCTTACGATTGCTGGCAGAACCCAACATAGCACATGTTTTACTCTTGGTATCAAATTTCCTCATACCAGGAGTATTGTCTACAATATACGCCAAGCATCCAAAAGACTTACGTATGGACAAATCAGGTTGATATCCATATAAAACTTGATAAGAACTTTTCGATCCAAGCACCACACTTGGAACTCTATTAATAATTCAGGTAGAATGTAGAATAGAATATGGCCACAGTTTCAGAGGTACACTACCTTGAAACATTAGTGCTCTAGCAACTTGAAGTATGGTTTTGTGCTTCCTTTCCACCAATCCATTTTGTTGCGGTGAATATGCACATGATAACTGATGTATAATACCAAGTTCAGTGAATAGATCATCTATATTTTTATTCAAGAACTCAGTGCCATTATCACTTCTTACCTACCTTACTTTCAGATTGAATTGAGTGTTGATCATCGCACAGAACTTCTTCAGAATCCCATAAACTTGTTGTTTGGTGGACATAAGAAAAGTCCATGTACATCTACTATGATCCTCTACAATAGTGAGGAAATAGGGTGTATTAGTGATATTCTCACCATGGTATAGACCCCAAACATCAATATGAATCAGCTCAAATAAAGATGTAGTTCTGTGTTGTTATAAAGGAAAAGAAGTTCTATGCTGTTTAGCTTGATGACAGACTTCACAAGCTGCAATCTCTGCTCTTAACCCTTCATCACACAACCCCTTCAATTCTGGGATATGTTCCATGACTGTGATAGAAACATGCCCAAGCATGTTGTGCCAATCCAGACCACTTAACCCTCATTTTTCAGTAATTGCATTTGCAAGAATTTTATTGTCTTGATGTATAATGTATAACCTTCCTGCTGCCTGCGCTATTCCAAGGACCGATTCATTTGCCATTTTTTGAATAATACAGTGTGAAGGCATAAAGGTGCATTTGACATCAAGATCAATTGAGAGCTATGCAACTGATATTAGATTATGGGTGAAATAAGGTGCCAACAACACGTTTCTTAACACCAGCTTATTTTTGAGATTAACTGATCCAGAGTATTCAACCAATTGGGTTGAGCCATCAGACAAATAGACTTTCTTCCCTGCTTCCAACTTTTGTAAAGAATGCATGACATCAGCATTGCCACAAATATGAGTGCTAGCACCTGAATCAAGGATCCATTGTTGTTCTGTGAGTTGATCAAGTACTCCAAAAGCGAAATGGCCATCAAATGCATCAAAAGGTGAAATCCCTGTTTTTACCATATTTGCATTTTCTGTTTTTACTTCTAGCTTTGTAATATTCATCTTTTTCAAGCATTTCTCAATCAACAATTCCATTTGTTATTGTCCATTGTCCTGTGGTGCTCCTGAATTAGAAGTAACACATAGAGCTTGCTCTTTCCCTTTGTTTTCTTTCAATTTCTTGTACCAATCTGGTATCCCATGAAGTTTGAATCATTCCTTCACATCATGTCCAGTTTCCCCACAATGTGTACATTTTAACTTTCTTTTTTCTTCCTTAGACAACCAGGTTATAGGCTTATAAGATCCATTAGTGAATCTATTCCATTTTTTATAGTTACTTCCGACAAACATTGTTGATTCAACTGAACTATTAACCTGAGCAGAGACTCTTCTTTGATCTTCCTCTTGCAAAATCATCGAATAAACCTTACTAATGGAAGGTAAAAGGTCCATCATCTGTATTTGGCCTATTTTCATAGCTTTCATTTAGTCCAAGTAAGAACTTATTCACTCTTCTTCTATTCATACTATTTCTCATGTTGCACATAGATTTATAGTTATTCTCCCCAAAACAACATCTTGATGGTGGATCAAGGATGTTAATCTCATCCCAAATGTGTTAAAATATTGCATAACAGATGAGTTATTTTGCACACACAAACTTAGATCTCGATCTAATTGGAATAGTTTAGGTCCACTACTCTTATCAAATCTCATTGCTAACTCAACCCATAGATCTCTAGCCTTTTCAATGTATTGAAATGAATCTGCAACTTTCTTAGTAAGTGAGTTAGTGATCCACGTTGCAACCATGTAATCAGCTTTGATCCAAGCCTTATAATAACTTGAATCAGGTTCTGGTTGTCTCAGTGTTCCATCAATTAACTCGAGTTTATTCATAGCTCCTATAGCTCTTTTAATTCTCCTTCACCAGGTGTAATAATTATTACCTGTTAGAGGAACTGCAACAAGTTGAAGAGTTGCATAATCATTATGATGAATCTGTAAGATCTCGTTAATCTCATTCTTCTCGAGTTGATCTACTTGCTGCATGGTAGATCCACGATTCTGCTTCCTCTCAGCTTTATATTCATCAATCATGACATTTTTCTCATTATTGTTGGATCATGATCCCTCTGGTTGTTCATCATTCATCAATATATTCCATGGAGTTCTCCTCGTTTTTGGCATGATTACAGTAAAATCGAAAATGTATGAGTTAGTAAATTTTATGGATCGCTATTCATGGCTCTGATACCATGTTAAGACGGGGATCCAAGGTTCCAACTTAAAACCAATTGGTTGTAAGTGGAGTAGCTCTTCACCCCTTATAAGGTAGGGGAATTCCAACACTACATCCAATGTAGGATATTTAACACTTCCCCCTCGAGATGATAATCTCGAATATCCATACATGATCAATACCCAATAATGGGCATCATGGCTCTGATACCAAGATGTGAATCGAAAAAGTAGAGAAAATTTTATTTCACTTCCAAAACACAGAGATATATATAAAAAATAACTGCCAGCAGTTACACAATTATTATGCAGCAATGCAGTGGAGTATTAGAGCTATCAACTGTACTAACTGCTTTAACTGTCTTCAACTTCCTTCAAGTATCAACTTCAACAGTTCATACAAAGTTTGTTGATCCAATTCAGTATTAAATATACATCGAAAAAATTTATAAGGGTTTGTCCAATTTTCATTTAACAATATATATATATAGATATATATTCACATTTGTCATTGTTGTCTTGAACAATCTTTGAGAATGATATAATATACTCCCTTCGTCCCACTTACCTTGTCCAGGTTGTCGTTTCTGTTCGTCCCACATCTCATGTCATTTTCTTTTTCTGGAAAATGATTACCCATATTAATCTTATTTTAAATTTTCTAATTTAATTTAATTTTTTATTTTAATTAAACTAATTAATTATCTTAAGTTTAATCTATAATAATTTATATTATAAGTTAATTATTTTTACTAATACATTCTTAATTATCTACTAATTATATTTATCCTAAATTTTCGTGTCTACAGTACCAAGACACCCAATATGGGACGGATCAAGACACCCAATATGGGACAGAAGTAGTAATTTTATGCTACAACACTAAACATATATATATATATGAAGAAACGTTGACTTATCAATCCCTATTAGTCGTCATTAATTATTTTAAAACAAAGGGACTATTATTATATTTATTTTGTTATGAATATGGGGTATAAATTAATTAATTATTTAATTAATAATGCAAAATTTTTAATGAAGTGATTTTTCTATATGGGTAGTAAGATATATATATATATATATATATGTGATTGTCTGATTAAGTTATAATAAAGACATGACAATGAAGTTTTGATGCTGATTTGAAAGGTCATTCACACAAAAACACATTATTATATATATATATATATGAAGTTAAAGTGTTGATCAAGATTAGTCCTTATATTCGATAATAGTTTATACAATAAATATCATAATTAATTTAAGGATATGTACCGACAATACATAATAATAATAATAATAATAATAATAATAAATAATAATAATTTACATAATATATGCACATATTGAAATAAAATAAATATTTTCTCCGTCTCACTTACTATGCCAACATTTTCATTTTTGTATGTCTCACTTATTCTGTCTTTGAAAAAAAATTATACATTTTAATACCATTTTAAATATTTTAATTGATATATTTTTTTAAAATTTTAATTAAACTAATTAGTTATTTAATCTTAATCTAAAATTATTTTTTATCAGATAACAATTATTTTCACTAATACATTCTTAATTATTTGCAGATTATATTCTCCTAAATTCTCGTATCTACAGTAAAGAAGACACGGTAGCCGGGACCAGGGGCGGAACTACACTAGGGCTTGGGGGGTCAATTACCCCCAAACCCAATTTTTTATATTTTTTTAGTGTTAAAAATATTAATTTTTATGTATTTATATATAATTTGTCTCCTAAAATTATCTAAATTTATAAATAATTTGATCATTATTTTTTTATTTAAATTTATTAGTTAAATATTAAATAAATTATAATATTTTGCCCTGCAGTTTTAAATGCTAGTTTATTAGTGGCCGGGACGGAGGGAGTAGATGATATGAGTTACAAACAGATGGCAATACTCTAAACATCAATTAATAATTTAATTCCAATCACATTCTGAAAATAAAGTTACTTATGTTAATTAGAGTTAACCAAGACGATACCAATTAATCATAACACTTCAAGGGATTGAGTCTTGATTTGACCTAATTAGTCATATACAATGAAACAACAAAATATATTGGACAACAAATAATAATACAATGTAAAATACATAACATAAGTTCACATAATATGATATATTTATTTCCTCGTTCTAATTCAAAATACTGATTTTATCATTTTTTATGTATCATTCAAATTTTTTTTTTTTATTTTCTTATTTTAATAAAAATAATCATATATTACTATCAAAATACTTTTAATTTTTACTTAAATTACAAATATAACAGTAAACATAAACATATAATTACTTTATACATAAAGTTGAAAGGTAAAATTGTCAAAACTTTTTTATTTCTTATTTTACTATAAAACTCCAAATGGTGTATTCATCCGGGACGGAAAGAGTATAAATTTTAATGTAATAAATATATTTATAGAGTAAAATACAATATGCTTCCTCCGTCCCAAATAAGAGTACAATTTTTACCATTTTCGTCTGTTCTATTTAAAGTATCGCTTTCCTATTTTAGGAAAAGCAATTTTACACTGATAGCAAAATACCATTAATTTTTATTTAAATTACAAATATACTCTCTTACACACTTTCACTAACTAATAAAATACTGTTATTTCTTAATTTACTATAAACCTCCAAATGACTCATTTCAAAAAGGGACGGAAAGAGTATAAATTAAACAATATATATTTGTATACTCTCTCTGTCATTCAAATCTACATTCACTTTCCTTTTTGAATTGTCATCAAAAAAATTTTTCGTTTTCTTTAAGTAAAAACATTTTTGTACTTTTTTAACTATAAAAATAAAAAAATAACAATTATTACTCACATTTATTAAAACTCATGACCGGTCAAATGAGCACACATTTGCATGACGGGAAAAATATAATACTATAACATTATAATGTACTACTCCCTCCGTCCGGTTCTAAGGGTTTTATTTACTTTTTGCGTGTTGATATTTGAATATTAATTACTATATTAAAACGTAGTACAAATTAATAAAAATTGACAAAAATAATTCTATTATTGTCTTATAATATTATTATAATAGTGATTGTGCAAATAATTATACAAATATAAAAATATTTTTAATATTAAATATAATAACACAAAAGTAAATGAAACTTTTAGAATCGGACGGAGTGATCGTATAACAAGATATAATGTCCACCTCCTCTCTTCTATAGGATGATTTGACTCAGTTATCAATATACATATGCTTTAATCATAATCAACACTTCAAATATTTTAATATATATAGAGAGAGAAAGAGAGAGAGAAGGGAGTTTCGAATTGACAGTTAATAATATTTTAAGAGTAGAAAATTGTCTCTCATCTAGTTTGTCTTTTTATGCTTTCTAAAACTTTAGATAAAGAAATGAATGATCCTAGGATGGACTGATGGATGAGTGCTTTCACTTTGAATTCAATCTCAAATTAAAAATAAATAAAATATATTGACTGATTTATATCATTTTCTTATTATATTCAATATACTCTATCAATTTCGACACTATAATTTGAGTTGTGTTTGACACAAATTTAAAAAATAGTGATATTATATTGATAGTGAGTAAAAAGTACGGATAAAGATATTTTTACTCCTGTAAGTATATTTGTGTAATAAAGAGGAAGTATTATTTATGAGCCTTGAAAAAACAATTTCATAAATAGGAGGAAGTACTTCCTCCGTCCTAAACATCCTGTAACATTTTTTTTTTTTGTCTTATACTCACTGCAATATTTTCAAATTTAGAAATAATTAATAATATTTTTATACATATATTAATATACACTTAAGTTTATCCCATCACATCACTCAAATTAAAAAAATTAATAATTATTTCTCTCTTTCCAATCACATCAATTAATATTTAAATTATTTCAAATTACCATTCTTAATACTCCTCACCTAAATTTTCGTGTCAAACACAAATATTGCACGATGTTCGGAACGGAGGAAGTATTATTTATGAGCCTTGAAAAAACAATTACATAAATAATATTCATTGGTGGTGGGTACTGTTTCTTATTCTATGCAATAATAATTTATTCTCCAACTATAGTGGCCTTAACTTTACATATTATATTTATAAAAGAAAACCTTTACCTCATTTTATATGAATCAATATGGGAATATTATATAATAATTGACCAACTTTTCTATAAAAATAGATGCAAAATTGTTTATAATTTATTTATACTTGGAAAAAAATTGCATTAATTTTTTTATGATTTTAAACTGCCTAAAGTTTTCTTATATTTGAAAAGATATTACATAATTTCTTTTTTAATTTTAATATTATTATGCAATATTTTTTAAAAAAATACGAAGAATTTTTTGGCAGGTTGTAGGGATTCAGTATAATATTTTTTAAAATACGAACGAGCTTAGCCCCATGCAATTTTTAAATAGGGAGTATGATGCAAACTTTTCGAATAATTACTTTTTGTGAATTTTG
The DNA here is from genome assembly GCF_009805555.1 of Andrographis paniculata. Lineage (NCBI taxonomy): Eukaryota > Viridiplantae > Streptophyta > Magnoliopsida > Lamiales > Acanthaceae > Andrographis > Andrographis paniculata. Next base: position 3,254,201 of record NW_026137583.1, on the reverse strand, counting down.
AAAATATTATTTATACATTTATTAAATTAAGAAAATTTATAAGGTGAAATTGACCAGTTTTTTCATTCATAATTTTGTTCATATTATTGCCCTCTTTTGAATTTATTTATTTTCTTTTACCATTTTATTTTATTTGTTTTTTTCGTAATTTTTATTTTATTTTTGATATGATGTTTAAATGAAAAGGTGTGATAAGCTGATACGTTAGGAAAAATAAAAACAAAAAACTATAAACTTAATAGTAAAAAATAAATTTATAACCGACAATAAATATATAATTTCTTGGTTGTTAAGGAACATATATATTTGTAGAGAATTATTTGAATAATATTTGCTTGTTGGAAGACGTCGGGTAGTGGTGGGATCAGTATTATTAGTATAATAATAAAAAATTATTATTATTATTATTATTATTATTATTATTATTATTATAATACTTTCTCCGTCCAGGACAGATCACTCTTTTTTCTTTTTTGTCCGTCTCATTAAAGATGATCTCTTTCTAATTTTTTTTTTAGTAAATTTATTCATCTTAAACATATTTAATAAATATAAATCAATTTAATTAAATTTCTAACATGTTACATAACCCACTCAAAATCCCTTTATTTTTATATCTCTCCTCAATAAAATTAGTTTTTAATAAAACATCTTATTTTTAATAAAATTAGTTTTTAAGTTAATTATAAATAAATAAATTATTATTTTTATTTATTTGTATTATATAAAATTTTATTCTCTATAAAATGATATTCATATTGTATATATTTTATTAATATATAATGCTAAAAATATTTAAAATGCCAACAACACTACTCATATAAAAAAAAATTAATATCATAACTTATTATTAATAACTTACTAATTTACATTATTTAAAATACCATGTCCTTAAGTAATGCGGTCATGTTCATCGGGACCGAGGGAGTATTATGTAAGCATTAGAATCAATCATAAGATTGAAGTGTGGTGATGGGTTAGGATATACTATTCATTTCATCACCAATGTAGGAGTCTATTTATTTGGACTTGTCTGATAAATTTTGATTTAGTTTTTATATTTAAATATTATTTGAAGACATATTTCATAAAAAGAGTATATATGTATTTTTTTTTTTCAAAAATTAAATAATTTAAATAATAAAATTTGAAAAAAACTAATAAAAAAATATTATATCAAAGAAATTAAAGATATGAGTTTAAATGAATATAATATTATGGCCGTGTAGCAAGTCAATAGGATTTTACATGAAATCGATGGTATAGATTAAGTAAAAATTATTACCGTAGGTTAAAGATTTTTAATCGAATGATAACCAAGAGCTTCTTTTCGGAGGATTTAGAGTAATTAAATCCTTAATTTGCACCAAACACGATGCCCAGATATTTGGTAGTAAAAAAATTAGAGAAAAAGTATATCAAAATGTGAAAAATTAAATAAATTATATGAAAGTAAAAGAAATATAAATTTTGATTGAGACGTTGGAATTTGAGTTTTACTATGAATACATCAACCTATTTATAAAATTTAAAATTTGTCTTACGAACGTATTTTACTCTACTAACACGCGAAGTTCGGTATTAACTTAATTCCTAAGTTATTTTCTAATTTTCTATAATTAAATATCATTAAACTTTCTAAATTAGATAGGATGAAATAAAATAAATATAATAGTCTAATAAAATAGCAAAAAAAAAAAAAAACTATCACATATTAATAAAAGGTACAAAAAGTTGATTAGTGTGACTTGTCGTCTCGTCGATTTGTCTTGTCGAGCCTAGTTTACATAGTATTAAGTTTAGTTGGGGTTTACCAACTGCAGACTTTCGGATAACAATCGTATTCTTATTCTTATTATTATTTATTTTTGTATGTTTTGTTTTATTTTTTGCAGTTCAACTAATTTAATATCTAATAAGTCAAAACATGATTTCATTGTTAATTGTCAGCCTCTCTCTATCTTAATTAATTAATTAATATATTTATCTTGAATATATCAAAATATCTGTAATTTTATTTAAAATTTTCTGTTTTATTCTTATCACTATAATTTACAAAATTATATATTAAAAAAAAAACAGTTTGAGCAAAATAGTAAAGAAAAAACTATTAAAATTCTATATTATTTACTTATGAAAAATCTTGCTAAAAAAAGTAACAACTATTTTTAAATAGAATAGTACTCCCTCCGTCCCAAATACTATGTCCACATTGCCGTTTCTGTCGTCTGTCTCACATACTATGTCACTTTCCTTTTTTGAAAAATAATTACACACTTTAATCTTTATAATTATTTATATTATAAGATAATTATTTTCACTAATATATTTTTAATTATCTACTAATTACACCCCTCTTAAAATATCGTATCTACAGCAGACACGGTATCTGGGACGGAGGGAGTATAATTTAATAAATTTGAATTACACAAATGATTAGAAGCATGTGGCTGTTGAAACCTGACTCACCATTCAATTTGCAATCCTAATTATTACTTAGAATTTGCAGGGTGCATCAAATAACACTTGTTAAAAATTCTTTTGGTGGTTTTATTTATTTATTATTAAATAAATAAATAGTTATTGAACATGATATAAGTATTGAGTATTAGTATGTCTTTAGAAAAAAAATTATGATATTGTATAAGTAATTAAAAAAATAACTAAAAAATTCAAAATACAAATATTTATCATTCATGAGACTATATGCGTTATGTTAATTCATTAATTGATCAAACATATGATATATTGTACTATATGAAATTATAATATATAATTGTCAAAACATATGTTATGTAAAATTATATCATAAAAACTTGTAATAAATATATTTTACTTATGTTCAATTATTACTATTGTTTTTTAATTGTCATCTTAGCAAAATATATTCAAAATATATTCTACATGTGTCATTTTTTTACGATTTTTATCATCCGTAGACCAATCTCACTCGCACTGATACCATAAGGAACTTGTGGAAAAATTGCAATAAATATCACGTACATATGACCGAGTATCATTCTAGTCTTTTAATTGTCATAGGTCATCTTTTTTTGCGATTTTCGTTCTCTGACCACCCGTAAAGTTTAGGATGGATACAATCTCACGTGCAAAGTAGGATTGTGCTACGGAAGACAAAAATTACAAAACAAAGTGACACATAAACAATATATTTTGTCAGAATGACAATTAAAAGATAAAAGTGATAATCATTCATTTCTAGTCCCTAAACAAAAAAAAAAAAAAAAGTGTAAATCCGTTCTTAGACTCGTAATTTGAAAAAATTCGCATGGTTCATTCGAAATAACCAAACTAACTAACCAACGATATTATTTTGTCCATCCAAGACCATTTAGGGCCCCAAAAACCCTAAATACAAAAAAAATAAAAAATGTACACATATTTTCAGATTCAGAATTAAACAAAACTTACATGATTAATCTGAAACGACCAAACAAACCAACCAATAATATTATTTTGTCCATCCGAAGTCATTTAAGCCCCAAAAATCCTAAATGCTAAAAATATGTACACTCATTTTCAAATTTAGAATTACATAAAATTCGCAAGGTTAATCCGAAATGACAATACAAACCAAATAATTATATTTTACTATTTTAATTAATCGGGTCTGGATCGAGAACGGGTAGAGTCTACTATTATACCTTGAACTTGACCCTATTGACTCTAAAAAAAATGATTAAAAGACCATACCCATGCCCGATATGATACCCGGATAATTGGGCTCAATCTCAAATAAATAAGTCAGGTCCGAGTCAGATGTTAGGCTTACCCAGACCCATTGTCATCCCTATTTGTTGATTGGGACAAATCTATTAGAAAATTATTATGTTGCAATAATATCAAATAATTATCGAAAAATAAAATTCGATAATCAATAATAATTTATCGAAATAAATTTGAGAATCACGTCGAGTCGAGGTATAATATATCTCTAATTTATTGAAATAAATTCGATAATCATGTCGAGTTGAGGTAGAACCTCTCTCCGTAAAAATGAATACGCTCCAATAGTGCCTCCGATTCGTGGCGCAACGTTCTCAAAGATAAAACGACGTTTCTCTGAATTATGTGACATCTTAATATTTCGGAGCTCCGACGAACTAAAATAAGGGGACTTTGAGCTATGTTTTGGGACTTAATATTTAAGAAAGATTTTCCAGGCTTGTACTGAACAACTCATCTGAAACTCTGTCGAAAAATATTTCCGAAAAGAAGAGGATTAGAGAGAAGAATCTTCTTTTACTAGTGTGATGAATGGAATGGTGGAAGTGGCTTTATATACGCACTCCAACCTTAGGGGTGTTTAATTGTAAGTCGAAATCGACGATGTTTAATGACTGATAATCGTCGGTCATAATTTCGGTAACGTCCGACCATAAATACCATACTTACTTTCCGGCCATAAATACATTATTTGAATTTTAAATTTCAAATAATTATTTTATTATATATGCATGTAATTATAATTTTTGGTAACAAAAACATATTTTCTTAAGTTTCAACAAAATATTTTGTTATTTCGATTTTGCTTTCGAGCATAATAGACTTCGTCAAGTCTAGCATTTACCAAACTCAAACCCAACCTATGACCATGACCAAGATATTTGAGCCGGATACAAAACTTATGCTCGTTTGTAATTGTATCATTATCTAGTTCTGGTAGGTGGCACGTACGCTTGTGACTCACGGCATTCATATGCTCAACTATACTATCAATAACCATCATACAACCCATATGTATTTTAACTAACCAAATAATCGGTTTCCGAAATTATGAATTTAATTAAAAATTAAATTTCATCGATTCCAAAAATTAGAAAAAAAAAAAAAAAACTATTGGATAAGCACACCTTGTTTCTTTTTCAATAATTAGTATTAATGCGACAAATTTTATTTCACAGTAATTATTTTTTTGGAAATTTTTTATATCTAATTAATAATCATTTTACAATAAATAAATACTAATGGTTAAATTAAATAGACATAATTTATAATACAATATAAAATTCTTTTTTATGTTTAAATAAACTAAAATACTTTTTCAATTTAAAATTAAAATATATAAACTTAAATATTTTAATTTACTAAATTTAAATAAAAAAAAATTTATTACTATTATTTAGAAATTTTAAATAATTATTTAATTTAAATTTGTACTTATTCAAATTTTAAACCTCAAACTTATAAACAAAGACACTTGTGGGTTTAATTAATTAATACTCCTATAAGGGAAAGGTGTCCCAATTTTTGTGCCAGCTGCTGCACACATTTTGATTCTTTAATTTTACTTTTTGCAATTCTTTTAATATCTTTTCCTGTGTGATTGGTGGTCCAATTAAATCAATATAATGACAAAACTTTAATAACAGAAAAATAGGATCTACTTTTATGTCTCTTTGTATTTAATACTCCATCGTGGAAAATATTCATTTAGGTTTTTTTAGTAGATTAAAAAAATAGGGAAAAAAATTATTTTTGATTTCAATATAATCAAAATTCATCAATTTTGGTCATAATATAAAATTTTTATCAATTTTGGTCCAAATATAACAAAAACTCATCGTTTTTTGTTTCAATATAACCAAAACTCATCATTTTTGGTTTCAATATAAAATTTTTTATCAATTTTAGTCTCAATATAACCAAAACTCATCATTTTTTGTCTCAATATAATCAAATATTATCTTTTTTGGTTCCATCGTCAACAAACCGACGGAAAATGCTGACGTGAAAAGAAATCAAACCTTATATTTATATTTCAAGAAATTGCACAATCTTGCAAGTCCACGTCAGCATTTTTCGTCGGTTTGTTGCCGGTGGGACCAAAAAAGATAAAGTTTGATTATATTGGGACAAAGAACGATGAGTTTTGGTTATATTGAAACTAAAATTGATAAGATTTTTATATTGAGACCAAAATTGATGAATTTTGGTTATATTGAGACCAAAAATAATTTTTTCCAAAAAAATAATCATATTGTATATAACATAATTTTACTATAGATATTTTTATATTTGTATATTAATATAACATAAAATTAATACTTTTGAGTGAGACAAACAAAAATAGTTAAAATGGTAGATTGAATTGAGACGGAAGAAGTATACATATAAATAAATATATAGGCTGTGTCACTTGATGTATTTTTAGATAAATCTAATTTTTAATATTAGGCAAAAAGAATCGTATTACTAATATAAAAATAATATTTCATATTGAAGGATAATTTTTTGTAAATAGATAAAATATATATTGTCTATTTTGATAATATTTATTGAAATTTGTATTACTAAAAAATTTTGAATGCAATAATATTATGTTAATGGAGAATCAATTCAGCATATTAGAATTGCTCTGTTTGTGCCTTTTTTTTAATAGTATAAATTTAAATAATATTTGAATATAATATAAAATAAATATTTACTATAATATTTTTAATAAAAAATATGTATTTACTTTCTAGAAAAAGATTAAATAAATAAATAAAAAAACATAAAAAATAGGTACACAATAGCTTCAATTAACACAACATGTGGGAATTGTTCATACTTTTGTATAAGCAGGTCTCTTACTGAGATTAATGATAGTACATGACATATCGATTAATTTCATGTACTACTCCCTCCGTCCCATGTAATATGAGTGTATTACTGTAGACATGAAAATTTAGGTAAAGTATAATTAGTAAGTAATTAAGAAATATATTAGTAAAAATAATTATTATTTAGTAAAAATAATTATAAATTAAGATTAAGAAAACTAAATATTTTAATTAAGATTAAAAAAATTTTAAATTTTAAATTTTAAAATATGATTAAGGTGTTTAATTAATTTTCCAAAAAAGGAAAGGACAAATTATGTGGGACGGACGAAAATATAAAATATGGACAAATTATGAGGGACGGAGGGAGTATAAGTTTATGTACCACATTTGTGTTTACTTTGGATAATTATAATAAATAATATTAGTTTATTCAATCTAATCATTTATTTACTTCAACTACTCCCTCCGTCTCATAACAAAGTATCTATTTTTTCATTTTAGTCTGTCCCAAAATAAAATATTATTTCTTTTAGTAACTATACTATCTACCTAACATTACAAATACTCTTACAACTTACAATATATTACACAAATGTCATTATCTTTATATTACACATACTAATAAGGTTATTTTAGTCATTTCTACTTTATTCCTACTACATCCCAATATAATACTAATATTTCTAAAATTACGTGCAAAAAGAAAATAAATATCTAGTTATGGGACGAAGGGAGGATAATAATTCTAGAGTAATTAAAAACCGATGTAATAATATACTAATAAGTGATAATTAATCCTACCTACATGAGTAGGATTAATTGATCTCAAGTAAATATTTGTACTAAAAAATGTAATTATCCTATGTTTAATTTTCAAGTACAATAAAAATGTTATTATATTAACATAAACTAATGTGATTAATTTATATTTCATTTACTACTTGTCAGTATTTAATGTGTTGATAGCAAGGCAAGGCAATGAATAATATTATATAATAGATGATAACATTATAATTACTATAAATAATCCATAAATATATCTATCTATATATATATATATATATGATATTAACACACAATTAGCATTCACTCAACACTCTTCAATAAAATACTTTAGAATATTTGGACAAATTAATATTTATAAATACAAATAATAGTTAATATATAGTCAGCAATATATAGAAACAAATACTATTTTCTTCTTTCAAAGTGTTTTTTTAGTAGATTAAAAAAATAATAATATTTTATTAGTCAGTAACATATTTTGATATTATTGTCATTTTATTTTATATATAAATTAATTTGTATGTGTAGTGATATGTTTGTAATTTAGGTAAGAGTTAAGGATACTTTAGTATTAATGTATAATTACTTTTACTAAAATATGAAAGAAATACTTTTGAGCGAGACAAACGAAAATAATAATAATAGTATTATGAGTTGAGACGGAAAGAGTATATCATATGGTTAACATTTATTCAACATAACAAAATATATAAATATAAACATCACATGTTGATATATATGTCAAAATGGGTTGACGGGTGGATTAGCCCATAACTCATTATAACTCGCAAATAAGTGGCTTATGTGCGGGTCAACCCACGACGGGGCATGATAAAATTTAATCAGCCCAACTTGACCTACTGACTGGTGGGGAGTTAAACGAGTCAACCCATGAGCTTTTTAAAAATTTAAAAAAATATTAAAATTATAAATATTTCGTAATTAATATCCAAAAATAGTTAAACAATAATTATATAAGTTAATAATAGCACATATTTAAAAAATAAATCAAAACTAATTTTACGATTTTGTCTATAAATTGTGAAAAAAAAAAAAAAGATATTGAAAATATGAGAAAGAAGTAAGTGACAACGAAGAAATAATTAGAGAATAAGAGTAACAACATACAAAATATTTGTTATTTGGTTTAAACTAATGTTGATTGATCTAATTAATTAATTAATTATATAAAAAATATTTTTGAAAACTATTACAAAATATAATACTCCCTCCGTCCCATATAATATGAGTGTATTACTATAGACACGGGAATTTAGGTAAAGTATAATTAGTAAGTAATTAAGAAGTGTATTAGTAAAAATAATTATTATTTAGTAAAAATAATTATAGATTAAGATTAAGATAAGTAAATAGTTTAAATAAAATTAAGAAAATTATAAAATTTAAAATTTAAAATACGATTAAAGTGCATAATTATATTTTCAAAAATAGAAATGACAAGTTATATGGGATGGACGAAAATAAAAAATAAAAACAAATTATATAGGACGGAGGGAGTAGTAAAAATATAATTATAATATAAATAATTTTTTTTTTTTATCTCAACTAAAGACATTTATTTTTATAGTAAATTAAAAAATAATATTTAATACATTATGACGGATCAATCACCCGGGCAAACAACCCTCGAGGCTTATAGTTGAGTGTACGGTACTCATTCAATCAAGGACTCCTTAAACTAGTGTTTGAGAACCCCATAGTCTCTTAGAAAAAATATACTCCCTTCGTCTATTAAATAAGTATAATTTGTTTTTTGCAAGTAGTTTAATGTATATTAATATTATATTGATATGTAGTAGGAATAATTTAGAAATGACAAAATAATCTTAGTAATTGGTGTGGTATAAAGGTAATAACATTTGTGTAATATATTGTAAGTTGTAAAGGTTTTTGTAATGTTAGGTAGATAATACAGTTATTAAAAAAATAAATGAATACTTTGTTACGAGAGGAACCAAAATGAAAAAATGGATAGTTTGTTACGGGACGGATGAAGTATAAGATAGTTTTGATGTGTTTACTGTTTGTATTTTATGTATAAATTACTTAAATGTGTATTGATATATTTATAATTTATATAAAAAGTTAAGATTTTTTTTGTATTAACATGTAATTACTTTCACTGTGAAAATAATGGACAAAAATGATAAAAAAATATCTCTGCTTGGGACGGAGAGAGTGGCCTGACCTTCTCCCAACCATGGCCCGTGCGGCTCGTTTATGCTCGCATTTTAACTGCCCTAAAAAATTACAACTCAACTCTCTTAAAAGTAAAGGATAATCCGATGGTGATGTGACAAGACAAATCACACTAAACCTGACAACACAAATTATATAAGATGAACTATGTGTGACGGATAAGATCTGAAGTATCAAAAGTTTAAATATATGATCTTATAGTAAAAAATTTACCAAGAAAGCTCAAGATTGAATTTCACATAAAATGAAACTTCCATTCAAAGCAAACTTTTATTAATTTTTTCTGGAAACATGAAAGATTAAAAGATATACCGTTTTTCTTTTTTCTTTTTTTTCAATTAAACTTTTTTATTTTAATATATGTTTGAATGTATATTTTTTGAAAAAAAAATCTATATATATTTTCATACAAAATTAAAATATTTGCATGATTTAAAAATCAAAGCTGAACTGCAAGCAAACAAAGCCAATGTGTATATATATATATATATATATATATTAGGCAAAATAACATAAAATTCATCCGTGCTTTCCGAAATGTGCAGGATTACCACGAGATCAGAAAATTTTATTTCTCCACCCATGTTTTATTAAATGTTCCGCAGATTATCTCAGCCGTTAGGTACTAACAAAGATCGTATTTCACACATTTATACTACGAGTTTCTTTCCAAATTCCTCGATAAAAGTAACTGAAGTTACAAAAATACATTTCTGTATATTATTAGAAGGTGCAAGTCACCCAAAGTCGGGCGATTATCCATTTATGCTATATTGTATATGCTCTTACGTGTGAACCGAACAGTATTTGCTCTGCCTCCGGCGCTAGCTTATATGTCCAAAGTATTGTGAATCGACCATCACCCCCTATATGTTTTTTTATATTTAAAACCCTATAATATTGGTGTATATATTTTTAATGTTTGGAGTGTGAACTATATGTATACAACGTGTCTCTAAGTTTTTAGAATGCGTTGTTGTCTTTTTAATAGTGTGCTTATATGGCTCTATTCATCCAATGTTTTTTAATTGATTAATTTTTTGTGTATGGTATAAAAAATTGTGTTAAAAATATAAATTATATTATTTTAAAGTGAATATTTGAATTTTTTGACTTTTTATAATACATGTTCATATTTTTTTGAATTTATTTTTTGCATGTGGTGTAAGAATTGTGTTAAAAAAAATGTAAAATATTATTTTTTGGGACTCGCATTTCCAAAAATTTGCTCCATAAACAGATAGATTTTAATAATTTATATATAGAATATGATAAAATCATTATATAGAACAATTTTCATACTTAATAAAAGATTTTCATTTTCATTTTCATTGTTTTTTTTTTTTTTTTTTTTGAGTTAGGAGAAAGAAAAGAGCTCAGATGCGTAGTGTTTTTTTCAATGAATTTAGATTGATTTTTCAATTTCAAAAAAATAAAGAAGAAATAAAAAGAATTAAGAATAGAAGTTACAAGAAATGCCATAGAAAACACAAAAAATAGAGAAAAGAATGTCCGTTGTTTGCGGTGTTTTGATTTTAGATAATAAAATTTTGAATTGAAATAAATATTTAATATGATATAAATATGTATTAGTATAATACTTTTAATATAACATTAAATTTTAATATTCTCTCCCTCGGCCTTTAAGGTCATATTTTATATTTAATATTAAAAATATTTTATTTTTTTTTACAAATATCTTTTATTAGTACTACAATTTTGCAATTTTTTCAATTTTATATTCTTGTCCTTATTAATATACTAACAACTTTTGAATTAATTTTCAATTCAATCGATTAGAGCTAATAAGCAAGTACGGTACCCATAAATATTGCATTGTTGCATGTAGAGAAACTGATACAATTTCAAAAGCCTCTGTACATCTTCTTCAACGCAATATATACATATATATATATATAAATATTAATGAAACAATAGATCCTTAATTACAGCATTAATTATTTTATTCATCTGTCATTCAAATTTATACTCATTTTCCTATTTAAGTTGCCTTAGAAAAATATTATATTTTTATACTTATTTTTTTTAGTATAAAAGAAAAAGTAACTACTATTACTCGCTTTTATTAAAACTCGTATATGATCAAATGAGTACACATTTGCATTATGGAGGTAGTATTAATTGGGTGAGGTGTAAGAAAGTTTTGAAACAAGCGACGTCGTACTACACTGCCCACCCCAATCATATTGCCATCATTACATTACATTCACAAAAATATACATACATATATATATATATAGAGAGAGAGAGAAGTGAATGCCTGGGAAAATTCCATTCATTTTAGTTCATGGCTACTTCTATCTCTACCTCAGCTGTATTTCTGCAATATATGTATCTCTCTCTCTATATATATATATAAGATATACGTAAATGCTAGAGCTGACAAAAATTGACCGATACGACAATCCGATACGAAATAATTGGATTTGGATTAAAAATTTCAATCCAATTATGTATATAGGTGGATACGAATCCGACCCGATAATAAACCACTAAGATAAATAACAATTTTGTAACGAAATTTTTTCGTTCTTAAATTCACTTTTTCTGTTACTAATGATATTACGGAATTAGTGATGGAATTACGTTAGCTACGTGAACTTTAGGAACGAAATTCCGTTACAAATATGCTATTTTTTTTTGTAGTGAACGGGTCGGGTTAGGGTTGAGGCTCTCAACTCAAATTCGACATGAAAATCCAATTATAATATATTAATATTGATTAATATATTTATTATTATTACTTAAAATAATTATAATTTAATAATCTGCTCATAAATTAATTTAAACTAATTTTAATTTTAAATAATTTAACCTAATTCATTGTACATATTACGTTCAAATTAATAAAAACTAACATAAAAAGATAACACACAACAAAATATAATTTAATTTGAATAAAAAAATTCGAGTTAATTCTGTATACTAGTCAATACAAGTCAACTCGAATTCAACACGATAATAAATGGATCAACTCAAATTTGATACAATAGTAGATGGGTCTGGTTAAAATTGAATAATTTAACCCGTTTAAAATATTCAACTCGATACGAATTGACTGTCATAGCTCTGTATACCCGACTGAGAATTGAAGAAGCTTTTTATTGATTTTTTTAGGGCAACTACCAAACAAGACAAAAGTAAGCATTGAAATAAATAAAGAACCTCTAAATCTTTAATTCTCCTTTTCTAAAGGTATATATAAAAAATAAAATAAAATTGCCATGGATGCTGCTGTCAATGCGTCAGCCTCCACTTCCCAAACAACCTCGATCTGAATTATTTCCTGTAGTGTTCCACAAATACATATATATATATATATATATATTTCTCTGCATTAATTAATTAATTAATTAATTGTGAGGTTACAGTGATGATTTGGTCAAATTAGCACCCATAAAATATAAAAATAACACAAGTTTTTATTAAAAACAGCACATGTTATTTGTAATCATGCTATGTGATGTTTTTTTATAATTTTATGCGTGTGTTGTACAAAATGTCAGTCATGTGCTGAAATGAACTACTGTATGTGCTGTGTGAGAATTATCGTATCGTATTGTTAGTTCATGCGTTGTATTTGTATTATATGAATATAAACGATGTTGTCACTAGCGTTATCGAGTGTTATTTGCTAGCTATATATATATATATATGTTGTTTGTAATATAAATGATACGCTGTCACTAACATTACACCATATTATTTGCTAATTATTTATGCGTTGTTCGGCACAGCACTAAATTTGAGATTCTAACACTGTAGCCGCCTTCGTATATATTTATATAAATAGAGGCACACCAAAAAAAAGTTGCTTCCATACGCACCTTACCTTACTGCTTTATTATATTTTCTTTTTCCCTCTCTCTACAGATTCCTCCTTAAAATTAAGTTTTTTTTCTTTTTTTCTTTCTTTATTAAAATAATATATATATATATATATATATTATATTTTCCTCCTGCGTTCACTTTCTCTCCACTTTGGTGCCGTTCAATAGCAGCGTGAAGGAATCTTTCGAGTTTAGCTCTCCTTCCAATCCTATAAACCCTCAATTTAAAAAGCCCTCTCTTCTTCCTGTTCTTCTTCATTTTTTGCTTTCCTTTTCCTTTCCCCTTTTATTTAATACTATTTTTCATTCTTTCAAAATTCAATCCAACACTTGAGGTACATAGTTATCCAATTCTTCCCAATCTCGACCTCGAGGTTTTCTGTGCATGTTTGTGTTTCCATGGCTAGCTCCAGTGGCACTTACAGAGAAGGCAGCAATAATCACTCTGCAGCTTCGTCCTACAATGGCAGCTCTGTGCATGGTGAGTGGGGCGTCCCCACCTTCCAGCACCAGCAGACCATCTCCATGGATTGGACCCCTGAGGAACAGACTCTTCTCGAGGAGGGTTTATCCAAGTAATTCAATCTCAACTCAATTTTATTTCGACTTTTTTTCTTCTTCTTGTTTTGATTGTTCATTGATTTTAAATTTTTAAGTTTTTTTTTTGTTCTGGAAAAGATCCTCCCTCTCTAACAGATTGATTTTTTGTTGTTCTGATTAGAAACTCTGATTGATTATGCATGTGTGTTAATTTGATTTTGGCTTTCTCAAAAGTTAGGAGATTTTAATTAATTACTTGGTTTAGTTCGGTTAAAATTTCATTTCTGGTTCTTGATCCTAAATTAAATAGAGGATCAGATATACATAAACATATATGTATATATATATATATATATAGATATTGAGTAAAGTTTCTTTCTAATTTGCTTTTGTGCCTTCTTCTGCAATTCTTTCTTTGCAACCAATTTCATTTTTTATTTTTCTTCCAGATGGAGTCTGCTTTACATCTTAAAAAGTCATCTTAGATATATACATATACATACATGCATATATAAATATGTATATAATTCGTCTTCTTGGATATAATCCTCCACTCGGACATGATTCTAAACCTTAAAGAACATGAAATTTTCTATTCATGTAGGTTTCCCTAATCTCCATAAATGGTGGATCTAGCTCAGATGTTTTTTCCTTTTTTGTTTTTTGGCATTGGTTTTGACTTTTGGTGGGGTTGCAAGTTGGGGGATACATACATACATATATATATATATATGTGTGTGTGTGTGTGTGATTTCTAATTTATTGTAGGAAATGTATTTAATTGCACCGCTGTCGTGATTATTTTTTTCTTATGCATTGATTGAGAAGCATATGCTGATCATGTGCTTACAAGGAACAAACTTAGGACATGTCAACTGCCAGTTGCTTTTAGGCTGTGAGCATCCATCTTTACTAGGTAGATTGTCGGGTTTTTCAAGAACTCGCCATATGGCTTGGCACAGATTTGTCCTTAAGCTGTTGGTAGGTAAAACAAAAATACACCCGAACAAGTAGCGACTGTAGATTCCCACATTATTAAAAAAAAAAAAAAAAAAATACGGCCGAAGAAGCATGTGATTGTAATTTGGACATATAGTATTGGATAACATGTGTCCAAATCTTTTGTAAACCTTAGTTTCGAATTGTTTGTAATAATAGTTCGCTCGCCGGAAGTTGTCTCTGTTTCTAATCTAAACTTAATGCTGGTTTGAGTCTACACCATTTTATGGCGACATTCGAATCTCTAGGGAGAGAAGAAATTGGATGTATATGAAACTTTTGTTTTACTTTTTAGACCATTTGGTTTTTTTAATTTTTCATTATTGGAATTTTTGTTTTTGAATTTCTCTGTTTTGAGGAATGGCTGGATGAATTTTGTGTTCCTATTGATGCCTGCAGATTTGCTACTGAGTCGAACATTATCCGGTATGCGAAGATTGCTGTGCAGTTAAAAAATAAGACTGTGCGAGATGTGGCGTTACGCTGCAGATGGATGACAGTAAGTTTTACTCCAACAACTCGACTAAAGTTTTTAAAGTTTTCTAAAGGATTTATTTGAGCATCATTAGGACATGGAAATGTAATTCTCCGACAAGATTTGAGCTTCACATCTTTGTCACTTAATGAGATGAATTGATTTAGCAATCGACATTTGTCTCTAGAAGTTTAAATAAGGTTCTAAAGAATGTTATGTGTGATAGATATTGATCGATTGGTTCTAAACAATATGAATTTTTGTGTATAATCCCGAGTGATTTATTGATCTTTGCAGAAGAAAGAAATTAGCAAGCGAAGAAAAGACGATTCCAATGCAAGAAAGATCAAAGACAGAAAGGTAAGCATATTCTCTTCTAGATTTTTATTAATACTTCGAAAAGAGATAGTTTCATAGCAACAACATTTGGCCTAATTTCATTGCATAGCATCAAAAAAATTCTTACAACATATAAACTAGAATATAGCAATGTACATAAAAAATTATTATAGTTTCTTCGTCTAATTAAATTACGGTTCTCATCAAGTCATCGGCATTCGGTTCCTAGAGTGCATTGTAATAGATGCCCCAATTTTTGTCCATATTCACCAAGTATAAGACCAAAAAATGATGGAGAAACGATGATATATTGCATCCTCGAGTGTAATAAGCTACTCCCTCCGTCCGAGATCTTTATGTAGCATAACAAATAATCGTATTTTAATGTAAAAGTGGGGTAGTTAAAAAATAAAATGGAAGTATTATGGAAAGTAAAGTTAATAAAAAAAAATAGTAGGGTAAGTAGAAAAAATAGTGACAAATTGATTATTAAGTGTTAAACGAGGGGTAATAAAATTTTAGGTAGATGAAATTGTATAAGTTTAGCTGACAATAAAAAAAGAATCGGAAAGATGACATAATTATCCCGGACAGAGGAATATTTGTTTTTGTAGATGAAAACTTTTGAACACCAACTTAGATTTGAGACAACATATTCTCTTTTAATCTCTTACAAGGTTTGAGATTCCATTTTCCTCAAACATTGAGAAGAGGTTGTAATTGTGTCTTTATAAGCTCAATGAATGTTGCTGTTTGTTCTCTCAGGAAAAGGTCATCGATTCTTCACCGAGACTTTCTCGGTTAGGCATCCAATCTGGTTTGTCACAATTTCCAGGATTCAAATCTAATTGCAATGACGACGTCGTATCATATAATGGTTTGTTTATGTTTTCTTCATGACTTGTTTCGAAGTTTTTTGTCTTCGCTATTCGTAATTTAAAGTCCTTCCATTCGATGATTGCATGAATACAAATTTCATTTATTGATTGAATTAATCAAAGCTTTTCCCTTGATAAATTATCTAGCTTTGTATGTTGCTTTCCATTTGTTTGTAAGCTTTTTATTTCACTGTTGAACGATGTCTGCTAATGTTCGCCTATTCGCCGGTCATGGATTAGATGAAATAAATAAAAAGATAATTTTTGTGCAAGAATGAAGTCTTATTGGAACTTGACATCTACATCAATTATTTATCTAAATTCATTCTTTTTTTTGGCCATATTCAAGTGTTTTCGATTCTTCTTTGGATCCAAAAATGGTCTAACACATTGTTGATCTGTTTTGTGCAGTCATTACTGGAAACACTCGGCAGCTTCTTCAGCAAAATGCTTGGGTTTTTAAACAGATATCTTCGAATCTTGCGACGCATCAGGTTAATTATTTATTTTTTACACGCTTTCTTTACCCTTCAAACATTTTTGTTGTTTCCATATGTTTATGGCAACTTTACTAGCTCTCTAGCAATGCTTATTGCGCGGCAAAAGAGCATCTAAACAACAACATGAAGTTTTGGAAATTAAGCATAGCCTTGATAGACTAAGAATTAAAATGAATCGGAAATAACCACTCTCTCATCCTTTTGCAGATACACGAAAACATCAACCTTCTAAGCCAAGCTCGAGACAACATCTTCAAGATATTAACAAAGTATGTCCCATATCTTTGTCACACTTTCATTTAATTATTCGATCTTTATAAGTAGAACTTGAGATACATAGTGCAATACATTCTTCATCGCATATACTCCCCCCGTCTCATATAATTTGTCCCTATTTTCTATTTTCATTTATCTCACATAATTTGTCATTTCTTTTTTTTTTTAAATATAATTATACACTTTAATCACATTTGAAATTATATATTTTTTAATGTTAATTAAATTATTTAGTTATGTTAATCTTAATCTAAAATTATTTTTACTATATAATAATTATTTTTACTCGTACAATTCTTAATTACTTACTAATTATATTTTACCTAAATTCTCGTATCTACGGTAATGCGTCCATGTTATATGGGACGAAGGGTGTATAACAATGCACATCATCTACCTAGTCTCGTGTTACATTAAGTACTTTCACGCTTAAAACTATAAAACCGTATGAAGTAAAATGCAATATTTTGTAAGATGATAGTAGTTAACCCTTCGGTGCAAAGGGCCATAGTCACATTTTAGTCGGAAAATAGATAAAAAGACCGGTATGCGTTACAATGGCAATAGAATCGAGCTTCAAACTTATGTTCTTTAATTTTTTACGGATATGTTTACGAATTATATAATTTTTTCACCATATGTCGCTCGATGTTCAGCATGAACGAGATGGGGCCAGCCATGAAGAAAATGCCGCCGCTTCCTAAACTGAACGAAGATCTCGCCAACTCCATTCTTCCTCCCTCGGCATTCCCAATCCAATGATATAATGGCGCCTCTCTCGACAACTCACAGTTATTCAGAAATTGCCGGTGTCTGTTGGCGACAACGGGAAAAGTTGTAGTAAGTAGGCTTCAAGCAAATCCTTAGCAATGTTGTTGTTTCGGAATCAACAAAATATTAAAAGAAGGGTGAGTGAGGAGGGAGTAGATGGTTGCTGCAGCTATCTTCTTCGATATTTTGAGTAATGGTAATTTGTAACATGATGAGATGTGTAGATCTCAATCTGCTTAGTGAATCCATGGTAGAGTAAGCAAACATGAGATGGTCTTTGATATGATGTAAAGAATTTAAATCCTCCAAAAAAAAAAAAAAAAAAAAAGAAGAATGAAATCTTTTTTATTCTAGCCAGTTTGCAGACTATTAGATTTGTTCGAAATTACTTTTAAAAGAATAAAATAAAATAGGGTATGTTTCTTTGGCTTTTCGAAGTCATTCTTCTGGGTCAGCACATAAATATACTTTGACCATAGATTACTAGCGTGTATTGTCTATTATATTTTATATGCTATTTAAAATGCATTTTACATATATGTATGTTTTGGAGCTTTAGAGACAAGGGGCGATGACCTCACGCTCATAAGTCCAATCCTACACTACGAAGCCATCTCTTGCGAAATCACAATTCATCACTTGTATGGATAGCACATGGTGTACTAACAGACCCATACTATATTATTACAAACAATACATTATATGTATATTAATATAATACAAATGCAATATATGATACATGATATAGATTCACACAATATATATAACAATTAATTTTATCACATAATATACTTCTATACAACACACATTATAAGTATAAATAACAACGGATGTTTTTATTCCACACAGTACACACAACATGTGCTATTTAAAACAAAGATATGTGCTATGTATCTTTTATCGGTGCTGATTAAAAAAATAGTATTAAAAAAAAAAGAAGAAGAAGAAAAAGTCCTTGTTATACTATTTTAAATCAAAAATAAATATTTTATATAATATTTTGGGTCTGCAAACTACGCAAAGTCGGGCGTATCAGAATCGGACTGGTTCCACAGGTCAACACAAGTTCTTTCATGGCGCTTTTGTCCTTACTCACGCTCACCTTGAGAGACTTCATCCACATAAGAGAGTTGGCTAAACAACGACCTAACTTCGAGGTATCACATCCCCACTTTAGAAAAGGATTGTCAAATGCTAAGCCCTTTCAGCACGCTTCTGTTCTCGTTCACACATAGCTGGGAAACTTCCCATGAGTCACCCATCCTCACATCATCCTCACATCAGTAGGACTCTCTTTCAATCTATTTAAATTCTAATCAACTCGAATGACTTAATATCAGCACATCCACGTACAGGAGTTGGCCAAGTAATTAACCAACTCGGAGGGTATCACAATATGTTATACATATAACCAACATATATTTACATATAATACAATATATGCTGAGTTATAATATAACATATGCTTAATTATAATATAATATATGTTTTATTATAAATATATTGAGATATATATAAATATATATATATTGATTACTCGTATATTATATGTTGATCGGGTCAAATTAGTATCACGTTGACTTACCCGGATTCGAAAATTGATCTGTGCCCAATATTTTGTATACAAAAGCATTGTTAATACATTGTTGCCAAAAGTAATTTAAAATATGGAGGCAGTTACCTGCTGATGCATAATGCATCAATAGGGTACTGATTTGTTGTGGACCGTCCGATCATAGTCAATCTAGATTGTAGGGTTCACTATTAGAAAATTTGCTCTTAGTCTCGGAAAATAGCCTCGGATTTTATACTAAATTTGACGTTTTTTTAATTGGTCTTGGAATTTGCTTTCGATTGGTATTCGAGGCTAAAAATTTGTGATTGTTTTTAAAAAGTCTAAAAAACTTTGAAACTATTTTAAATAGTCTCGAAATTTCCGAAGCTATTTTGAATAGCTTTGAAATTTTCACTTCAAAAATTTCAAGACTATTCAAAATAGTTTTGGAAGTTCTGAAGCAATATTTAGATTTTGAAATTTTTTATTAATTTGTAAGTTTTTATATTTTATTTTATATTTTATTTTATTTAATATTTTATTTTATTATTTTATTTTTTGTTTTATTTATTTTTGTTTCTATTTTATTTTTTATATTTTTAAATTTTTATTTTTAAAAAGAAAATAAAAAATAAAAATTATCCACGTGTTTGCTAGGTGACACTAACCTAGTAGACACATGTCCTCCGGAATGCCGTATGTATCACGCAGACATTTCCGCCGCCGGAGAACTAAATGTGCAAAAATTTTGTCACTTGCGAAACTATACTATTTTAAGACAGCCTCAATTACGAGACTAAAATGATAAATGAGTATAATTTACTTAATAATATTTTATGTTAAATATTAATTTTTGTAAGAGAATAAAATATATATTGTGAATCATATAAAAAAAAATATGTTAGACAAACCTTATTTAAATAATAAAATCTCAAAATTACATTGTATAAAAAAAATTATTTATTTTTTCTTAAATTTAAAAATCTAAATTATTGTAATAATTTACCTTGAATTCGTTCCGAAAACTTATAAATTATGATTTTAATAAAATAATTTTCTCACTATTTAGCCCAACCAAACAAACCAATATTTATTATTAAAAAGAACTATAAGGTTTTTCTTATGTAATGTGGTTCACACCATTCTTATAGTAATATATATATATATTATTACATCGAAACACTTGATGCATTTGTTAGTAATAAGATATTTATGATAATGAAGTTTTAGTAAGTTAATAATAATATTTATAATATTATTATTATTTTTTTATGGTATTATTGATATTTATAAAATAAAAGTTAATATATATAATTTATAAAATTTAAAATATGTGATTAAATATTATAAACATTATATTTCAATAAATTACGTACAATATTGATATTATATGTCAAATTTTATATAATACAATTTATTTATTTATTTAGTTATTTATTCATGATTAATATAAATCAATTTTATAAAATATAGAAAATTTTAAATGTAAATAAAAATGTGTTTATTAAAAAGAGATAGACATGGAGTGATTTTGAGTAATATATATAAAAGATTATAAATTTAATTAAATTAATTTATATTTATTAAATATATATAAGATGAATAAATTTATTGAAAATAAAAATATGATTGTTATGTTACGGCCTAAAATAAAAAATAGCCTCAATTTTATAGACAGAGGAGGTATAAGATATCTTGCAATTTAAATTATAAAAATAAATAAATAATTTCTAAACACCATAGTATATATACCATTATATTTTTCTTCAAATAAAATTACTATTTTTAAAATAAAAAATAAAAAATATCAATATATCATAATTATAAATATGCAAAAATATACTTTTTAAATAAAATAATAAATGTATATATCTTCCAAATTAAACTTAAAAGTTTAAAAAGTAAAGAAATCTAAAATTGTTATATATATATATATACATAAGAAACTATAAAAAATAGATAAATAATTATCAAAATATCATAAGTATTTATATTTATGTACATATACCTTCCAAATAAAATTATAAATATATATATATATATTCCAAAATAAAACTATTAAAAAAATCAAGAAAACAAGAAAATCATAATATACTATAATTATATATACACACAAATATATTTATCTTTCAAATATAACTAAAAAAAATAAAGATATTAAAAAAATCTTAAAATACCATAAATATATACTATAGACAAACAAATAAATATTTATAATAAATAAAACTAAATGAAAATTTCTCAAAATGAAGAGAATATTGGTAAGATAAGCGACCGTATTGGTTATTGTAAGTGGATGATTTTTTATGTTAAATATAAAAAATCATGGTAATATAAATAATAATATTTTATTTTTTTAATTTATTTTAGACAAATATATATATATATATATAGTATTAATATGTCAAATCAAGAAGTTTATAAATAGGAGGTGAATTTGAGTGTTTAAATAGATGCAGAAGGGGAGTGATTAAGACACTAAACTGAAAACAAAAATGGGTTGGATTACTAATTCATGGGATGAATTGTGGTTTAGGGGTTTCTTTTTATTTATTTATTTTTTTAATTTAAAAAAAAAAAAAAAAAAAAAAAAAAAAAAAAAAAAACTGTTGTAGGGGGGTTAAATATAAATTATTTACATAATCCAAGAGAAGAACAAAATTTCTCTACCATTTAAAATAAAATACCTTAAACTTTTCAGGGAAAAAGAAAAGAAAAAATAAAATGAATAAAAGGAAACATGCAGCTCGACGATGATGAAATGAGGGAAGATAATTCCCTTATTTTGCAGAATTTCAGTAATCAACAGATGCCTGCTTCAATTCATACACACTTTTTGATCAGGTAATCATCTCTGTAGGTATATATATATATATATATATATATCATAATCGTAATTACAACATTTAGGATCATGTATTTTTTTAATTCTTCTGTTTTTAATTTGTTTTCGATAATTCTTAATCAGAATCAATTTTCTGCAATTGTTGCGAAAACACGAAGTTATATTTATCAACACAAAAATGAATGGGTTGTTATGATATCTTATGCAATTGGGAAAGAATATTTGATTTTTATTTTGTACGAGGTATTTATGTAATAAGATTTGGGATTACAAATTTTCGTCGATATTTTGAGCATAATAAATATTCGATTTGATCGTATTGTCCCATCATGCATATATGAACAAAAACTAAAGAATGGACGTTCAATTTGTATCAAAGTGTATATAATTCATGATTTATATTTATCTTTTGAGGCCTGCAGAATCACAAGCTAACTATGCGACGTGGTATGGTTTGTTTCGATTGTTTCAGACCGGTCGAAAGCAAACTGGTGAGTGATAAATATATATATATATATATATATATAGATCAGGTTGAATTTACCTTTCTTGAAATGTCAAGAATTAAAGTTGAGTTATTAAATCAATGGATGTTGCAATCTTACATTATTGATGTAATAATTAGGAAACAATGCTTAGAAATGCTCTACAAATCCGATCGATCAATTTTATTCGTATCAATAGTTGGTTATAAGCAAACTATTATTAAGCAAGGATTTTTCCTTCTCGAATTGACGAAGAATGCACATGTATAGAAACTCATGTTGTTAATACATATGATGGCTCGACTAAATTAATTGAAACTATGTAACACTTATGGTATGTCGAGGACAAAAACATCAATTTCTCTTTGTATTTCGTTTGTTAAAAACAAATGTATATTAAGTTTTTTAGCAAAATCAATTTGAAGTAATTGAGGATCTAGCTTCATGTAATTTATTCAACAATTTTAGCTCATTAAGTAGAATATGAAAGTTTTTGTTCTTCGTTTATATGGAACCTTCACATCATTTTAGTTCGATATTAATCTTTAGTGAGGTTGTTGTAAATAAAAGTCATTTTCTAGAGATGAGCTTCCCTCACAAAACTTTATGAGTAGCCAAGAATTCTTTTTCTTTAATTTAATTTCGAAGTTCCATTATTTATATATACATATGTGTCTAAACTTCTTGGTGCGACGTGTTTCTTTGAAGTTTGAATTTGGATTTGGGATTCAAAATCAGTAAATTTTGAATCAAAATAGTTATTGATGTAATGTTTTGAATAAAGTATTGATCTTTTTGTGTAGTATATTAATTGAAAAACTAATCTTGAATTTGATGGTTTTCGGAATTTTATTAATATAAATAGTCCGAGACCTAAATGAGCCCTTAATGAAACAAAACTTAACATGTTGCATTTGCATATGTTAAAATGACTTGCTTCAAAAGATCTTGAAAGTTCTTGCACCAATGATTCTCTTATTTAACAGGTAAGAAGAAATGAATTCCTACCGAGGATCGTTGCTGGCAAAACATCTTGCGCTTATCGCCATAATCATAGCCTTAAACTTCACTCAAGTTTCAGGAACTCTAGCCGTGTCTAAATGTTCGAAAGGTCACTTATTTCAATGTTACCATCAATTTCCTACACAATATTCGCAAACTTGACATTAGTTTGATCCATCATATGTGTGTGTACTTATATTACAGGTCGACTTTTAGCAGAACAATCTAAGGACTTGGGAGATACGGCGAGAGTAGATCCATTAGATGGCTTGAACAAATATCGCGGAGGATATAACATAACAAACAAGCATTACTGGAGTGTAAGTATTCGGTATTGCCACATGCTTTAGCTCAAACTTAGCCTCATACTTATGCAATTAGTATTTTTCTTGCGCAGTCGACTACTTTTACAAGCATATATGGAATAGCCATTGCAGTCGTATGGCTCCTATGTGGTATTTTATATGGACTATTCGCTCTTGTAAGAGCCATTTGTTGTCGAAGAAACAGAAGAGCCGACCATACATCAAATTCTCGTGACACCCGCTGCCCCCCTCTTGTTATTGTGGCTGTTTTGTTTACACTTCTAGCAATGTAAGTGCTAACTTTTTTTTTTTACTTCGTCGCACACGAGCTTCTTTTTTTATTTCTTTCAATGTTTTTAGATTATAATTCTGTTTAGTCGAAAAATGATGCTAGCATGAACCAAATGGTCGTGGTTTTTAGTGTTTAGAAAATTTTGGGGTTTTTATTGTTAGTAATTGGAATTGCTAAAATGATTCTAAAATATTTAATTTATCATTATTTGAAAATGTATTGGAACAAGAAATAATGTATTTTTATTAGAAATGATACGAGTACTTTCAGTAGAGTTATGCAAAAGTGAACAAGTTAGTCTTAGATGAATTCTCACTTCCATTCTAGTATTATGATATAGCAGAATTTACTTATGTAACAATATGAGAAAGATGCAATTTTGGCTCTATACGATATAATCAATTATCATTTTTGTTATATATCTTGTAAAAATTCATTTTTCTGTCCTCTCAGTCACAAAAGAAAACCTATATGTGAATTCAGAAGACAAAAGACAACAACTACGCCAACGACAACAACAATAATACTTATTTCTTGTTAGACACATGAGAAAAAATACAATGGAAGAATCATATATATCTCTATATATAAAGGACAAGACTGATAATTGACTACCGACAGAAATTTGAAATTTTTTTAAAGTCTTGTGTTAATTCTTGGATGTGATGGTGCATTAGTATGGCCATTTCAGAGCAGCTTGTGGAATGGTTTTTGGAGGGAACAAAATGTTCTACGTTAGAGCTGAGAAGATCGTGGGCGTGGTTTCGGATACAGCAAATGAGGCGACAGACTCCATAAGCCTCATAAGTGGAGCATTCAAGCACATCAACAGCAGTTTGCTGCAAGTCGGTTCGAGCAATAAAGCCACTGAGTTCCTTTACTCCACGACGCGCGAGCTTGATGGTCGCTCAGCCGAGTTGCAGCAACAGGCCTCCCACATAACATACTTGATCCGAAAGGGCCTTCACACAGTGTATGCAAAAATTCGACGAAAAACATTATCTACTTTATTCTTACCATGTGTGCTTGTAAGTCTATGTTGATGTGTACATATATGCATTTGATTTGCAGGTATACGATTATTACAGCGACGGTTTCGGTAATTTTGATCTTTGTAGTTGCTTTACTTGGTAAGATTCATGTCTTAACTACACATCTGTGTGTATATATATATAGTAAAAGTAGATATAAAATTCAACAGCTGAACAACATACTGTATGCTGACGGACAACACACGATGTAACCACAGACAGCACATAACATGCGTTAATATAATACAAATACAGCACATGAACTAACAATACATAATATATTCTCACACAACTCATACAACTATTGATTTTAGCACATAACATACTCTCATACAGCACACGTTGTAGTTATGAACAAACAATACATGTCTTTATTACAAAGAGCATGTATTGTATGTAATAAAGGCATGGGCTGTTTCTGTATTTTACATGTGCTGATTTTTCAAATTCAGCGTCGTAACCTCTTTCCAAATATGTTATAATGTATATAATATGTATTGTCTACGCCTTTATTATTTGCTTCCATTTATATGTTTTTATCTTTAGTTTAATATGTTGAGTTCATATATGTGATATGCTGTTTTGATAAGGATCAAATTTTGTTCTAGATTTTGAGAGTTAAACGAACTTTATGTTGCTTATCTAAACTATCGATGTTTTTTTAATTTTAACATACTTTTGATACATAAATAAATTTTTTTATATTTCAGATATTCTTTGTAGTTATACAAAATGTTGAAATTAATTTAGAATTGTAACCAATCCCATATATGTATATATATATAGGACACTAATTCTCTGCTAATCGAGTCAAATCAACATATAATAAAAATAGAAAGCATATGGTTATACTATGTTATAACATAGCATGTGACATTTTATAACAGTATAAAATTATAAAGATGTTATGATATATACAATATATGTTGTTTATCTTTTTTATATATGCTGATTGAGTCAAAGTAACACCATACTAAGTATGTGTCATGTAATTACATTGTATGAAAACTTGTTTGTTTGTCTGCATGGATCTGCGGCCAGCCTTTGGAGTTTTGAAGTTTCGGAGGACGGTTTATTTGTAAGTATATAAGGACTTATTTTCTAAGTATTGATATTGAAATAATTGATGGTTAGAGAAGATAGGAGTTTTCGAAGATTTAGTATAGCTGAATTAGATCGATTTGTTTCCACAGCCTTGTCGTGATTTGCTGGATTTTTGTGACCATCACGTGGTTGTTCTTCGGGGTGTACTTCTTCTTCGACAAGTAGGTTCTTCTTCAAGAGAAATAAGACAAGATGAAAATGATCTCTGCCATTAAATATATATATATGTATGAATGCAGCTTAGCAGGAGACACATGCACAGCGTTGGAAGGGTTCGAAAGGGATCCTTACAACAACAGCCTTAGCGCAGTTCTGCCTTGCGACAAACTGAGATCTGCCCAGTCAGTCCTCATCAATGTCGGCAAAGGCATACACGATTCTGTCAACAAGGTTGTCTCAATGACAACAACTTATAATGCACACCAATAATGTTGGCTGTTGTATGTGATCATATTCATAAAATGAATGCAGGTGAATGAAAACATAACAGCTTCATACGGCGACATTCTGCAGTTCTGCAATCCCTTCGCCTCTGCACCTATGTACGATTACGAGCCATGGAACTGTCCCCCCTCCTCTACCAAAATCGGAGACATCCCACGGGTAACAACCATTATCCAACTATTTACTCTATAATAAAGTGTGTCTATCTGTTTGTTTATTTTTATCTGGCGTATCTGATCATATTCTTTTCCGGTTTAGTCGAAAAATGACCAACCATTCTCCCCTTGGTTTAGAAACTACATAAGACTTGTATGTGTTATGTTGAACTCAACCTAGAATCACACATCCGATAAAATTTAATAGAGAATATGTTTCACGTGCTACTATTGCAACTGAAATAGGATAGTCTTGTTTGGTCAAATATGCAAAATATGTTGTTGAAATATAATTTTCACTACATTTGACATATTGAAGTTCTTTGTAGAGTTTTACAAAATCAAGATAAACTTGTGTAGATTTTTATATTCTTCACTAAATTTAACGGATTGAAGTTTTTTGTAGAGCTTTGCAAAATATAGATAACTTCATGTAATTTTTCATATTTTTCACTAAATTTGAAGTTCACTGTAGAGTTTTACAAAATCCAAATAAATTTTTGTACCACCCTGTCCTATAAGAAGAGTACCATGCATTTTTTTAGTGTTGATATTTGAATGTTAATTATTATATCAATATGTAATAAAAATCAAGAGAAAATGACAAAAATGCATCTATTAGTCTCTTATAATACAAATACAATGATATTTGTGGAGTAAATTATACAAATATAATGATATTTTTAATGTTAAGTACAATGGCGCAAAAGACAAATGGTGCTGGTTTTATGGGATGGAGGTAGTATAATTTTTCATAGTCTTCATTAAATTTGAAGTTCTTTGTAGAGTTTTTTAAAATACAGATAAAATTTGTGTAATTTTTCAATAAAAGATATGGGAGCATGATAGAATTTACCCAAACATAGATATATAGTATGTCGTTTTAACAGTGATTGATCAATCCAACATGAAGGTACTAAGAATGGTAGCTTGTCCGGACGACGAGGTAAAAACTTGCAATGGAGGAATCATGATCCGAGGCACCTACTTCAGGATGGTGCAAGCATACTCAGTTGCAATACAAAGGCTGCTCGACGTATACCCTGAGATGGAAAACATAATCGAATGCCGGCTAATCAAAGATGCCTTCTCCAAGATCCTCGACAATCATTGCAAGCCCTTGAAAAAATCACTACATATGATATGGGGATCGTTTGTAGCTCTCTCGATTGTGCTCATGGTTTTGCTTATCATTTGGATCGCGGCAGCTCATCGCCATCAAGATCAGACCAGCACTCGTCCGCGGGCTCTTTGAATTGCCTCGCTGTAATTTATACATGTGTATATACATGACTCAACGTTATATACATACATAGTTGATGCAAGAAATCAAAAGCAAGCATGAACTACGGGTGTGTATGATTTTGATTGAATTACGACATTAAAGTTCATGTAATATATTACGTCTCTCGAACATTGAACAACCCGAAGGAACACACAGAAATTTTTTTTGGTGATACATACCTTTCTATATATTTCTTTATAGAATGATATCTTGAGAACTTCTGCAAAATTTGGCGCTCTTTACTTATATTTTGAACACTGTTTTCACATCAATCATCAAGATTTTTTCCCCTCAACAATAGATCACATTCATTAATAGCTATTTTAATTAAAAAATTTGCATTAAAATGTTATACTTTATATTTTAAACATCATATATGATATCTATTTACATTATATTCAATATTTATTTTTCATTCAAAATTTAGTTGTCTAAACCTACTTTAAAATGTTAGTAGGAGAGTATGAGAGACTTCATTTGATCAATTATGGTACTTCCGACTCGTTCAAACAAATAAAGAGAAGCAAATAATAGAGCATTAAATGTGGAGTGAATTTAGGGTAAATTATATAATACTCACTTGTATTTTTAGTAAAAATGACACAAAATTGTTATCTGTTTTTTATAAAAATTATAAAAAAATAAATGATTAATCATTTATTTATTTATTTTATTCAAAAAAAGTTATTTAGATATTTTACGTTTTTTATTTGTATAAAACTTGCGTAGTAGGTATTTATTTAGAACCAAACATCACTTTTGAACAATGAAGGTGTTTCATGCAAACTTTATATTAGCATAAGTGGATTTCACGCAATAAATAAAATACAGGATATTCTGTATATTTTTACTAAAACACAAGAAGTGTTGTATTATTTATCCGGTGAATTTATAACAATACCTACTCTACTTTCCTTAAAAGACTGATGCTTCTTGTCTAGTGTAACTTTTCTTGCTTGCATAATTTGCAAACTATTACATTCGACCAGGGTAACAGTATAGATGTTCCATGATCAACATGAAGAATGAAAATTACAACACACACATACATGAGAATATGCAAATACAAGTAGATTATATATATATATATATATATGAAGGTGAGCTCAAATAATAGAGTCTAACAAGTTACCAATCATGGGAAGAAGCAAACTTGTATGTGGTTCCCATATTGAATCTGATCCTTTTGGATTCTCCTCAAAGACTCCACAGCAGAAGGACTGATCTCTTTTCTCACATTGATCACTTGCAATGTCAGAATGTCTCCAATGCCTAAAGGGACTTGCTAAAGCTGAGGACATTTCCAAATATTCAGACATTCTAGTCTTGGATAATGTCTCTCATCACCGCTCCACTTCTTTAAATTCAAGTCATACAGCACCAGCAGCCGCAGCCGGTCGAATCCCCCCTCCCTCGGCTCCCACACCGCGCTCTCGAAGAGGGTCTTGCGCAATCTCAGAATTTCAAGATTCGGAAAACCTCCAATTTTGTCCATAAAATCTGAAGGAATTATACATCGTTTTAGTGTCAACTTCTTGAGCGAAGGAGGGAAAATGAGGATAGAAAGGAAAGAACGAGACATGGTGACAAAATCGAACGAGCATTTAAGGTTGTGTTCTTTTGTGGGTTTTACTACAAATTTTTATTATTCAAATTCTTTTTTTCCTCTAAAAATATCACATCAAATAATTACTTTTATTTTTTTATATTATACTACAAATTTATTTTACATTCAAAAACATCACATCAAACAACTATTCAAATTCAATTTTTTACTATTCAAAAATCTAAACCCAAAAACTAAAACCCACAAACAAACACACTGTTTACTTGTTAGATTTGTTTTCCGTTTTACTATTCCAACTTTTTTTCCCCCTAAAAACATCAAATCAAACACCTATTTTTTATTTATTATATTACACTAAAATTAAATTTTACATTCAAAACATTACATCAATACATATTTATATCACATCAAACAACTATTTCAATTCAAAATTTTACTATTCAAAACCAAAACCAAAAACTAAAATCTCACAAGTAATGGTATATTTAATTGTGAGATTTTGATTTTGAGTTTTAATTTTGAATAGTAAAATTTATATCACATCAAACAACTAATTCAATTCAAAATTTTACTATTCAAAACCAAAATCTCACAAGTAATGGTATGTTTATTTGTGAGATTTTGATTTTGAGTTTTAATTTTGAATAGTAAAATTTTGAATTGAAATAGTTGTTTGATATAATATAAATATATATTGATGTGATGTTTTGAATATAAGATTAAATTTTAGTGAAATATAATAAATAAAAAATAAGTGTTTGATTTGATATTTTTGGAGAAAAAAAATATTAAAATAGTAAAATTATAATCAAAGTTTCGCAAGTAAACACACCCTAAATAGTGTTTCGAGCTTGCTCAAATAGCTTAGATCTATGGTAGAAGACATTGTAATGTTTGTATCCTTACTAATGCCCAACTTCTTTAGGTTTGGAAATACTTTAAGAGCCTTTGGGAAGGTGTCATCAATGGCTACAGAGGAGAGTGTTTGACGATCTTCTAGAAGAACCGCTCCATCTTCTTCTTCGTCTTCGTCGTAAGGAATGTCCAAATATGGACACATATCGACAAACTTGATATGTCTTAACCGTGGCATGCATCGCGAATAGGGTCTTTGTACTACACTTATTCATGATCATCTTGCCACTTTTCGACAATGTCCAAGAAAGTACTTTGTTTCTAACTGATCTCTTGACAATTAAAGTTTGTAGATTATGAAAAGTTGCCCCTACATAGCTTAAAATTGAATTGATATCCGCAGCTAGGTACCTCAAGTTCACGAGCTTCTCGGCTTCCTTAGATATAGCCATTGCTTCCGCGCTTAAAACTCTAAGCACCGGAAATTCCGAAAAATCTAAAGTAGTTACATAAGCCCTCCATTTAGGAAACCATATAAACCATTCTCAAGTCTTTTGAATTCGCAATTAGCTCAAGATCATTGCGAGTATGAACATTTAGGCGACGACGTATACCTTGTTCTTGATTGTAAGATCTTCGGTTGCGCTTGTCGAATTAAAAAAGTAATTCTCTTCGTGCGCTTTTCTAATGCACAAGTCCCTCAACATATCGTGCACCTTATAGCTTTTCGCGGATCCTTTAAATTCTTCGCTATAACTAACAAAAGATTTCTATCGACAAGTTCATCTAAGTAAAATTGCGCCGCCTCTTCCAATCTTCTGGAAATGCACTCATATAAAGAAAACACGGTCTTAAATGATACGGAAGATTATTATAACTCAATAATAGAATGCTCGAGAAATGCTCGTGTTCATCCGCGACAACTAAGCTTACTTCATCCGCAATATTTTCCCAAGATTTTTCGAATCTATTTAACTGAGCAAGAAGTCCTCCGACGACATGAATTGCAAGAGGCAGCCCCGAACAATTCTTCGCAATCCTTTTCCCAACATTTTCGAGTTCGGATGGGCAAGTTTCTTCGCCAAAAACCTTTCTTCAAAGAAGGTTCCAACTTTGAAGATCGTCGAGCAAATTCATGTTATGATGCAATCTTTTCGAAGTTACATAATTGGCTAAACCCGATTCCCTAGTCGTCGGGAAAGCACTTCTTTAACTCATCCCAAGCTTTTCCACATATCATCCAACACAGTTAGGTATCGTCGACCATACAACGTTTGATATAATCGCAAGACATGTAAATCGATCAAGTTCTTCGTTGCGAATTTCATCGGTTAATTAGGCATCCAATGGCACATTGCAAAAGATCTAATAAAATGTTCTTGAGATCATAGTCTTGAGATACTGTCGTCCAGCCACGTTTGTCGAAGTGAGAAACAATTAAGGGATCGTCGTACAAATTCCGAGCAAGAGTAGTCTTACCAATGCCACCCATGCCTACGATCGAAATGATCTCAAGTTTCGAAAAATGTCCGTTGGTGTCACTGTTTCTCACAGGAAGTAAATAGTAAGATAGTGTATAAACTCAGTATGGGTGCCAAAATTTAACACGAAAACACTACTACCCAAGAACTTCCAGCTTTAAATTTTATTAGTATTTATTATTTTTTGAAATCGTGTCAATTTGGACATTCAATTTTTTATCATGATAGATTTTTGGATTATGACATGATAGTTACAACTCACTCACAATTCTAAATAATAATTACTTTTAATAAAATATTATTTTTCCTATTTACTATAAAATATTCATAGGTGTGTTTGTTTGGGGGATTGGATTTTAAATTCACTGTTCATTCATTTTTTTCCCAAAAAAAATATTAAATCAAATACCTATTTTTTATTTTTTATATTATACTAAAAATCAATTTAAATTCAAAATATTACATCAATACCTATT
Organism: Andrographis paniculata; assembly: GCF_009805555.1. Taxonomy (NCBI): domain Eukaryota; kingdom Viridiplantae; phylum Streptophyta; class Magnoliopsida; order Lamiales; family Acanthaceae; genus Andrographis; species Andrographis paniculata. The sequence goes on along the minus strand of NW_026137583.1, from coordinate 3,221,115 downwards.
TATATCACATCATACAACTATTCGAATTCAAAACTTTTACTATTCAAATCCTACCTCAAAATCCAAATCCCCAAACAAACACACCCTAAGTTCAATTTTTATAAAAATAATAAAATGGGTAATGATATATATATATATATATATATACATGAAAGTTGAAACCCGTGACTTGCCACGTTTCTATTTGGACGATATTTTCATGCTATTCACTTTGGAGATTTATGTAAATTACTACTAACTTTTGCAAGGGGCCTTTATATTTTAAATAGATTTAATATTATAATATATATATAAATATTTTTTTCATTTCCTTTACATTATTATAAATGATTTTATATTAATAATTAATAAATATTTCTAGTTTTTTTTATTTTTTATTATGTAAAAATTCTATTTTTTATAAAATGATATATATATTATATTTATATTTATATACTAGTATTTTAAAATTAAATTTATTTTATTATTATTTCGAATGTCAAATCAATATTTTATTTCTATATTATCAATTATATTATTAATGATATATAATATTTATAAGAATAACTTCAAAAAAAAAAAAAAACGTTAAAACTCTTCAAAGCAAAATAATTTCCAATACTCCCATCTAAACTGATGTAATTAAAAAATAAATAAATAAATTATATTTTCTTATGCTTAATTTTTTTATTATTATTATTATTATTTAAAAATTACATTGTATAAAATATTATTTAAACCTATTCCCTTTCGTTTATTGCAATGTATTTCTCTTACAGTTTTCCATGTCAGCTAAACATAATTATAAGTTTCAAAAGTCATCCTTAATTTTTTTTTGTAGAGATGGCCTGCACTGTCCAAATTATCTGCCAAATGTCATCTTAGAAGAATCCATCCTAACCTCACATCCTCCAAAATTAAATATTCAGCATCCATATTTTAAGCTAAAAATATTCTATCCAGCCGGCCAAACCACCCTTCAATTTATTTTATATGTTTGATCTTTTAAGGATCATGAATTCATTAACATACCCCTTTCTTTGTCCAAGAGTATCCATCTGTTGGCTCAAATCTTACAATAATTCTAAGTGTTCGAAGAAGCAAAAAAGATCGATCAATTATGTCGAGAAGATCAAGAGAATCTGGAGAAGGCTTCCATGCAACAAGGCGTGGCTCGAATTACTTGAAGGACAATGAGGTTGAGGAGCTTTCATTTTTCCGGGACCTTCAAAGGCGCGAGAAGGATCATGTCGCGAACCTTCTTCAGCCTGTCTCCGAAGAATTTGAACCAAATGGTGAGATAATTCGTAGTATAATTAAGCTGCATCACTGCAAAAAAAAAGTTGAAATTTAGTTAAAAATAATAATAATAATAATAAAATTGTAGCAATATGTATCAATTCATAGCAAAAATGTTTTTGCGACGAAATGAGTTTTGTCGCCTATACCGCCTTAGTAAAGATCTTTGGCGATAAATATGATTTAAGTAACAAAAATTAAATTTTTTTGCAATGAAAGTTAAGAAAAGTGATATAGCAACAAAATATGTATGATTTTTTTTAGCCAAATAGTTTTAGTTATGGAAAATAATTTCGTAGCTAAAACTTTTTTGCTATAAAACAATAATTTTCTAGCAAACAAAATTTAGTGACGAAAATTCATTTTGTAGTAGATAATTTATTCTTAGCGATGAAATTAATTTTTGTTGTTAAATGACACGTTTTAATTACAAAACTATTTCGTAGTTAAAAATGTTGTAGCTAATTAATTATTTATTGGTAGTGCATGGAAATAATTTAACACACATTTTAACTGTCGGGGCGCATTGTGATTAGCCGATGTCGAGTATTTCTAGTGCAGGAAATTATGCATTGGGTAGGACAGAAGGGGGCAAGAATGACTACAACTGGTAATGGATATTACAAAGTTTTTATTTGTTTTTATTAGATTTTTCTTACCTAAAATTTGTCTGAGGAGCTTTGGCTGTTGGGATATTAATTATTTGAAGGCTGAAAACGCCGCCGGCGACTCCACTATTCCCGTCTCTTGAGATGGAAACCACCGGTCGGGAGCTTGTTGTTCAACGGGAGATACCAATCGTCAACCAATCTCTTTCGAGGGTACTAATATCTCTTACATAGAATCGATTATTCGTTCTAGTTAAAATTTGTTTGTTTATTTACTTAACGAGAGAATTCGCAACTGTTATTTTTTTTAAATGTATATTGGGTAAATTCTTGGATCGAATTGAATAATCGGGCTCGTCTACTACAATTTTGAAATTAATTAAGAAGAGTGCATATCCTTTAGTGTTTAAATATATGATATTAAAATGGGATCCAACTTGCATAATTTGAGGGCAAGATTGGCGAGGGATTGAAGGTAAATATATATTGTTTTAAGGGTAATTAAAATATGAAGATATTAACATATTCTTATTTGAAAAACTTGCGTATATTTATGTGTGTGCTATAGAAATGTTGAATGTAAAGGATGCTACACACTTATAAAGAAAACATTAATTAAATAAAAAATATTTAGTTTTTGGGTAATTTATATACTACTTTATATTTTAGTAAAAATATACAAAACACTCTATTTTATTTATTGCTTAAACCCCTTGTCTTAATCTAAAGTTTGCAACGAAACAGCCTCTGGTCCAAAACTACTATTTGGTTCTAAATAAAGACGCAAGTTTTATACAAATAAAAAATGTAAAATATTTTAAATAATTTTTTTGAATAAAATAAATAAATAAATAATTGATCAATCATTTATTTTTTTAGTTTTTTTTAAAATCAAATAACAATTTGTTTTCAAAAACTATAAAATGAAAGATTAATAAATTATTTATTTATTTATTTTATTAAAAAAATTATTTAAGATATTTTGCATTTGTATTAAACTCGCATAATTTAGATCTTTATTTAAAATCAAATATCAGTTTTGGACAAAAATGGTATTTCGTGCAAAATTTATACTAACACAATGGGGTTCACGCAATAAATAAAACAAATGATATTTTATGCATTTTTACTGAAACACAAAGCGGTATTATATTTAAAGGGGTATTATATTTAAAGGGTATTATATAATTTACCTTTTTTTTTTATACTACTATTGATATATTTTCTCATATATAACATCAAAATCACTTCTGAAAAATACAAAAGGAACACACTCATTGACTTTTAGATTTAAGCAACTCATTTATTCTAGTTTAGTAAGAATTTTGTAAGTTCAGATTTATTTTGTAAAACCTTATTGAACAAAGCAATAGAAGTTTGGTAATCGAGAGAGGTGTATTTTCTATTCTAACTTTTTACTCTCTTAAAGCTAAGTATGCTCATCATCATCTTACCTTAGGATTGTTTGTCATAAGTTTGCAGGCAATCCAGAAGGCACAAAAAGAGCCGCGCCGCTGTCGTCGTCGTTGTCATCCTCAGCCAATCTTAGGCCAAATGCTCCCCTACATAACACCACAACATCAGACAAAACAAACATCAAAACCAACAAAACCAAACCCTATTTTCTACCCAATCATAACCCCATGGAAACCAAGCCCAAAGCAAGAGGAGTCTCACCAGCTTCTACCAGGCCTACAATCCCTTCCGGACATGGATTTTCCGACGAGAAGCCGCCTAATTTAAGGACAACCTCGATCAGACCAATCTCAGCCACACGTGGAAGGCCGTCAAATCTAAATCTCAATCTAAATCAGAATCCGAATCCTCCATCCCTTCAGGGAAAGGGCACAGATTCGAAGACCAGGAGACAATCTTGCTCCCCGAGCATTACAAGAGGCCGGAAAATGGACTCCGGTGAGAATTCCGGCAAGCAGCAAATTAGTGGAAGTAATGGTAGCAACTGCAGCAGGCCATTGGGAAACCCTGGCCAGGTTCTTGGAAGTCGAATGGTGGAGAGGTTTATGAAGGAAAGGCAATCGAAAATCAAGATGACTGCTTCCATGAATGAAAATTCGACGAGCAAGATTAAGCTGAACAGCTCGTTGAATGAGAATTCTGGAATCGGGAGGAGGCTGATGTCGAAGAACTCGGCCGACACAGTTATCATCAAAAGCATGGAGAATCAACGCGATTCGAGTACTGCTCGAATGCATCGATTGAAAAGGGGAATTTAAGGGACATGGAAGAATTTATAACACTTCTTTAATCATCGATCGATTGATTGAGTTCTTTAAGTGTTTAATGAATTGGTGGTTTTTTTGTGAAAGGTGTGAACTTGAGTATAAATGTGGATCTTCTGAGCCTGATCGATTCCTAATATATATGGGATCAAATTGATACATTTCTTTGTTAATTCGAAGTTGTTCATTAAATAAAAAAGATAATCTTCTGTACATAATCTAGGGAAAGTTGCAAATTTTATTTTGAGGTGGTGCTAGTGTTGAGGCCTAATGCATATATGTTAGATAAAATAGTTTGTAGTTGTGGTTTTAAATTGTTTTGAAATGTAGCATTGATTTGATTTTTTTTTTCATTTAAATAGTATTTTGATGTGATATTTTGTAAGATATTTTAGTGAAAAATATACATTTATTTTTTAGTAGATTAAGAAATAATAATATTTTATTAATTAATATAAATATATATGATATTTTTGTCTTTTAAAATATAATAAAATGAATATTTTTGTAAAGATGAATGACCACGTGTCTCTGATAAATCATTTTTAGATTTTTATTTTTTAGGATATTAAAAGTATTGCATCTTTTTTGGTTAAAAAAATCACATTAAACATGTATAAACATTATATCAAAAAAATAGTTCAAATTCAGTTTTTAATATTTACAAAAACGTGATAAGCATCTCCAAAGAACATCTAAACAAGCCCATTATTATATTTAAGCAATTAAAAAGTAGAGTTCGACAACAATTCACTTGGTTAAAAATACGGTTGATTCAGATCAAAAATAATATAGTCGATAATATAGGGAAAAAAAAGGATAAAAAAGAAGCTTATCATAAGCGAACTAAGATTTTCTCAAATGACAAAAGGTGTCACAGTGATATATAATTAATTATACATGTGTGAGTTTCATCGATAAAAAAAATATATATATATTTATTTTCTTTAACAAATAGATAAGCTAATAATATATATGCCCACACAATTACGTCACACTCAATAAGTAGAGTACATTCGACATAAAAAGTTTTATATATAGTCGGAAGTCGAACATATAAATAGTAGAAACTATTATCTTAAAAAAAAAAACATAGTATTATGTCGAAAAGTTAAACTCAACAAATGTCAAGCAGCAAGCAATGCTTCATATCATAATTATTTCAAAGTCTAAAGTTTGATCAAGGAGTGCTCATTATAACAATGGTTATTAATTTAAAGAGATGAATTCAATGAATATCCATGTGGCGACAAGCCTCGTATCCGAATTTTTCGCATAAATAAGTTTGTTTAAATCAAGCAAGTTGTATTGATTAATTGATCCGATCCACGTGCAAATAGCAATGGCGGAAAGCTTGTGTTTCCTTTAAAACATTACTTAAAACTACACACACTATAATGATTATGCACATGATCTTGCAATTATATCGCAATAAATAAGATTGAAGCGTGTAATGTAAAAAGAATAAATTGATCTGATCATGGGTTCAAAGCCCTGATGTTTTCGAGTCTTTCATGTCACATAGCAATGGCGGAAAGCTTGTGTTTCCTTTAAAACATAACTTAAAACTACACACACTGAAATGATTATGCACATGATTTTGCAATTATATCGCAATAAATAAGGGGAAAAAAAAGCATGTAATGTAAAAAGAAGAAATAGAACTGATCATGGGTTCAAATCCCTGATGTTTTCAAATTTTATATGTCACGTATGGTTCGTTTAGTGTGATTTATTTTATTGGTGGCTACGAATTCTCACGTTATCTTACTTATTGTGCTGACTTAATCAAATATGAATAATATAGATGCAATTTGTAAGTTACACAATCATTGAGTTTCAAAGCATTCATATATAAATGTGATACCAAATAATTCCATGATATATTTCATAGAATTGCAACAATAGATATGTAAATATATTATAACATGTGATATAAGATAATTATCAATTTTCTTGAGGCTTTTATGGTTGAGGATTATTAGGAGGATGAACAAATTGCATCTCCACCTCTCTACGATGGAAGCTTCGACGACAACCACAAGCCGCACAAATTAGTGCATCGGCTGTACCTTCTGGGCCCGACGCCATAAATTCATTGCAACCGTCTATGGCAAATCCACCTAAGTGGGCTGCTTGATTTCTTCGACATTCCATATATCGGATTGTCGTGACTACGGGTACACTGGAGGTTTCGGAAAAATCTATATTCAACATCACTATTGTTACTATGTTTGATTACTTATCAATTTTGTAAGCAAATGTTTCATATATTTATATATGAACTAGGTTATTAATTTGCCATATATATACTTAAAAGATATACGAGTGTAACTCTTGATTTGTGTAAAATGCCTTTGCATTTATTGATATGATTGTAAAATATCATGACTAGATTTTTATGGATAGTTTAAATTTAATTAAAAAGATAAAGAGATAATTGAAGAGGATCATAGCAAGGGTTTTATGACCCAATCCTTTTAGAAGCAAAATAAGGAATTCTTTTAATGTAGATATTTTTGGTGAAATGTATTTAATGAAGATATAATATAAATAAGAAATGGGTAGGAATTTTAATAATTACTTATTTCAATATTATGTTTAATCATGATATTATGACATATAATATATTATTTATATTAATAGAATACAAATGCAGCACATAAATTGATATGATCTCAAGCACATAAATTGATATGATCTCTCACACAGTTAATTTTATCACACAGAATGTATTGTGTGAAATAAAGACATATGGTAACCCCTCCCTTAATTTAATATATCATATTTATCTTCATATTTGTCTTCACATTGAAAATATTAGAAACTATCAATAAATTATTTATGAAAACGAATGAACAGAATGACTGTCTCACCTAAAGACTAAGTTGTTACGAAAACGAATTATTAATTTATTTATCTGCAAACGAAAATCCCAACGAATATATATACATATATATAATATGCATTCTCAATAAACAAACATATAAATCTCGACACAGGAGTCAATAATTACAATGTATTAAACAGTGTGTGTATATATATATATATATAATGTAGCTCCTTCACCAATGTTCTATCAAATCTTATTTAGAAAAACTCAAGCTACAAAAAAATATATTTTTTAAAATAAATAAATAAAGAGAGTCCATTACCATTTACCATGGATGACGACGATAATAATAATAAAGTGTAAGTAGCAACATACAGATGTAGATAAATTAAAGCAACGCACCATATTTTAACTTTGAAGGAAATCCATCCATCCCTCTTCATCTTTGATCACTCACTCGCATTCCATCACCAGGTTAGGTTCGGTTAGGTTGACATGTATGTCTGTCTTAACAAATCGAGCTAGCTAGGTTGACTGAATCGACAGATCCTGCAGCTGCAGCGGATCCACCTTTGAGGGGGCACGCGTGAGAGCACACTGTGCCGTGGTCGTCTTTGGGAAAGCGATTACATCCCTTATTGAATTCGCCCCTGCCAATAGCATCACCAGTCTATCCAACCCATATGCTATCCCTCCTGCATCGCATTATCAATAAACAATATATATATATATATATTTGATTCATATATTAACTCAGTAATCAATGTAGCTATATATTTAATTCATTCATTCTCTCAAATTATTAATAAACTCCATTTTACATAGGTGAGGTGAAATGTCATATTTGATGGCACGGCATGGCATCGCTGCTGAGACTCAAGACACAATCCGACTGGACGTATAATATATATAAGCAGCAGTGCTTGAAGAGATAGAGATATTACCATGTGGGGGAGCACCCATGTCCAGAGCCTCCAAAAGATAACCAAACTTAGCTTCGGCCTGCACAATCCATACACATATATATAATGAGGAGACTATTCAACTGGAATTTGATGAAGCATGCGATCTGTGAAAAATCCGAAACAGAAATCTTTTCATTTTCCATGAAAAAACTAATCCCAAGCAGCAAATAAAGTCTCACAAATCAGCACAAAATTGTTAAAAACAACACATGAAATTGAAAAGAAAGCATGAGCATAAAAAACTTGACAAAGAACATAAAAAATATAGTTCCAAAAATATCCTTCTGTTATCCCAAGCATTGGATCGAACAGTTGATATAAAGTAAGTACTGCGTTGATGATGCACCTTAACCACCACCGCAAAACATATTGTTTAAGAATTTCCAAACAGCGCCCAGCGATATAAATAGATTATGACTAACAATGTGCACTGCTATTCCAAGAGAGTGAAATTAGAAAGGCAATCTTCTCTTATATGCTTCTGATAATGACAATGAATCAGCTAACCTGTTCAGGGGAAATGTTGACTATTTCCAAAACCTTTTCTTGAACCTCTCGCTTGTATATTCTCAAGCTTCCTCCACCGATCTACCAATAGAAAGTAATCATGTTAATCAAGTATCACTTTGACTCTCTTAACTGCAAGTACTTCAGTGAAATTAGAAGTCTGTACCTCGACTCCATTGTAAACCATGTCATATGCTAAGGCACGGGCAGAAGCAAGGTCATCCTTATCCTCAGGATTGGGAGCCGTGAAAGGATGATGCAAAGCCTGCAAGTAGTAATATCATCTTAAAAATTGTATCACTTATCACCATCACAAAATCTAACTATAACACAAATGGCACAGATAATTCTAGCTCTGATCTCACGAAAAGTTTAAGTGAAAATTGTTTAAACTGTTCAGAAGATGAACAAGGTAAATTTTGAAGAAATGAGATGCCACAAAGATCACACACATACCTCAAGCCTTCCTTCAGATTCATTCCATTCAAACATTGGAAAATCAGTGACCCAAAGGATGGAGTGCCCTGACTAAAATCACAGTTAAGAATCATAGTGATCAGACAAGATATTAACTGACAACTTAAGTTCTGTTGTATCAGTTTCAATACATCAATTTTCGGCCAACTACTTACAGGATCAATCAAGCCCAAATCATGTGCAACATACTGCCGCAGCCGGTCTAAGGTTTTACTAACAGAGGCATGATTACCTACTGCAAACAGTATGAGATCACCCGAACTAGCAGACAGTTGTTTCTTTAAATGGTCTTGGTCAGCAGCATCCAAACTGGAAGCTAGAGCAGGAATCCCTTCAAGGCTGCCTGTAAAAGTAAATATTTACACGCCAATAGTACACCAATTGACAATGCAAATTATAGAAAATTTATTACCATCTTCTGAGACCTTTAAGAAAGGCAAGCCCTTTGCTCCAGATTTAATTGCTTCGTTGTAAATGTCACCCTTTTTAAGAGCACTATTGGAATAGTTTTTGGCTCCGCTGGGAACACATATTGCTTTAATAATGTTGCCATTAGACAAGGCATCAGAAAAAACCTTGAACGAAGAATTCGTGAAAACATCGGACACCTGCACAGAAGCAAACAATAAAATTACTGCAGACCATATGATTGCATTTCATTTCAAAAGATACATTTCGGATCATTTTTATCTTGCTCTCTCTTATCTAAATCATAAGACGTCCCCTCAAGGAAAGTACAATAGTGAGCAAATTCAGATCATTAATCGATGATAAGGGAGTAGGGAAAAAAAAGCAGCAGTCATATCCCAGAGAGATTACATCTTTCAATTCGAGACCAAAGCGTGTATCTGGTCTGTCTGTCCCATATCGTCCCATAGCTTCAGTATATGTGAGCCTTGGAAAAGGAAGTGGGAGTTCGACTCCTTTGATTTCTAGGAAAACCTGAAAAAGTATTTTACAATTAAGATGCCCATCTTGAAAGTTCTATGGGAATCTGACCATTAGAAATTTTAGTATCATTAGGGAATGGAGAAAGGTTTATTGTTTCAATGCAAGTAATTTCTGAAACAGTAGGGAATGGTTCAAGAATGAAGAAACTGATGTACAGAATAATAAATCATTGAGCATATGTTAAGCAATTTCTCTAACTACATCAGAACAAAAAAAGTTATGGTCTTTATGTAAAAACTGGAAGCTCCAGAGATCCACATGAAAGCTCTCCCAAAAGTTGTGCCAGATTAGAAGTTTCATGAGTTATGACCTACAATGCAGCATGCCGATTGCTTGAAATTTTTTAAACAAAAAAGAAGGTGAAATTTATTTCTATAAAAAGTAAAACTATTTATTCTGGGGTTATAGAGTAGGAAAGTGAAAAGAAAGCAGAAGCAAATGAAGGGACATTCAAAGTGAAGTCAGCAGACACTAAAATAGAAAAATCAAACCGGATAAGAGGGAAAGGAGTAAAAAACAGATCAGCAGAAAAATGTTAGTTGAGAACCTTGTATTTGATCATCCTACAATATGTAGATGTACCAGTAAAATACAAAGGTAGAGAATTGAGGATCAATAGCACTAACTTTTCTAATCAAATCTTCATTGAGCTTTAGTATGTCCTCCAGAGGAGTGAATGCCATTTCCATGTCCAGCTGGGTAAATTCAGGTTGCCTGTCGGCTCTTAGATCTTCATCTCTAAAACACCTGCCAAAAAAAACCCATAACATGCCCAGTCATCTGACAATAATTACAACTGATTGAAATCACTACACTAGAAGCATTCCAGGGCTGCTTAAGAGGCATGTGCAGTACATCAAGAGTGATTTACACCAAGAAAGATGAAAATGAAGCAAAAGAGGTAGTACCTTGCTATTTGATAGTATTTATCAAAGCCAGAGACCATTAGCATCTGCTTGAAGAGTTGTGGGCTTTGTGGCAAGGCATAAAATGATCCAGGCTTCATAGAATAACCAAGCATCGTATAAAACAAAGGAAGAAATTGCAATTACAAGAAATCAGTTAGCATTTACAACATATTTTGGTCCTTAATTTATTTAGATGTGATGTGATATGATATGATCTGATATGCTTATCATATATTTAACTTTCCTATTCCTAGAGGCTAGAATATGAACTATTAGAATGGGTCATATGTATTCTCCATAAGTATTCGTCGTGATATATGAAAATATATGCTTATTAAACCAATCTCTAAATTGGTATCAGAGCTAAAGAAAATAATTTTGACCAATACATCTCCTTTGGCCAAAAACCTAGCTGCCGCTTGCTCTCTCTTCCCCTTACATTTCCTCAATCCTTGTTTGTTACAATATCTGAGAAGGCTGAGATCAGTATTCCTGATAGCAAGAAGCAATCCATGGTGATTGTTTACAATATTTCTCTTCCAACTGTCCAGTTGGATTGAGCAAATTACTGTGTGTTTGGTCTCAAATTATGGAGATGAATATTGCTGGCAGAAGGTTGAAAGGATATATTGCAGGAATACAAGTCGCTGCTGCAAAAGACGACGCAATATATGATGAATGGAAGGCTGAAGATGAGCTAGTCAAATATTGGCTCACTCAGCTCCATGACTAGTAAGTTGATGGCACATTTTGTGCAAGGTGGAACAGCTAGAGTGGTTTGGGATGGATGCGGTCAAGTGGAGTTATCTTGATGTCTCGAACTCTTCTCAAGCTAATGAATTGCTAAAGTGGTCATTCCACTCACAGCAAGGAGATCATCCTCAATCAGAATACTAAGGGTTTAACACCATATTCTCGGACCTTAACTTCGAAAGGCCCAATGATATGGAGTGCCAAATGACATCGAGAAGGTAAGGAAACGATAGCTGAGAATCGAATCTATATATTCCTTGTTGGTCTTGACTGATCCTGGCTCAAGTGAGGGCTCAAGTCATGGCTAAGTCTAGAGAAAGCTATTCAATGGTCTGTTGTGAGGGCATTGATCATGCTTGCTTGACGTACTTAAAAGTATGAATATTTATTAAATAAAGCTAGCAACGAACAATGGGATATCTTTAATCCCAACCACCTCGTTGATTCATAAAACCCTAGATGGTCCTTAGGCTTCTACTCAATATCCTAAATTCCTCCAACAAAGATATTAGCGGTTTGTATGAAAATTGAGATATCACACCCTAGATCTAACGTATCATATTCAGGCAGAGTTGTGAGCCCATTCATGCACAATCATAATGACCGACACATGACTGTTGTGAATATTCTTGGCTTATCTTTAGGCATCTCCAGGCAAAGGAATAATGTTCTCTAAATATGTTCATCTAGGTTTAGATGGTAATACAAATTATGGTTTTTCAAGATCCAAGTTGCACAAAAAGTCCACTTCAAGCTATATGTCATATGTTGGCTTATGTTAACCCATCTCCGAGCAAAGGAGTAATGTTCTTTAGACATGTTCATGTAGATATAATTGGTAATACATATTCAGGTTTTTCGGGATCCAAGTTAGACAAAAAGTACACTTCAAGCTATGTATCATTTTTTGGGGACAATTTGGTGACTTGTAGAATCAAGAAACAAATATCATGTCATTGTCTAATGTCGAGGCTGGGTATTGTGCCCTTCATTATGAGCTTAAGGTGCATACTTAGTTCAAAATCCTTCTGGGTGAACTAGGTTTTGGTTCAAAAAAAACTGAGTCTATGACACTACCACATGATAACGCAGCAGTTATTGAGATTGTGTAATTCCTATAAAGCATTATCAAACTAACCATTTTGAACTCAATAGAACCTACATTAAAGATGATCTTGATTCTAGCAAGACAGAGATTCCATACATCAAGGTTGACTAGTAACTTTTTTTTTACCCTGCTTTTTACAATTCAATATCCTAACTTCCTCCAAAAACATATCCTAACATCTTTCATCCAAAACATCACAACCGCTACTTCACTTCAAAAAAAATATATAAAAATAATAAAAAAAGAAAATAACACAGTCACACACAAGTAAACAACCACAAGAATACAAATCAACTAGCTGGCGTAATGGCACCTGGAGTTTCTAGGGGGGGTGTTCCATATGGCATTGTCCAAGTAGGGCGGGGGTGTAATATCTATGCGCAACTTGAGGGGAGAGTTAGCATATATAATATTTTCCTTATTTTATTTAGATTTGATGTGATATGATATGATTTAATATAACTACCATATAAGGTTCAATTCATAGAAGAGATCATATGTATTATAAATATTCACCTTTTCAGCCAATATCTATTCAATCATATAAACATAATGACATGCAAAGAAAAAAAATATAGGTTTGTTTACTTGAGGTTTTTTTGTTTTTGTTTTTGTTTTGTTTTTTTTTATGTTTTAAAGTGAAATAATGGTGCAATGTGATGTTGAAGAGAATTTTGAGAGATTGAATAGTAAAAACTTGGGAAAAACTCGAGTAAACAAACCCTAAGTCTATTGCAATAACAAAAAAATAAGAACAAAACACCAATGAACAATACTTTTCATCAGCTCCTTGATACTAATTTGAGCTCTTTGTGGTTAATAGAGTCTATGGTCGCCAATATTGAAACTATGCTGCCCATGGCAATCAAAACATCTTTAAAATTTCCTTTCTAATTAAATTAAGGTGAGAATAAGCATGAGAACATAGATGAAGTGAAAGTTCAAAATTGCATCAACATACCTGAATCCTTGATGGCACTAAATAATCCCTTGCACCTTCAGGTGTAGACCTAGATAGAATCGGAGTCTCAATCTATCTTAAAACCATTAAAAAAGTCAGGATCAACATAAAAATTATTAAAAATACATAAAATGTTTCAGTACTTTCTCTTTGATAAATATCACTATTGCAGCATTTATCATAATATTAGATTATTAGAAAATATTGAAAATCTTATACCTCCACAAAACCATGCGTGTCTTCAAGATATCTTCGAATGAGTTTCATCACTCTATGGCGCAACATAATATTGGAGGTCATAAGAGGACGCCGCAAGTCAAGACATCGATACCTGACATGTAGGTGACATTTTAGTTAGCAAGCTTAATATAACTGTCAGTACTCAGCATAGAATTCTTGAATTCTTAGAAATAGTATTCCTCCCTTCTGTCTAAAGCAAGTTCTATACTTTCCCATAAAGCAACTATTATGAATTTATCTATGGCACTAACACTAAATACAAGGCTCACATTCCAAAGTTCACGCATAAGATAAACTAGAAAGGGGGATTTTACTTCATAAAGATTAAGTGTGTTCATTTGTATCTTTTTTTTCCAACTTTTTACTATCCAATCTATCATTTTCCCTCAAAAGATACTACATTCAACACTTACTTTTCATTCAATACATCACATCCAACAACTATATTCACATCAAAAACATGTGTGTTTTGCTATTGGAAATGATTTTTTTAATTAATATTTGATTTATAATATAATATATATGATTAAAATAAATTTAAAATATGTTTAAGAGTTTTATATCTTAGTAAATAATATATAATATGAATATCATTTTGTGGAAAATAAAATGTTTATGATATAATACTAATAAAAACATATATATTTATATATGATTAACATAAATTAATTTAAAAAAAAAAAAAGAAAGTTTTGAATGATAAATGAAAAAATTTGATTGGGTCATACATGATACAATATTTGAAAAAAAAAAAGGTAAGAGCATAGTGCCAACTTAAATCCAACTTATAACCAAACATACTAAAAAATGCACAAATTGGAGCATCCTGAAATATGAGGGCAAAAAGATCATATAACAAATAATAGAATCAATAATGACAATGACAAGATTATGACCTTTCCTTATCACCTCCAGCCAGGTACCCCAACCAGAAATAAGCACACAACACTACTCGGGAATAAAGAAAAAAAGATATTATAAAAAGTCAAATAGTAATGAACAGAAAAAATATTGTTGATTCAATCCACTCAATTCACTTCAGGAATGGAGAATTCCGACGTTGAATAAAAGTATAAAACAATCAACTGTATTTATTTGAAAATTCTTACTTAGAAAATTGAGAAAGAGAGGGCAACATAGCAGTTAAGAATCCAAACTCAAGTGACAAAATATGAGATCGATTACCTTAGTCTGATTTCCTCTTTAGTTGAATCTTTTGCATCTTCAGCAGAAGTAACCAAAAATGGCAACTTAGATTTCACTACATTCAATATATGGACTTGTTTTGCAGTAACCTGTCAGCACAATAGGCACTCAAAAACATTAAGGGCCCAAAAAGAAAAAGGGAAAGAAAGAATAGGATTACATTCTCAAACATAATGAGCTACGTATTTTTACCAACAGTGACCTGGTTAAGTTTCTTAGATGATTCATCCGCTACCCTAATTGTGCATACACACAAATGCGGCAAGAGTGTAACATATATTGCTTCTAAAGCATCCTGACATATATATATATGTGTGTGTGTGTATTATACAATCTACCTTCTACTGTGTTTGATACAAAAGCCCACATTACAATATACTTCACGTTTCAGCTTCACACAAATACTATAAAATGATAATAAATATAAAAACAAAATCAAACTGGGCAGAAATATCTTAAGCAAGTAAAAATCGTTTCAATGAGTTAGCATTACAGGAAACTCCAGAACTTCATTGAGTTGGCGTTACAGGAAACTCCAACATAGTCAAAAATTTGTATACCTCAGTTATGCAAAAACTATAATGTGTTCTTTTGAGAAAACACACACACACACAAAAATATTAATATATCACACACATTCATTATTTTTATATTCCCTACACAATTCTCTATACCTTACATCAAAAATTTCCCCTTCAAATTATCTAACAGAACTTTTTAAATACATTTTTGTACTACACAATCTAGAATTGTTCCTTTAAAAACATCACATGAAGCACCAATTTTCTATCCAAATAAATCACTTCCAAACTATTTTTACCTCAAAGCTCTAAACAACAAAACAAAGTCAAATCACAAGCAAAAACACCATAAATTTTGTACCAATTCATTATTTGTGCCTCAATTTAAAAAATTATAAATAAAAAGCGCATTTCGCAGGAAAAATAAAAAAATAAAAGAATAAATAAAAAATGGATCATTCTAATTAATATGATTTGCGTATGCTTATTGGATCATTCCAAAAAAAAAAATCATTGCAAGAATGGTTCCACCTCTATGAAGCCTGTCTTCATTTTCTTATTAATTGACTCCTCAGGACGCCATCTAACTTGGCCTTCCACTGCGATTACATATTCAATCCTCAAGTCGTTCACAACAGAATGAGCCTCAGGAAACTCGTCTGGCAGCGTGGTAATCTAATCATACAAAAAAGAAAAACATGGAATTCAGATAAATGAAATTAACTAACTAATCAGGATTAATGTAATGAAATGGTAAAAGATTAATAAACCTGAACAATTCCAGTATGGTCTCGGAGGCTGAGAAAAGTGAGACCGCCGTGGACACGGTGGAGCGCCACCCACCCGCAGAGTCGCACCTGCTTTCCAACATCCAATTCAGTCAATTCTCCACAGAAATTTGTCCTGTTCACCCATTCAAGGGAAGTTGCATTTGCACGAGAGGCAGTGGAGGAAGAAAGAAGCTCTCCGGCAGTTGGAACGCCAATAGTTTCGGCCGAAGCGGAAATCGAAAACACGCGTTTCCGAAGGAATATGGGAGATATACAAGTGGCGCAGCGGTAAGTGGTGCGCAGAAGTGGGAAGGATGTTCTAAAACAAGATTTGGTGCAGAGGGCAAACGCCGCCGGGAAGGGGCGGAGGAGAAAGGCCATTGCGACGGCGAAGAATGGAGAGAGTTCTGCGGAGGAGGGAGGTTTAAGGATTAGCGAGGCCGGTCGAAACCGGAGGTTCCAATTCGGTTCGGTTCCTGTTTTTGCCGAACCGTAAATCACCGTTCGAACCGGCGGTCCAGTAATAAAAAAAACTGGTGCGGTTGCGGCCTGGCGGGCGGCGGTGGCTGTGCGTGTGTTGATTTAGGGCGAAAATATTGATGATTTGTTTATCTGCAAGATTTCGATTTTGAATTTTAGTTTTGAAAAATAAAATTTTAAATTGAAATAATTGTTTGATGTGATATAAATATATATTAATATAATATTTTAAATGTAAAATTAAATTTTAGTATAGTATAATAAATAAAAATTAAATGTTTGATTTAATATTTTTGAAAAGAAAAAATTGTTGGAATAGTAAAATTAAAAATAAAATTGTACAAGTAAGCACATCCTTTAAATAAAAAGTGTGCTATATAAATAAAATAATTTATATATAATAATTAATTATAGTAATCATTTTAAATTTAAAAAAAAATAAATTTTTTTTAAATTTTAAATAAATTAAATATATTAAAAATAATCAATAAATAAAAAAGATAAATATTATTAATTTATTTATATATTTTTTATTATATAATTTTACATTAAAAAATAATAAACAATATTAACATAATAAAAATTATATATACAAAAAATTATTATTTTATATTTTACATAATTTCAATAGAAATTATTCTTTTTTTAATAAAAATATTTTTTTTAAAATCTAAAATATAAAAATAAATATTGTATAATATTTTTATAATTTTCAATAATTAATAATAAAAAATTTCATAAATGTTAAATTAAAATGAATAAAATTAAATATTTTAAAAAAACGGATATCAATATTCTTAATTGTTATTGTAAATAGCTAATGTCAAAAGTTCTTTTACCAAAAACTTTAATACAAACCAACTAACTGAACCCACCCTAAATGTTTTATTCTGCAATTACTTCATTCAACAATACTCATATTTTTATTAATCAATAAAATACCCATATTGACTTTCCCGTCGGCTTATTTAGGTTCGGCCGAGGTTTACCAGTGCGCAACTTTCGAACAGCGGCTGCGGATTTCAAGTTATCTCAAAAAAATAAAAATAAAATAAAATACCCATATTTTTAATTTACTAAAAAACAAAAAGAAAATGTACATCCAACTACTGAATACAGTATTAAAATTCAAATTCAAATCAAAACTTGTGATAGTGATATTCAAATTATGGGTGTGTTTGTTTGGGGTTTGGATTTTGAGTTGGGATTTGAATAGTAAAAATTTTGAATTTGAATAGTTGTATGATGTGATATAAACAGGTGTGTGATGTTTTGAATGTAAAATTAATTTTCAGTATAATATAAAAAATTGAAAAATAGGTGTTTGATTTGATGTTTTTGGAAAAAAAATTGGATAAATAATAGAATTTTGTTAAAATTGTACAAACGAACACACTTTACAGCACATTCTCACGTTATTAAACAACAAATTCAAGTCAAAACTAAACTAAACAAAATCTTTATTAAAAATTAATTACTATTTTATATAATTTTCAAATTTATTATTAATAAATAATATAAAATATCTATATAAATATAATTTGAATCAAATTTCCTAAAATACTCATTTCAATTTAAAAAATAAACAAATAAAATAAAATAAGAGAGGGTCTTCGTTGTAATGACCAAAATGGAGCAGTTGCACCCGAATTAGACATATCGCCAGCGTCCTCACCAGGGCACCCATGGAAGTAGCCGTGCCTACATCTCCGGGGATTTCACCGCTCCAACTGGAAGATTGCATGGAGGAGTTGTTAAAATTCACCCTACTTTCTTCCATACATGGCAAAATCCACACCGGCCTCTCAAATGAGTACTGCGCCAACCTCCTCAGAGAGGACCCCTCCGATCCCCTTTCCACTCGCACCGGTAAAGCGCCTCTCTTTACGATCGCAGATTGTTACAAGCTTAAATGAGAGATGTGCGTATGGCGTGTGATAATGCGTCTGCTATAATTGTGCTGAAGGAGTTTGATTCAATGGGCTGGTTGATGAATGAAATTAGTTTCCGATTGGCCTTCCCAATCTACTTGTCTCTTGTGTTTGCTTGATTTAGCACTAATGAAGTTTTATAGCATAGTCAAGGGGATTGATAAATGAATCTAAACTGTGACTAAAAAGGAAAAAGGAGCATGCTGAGGTTCAACGACTGATATTTAAATGGCAGCATGTTCTGTAAATTACAATAGCTCGTCAAGAATTGAATAAGTCTTTTTGGGGATCAATTTGTTGTTAATGCAGACATATTCTTATGTCAATATCCTGGATTTTATTTTATTTTTTATTTTTGATCAGCAATATTCTGGATGTATTTTAGTTGTTCGAAATGTGGTTGAATCTGTTTCTCTCTCTCTCATGTGACCCTTATCATTTTATTACTTTAAATGGACATTTTTAAAAATAGTTCCGTAAATAATTTTTTTTCGGCTAAAATGGTCCTCCGGTGCCGTATTCGCCACGTTGGTCGCCGATGCTGATGTGCCCCTAACAGGGCTAATATGTTATCGCCACGTTAGTGACATGTCGGAGGACAATTTAGCAAAATTTTGTTACTTGTGGAACTACTTTTAGACATGTCTATTTAAAATCCTAACATGATAAAAAAATTAGAGAAATGAGACTAAAAATAGTTTATTTATGTAAAATAAAAAATAAAAAAATTTCACGTGTCGCTGATGTCGCATCTACGTGCTGATGATATGCAAGCACCACGCCAGCAATGGCGAGCTAGTGTGGTGAGTCCGGCACCAGAGGACCATTTTAGCAAAAAAATTTTACTTACGATATTATCTTTAAACAGGGTCCATTTAAAAGGGGACAAATACAACACTAAAAATGAGTTTACCCTGTACATATATATAGCATGCTCTGTTATCTAGTTTATGATGTACGCTAAGTGTTTTTCTACTAGCACCTTAGATATGCGATTATATTTAATTATGCCAAGCATCTAATTTTTCTTTTATGTTTATCCCTGTATTCACACTTCATATATACAACTTTCTATCACTCAATTTAGTGGGAAAAATACATTTTAGTTTCCAAAGAGTATTATACTTATGAGATTTGTATATATTTATACTTTTTGAGGATCAAAACTGCAAGTACTTCAGATTTGATGCTTCATTTGTTGAAGAAAAATAATCTCTTTGCTCAGAGGAGCATTATACTTCTAAAGGGACAAAGAAAACATTATTAAACCTTTCATTGTCTTTCATATACTCAAACTTTTCTGTTATTCCCCTTTGAGCTTTATTTTACCTTAATGTATTAAGGTTTAAGAGTTTCATTAGCTCTGCAAATTTGCTAATGGTTTAGGGCCACGTTTTGTCAGAAGATACTGGAGGAGTTCCATCACATCCTTTATACAAGCACCTAGCATCATCGTTTTGCCATATTATACATTCTGGAGCCTTGTCTACAGCATATAATGAACTTAAACCATTGCATGAAGACCATTGCATAAAGAAGGAAGATGAATGGAACAAGCTGTTTCTGGAAAAGGGTTCTCTTCTACAAAGTGTAATATGACAGCTGTGTTTCAGCAATATCTTTTCTTTCTTGGATGATTTAAAACCTCCTCGATTCTAGTTAATGATGGGCTTGTGCATGATAGATGCTGGAAAAAGTGAGCTTTCAGCTTCATGTTCAGGAGCCTTTCTTTTCTCAGCTGAATGGTATTTGTTCGGTGGTTTTATCACTTTATGCTTTCTTTTTTTCATATAGCCTTGCCATGTTAAGTAAGCATTATCCTTGTATGCAGATGAACTCAAAACAGTTGAAGGAAGGTGTGCTTCTGGTAATTACAATAGGTATAACATGTTTTCATATAATTGTCATCCAGCTCTTACTGAAGTCATGCCAAAGCATGCAATCTTTCTCTGCTAAGCAAGGGGACCATTCACATTGGTTTCCACGCCAACTATTTAACACCTAGGTGATCTGGTCCAGCCTGAGGATAATTAAATACAACCATCTCTGAAAATTGGTCACAGCATAAATGTCAACTAAATTATTCTTTATTCCGAGAACCCTTCAGATAGAAGCATACCTGAAAATGTTGATATTCTGCTAGCTTTTGTAATACTTTAGTTATTATGGTTGTTGTTGTTTTGGGTTGATAATAATCTCTTTTGCTTCTTGGTTTTAGTATCCAGTCTGGACATTTACTACTCTTCAACAAATGCTTGATCCTTAAAGTTCAGGTGATGTGTCTCCTGCTGTATCTTTATATGATCATAGATGAATCTTTTGCACTAATTCTCTTTTATTTTTAGGATGTACGGAAATATGTCTCATTTCATGAAATGCTTACAGCAGAGACTCTTTCAAAAGTTCTCCCAGGAGTAGCAAGCATTGAAGAAGGTAGTAAGGTTACTGGATACAATTATGATAAAGAACTTGCAGTATTATGAGTTATCTCCGTCAACAATGGTGGTAATGTTAAATTTGTCTCATTTCAACGATGGTACTTTCTGGCAATTTAAAAGTGATTACTAGCTGTCATCATTTGATTAATTTGGGGTCTTTATGTGAATGTATGCTTGTTTGACATTAAGTACTTCCCATGTTTAAATTGAGGGAAGTATCAAGAACCTAAAATGATATATTTCTGTAATTGAAACATTGCATTTCTGTAAAATAAATCTATTCTTTGATATGTTTTGTTTCAGGATATGCTTTTTATGTGCTGTACTTGTTGACCAATATAAATATCCAAGTAATGTGTCAGGCTGTATGAAATTCAACTTCTTGTTTGTACTGCTCATGATAACTTGCTTTTTGTTGTTCTTGATTCTTATATTGCTGAAGAATTTCGGAAAATTCAGGCAGTTATCAACTTCATCTCTCATTTAAATTGAACTGCAACCTAATCTTAACTCAATAAAAGTTCATCTTTTTGTACACTCCATGAAGGAGGATAGATTTTTGGACTATATTACAGCACCAAGTTTATGTAGTGTACCCATTGTTTAGTTGGACCTCTTAGTTGATATTATTTTAGAGCTTCTCAGGAAAGTGTCATTTGCTGCCAGCCCTCTTGTTGTGAGTTCAATATCTGAGCTTTTTGTGGTGAACTTCTTTTCTTACTTCAATTAAAAGTATATGTTTCTTGAACTACTTAACAAGTTATTTCAATGAAAATCTTACTGGATGATAAGGTAAATAATTAGATAACATGTTAATCCATTTACTCTTCCTGGATTCTTTATGATTGATAATTGATTTTTTTCAGGTGTGCAAATCTACAGAAATTTCTATTCAGAAGAAAAGGAGAGTTCTAATGGAGTTCTTGCTATATCTGTTACAAAACCAACTTCTCAGCTTTATGTTGTTATGGCCTCCATACTTACAGTAAGTGTTCTCAGAAACCTGCACTGTTCTTTGGTTTCTGTTTCTTGATTCCACAATGAGAAGTGATAGTATGTACACTATTCTGAAGATTGACTCTAGACCTAAAATTATAAAATTCATGGAAGCATCTCACAATATTCTGGTGTTGAACTTTGGCACCCTTTTCCACATGGTTGTTAGAGAATTAAAAAAAAAAGTGGGTGGAATCGTAAATCCCATAAAAATTCTCCTATTGTTTTTTTCATTCCACGAAGAATGAAAAGATAGAACTTTTTTGACCCTGTACAATTTTCGTAGACACTACATTGAATTGCATTGTGCATGCACTTGGTCCTACATGGATTTATATATTATTAGTAACAGAAAATTTGAGATTTAATATTGAAGATGAGTATCCACATGAAGCATGCCGCAGCAGATGTGGCACATTATTAAAAAATTGAGTGATCTCATAGTACAAGGGGACATGGCAGAGCAGATAAACATTGAAAGATCAATCATGAATTCTACTACTGGAGAAAAACCATGGCTTAGAAGATTAGCTCGACCTAAGTAAAAATCTCTTCACAACCCCAAACACTGCGGGTTTGTTTTTTTTGAGTTTGTATCTAGGTTTTTATTATCTGGATTATGCATTTTTCGAAAAAAAAAAATGATACTTTTTTTTTTCCTCATAAAACATCACATCAAATAATATTTTAATTAAAAACCCAAACTTCCAAATCCACTCGAGGCTGAAAAGAAACACACCCGCAGCATTTTTCAAAAAGTCTGCCAAAATTGAAAATAGGACATGACGTTGGATCTTGAAAAACCTATGGAACCAAAATTGTCATTGCAGGAGAGATCTTATAGGAATTTTACTGTTTTGCCTACAAAACTGCTTTATGAAGCCTTTGGTATCTTCTGCTTGTAATAACCTTTAGGCATTTAAGTTGAGTGAGTCCATTAATGTTGACAAACAGAGAGATCTAATTCTCAACAATAATGTCTGAATCTTGCAGAGTGTGGTATGTTATTAACATATCAATCCCATTGTAAAAGTGCAATCCTATTGCATGAAGGGGTTATGTTGAAATCAATATTTGTGAAAATTACTTAGGTGTTTTGTGTCCCTTTCTGATGATTTTAGTTGTATATTGGCACAAATGGCACAATGAGATGTAAAATAAATGTCAAAGTTCATTATATTCTTTGATACAGTCTCTATTATTAAGTACTTTGTGTTATATCATCATTTCCTTTCTGTAGCATATTCTCAAGAAATGTTTTGCGCATAAATTATTTGGGTTTGTTTATGTTGTAGGAATTGAGCTATGCTGGAGTTCAAAAATTTCTGGGCTTTGTGGAGACTACGGCCACGAACCCAAATTTACTTCCTCCCCCGATATCCACTCTGATGTCAGCATTTTTAATGCCACATAATCCTGATGTATGATTGTATCTCAGATGACTAGATTTTTACTAGCCCAATTCTGGTTATATTTGTGCTCCTTGTTGTGATATCCTGAATGTGACGTTTTTTTTATTTTGGAAGAAAGCGTTAACAACCAAACATAGCTCAGTTTTTCTCCAGAGATTTTATTTTATTGGATACATTATGGGATTTGTGATGGACTTTTGATCTTTTCTTCACACTTTTAGTCATGACATCTCTGGCAAATCCCAACATTGAATTTATTGAGCACATGCATAGTTTTGGGTATTATTATGAAATCGCCAATGCAAGAAAGGGAATGTTTTTCTTATATGTTTCCCTTCATGGTGGTCCATTTCATATTGTGATGTATAACTTATCTTTTGGCTATAAATGTAATGTCTCTTTTTTGGCTCAAGGTTAAAGGTTCAGCTTTGACAAGTGGTGCCAGGGCACTAGCAAAGCATGTCGATAGAAGCAATGAAAAATACTGGGGTACCTTACATGGAAGTGGTAGATTCCTTTGCTTATGACACGATTAAAATTTCCTTCTAGTCCATATAAATTAAAAATAGATTGCCATTATGTGAATGTGAAAGCTGGTACAAGAGCATGGAACTCTACCTGAGCAAATGCTTTAACCATGGAAGTGACTTAGGTATCAAACTAAAATAGTCTGAATCATACATGTTTTTCTCTCTGCACAGCTCTCTTTGTTTTGCAATGAGAACCTGAGGTCTTGGAATTTTTATTTTTTTTTCGAAATTGTTAGTAGTTTAATAACCTTTTATCTGTATTTTTATTTATTGGTAGTAGCAAGAAGAACAAACCCTATAGTAGTTATATTTTAGTCAAGATGCTAAAACAAACATTTCATCGCCAATCATCTTGGCTGTTTACAAATTGTGAAGATTTTGTAGCATCATTTTTAAGAATTAGCTCATTAATCCTATGCTATTTTCTGGACTTGAGGCTCTAGACGGTAGATGAACCGAGTCATTGAAAGGGCATACTATTTTTAACAATTACAAAGCAATACAGCTTTTGCATGCCCTCTATGTATTTTTTATTTCTTTTTACTTTTTTGTTCATATCTAGAATCATTTTTCTTGCTCATATATGATGTATATTTTGGCATGGTTGCATGTATTATTTATAGTGGCATTTCTTTGGTTTAATTCACTTTACCCGACCGAGTTTCTAAACCTGCAACCATCACCTCTAAATTCAAGCTTATGAGTTTTCTTCATATAACACCTAGACACCTTAATCCAATCCTCAATTCTATTTCTTATTGTAGACCCTGGGCATATTCACTTAAAGTAAATAGAATGAAAATAATTTGTTTGGTAGATAAAAGGGACCCTAGAGGAACTGATTTATCTCATCAGACTGTTTTATATGAACTTTTTAGTTGTTTTATACAAATTTAAAGTTTTACTATGCATAAAAAGCATGTCATTAAGTTTGATGAAATCATATTATTAGTGGTTATCCTTTATGGAAAACTTGGGTTAAATGAAAATGTGTAAGTGCCCGTGTTTAACAATTTCTCAGTTGACAGATTCTCATCAATCATCACTTATTTGTTGTGTGCCATTGCTGTTTCTCCTTACATCATGGGATATTTCTTGTAATTAACGTTTGTTTGGTTGTGATTTGAAATACAATGTTGATTTGAGTTTTTGTTTAAATAGTATTTTGATGTGACGTTTTGTGATAAGATATAGTGTACTTTTATTGAAAATTGTGTAGATGAATAGTGGTGTTCTTTTATTTGAAATAAAAATCAAATACACTAGATTTGAGTTAGAAAATTTGTGTACAACTGTTTTAATTCACGGGTACCTGAAATTTTGCTCCTCTTATTACCTAACACTATGCAGATATATTACCGTAGATTTTGACTCCCGGGATTCACCTTCCTTGAGTCTTAAAGAAAAAAAAAACTAGAGGTGAATAGACACTAAGAAATTCTAACATACAGCATCAAAATAGGCCACATGATCCGTCCCTCGCATATGCATTACATAAATCATCTCAAAAGATAAAGCCATCATCTGATAATTCCAAATTTTGCCAATCAAGAAAATAGGAAAAGACAAATCTATTAACTGACTGATAGCGCATTGTGCGACAATGGTATGAATAAAAGCAAGGTATGGCGATATTTTGTGCTATTTTTGGGACGGCATGCATAGATATATTTCAGGCTTCTGTGCTTTTTCACTTTCTACATATGCCTGCAGACTTAAACAAGAATCAGCATGCTATAGATTCGATCACTGGCCTTCTAACCGACGGCTGCTGGTTGAATATGCACATGGTTTCGCCACATGGAACAGTGTTTGAAGTAAGAAACCGGGATGGCTATGGTGCACGGTGGTCTGCAGATGGATCCAAGGTATGCTCTGTATGCAGATTATTTATTTAGTTTCTTCGGACCATGATTCGTGCAATGATAGAGATTAATCATACATGAACCCCAAATGCCACATGTATCTGCTGCAGTTCATAGGATTTCTTGAGCCGTACATGTTGGACGGGCACTCAAACCGGTGGAGGCACTAGTTCACTACACCCTCAAAATGAATCGGCATGCCATTATTTTCAAAATCCATTCGACCCCATTTGCATGCTCTGCATAATAGTTTTTATTCTTCGGGTGCGGACTAGGTAAACCTATGGTTAGCACAATGTTGTTTGTTTTTGAACGCCAGATTCATGATTTTGAACAGGGTGGGTGGGTGGGAGTTATTTGAAACCTTAGTCCAATATGTATATATTTTTCCATTTCTATCTATGTCTCATCAAGGGGCCTTTTTTGAAATAATGACACTATGAAATGTTGGAAGGCAGGATTCATTGATTTATTGTATTTGTTGTGCAAAAAGCATTTTGATATAATCCTAAGGCACCTGCAATAAAGATATTTATAAAAGTACTTGGGACACCTGGTCCGCAAGCCACACAAAGCCGAGCGTGTCGGGATTGCAGATTGACCCAGGTCAACACTGAGTCCGGAGACTTTCAGGGTTCACCCACTCTCATGTTACTAGCAAAATATTTAACTCTATAGTTTTTTTAATAGGATTTTCGAATATTAAATCTATTTAATTTCTTATTCAACATCGATCGAGTATTAAATTCTTTCCGACTCATATTACTATTCGGATATTACAGTATTTTTATATTACTTTTTATACTATTTTGCCTCTATCTTATATTTTATTTAATTTATTTTTATAAATATATATTCATATCAATTAATTTAATTTTAAAATTAAATATGAAGAAAAATATATCAATAGATTTTGAACGCATTTATGCGAAATAGGTCATAATTTTGGAAATATAAAAAATTTTGTTAAATAAGAATGGCTATAATTTTGAAAATATGAAAAATTGTGGAATTTTGTAAAATTACGAATGAATTTTATATAATTTTATCTTTTATTTAAGTAAAAAAGAATCTATTGTAATTTAACAATGAAATTATAAATAAAATTTATTTTCTATTTTTAGTTTCAAAGTTGTATACTCCATACTTTTTTCAAATAGTTCACTCCATACCATTATGCTATACTTAGGGTCGTATTAGGTTGTGCTATGGGTAATATAAATTGTCCATTCGAATTCGATCTGAACCTAAGTCGAGTTCAAATTGATCTGATTTAATTTCAAATTACCCAAAATTCGAATAAATCGGACAAAAACAGACATGAAAACTTAAAAAGATAAATTGACCTAAAAAAATTTATTTTTATTTTTTATAGTATTTTATATTTAAAATAATATAAATATTATAAAATAAAATAATAATATATAATTTTAAGTCATTTGAAATACGAAACACTATTTTATTTTTATATTTTGTGGTATAAGATCAACATGAAATTCGATTCGAACGCATCACAATTTTTTTTTTGGTAAATTGATTAAATCTTTTGCAAATTCGAAATATCCAAATGCAAAATTTTTTCATAATCAAATTTAATTTTGACACATGTGGTATATATTTGTATTGCATAAAATTCAAATATTAAAAAATTGGATTAATATATATATATATATATATATATTTCTATATCTCTTATCTACATATAAAGCCTTGAGTTTAGGTGAAAGAGTTGTGGGGGAACGAACACTCAAACATACACATATAACCAATGGAATAGCTGTTATAGCACAACGAGAGCGAGATCAGATGGATTATACAGGGAGGGAGACGGGGCAACGGTGGCCGGCGGATGAGGAGGAGGAGGAGCACAGCGCAGCGGGAAACGTGGTGGACGGCCTTGGTTCGTACCGAGGCAAAGTAGGACTAGTGATTGACTGTGAAGAGGAGATTATGCTTCTTTGGGGAATCCACCAGCCCATATTCTCCAAGCACAACGCATTCGTCGCTCAATCGGCTCTTCAGATCCACATTGATGCTTGCGGCCGCTCTCTCTCCATTCTTCAGTCTCCTTCCTCTCTGGTTCGACCCCTCCTTCCTTCCTTCAATTGTTAATTGTATGTTTGTGCCTCTTGAATTGTGCTGCTGCTAGGTTTTATTTTTAGAGCTTTTTTGGTTATGGAGTTTAATTAGATATGGTGTAAAGAAGTCCATATCCAAGAATGATCTGTTCTCCAAATCCCTACAATTAATTGTTATTTGGAAACATCTCAACTGTTACTTTTGATTTTGTTTTCAATGTTGGCCAGAAGTATGAACCGAAAGCATTATTATTAGCAAACAATGATTCGATTAAATTTTGAAGCCAAAGACCCTTACCGATCCTGTGTTCTTGCATTGAATTTGAATGTTTCTTCTTAGCCTTGGAATTTCTTTACCTAAGGTGCTGGAAGGAGTTGCATTGAGCAGAGAAGGTCCTAGTTGGCTAATCCATCTTGTGTATATCCGGTATTCAAAATGGAATTGTGGATTTGATGGCATGTTGATGCTTTCTATAAGAGTTTTGATTGATAAATTTGTTGGCTAGGTGTTGCATTTATGCTTGTGGCAGGTTATTGACTGGTATGGAATTTCTGTCTCTGAAAGCCAAGGTGTAACAAAAAATGTTTAGGGGCAGAGAAAATGATTTAATCTGGTTTAAGTGAAAATCTGGCTTGGTTTGAGAATCTTAGGCTTGATACAGACATACATATTTCTTTTGTGATTGTTGTATTTATTGGTGGTAGAGAAATCGAGGCAATAGATACCACCTATGTATGTTTCACATGATCTCAACTAATGAGTATCAATAATCTCCAATAATTTTGCTTCCATCCCTTAATTGAGATTTTGGACTTGTATTAAATTTTTATTTCTTTTATCTAAAAAGAAAAAAAAAAATTATAGATGTTATGAGGATTTGTACATGGGTTGTGAAGTGTTATCAGTGTTGGTTCCACCGATGTTCGTGTGTTTCCTGTACTCTCATCTTAACTTAGAATTTATCTGCATATTCGATCAACAATCCACTTCAAACTTAGTTAAATCAAAGAATTTTAGATTTGTGCAAATGGAATAGGATGTTTCTTGCTTCGGTTTCATATTAAAGTGGATAGTAGTATATGCCGAATGTTTCAGCCCGCGCTTTCTACTTTTCTATGACATATAGGCAGGAATTTCTACCCCCCTCGCGGTTCTTGATTTATAGCTTTCGTGATTTAATGATGGCTCTATTATCATTTGCAGGGCACTCCTGGTGTGACTGGTGCAGTGATGTGGGATAGTGGCATCATCCTGGGGAAGTTTCTAGAGCATTCGGTGGAATCTGGAACACTCATCCTCCAAGGAAAGAATGTCATTGAGTTGGGGTCTGGCTGTGGGCTTGTTGGGTAACTTCAATTTATTTGATTTTCTAATCATTTTCCATCACTGCATCTATTGTGTTTTATATTTCTAAGATATAAATTTCCCAAAGGAATAGGTATACACGACATGGCTAATTTTATTTTCATTGAAAGCATCTTTCTTTCTCTGTTTTGGATAATCTGATTTGCATAAATTCCAAATATTGTATTCTGCTCCGCGAAATCATAAATCATGTTGTTGATGTAATTTTTCAACAAAAATAAAGTAAAATTCAAAGATATAGAAAATATCCTTAAACTTGATTAATTAGTGCCTGAGATTAGGAATCTCTAAACACTGTAATGTACAGAAAATAAACTGGAAAATAAAAGACTGAAATTTAAAGTGGTGATCCCCAAATCTGACTTTGCTTTGTTGAAGTTGATTGAAGATGCCTTGCCAAATGATTATCCAAGCCTTTAAATATTCTCTGGGAAACCGTACCGAAAACCGTCACCCGAACGGTTACAACGTCTCCTTCCCAACCGTCTTCCAACCCTTCTCATGCTGACACGCGTCCCCAGCAGACCAAAATTATCCCTATATTTCACTCTTTGCGCCGACCACAGACCTTCCGCTCTTTTGGCCCGACTGCCAATCTACAATAGTATGGGTCCGACCGCCAATCCTCCCGACTTGCGAACCATCTGGCTTGAGGTCTTTCCGCCCTGGGGACTTCCCGACCTGAAAACCTTCCGACTTGAGGTCTTTCCGTCTTGAGGACCTCCCATCCTGAAAACCTTCCGACTTGAGGTCTTTCCGCCTTGAGGACTTCCCGACCTAAAAACCTTCCGACTTGAGGTCTTTCCGTCTTGAGGACTTCCCGACTTGAAAACCTTCCGACTTGAGGTCTTTCCGCCTTGAGGACTTCCCGACCTGAAAACCTTCCGACTTGAGGTCTTTCCGCCTTGAGGACCTCCCGACCTGAAAACCTTCCGACTTGAGGTCTTTCCGTCTTGAGGACCTCCCGACCTGAAAACCTTCCGACTTGAGGTCCTTCCGTCTTGAGGACCTACCGACCTGAGGTCCTTCCGTCCTAATGACTTTCCGTCTTGAGGACCTACCAACCTGAAGACCTTCCGACCTGATGACTTTCCGTCTTGAGGACCTACCGACCTGAAGACCTTCCGACCTGATGACTTTCCGTCTTGAGGACCTACCGACCTGAAGACCTTCCGACCTGAGGTCCTTCCGTCTTGAGGATCTACCGACCTGAAGACCTTCCGACCTGAGGACTTTCCTTAGTAATAAACCTATTTTCCTTGATTTCCTCATGGTGCCCTTCAGTCAGTTCAATCAACTCTATTGCCAGGCCCATTCTTCTTTTTACCTTGGGCTTTTAACCTAATTCTAAATTTCGTACGTAACAACTTGCCCGCCGCCAAGGGACTTTCAAACGCCATTTAACAATCAATGTTTGGAAGTTCATAAATCACCACCCTCTTGAAAAACTCCCTTAGCAACTGCACCAGTTACTGCAACTCTCCTGAGTAACTTCCTTCTCCGCAATACAAGCTTTTCTGAATCACAATCCCAAAACACTCTAACCATGGCGAATCAATACATTCCTGCCCTTCCCTTCGACGGAACCCTCCCGGAGGGCCCATTTTCAGCCTCGAAAGTACTGACTCCGACGATCCGTCCATATTGCACTACTCCTGAAGATTCTAATCGGATGAGGGAAGTCTTGGAATCCCGAAATCTCTTGGCTATCAACAACCCTAACTACCAAGCACTTCGCATTCGAGACAGCATCAAAACCCATCTTACGGACCCAAAAGATCCTTACTGCGCTTGGTATCGACGGGTAGCAGAACACTTCCAAACCCAATGGCGTTCCCAAAAGATCGACCAAGCAATACTACTGTCCACTATGCCTATCAACCTGCATGAGAAGGTGTTGTTGGCCATGTCTGCCTTCTGGAATGCGGAAAATGGGACTTTCCTCTTCCCATCAGGCCCCTTTGGCCCAACTCTTATGGACGTTGCAATGATCGCGCATCTCCCAGTCGTGGGTGAAGACCCTGTAATGGGAGCCCTAGATGGGCAGGAGCCATCAGAAGACCATCCAGGGTGGTCTTTACAAGGTGTGAAGGAATGGGGTTGGACAAAGTTCGCAACCGACCAGCAAGGGACTCCAGGGACCCCTGTAACCGACCGGGAGCATACTGCCTTTATCCTTTTTTGGCTTTGTAGGTACGTCATTGTTTCCCCTTCCAAATGTGTTCTTCCTTCTCATCTCGACCTAGCCATTCATATCGCGTCAGGTCGTTTTTTCTCTCTTGGCACCCTGTTTTTAGCCAATCTGTTTGAAGGACTCACTAGAGTTAGCCTTCGTTTAACAGATAATGATAATAGGAAATTAGACACTGCCGCGTCGGGTCCTTTTTGGTTTTTAGAACTTTGGTTCCGGCTCTACTTCCCCAACGCGTTTAACTTAGGATCTCCGCCCACTATGCCAACAGCTGAAAAACATTTGGGATTAGCCCTTAACCGACTCTGCTCAGGACGCAATAACCTCCAATCTTCCGATCCAATAATAATCGCAGTTTTAACAGATACCCGCAGTAACTCTCGATTTTCTATGTATAAAAAGTATGCGGGCTATGCTCCCGACCATTTTTGGCCTTTTCCAGTACCAAATCCGCTTCCGACTCCTGAGCCTTGTCCTCATTCCACTTATCCTTTTGCCTGGGACGTTGCCCTCAAACCCAGGTCCCTCTTTAGTAGCAAAAAACTTGATAAAAAGGGGCAGAAAACCTTTTACACTTTTAATTATGAACCTCAATTCATGGCGCGCCAGTTCGGCTGTTGCCAGGGTATCCCTGGACCCGTCGCGTGTCCGCATATAATTTTTCAAAGCCCTGACCGACGAGTCCTACCGAATTCAATCCCTTCTTATATCTCCCAGCTCACCACGTATATAACTTCCAATTCTTATATTCCTTTCCGCTCCAACCCTGAGACTGTAGATACTTTCAATGAATGGTGGTCGGTTGTATGGCCCCTGATTTCCCCTGATGAGGGTCGGTTGCTGAACATACTCCTTCCACCCCAAGGATTGGTTCTAGGGGCGGCTAGACATACTAGCACACAACAACAAACAGCCGCCCCGGGAACCGGGTCTGTTGTTCCAACGCGAAAAAGGAAAGCGTCCCGGCTGCCAACACCCCCGACCTCTGGGGCCGATCAGCAAGCACCAGCGGACCTTGGAACTACGAAAACATCAGCAAGGATCCGACCCCGAATAGGTAATTTTTCTTAAACCGTGAACCAATTCACGATATCTTAACATTGATTTCACATATCATTCACCAGAACCGACCTTGGCAGCCCCGACCACACAACCGACGCCAACCCCAGCCGACCAACCTTTGGTCCCGACTGAGGCAGTTCCTCTCCAAACTCCTACTCCACTTCTTACTTTGCCAATGAGCAGTCGGACGGAGGACCCGACGAGGAGGCAAACTCTTCCTCCCGTACCGAGGAGTGGTCGGGCCAGGCACCCGACCAGGAGGCAATCTTTACAAGAACTGCCTATAGCACCAGTAAGTCCTCTTATCAGCAATACTTAGGATTTTAATGACCAACCTTGATATATTCAATCACCAACATTTCCATGATTTTTCACAGACACCTTCACCCATCGGATCAGCAGCAAGGGTCTCTTCTGACAGCGAGGGGACTACTTCCCAGATGGGTCGACCGCCATACATGGCATCAGACTCATCCATTCCGCAGGAACAACCAGCCGCCCTCGCCGAAACTGACCCTCAAGACGACATCCTTGATGCTGCTGATCCCGAAATCGAAGGTGTCCCTGCTGCGGCTATCTCAGGTGCTCCAGAGATCCCGGCTGCAATGGCTCTAGATGCAGCCGCCCAACCTGCAGCCGCCCAGCCAGCAGCAGCGTTACCTCCAGCAATTGAGTGGCAGGCAGAAGAACCACCTGTGGCAGCCCAACCTCCAGAAATGGAAGAAGTGTCTTCGTCCGATTCGGAGACTTCTGTGAATTTGGTAAGATCAAAACCAATCCATGCTACAACGTTTCTGTCAGAAAACACTAACTGTTTTATATACTACTTTCCATAGGGACCCAGGTCGGCACCTCAACGACCATTCGCAGCAGCCGACGAGTCGGCTGCTATTATACCAGCTGTCTGCCCTACTCGACCGACCTCATTGCTGCCCCCCTCACTGACAGCAGTCCGCCCAGAGGTAACACATATCTGAATAAATTTGCACCTCCCTTGGAATATTTATTGACATTGTAGGACTTGCAGGGGCCTTCGGACTTAGCTGTCCTATCGACTGTTCCGGTTCCGGCGGAAGCCCGAACCATATTCACTGAGGCCATTAACCATCCCCTGTCAGAATTAGGATCTGACTTATTGGACAGACTCATTCAGACGGTTGGTGGCCTTCTTTTTTACACTCCAACGGAATCGCCAGCCGTCCCCATTCTGCATCGGCTGATGGAAAGACTTACAGAGCTCAAGACTGAAGTGTTAGTCATTGGACTCCTGTCAGCCGAAACCCCCCAGCCCGACTTCGATCAAACAACGCTGGAGAATTCTTTGGCTAAGACCCGAGAATCTCTTCAGCAGACTACTGGAAGGCTGGGTGGTCTCCTTAGCACGAAAGCTCAAGTTGATGAAGCTATTCAGAAAAAGGAGGCAGAATTGCGGGAGCTAAAGAAGGAACAGTCTACCCTGGATAAGCAAATTACCAATGAACAGCGTCTGCTTGAGAAATATACCAAAAATGAGGCTGAATTGGATCAAGAGCTAAAAACCCAAGCCCGATCCCAATTCATCATAAGATATCAAACGGCTGCCAATACCAGAAGGCTATCCAGGGATGAAATCAAATGGACCCATATAAAAACCGCCCTAGGGGCATTGTTGTAATAGCTTCCCCTTTGTAACAATACTTGACTTAGTAATCCATTTTTTCTTTCTTCTCTCAAAACAAGGATCACCTTTCAATTTCCAATTTTGTAGGAATAAAAACAAACTCCTTCTTTAAAAGAACATCGTTTCTCACATTTTAAGAAACACATTCCAAGGCATATTTTGAAAATCACAACACTTGAAGTGTTAATAAACATGGCGAATGACCAACCTTATGTTCCATCAAACAACTGGCAGGGTGTTCTTCAACCCTTCTTTGTGGGTAATCACCCTATTGGAGGCCATGCAGAAGACTTGTTACATATACTCAAGCAACTAGACTTCAAATTCCGATTCTCCCAACGAGGAAGAAGAACCATTCATCGCGTCATCCGCCTGATGGAAAAAGTCATTGAGGGGTATGAACCTCTTCGTGACATCCTTAGCCGCATTCCTGATCTCCATCACCACATGGAAATGATAGAAAATCACGCAGCAACTATACTTCCAGATCTTGGTTGGGATAACATCTTTTCCAATCAACGAAAAGTCTTCTCAAGATTACGGACCATTGTTGATCGTGAACATCAAGCCATAACAGACATGCAAGCACGTACCCATCAAGACTTAGACGAAATGCAAAGCCAATGGGAAAGGTACCGACCAGATTTGGAAGATCTTATT
Source organism: Andrographis paniculata (assembly GCF_009805555.1). Taxonomy (NCBI): domain Eukaryota; kingdom Viridiplantae; phylum Streptophyta; class Magnoliopsida; order Lamiales; family Acanthaceae; genus Andrographis; species Andrographis paniculata. Next base: position 3,186,120 of record NW_026137583.1, on the reverse strand, counting down.
GAAGAAGAACCAGAGCTAATATCCACTCACTGGGATGAAAAGTTTGATTCAGAGGCAGAAAATTTCTCACCAATACATGATGACTAACTGAAATGAACCTTTAAATAGGTTCGAACCCTACAAATGGGTTCTGAATAATATTTTGTTTCAGGCAGTTTTGTTATCTGAAAAGGCAGGATAATACCTCTTCAGATATTTAGCATTAATACAATCATGTACTCTTCTACCTTCATGATTTACAATAATGAACGCGCCATTTCCAATATCTTTTTGAACAATGTATGGTCCTTCCCAATTCGGTGACCACTTTCCTAATTGATCAGTTTTCTTATATGTAGGAAGAATGGTCTTCCAGACTAGGTCTCCTTTTTGGAATGTCCTGTGAAGAACTTTCTTTCCGTAACTCCTTGCTCTGATTTCACTCTGTTTCACACTTCGATCTATTGCATGGAGACGGTTAACATCCAAATCTTCTAACTGCTGCAACATAAGTTGTTGGTATTCCTCTGTAAGATCACTATCAGTAAATTCTGTTCGGCCAGATGATACTCGGATTTCGGCTGGTAAAACAGCATCTTGGCCAAACGTGAGTTGGTAAGGTGAGAACCCTGTGGCCGTATTTCTGGTATTCCTATGTGCCCACAAAGCCTGAGACAATAACAAATGCCACTTTCTTGGATTCCCTTCAACCATCTTCTTTATAATCCCAATAATAATCTTATTTGCTGCTTCTGCTTGTCCATTGGCTTGGGGATAATAAGGTGACGAATGATGTAAACGAACACCGAATTCTGCCAAGAAACTAGAGAACTTTTCCCCTGTGAAGACCAAGCCTTGGTCGGTTGTTATAGACTGAGGAATACCATATCTGTAAATAATTTGGTTCAAAACGAAGTCTATCACTTCTTTCTGATCCACATTTTTCAAAGCAACTGCTTCTACCCATTTGGTAAAGTAGTCAGTCGCGACCAAAATGAAACAATGATGTTTCGATGAAGCAGGATGTATTTTACCAATAATATCCATAGCCCATGATTTAAAAGGCCATGGTTTTGCCAAAAATTGCAATTCGGTTACTGACAAATGGTTTAAGTTTCCATGTCTTTGACATTCCTGGCAGCCCTTAGCAAATTGTATGCAATCTTCAAAAATCTTTGGCCAGAAAAACCCCAAACGATGAATGGCCCATCTCATATTCAGACCTGCCCGATGAGCTCCACATATCCCACCATGTACTTCTGTCATCACCTCTAGAGCTTCTTTAGATCCCAAGCATTTCAAAAGTAAACCTTCAAATGATCTCTTGTACAAAATTCCATTTATCAATTGAAAACGTAAAGCCTTCAATCGTGTCGCAATTGAAACACTCGCACCTGGATTCTGTAAATACAGGATAAGCTCTGTTCTCCAATCGGGCACTGTTTCGCCATCGGATTCCTGTCCGACAATAACTTTGCAGTCGGGCTCCTGACCGACCGTCTCCTGCCCGACAGCCTCGCAGTCGGGCTCCTGTCCGACAATCTCCTGCCCGACCATAACTTCACTGTCGGGCTCCTGTCCAATAGCCTCTTGCCCGACCGTAACTTCGCAGTCGGGCTCCTGTCCAATAGCCTCTTGCCCGACCGTAACTTCGCAGTCGGGCTCCTGACCGACCGTCTCTTGCCCGACCATTCGGTCACATATTGGGTCTGTCTTTTCTTCTATGCCCGACTTGACCTCCGACCACATATCCTCCAGAATTCCTTTACAGGCCCTTTGAGCCAACTCATCGGCACGTTGGTTTTCTTTCCTCGGAATGAACTCAATTATTACTTCTGAGATTTTCGTCAGTAACCGACCCACAATGTCCCTGTATCTGCGAAGATGAGGGTAATTGCAAACATATTGATTGTTTACCTGGTTGATTACTAGTTGAGAATCCCCTCTTATGATTACAGACTGGACCTTCCTGGCTATTAAAGCCTCCAGACCCAAAATTAAAGCCTCATATTCTGCCGAATTATGGGTCATGGCTTCCAATCGTAATTGTAAGTTGATCTTTTGACCATCAGGTCCTTGCAAAAAGACCCCTGCCCCTGATTTGTTTCCAGAGGTAGAACCATCAAAGAACATCAGCCATGTTCTGGTACTTATATAAGGCACACATCCGACCTGTAGATTATTCAAATATGATGAACGACCAAATGGTCGGACGCTATCACAAAGAGAATACCCGACTTGTGGAAATTCTGCTAAGAAGTCGGCTACTGCTTGTCCCTTGATTGCCCTCAGAGGGGAATGTTGAAGATCAAAAGGAGCCAATTTGATGGCCCACTTCATGAGTCTGCCCTTCATAGTAGGTCTCTGTAAAATCAATTTGATGAGATCCACCTTTGATATGACCTCAACTCTTCTGGGCAGCAAGTAATGCTCGAGTTTAGTACAAGCAAAGACCAACGAATAACACATTTTCTCTGGCATAGTGTAATTCAGTTCTGGTCCTGTAAGGGTTTTACTGAGATAGTAGATTGCCCTTTCCTTCCCGTCGTCACCATCCTGTGCCAATAAACAGCTAACCACTTCATATGTATTTGCCAAATAAAGTTTGAGTGGCCGACCTTGTTTAGGAGGCATCAAGACTGGAGGGTGAACCAATGCCTGCTTGATAGCATCTAAAGCTGTCTGTTGGTCGGGACCCCATTCAAAGGCATTTTTTCCAGCTTTCAACAATTTAGTAATGGGTTTGACCTTGCCAGCAGCATTAGAAATGAAACGCCTCAAATAATTCACCTTCCCCAACAGACTTTGGATTTCTTTAACCGTCTTGGGTGGCCGACTATCAAGAATGGCTTTAGCCTTGTTGGCATCGATTTCAATTCCTCTCTCATGAACTAAAAATCCTAAAAAGCTCCCAGCTGATATTCCAAAAGCACATTTGGTTGGATTCATCTTCAAATTGTACTTCTTCATTCTTTCAAATGCCTCTTCAAGATCTCTCAAATGTTCATCAAAACTGGCAGATTTAACAATAACATCATCAATATACACTTCCATAGATCTGCCAATTAAATCATGAAAGATTGAATTCATGGCTCTTTGGTAAGTTGCCCCTGCATTCTTTAACCCGAATGGCATGACTGTCCATTCATAAATACCTAAAGCCCCTGGGCACCTGAATGCTGTCTTAGGAATGTCTTCTTCTGCCAAGAATATTTGGTTATAACCTGCATAACCATCCATCAGACTAAGGATTTTATGCCCTGCTGCTGCATCTATCAACATGTCGGCCATAGGCATCACATATTCATCCTTAGGGGTAGCTAGATTCAAATCCCTGAAGTCGATGCATATCCTAATCTTACCATTTTTCTTGACCACTGGTACAATATTAGCCAGCCACTCCGCATAACGACAAGGCTGAATAAAACCCACTTTGAGAAGTTTTTGGATTTCTTCCTTAATTTGAGGCATTAAATCCGGGCTCATTCGCCTTGGAGGTTGTTTGTAAGGTTTCCAACCTTCTTTGATAGGCAATCGATGCTATATTAGACTTCTTGTCAAACCAGGCATCTCTGAATAATCCCATGCTAAACAATCAATGTTGTTTCTAATAACTTCGAGCATCATTGTTTGTTGCTCTTTAGACAAATAACCACTTAACCTGATCACTTTTGGAACCAATTCGGTTCCTAAATTAAACTCCAATAATGGGTCTTGTGATGAAGCTGTTGGTTCTGTTTTTTCTAATAAGTCGGGCCAACGAAATTGTTCATCTTCTTGAAGGTGAACATCCAGAATTTCTTTACTATTTTCTGCTTTATGTAATAACTGCTTTAAATAGAACTTATTTATAAGAGAACTACATACTTCTAAACTTGTATCATCCATTGTAAACAAATTATATGGGAATGGGTGTGGCTTTATCATGAGCCATACAATAAAGGTGTTCTTTTAATAGAACATCGAGTTCTGGCCAGTAACTTTATAACCCTTGTATGGGTACTCCCTGGCCATATACAACTGAGACATCGGAGCCAAATGACTAGAATAAAACACTGACTCTTCAACTTGTTCTGAGACATCGAATGGGTTGTCATTCGCTTCCATTTTGAAGACCTGATTTCCTTCCCAGAACATTAATTGTTGGTGCAGGGTTGAAGGCACACATTGAGAGGCATGAATCCAGTCTCTTCCCAGCAAGAGAGAGTATGTAGTATCTGCGTCCACAATAAAGAAAACAGTGGAAATCTTCTTTGGTCCGACTTCAATGGTGGCAACCATCATCCCTTCAGGCTTAGTCGGCTGCCCTGTAAAACTTGTCATTTCGAATTCCACAGGAGACAGATCATGAATTCCTTTCCCTAGCTTCTTGAGAGTCTTCAATGGCATAACATTAAAGACTGCTCCATTATCCACGAAAACCTTTGTGATTGGTTTCCCACAAATGTGAGCATTAACATACAGAGGCTTCAAATGGGAGATCGCACCCTCTGGAATAGGAGGAAACACAATCGAAGGTGGCTCCGGCTGAGGCTCAGAATCTGAAGTCTTTGCCCACTCTGTTTCCTCTAATTCATCATCTGCCAAGAATGCCCATAACGGTTCGTCCATAGTATCATCTACCAGACTCGCCCATATCGGTTCATCTCTCATCTGATTAATCTCTGTCATCCGACAAGGGATGCGTGGTCCCAGACGAGAAATAACAGATCTTGAACTTTCCTCTGTAGTTAGAACTTCTTCCTTCGTCTTGTTCTGAGGTTGAAGCGTCAAAGATTCTATACGGAAATCTTCAAGAGATGGATTGATGTTGATCCGTTCACAATGTTGGCATCTAAAACCTTTAATTATTTCATCTGCCATTCCTTTACCTTTCCCTTGTCCCGACGAACTTCTTTTGGTATGGTCGGAAGCGCCTGATTCGTCATTCGGTTGCTTTCCTGACCAGACCCGACTGGACCGACCAATTGGAGACTGAATGGCTGCTCCCTGCTCGTTGGTCGGTTGTTCTGTGGAGACTCTAACGGACCGATCTCCTGCCAAGTGGTCGGCTGCTTTTTGTTCGTCGGTTAGTTGTTTTGCTGAAGGAACCCGTTTCCCATACTTTGCAGCATACCTGCGTTTGGCATTGCGAATCTGTGTACGATTCATACCTGGGAAACGAGGATCTATATCAACTGGCAAAGGCTTTTTATTTCGAGCCCAATTGTTCCCGACTGACCCTGTTTTTCTGGTCGGGTGGTCACGCACTAACGCCCTTTCTTTCACCTCCACATTAAAAGAACCGTCTGGATGGTCCCATTTTTCAGCGACTGGTTTCTCACAAACTTTGAGTCGTTCTTCAGGTCGGCTGCTTTTTGGCTGATTTCCTTTCTTTGTTCCGGGGCTTGCCTGAGTTCGTTCCCCTGTTTGTCCATCATTGGCCGAACTTTTCCTTGTTTCCGAACTTAGTTGGATGTCAACCATTGCAGTTGTTACTTTCGGAAATGGTTGCTGATCTACACCTAGAGTGATGTATTTGAGCCGACCCGTCTTGATGGCCTTTTGAATTTCCTTCCTGAAATGAGTACACTGACTTGTAGTATGCGTGAAAGAATTATGCCACTTACAATATGGTCTCCCTTTGATTTCTTCTTTAGTGGCAAGTCTTTGCCCCTTTGGAATACGGATCTGCCCATCAGTCAGCAAGATATCAAAAATTTCATCAGCTTTTGAACTATCAAACGTCGGTTGCTCTTTTCCTTCAGATCCTAGTACTGGCTTTAACTTAGGGCATACATAAGGTTTTCCAGAAAGGATTTCGGCTGCCATCTCTTCTGACTGATTAAAATCAAAGTCACATGTTCCCGTTCCCATACTCGCCATATGTTGGCCTCTATTACGCCTGTTATGCTGATCTTCCTCTCTGAACAAAGACTCTAGACGTCCTGCTTTGGATGCAAGACTTGCCAAATCCTCAACATCCAGGGCAGTGAGTGCCTTTCTTAAACGAGTATGCATATTCCGGACCACTAAATTGGTCATCTCTTTCTCACTGATTACCGTAGGACATCGTCCCTTCATCAATCGCACCCTTTCTATAAATTGTGAAGCAGTTTCTTCTGGATACTGTCTCAATTCAAGTAAATCAGTTAAAGAAACAACTGGTAAAGGATTGAAGAATCTAGCGTGAAATGCCATCTCCAGTCCTTCCCATGTCTGAATTTGTCCAGGAGGCAGACTTACAAACCACGAAAACGCTGTTCTAGTAAGAGATAAACCAAACAGCTGTAACTTATAAAAAGGGTTATTGCCAACTTCTCCTAATTGTGCTGTGAACCGACCAACATGTTCTATGGTGGAAGATCCGTCCTCCCCTGAGAATGCATGAAAATCGGGTGGTCGAAAATTCCTTGGGAGAGGGTGTTCATTAATGATCCTTTCTGGGAAAGGTTTCTGATATGCAGGGCGGTTAGCCATCTGAGGAGTTAATCCATACTGATCCCTTAATATATGTGCAAGCTCATCAGGATCTACATGAAAGCGTTGATGATCAGGAACATGGAACGGATCCTGCACAGGAATATGAATAGGATCATGTATATATCCTTCAGGCCTGTCCTCCCTTGTATTGTTCGTCTGCGGATTGGTAACCCTTGGTCCCAGTGGAACAGTGTTGGGAAAAGTCAGAGGAGATTTTCCCCTATCCATTCGGTTGGGATTAGTGGCACTTGGGAATGTACTATCCACGAATGATGGCCCTGCGAAATTTGCCTGTAGTCTGGACGGTGATATTCCTGGTGGAGTTTGAGTGGGTTGAAGACTAACCCTAGACAATGCTTGATCTATCATGGTCTGCATCATGCTCTGTTGCTCACGCAACATATTCGTTTGTTGCTCACGCAACATTTGTTGAACATAAGACCACCAATCTGTTGGTGGTTGTGGGATTTCCCCGGCATTTGGCACATTAGGTGGTGGAACGGATTCTCCCACCGGTGCCGACGATGATTGAGGTTGTGAACCTGCCATATGGACCCTTCCGATGATACGGCCGGATCTTAGACGTATGTAATTATCGCCGGAATTGGAATGAGCAATTTTGTCTTGCTCCCACTGTGGTCGCCAATTTGTTGATGTAATTTTTCAACAAAAATAAAGTAAAATTCAAAGATATAGAAAATATCCTTAAACTTGATTAATTAGTGCCTGAGATTAGGAATCTCTAAACACTGTAATGTACAGAAAATAAACTGGAAAATAAAAGACTGAAATTTAAAGTGGTGATCCCCAAATCTGACTTTGCTTTGTTGAAGTTGATTGAAGATGCCTTGCCAAATGATTATCCAAGCCTTTAAATATTCTCTGGGAAACCGTACCGAAAACCGTCACCCGAACGGTTACAACGTCTCCTTCCCAACCGTCTTCCAACCCTTCTCATGCTGACACGCGTCCCCAGCAGACCAAAATTATCCCTATATTTCACTCTTTGCGCCGACCACAGACCTTCCGCTCTTTTGGCCCGACTGCCAATCTACAATAGTATGGGTCCGACCGCCAATCCTCCCGACTTGCGAACCATCTGGCTTGAGGTCTTTCCGCCCTGGGGACTTCCCGACCTGAAAACCTTCCGACTTGAGGTCTTTCCGTCTTGAGGACCTCCCGTCCTGAAAACCTTCCGACTTGAGGTCTTTCCGCCTTGAGGACTTCCCGACCTAAAAACCTTCCGACTTGAGGTCTTTCCGTCTTGAGGACTTCCCGACTTGAAAACCTTCCGACTTGAGGTCTTTCCGCCTTGAGGACTTCCCGACCTGAAAACCTTCCGACTTGAGGTCTTTCCGTCTTGAGGACCTCCCGACCTGAAAACCTTCCGACTTGAGGTCCTTCCGTCTTGAGGACCTACCGACCTGAGGTCCTTCCGTCCTAATGACTTTCCGTCTTGAGGACCTACCAACCTGAAGACCTTCCGACCTGATGACTTTCCGTCTTGAGGACCTACCGACCTGAAGACCTTCCGACCTGATGACTTTCCGTCTTGAGGACCTACCGACCTGAAGACCTTCCGACCTGAGGTCCTTCCGTCTTGAGGATCTACCGACCTGAAGACCTTCCGACCTGAGGACTTTCCTTAGTAATAAACCTATTTTCCTTGATTTCCTCATGGTGCCCTTCAGTCAGTTCAATCAACTCTATTGCCAGGCCCATTCTTCTTTTTACCTTGGGCTTTTAACCTAATTCTAAATTTCGTACGTAACACATGTCAAATCTTGTCTGCTCTTAACATCTCTGTTGGAGTAAGTTAAATTTTTATGTTTAATTAGGATGAACTATCTTTCCATGGAATGCATTTGATTCGATTTAGTAACTTAATATCTGCCTTTCAGCTGCATTGCTGCTCTACTTGGTGCTCAAGTAACTCTGACTGATCTACCGGACAGACTGAAGCTACTAAAAAAGAATGTCGAAACCAATCTTTACGGACACATACGAGGATCCGCAACAGTGAAGGAGCTGACTTGGGGCGACGATCTCGACTCAAATTTCACGGATCCTCTACCTGACATTGGTAAGTGAATCCTCTTTCCAATTAGTGCAGCCATATATAACAGTGGTAACGGATCGATGCAAAAATTACAGTGGTAGGGTCGGATGTGGTGTACAGTGAAGGAGCTGTGACGGATTTGATAGAAACACTCATGCAACTCTGCGGGCAACAGACAACTGTCATTTTGGCTGGCGAGCTTCGCAATGGTATTGAAATTCTTCCCGAGAGCTGAATGCATGTTTTTGTTATGAGTCCTGTCTCTTATGAATCAGTTGTGTGGCAGATGCCATTCTCGAATACTTTTTGGAAGCTGCGGCTAAAGAATTTGCTGTGGGCCGGATCGAGCAAGAGCAGTGGCACGCCGAATATCGCAGCTCACGTGTTGCTATATATGTGTTGGCGAAGAAGAAGACGACGACGACGATCAATTGATGGAACTGGCCTCCCCTTGTGTTCTGGTTGAGATGAGTCTCGCCGGCGCCATGTGAATGAAGGTAATGAGGTTTTGACAAATATGCAGTTGGTGGTGTCGACCGGAGGGAGCTTTTTTGGCCAATGGCGGCGGCAGACAACTGCAGCGCGCGATCGAGGTACAGCCGATTCAATCAACCACAAAATAGAGAAAAAATTGATGAATTTTTCTCTTTGAGCAAATTGCATAATATACATCTTATTTTTACTGTTTTTTTGCAACTAAATATAAGAAAAATAAATATATTTTTGATTTTAGGAATTAAAAAATTGATATTCTAAACGAGAACGTGTTGTAAAACTATATCAGAGAAATAAACTAGAATTAAAATCAATTAAATGCGAATGCTTAATAATAAAAAATCTTGTATCCCCAATTTCCCCCACCACCATATGGTATATATTGGTAAGATATATCCATCACTATATGCATAAAAAATACATCACTTCTTCCTAACTCTCACTCACCAGTATAAAATAAAATTAATGATTTGAGTATGTCCGAAGCAAGCACTATTGGCGCTTGCCTGCCATATATATAATAATATTTGACTGTTTCTTGACCAACCGTGGCTCTTTCTTGGCCAAAGTTAAATCCTCCTACATCATCCCCACGTTGTCATTTGTCCAGATTCTACGTTTCATCCTCCAATCCTAATCCTAATCCTAATTTCTTCAGCTTTGAATCCCATTAATCACTCAATCATTCGTAATCAATCTTAAATTTCTTTCCTCGATCCGCCTGTCTGTCGATACCCCATTTCTTGAATGGTGTGGATCCACCCAAGATTGGAACTCTGCATCCATGGAGGACAGGGAAGGCCAAACAATAAATAAATAACTCGCCCCATTATATCAATTACAGTATATCTGTATCTATGTAATGTATATAAAATAGTTGTGGACAGCGGGGAAGGTGAACTTATTACAGCCATGGAGGTCTCTAGCTCTTCCATTACACCTCACATCACGTCTCTTTCCCCCAAAACGTACCCTTTCTTGTTCTGAATGACATACATCTTACATCATCATAACAAAAAAGACAAGTAATGCCAATGGATTTCATTGAAAATAAAGGAGAAGAAAGTTGTCGAATTTGAGGTCGATTATATATGTACAGAATCCGATTATGTATCTAAAAACTAAAATTAGATTAACAAAATAAGGAAATTGAGGGTATGTGGTGCCTGTAGTTTAGATTACTCCGCCGAACTGGCAGGCAGGCAGGCAAAAAAGGAGAAAGGTGCTTCTGTTCATACGCGCATTATTAATAAAAAGGGAAGGTGCAGAAGCAGCGGCAGATGATCGTCCTTTCTAGAGCTGCGCGGCTGCCTAAGCCCATGGCTTCCTTCTCTCGCCCCCGCCCCAGCTCCCGGGTCGGTCTCCTTCTCCAATTTCTTATACTTAAATCCCTAGATTTGTTTTTCTAATCAAGGGTTTCTCGATTTGATCAGAATTTCGTGTTTCTAATCTGTGTCGGTGGGATCTTTCTGGGTCGCTAGATTTCCGGGGCTTTTCTTTGAAATTCTTTTTATTTTATTTTTCTTGATAATTGGAAAAGCTTACTGAAACGCAATTGTGTTCGTATCTTTGTTCTGCAATAAATTTAGCGTAATTTGTCGATTGGATTGGTTGGTTGTTTTTTGAGATTAGTTGTTCATCATGTTTGGATCGGTTGCTTTCCTTCTTTGCATATGGCATCGCATTTAGAGATTCTGTATAAATTGGGGGTTTTAGTTTATTATTTTCGTTTCAGCTTGATGATTGGCAGTTCAATATTGTCTAGATTTCGATGTCCTTCCGGGTTTTGCTAATGGTCGTTAATGGTGTTTTTATTTCAGAAGGGTTCGGAGATATGTGTATGGCCTGGAATGGGACAGCTTTGCTTAAGAAAGAATCTTCTCTATGGGTTTATGAGGCTGTTCTCGATGCCATTCAAAACCTTGTGCAGTGTTAGCCGCAGAGTCGGAGGAGTTTCTCAATTTTGCAGTGTCAGTATGTGTATGCCATCAAATCTGCAAATTGAACTGGTGAGTTGCACATTCGGGTTTCGGAATTTTTTAAAGAGAGTAATGATTTTGTTTTCACAGAATTACTTGTGAATTATTTGGCTAAGGAGTCAAAAAATTGAATGAGGTTGATTGTGTTAACTTACATGAGAATGTATATTATGCTAGAAGGTTATAAAAGCTCACCATGCTTTGCCATGAATCCGAATGTCTGATGAATGTTTGTTTTAGTGATTCATAGTTTAGAAAAATATTTTGTATTTTGGTATAACGGCACATGTCTTGGCATAAAATTGTATGTTTGAAGGGAAATAAAACTATCTGAGAAGATGCTAATTATGTCGATTGAATGTAATGGTTTGTTAACACTATAGTTCACTTCTTCATGTCTTTATAAGTATGAAGAGACAAATTAAGAACAATTAGGCGATGATTGGCCGTTGAATTTTCCTTAATATATTCAAATAGAGTAGGTAGTGGGGTAAATTTCCTACCTTATGATCTTCAACGTTTACCTGGTGTGAAATCCAGGCTAAAGACTCGAACCGCCTAATATAATTACATAACTGGACAGAAATGACGCATTTATTTATTTGTTGGGATGTCGGGTTGGTTGCATTTGTTTCTAATTTTTCTTGATCTGAAAAGCTTAAAGTGCTAGGGACAAAGGTGATTTATCCATGGATATTTGTTTAGATTTAGCTCGATGATTTGACCTGATTGTTTCTTTTTACTCTTGTAGGTACCTTGCCTTCGAGATAACTATGCATATCTATTACATGATGTAGATACTGGAACTGTAGGAGTGGTTGATCCGTCTGAAGCACTACCTATTATCGACGCATTGAATAGGAAAAACTGGAATTTGAACTACATATTAAACACTCACCATCATTATGATCACACCGGTGGGAACTTGGATTTGAAAGGAAGGTATGGCGCAAAGGTATGATCTACTTTCCTTTCATTTATGTATCGTAACTGAAAAAACATGATTTCATTCAAAGAAATGATGAGTGCAGAACTAACACCTAATCTAGTACATTATGTATTCAATATGCTATTTATTTCCTTTGTGTGAGTCTAGTGATTGGTGATTAGGTTTGTTTTTTCTTCGTAAGAGAAGTTGACGAAATGGTTCTACCTAAGGATTTGTTGTATCCAATCACTTTTAGATGCTTGTTTGGTATTTCATTTTTATATAATCCTCGTAATTCTATGATTTGATACTTAATCTACCAAACTTTTATATGCATCTCCTTAGGTAATTGGATCAGGTTCAGATGCTGAGCGAATTCCTGGTATCGACATAGCTCTAAATGATGGAGACAAATGGATGTTTGCCAGCCATGAGGTGGTTGTGATAGCGACGCCTGGTCACACACGAGGTTGTACTTGACTACTTGTATAATGATAGCCCATATCATGCTTATGATTAAAATGCATCCGATTAAAAAAAAAAGAAAATGGTTTCTATGTTTGAGTTCATTTAATTTCTCTAATAATTGAATGGCTTAAATCTATTATCCTTAATTTGTAGTAGCTACTATTTGTAATTGAGGTATGTGGCTGCCGCCATTCGACTCAATTCAGTGGAAATACTTATTATTTAAGTTCCCATCGCTTAATTTCCTCAACCGGCTTGACTGCGGCGGCTGTTTTTTGTTTGAACACTTGTAGAACCCGAATGCAAGCGAAACTGTTTAATTAACTCGAATTCTTGATTTTAACCAGGGCACATCAGTTTTTACTTTCCTGGATCAAAGTCGATTTTCACAGGGGACACATTGTTTAGTTTATCATGCGGTAAACTTTTTGAAGGAACACCCGATCAGGTAATGCATTATTTTTTGCTTCCTCAATGTAACAAGTTGAATCTTGAGCTAGAAGATACAAACAAATGCTGTCTGCACTTATGTGTTCTTCTGTCTGATGGATCCTCCTGTTTGCTGATATGGCTGGTGCCATGGATTTTAGTCGCATTGTCTGTGATAATCTTGATAGCTTATGCATGTTTGAAAGAGATCTAATTCAGGATGCCATATTAATGGGGGAAAAATTAATAGATTACAAAATTTACCATCGGTATTTCCTTACATGTGTTTCTTTTGATTTCTGTCGAATTGATTGAGCTCATATGTGTATTCTGCCTGTATCTTCCCTCCCATTCTTCGAATCCTGCTTTGCCTTTGTATTCTCTCCCTATTCATGGAAAACCTCTTATATGTGATTTCATTGTTTTGTAATAGATGCTTAATTCCTTGAGGAAGATCACTTCGCTGCCTGATGACACTAACGTGTACTGTGGTCACGAATACACCTTGGTAATTTTAATTATGTCGATCCCCTTGTTTTCTGCCCCTTTCTTCAGCTAATGTGATAACATAGCTGATATTTGTCTATACTGCTTGGCAGAGTAACTCCAAGTTTGCACTGTCGATTGAACCGGGAAACAAGGAATTGCAGTCTTATGCTAATCATGTAGCTCACCTTCGCAACAAGGGCTTGCCAACGGTATTCTCTACTATTCATGATTATTCATAGTCAACAATCACGATGGATTATATTATTTAATCATATTTTAAGCGATTATGTTGTAACACTATTGGGTAGATAGTCATGAAAGCAAGCATATGATAAGGATAATAAAATAAATAATCATTCATAGTAAACACACCTAGCGGGAGGGCAATGTGATAATTTGAAATATATGTCCGAGTTATGATATATATAATGAGCGATACATAAATAGATAGAGTAATCTGTTCCTTTATCCAAGAAAAAAATATTTTCTAGTTTGCATGGTCTAATCATTGATCCGAAAAATTTATACAATAAAATTGGGTAGGTTGCTAGTATAGTTCTCTATCCATGATTATGCTATTTAATGCAATCATTTTACTGGAATATATTTGTATCTTTTTAATTTTTTTATGTTCGGTGGTTGACTCCGTAATATACAAAAATAAATAAATAATACATATCCCTTTAAAGTATCATTTATTTATTTATATATTACGGAGTCAGCTAACACGCTCCTCACGTGCAATGTGGAATTACTCCACATATGACTTGAACACGGGATGTCGAGTTTAGTTTTTAAGTCAGATGGTCATTTAATAATGTTCTCGAGGGCCTTAAAATGTATCTATATTTCATTCTGCATATTCCACTGAATTGTCAGTTTCCTGATCCTATATTGCATTCTTGTGCATTAGATCCCAACCACGATATCGAAGGAGAAGATGTGCAACCCGTTCCTTCGAACTTCAAGCAGTGAAATTAGGAAGTCGTTGAACATTCCCGGGACTGCAGAGGATGGAGTGGCCCTTGGCGCCATCCGTCAAGCCAAGGACAACTTTTAGGTCGAATGAAGAAACACGGCCTTCTCTTACTAGCCATGAAGAACTCATGTACAAAACCATTGCAGACGATTTTAAGATGACACATTTTATAGGTCAGATCATTTTCTTCTTGTCATTAATCCAACTATTTTCATGAATTACGCATCGACTGGGGCATAGCACGACAATTGTCACTTGGATGAACTGCTAGTAGCGTGTTAGAACCCGAATACTGATGAAATTTTGCTTCATCTGTCGAACCGAGCTTGGGTGCATTGTGTTGCCTATTGAATGCTTATTGTCATGAGCTAGTTTGGTGATATTCATGCTTGTCATAAATGTGCATATTCGAAAGTGCAACTGATTTCGACAATTTTATTTAGCATTGTTTGTCTAGTGTGTCTTTATTTTACCGGTATAGTTTGTAAGTTATTGTGATCGATAAGGGGTTTGTTCAATGCACACTAAAGAATAGCGGCAGTGGATTTTTATGTCATAAAAAAAGAAAAGAAAATTACAATAGATTTTTATGGTTTAGTCGGAAAAGGGTGTTTTTGTTTCTCAATAAATTTTAGATAGTGAGACACACTTGAGCAATTCGATGGGTTTTTTGGGGTCGCTGCTATAACGGTTAAGAAATAAGAATGATGATGTTTACAGGTCATTGTTAAGAGCTTCATTGTCTACTTAACCAAACGGCCACATAAAACAAAGGTTACACAACATATCAAATATAAGTACAATTTCTCAATTGAGGAGTACATTTTTTTTTTTTGGATGACGTGGGAATCTGCAGCCGCTATCCGAAAGTGCGCATTAGATAAACCCTCGGTCGAACCTAATACTCTGCAAACCAGATCCGACGGGAAAGTCACACTAGGCGAACCATGTGTGGCAAGTGACCTGATGTGTCAGGGGTTTGAACCCATGACTCACAATCACAAGTTCAACTCCTACACCACCAGACTATCCCTTACTTAGATAATATATAGCTTAGCGCATTGCTGCTCCCTTATGTCGTCTTGGACTACCAAACAACCTACGGTCTCTTCGGTCGTTACAATGTACAACTTCAATCTTCAGGGACCTTTCAGTAGTTGGTGGTACTAAAACCAATGGAGAGACTAGTAGTTGCTTAAATTAAGAAAAACTAAGAAAGTATTTATCATTCCAATATCATTAATGACGAACAATGTAGAAAATTGTTCTTTTTTTTTTTTTTTTCCATAAGACTTTGAAGCTCCTTAATGTTCATGGAGGCCCAAGCTCTTAGACAACTTTGGCTCTATTCTCGTCAATTTTAATTCCTTTTTGGTGAACTAAGAAACCCAGAAAGTATACACTATAATCACGTTATAAAATTTATAATTTATATTTTTTTATTTTAACTAAACTATTTAGTCATCTTAATTTTAAATTTATAATTATTTTTATTAAATCGTAATTATTTTTACTAATACAGTTTTTAATTACTTACTAATTACATAATACATAAAACTCCGTGCCCAGCTAATGTAGACAAATTAACTGGGACAGAGTAAATATATTTTAACGATACTTTATCAAATTGTGCACCCACTTAAAAATCCGTCTGGATTCGCCACTGGTAACCGTTCATGAAAATATGAGGCTTGGTGTCCTGCCATGGCATTGATAAGCATGTCCGCTACCAGAATTACATATTTTCTTTTGGCATGACAAGAGTAAAGTTCCTGTAATCGATCCATATCCATAGCTTCCCATTCATTTTCATCATTAGAATGATGTTTGAGATCCATTCAAGATAACAATAAATGCATATCAAATTAACCTTTAACAGTTTCTCTATTTCTTCCTTAACTTTGGGGAGTACGCCAAGATTAAATCTCCTAAGAGGTTGTTTGTGCGGGCAGAAGCAACATTTGGTTGGAAATCGATCTTTGCTCCAGGCTAGCCATAGCATTTCATCATCATGCCAAGAAAAATAATCTTGAATGCCCACATAACGCGAACGAGGTGTTCCATGTCACGTTAATAATGAGCTGATACAAGTCTATCCTCAGATTTATATCATCCCTTAAGTTAACATCTTCCAGCAGATCCTAGATCATGTACATTGAAAGTCAGAATAGTCCTAGGAATTGGATAAAAAGCTCTTTGTTGCGAAATTATATATATATTTTCTGAAGGGAGTCAATTTCTTTCTTTCTTTCTTTTTTTCCGCATGCTTTGGTACCCTTCTAGTACAAAGGCCTATGATCTTCTACAAGGTTGTTTTCCATTGCAAATTGATTGAGCTCTAGGATGTAGTTCGGACTAGTTCATACCTCGAACTCTTTGGCAGTGAGATTGCATTCATCCTAGGCCTCAGTGTCGTAGGGTCTTGGAACTCATCATTTCACCCTTTATTTTTGCCTATGGAAGCTACCTTCTACGCCATCGGATCCTCCAATGTACATATGCGTAATTGCATCTAAGGAACAAAATACGATTTGTCCCATTGGACGTGCCATAAATGTTGTTGTTGGGAATTACAATGTGGATTATATTGAAAGATTGAAATATGTTAGACAAAAAACTTGAAAGTGAGAAAAGAAGAAATTAATGAATTCAAAAAAAGAGAAAAAGAGTAGTTGGTTTTTTGGGAAGATGAGAAGGAGAAGGTCCAAAGCCCAAGGGTTGGAGCTGGCCCAATAGAAGAAGTAGTGAGCCATATGTTGGGCTAAAAAAAATTTGGAGGAAAAAGCTCAAGAGTGAGAAAAAAAAAGAAAAAAAAAAGCCCATTTTGGTTGGAGCCCAAGAAAGAAGGTGATGACCAATATGTGAATTATGGAAGCCCATTTGATAGAGACCCAAACGGAAATGGCTGACCCATATGGAATTGTGAAGCCTAGCCATTGGAGGAAAATGTGCAGTGGAACTTATGAAGGAAAGAGTGAACTTAAGGTTACAACGGTTACCAAGACATGGGAAGTAATGAATCAATAATTGTCTTGGAGGTTTTTAACCGTTACTAAGTGGTGGGATAACCCACCATTCAAGAAGCTTGGAGTAGTGGGAAACTTCATTTAAATAAGTTACTCAAATGCCATAGAGGTTTTGGTGGTTAATGAAGCTAATTATTGGAGGAAGTATGAGAGTTATGTAAAGATCATTCAAAGAAGTTGAAGTTATCAGTGACAAATTAATGACAATTTAGGAGTTTCGGTGGTTATGCAATCAATTGAGCGTCTTCAATAATGTGAAGCCAAAACTATACAAACTTCATGAAACTGCATCAAATTCTCATACTTTCGAAACTATGTCAGACTCTTTCGTGATTTCATAAACTCTGCGTCTAATCTCATTGGCCGTTTTTATTTAATAGTATTTGACCTGCACGTGCCCACACTGTGAATGTGTTTCGAAAACTTTATTTCTAAACCTTTAAAATTACAAATATACTTATTCTTCTTATATTTAGCCTCAAGGAAAATTAAATATACTCAGAAATAATTATTTTTATTTTGTTATAAGAATATTTTAAATATTTTTTATGCTAAATATAAGAAAGAATAAATATATTATTAATTTTAATGGTTTAAAAATGGAGATATTGAAACTCATTCACAGTTTAAAGGCGTACATGTCAAACACCATTAAATAAGTTTATGAGAGGGTTAGATGCAAAGTTTATGAAACCATAAGGAAGTTTGACGCAGTTTTGGAAATATACGAAATTTGACGCAATTTTGTGAAACTACAAGTGAATTTTGTCCAATTTTGCTTAATGTGAAATCAAAAAGCAATATTTAGAGCTAGTCAATCTTGAAACTATATAAGCTGGAATTCAGAGAGGAAGAGGGTCCCCGACCAACAACACAATTTTCAACTTTATCATTTTTATCTTTATTTTTTTGTATTTTACTTTTCTTGCAATTTTGTTTTACACAAGTTTATTCATTTTTCTTCCAACTTTCCTTTCAATTCCATATGTACCTTTCACGCATTTTCTTTCTAGTTTGGAAAAATTGTCCATAACTCCCTTGTAGTTTCGAAACTCGGCGTAAATCCCCCATTTACTTTAAGAATTGCATGGAGCCCCCTTATACTTTCAAAAATGTTGTATGAAACCCTTTTGTGGTTTCGAAACTCAGTATAAATATCCACTTTGCTTAAAAAAATTGTATGACTCCCCCTTATACTTTCAAAAATATTGCATGAAACCCCCCGCCATGCAAAAAATATGGATAGAAAATCATCATCCCATCACACAACGGAGGTTTCATGGGGTTGGGGTTTCATGCAACATTTTTTTAAAGTATAGGGGAGTGCTATGAAATTTTTAAAGTACAGGGAGATTTTACGCAGAATTTCGAAATCACAGGGGAGTTATAAGCAATTTTACTTTCTATTTGAATGAAATTTCATTTTCAAAGTATTTTCTTGTTCATATCCTTCGGCGAATTTTCTGCTAGTCAAATTTTCCGCAGACACATAACATTCACTTAGGGGCTTTCTAAAGTAGCCTAGGAGACCCTTATCTATTTTCCAACGATTTCATCGAGCCGTCATAAAATTAAGAATATTCAAATTTTGGGATACAAAAGATAGTATCTGTACAGTGCCAGACATTGCTTCAAATGCCAAATAAACATATCCAACCATTAAGCGATTTTGTAGTTTAATTTAGACAAGATACAAAATCTATAAAGGAAAGTCGAGGATTTTTCTCATCCTTGCTTCTTTATCTAGAAAGTAATAAAAGATAATGGTGTAAAAAAATAAATAATGAAAACTCAAGTTACAGCACACAATTCAATTTGTTGGCCTAGAAAATCAATTTCCGGCCTAAAACTCCTTGTTAAGGATTAATGGGTTTTCGGGTGTCTCCATACAAATCTTTGGTGGTACGTGATAATGTTGGGAAAAGATAATATAAAAGAATTGAAGAAAATATGATAGAAATGAGTTTCAATTGATTGAAACATCGAATACACTAGTATTTAAGAAAAAACAAACAAAATGCAAGCAACACAAATGATAAATAAAAGATAATTTTTGGATGAATGATAGCTGCCCCTGAACTACTCGGATGCTCTTCTTCTTTTGGTTTTTTAAATAAAATATCTTCATTAAATTTTGGGTTAATAGTTTCTATTATTGCACTCAATTAATCCTCCATAAGTTTTGTAACATCTCCTTGGTGATCTCAAAGGATTTTTGTAACCTTCATTCATCTTAATGCAACATGTTTAACTTCAGATCAAATCAACTTCTTTGAATCAAGACGGTTGGGCTTTAAATGACATCATTCGGGGTGAAAAGATTACATTGAATGGATTTTTCTTTCTTAATCCAAGCATTGTCTACAGTAGTAATTCGACCTATATTAGCAAACTCTGACCGATAAATATTCTGAAACAAAATTAAAAATAAATAATTGCATTATGTTGTATGCAAAGTATACATATAGTAATGATGTGTATACTAGATGGATGCGTTGTTGGAAAATTTTCTAGCTTCACATTCATTCAATTCCTTGCCTATATATGTGTTGGATTAAATATTTGTCTTACTGAATTATTTCTTTTCTTTCAGCGCAATACGCATATGGGGAGATCACCCATTTTGATTCTTCCTCAGGTTGACCTAAGTGGTCATATTGAATCCTTGGGGAACCATGAATAAAATGACATTCTCTCAATCACAAATTCAATCTCTCTCTTGGCTCTTACTCAATTATTTTCTCTCTTTGTTACACACACACACGTATTTACACCACACACATACACACACACACCCCATATACATCTATATCATATATCCACAAATATCTATATATTATATCATATATTTATATATTATATACACACAACATATATATTTTCACGTATATATTATTATATATACACACACATATCATATATATACACAAAATAACAATTAGTGGTAGAGATAAGTAATATTTTTATTTACTATTCATGTAGTAATTTTACAATACAATATCAGCACGATCGACTCTCTGCTTACGCTACATTTTGTAAGGTATGCATATCAATATTTCAAGACGATTATGATCAATTCAAATGTAAAAATATATATATCAATTGTCACTTTGATAAAAAAAAAAATATCCGTTATGGCCATGAATGCATAAATGCATCTTGAATCCATGGGTCTTGGTGAAAAATAATTAAAGATAATAATGCCAGTAGTCAAAGATAAGTTAAGAGAATGATATTCATCTGATATCATATTCATGAATGACTGAAATTGAAATATCTCAGATTCAAAAATCATCTAGACTTGTGAAATAAATTAAAATTGAGATATGATCATCTAAAGTTGATCGTTCTGCCAAAGTACACAGAAGATTACAAAATTTGAGGATACAATACTTAAAAGTTGAATATAAACACACTTCCTTGAGCACCCGAAGAAGACTTTCTTGAGTACCTTGAAGGTGTCAATTGATTATGTATTTATTGTTTTATTAATTTTTGTACTCCCTTATTTTTATGATATCCCCAATTTATATTTCATAAGCTATATTAATATATCATATTTTATTTCATTTTATCTTGAAAGGGATATTGATGCCATGTATCGAAAGATAAATAATACAGATGACAATATTTGACTATTGATAGTATAACTACACACACAATATTGAGATACAAAAAATATTTCTCCCACCTGAAGTTGGAGAAGAAAATTTTAGCATAATAGTGGCAACATAACATTATTGAAGGCTCTGGAAGAGCCCTTATCTGTTTCCTAAAGAAATCAGACTTGAAATTAAAAATACATTGTTCTTGAGCAAAGCCCGATGGAATTTGTTGAGTTTCACTTATATTTGTAGAAACGTATATCACACTAAAACAAGGGATGAGACAAATAACGAATATTTCGCATACAATTGCAAAATTGCCCTAAATGTTCTTTGGATTATACTATGCCAAAATAAGTGTCATTGAAATGCATGCGATAGACCTTAAGTTTATGCAATTAAATGAATTCATGACTTTGAATAATAATCTCAAACATTTTGGAAATACTATAATGAGACGAATAATTGAAAATTCCATCAACAACAATGTTTGGATAAAAAATAACTTGTCTATATAAACAATTGTTTGGATAAAAAATAGCATTGTCTATATAAACAATATTTTGTCTTCAGCACCATGAGAGACTTCCCAATGGGTCACCCATCGTAAAATTATCCTAGAGCAAGCACGTCTAACTCTAAAGTTCTCTCAAGTGGGCTCTTGAAAAGGAATGCGTATGGTTTTTTTACATGAGTAGTCTAATCAATCTATTTAATATATATTCAATCTCGGATAACCAGCCCCAACTCATACATGAAAGAGCTATCCCAGCACTGGCCTAACTCCGGGGTATCACATCCTCCCGCACTTAAGAATGCAACGCCACATTGCACCACAATGATCTATCAACTGCTAGGTTGGATCTGATACCAATTGTAACACTCTGACTCACAATCCATGTAAGTCGGGCGTGTTGGGATCATAGATTGACCCTATATGTCAATACATGTCCTTCCAACACGCTTTGTCCTTACTCATGTACATCCTGGGAGACTTCCCAGGGGTTCTCATATCCTAAAATTATCCTAGAGCAAACACGTCTAACTCTAGAGTTCTCTCAAGTAGTCTAATCAATCCATTTAATCTCCATTCAGTCTTGGATGTCCAGCATCGGCTCATCCATATATGAGAGAGTTAGCTTAGCACTGCCCTAACTCTGGGGGTATCACATCCTTCCTACTTAAGAATGCAACGCTACATTGCACCCCAATGATCCATCAACTGCTAGGCCTCTCAACAGTTCGATGAATGATTGTGGGCTATCGCAGGTTGGCTCTGATACCCACTGTAACACTCCAGCTCGCAATCCATGCAAGTTGGGCATGTCGGGATCGTAGATTAACCCCATATATCAACACATGTCCTTCCAACACGTTTTGTCCTTACTCACGCATAGCCTGGAAAACTTCCTATGGGTCACCCATTCTGAAATTATCCTAGAACAAACACACTTAACTGTAGAGTTCTCTCAAGTGGGCTCCCCAAAATAAATGTGCACATTATTGACATGAGTAGTTTAATCAACCCATTTAATCTCTATTCAATCTCGGATGACCTAGCTTTGGCTCATCCATGCATTGAATAATTGGTCTAGCACTTGCCAAACTCCGAGGGTATCACAATAAGTGCCGAAAACAAAAAAAAAATAAAAAAAAATAGATATGATTGCTTTAAAGAAGCAAAACACAAATTAAATCAAATAAACTTAGCACAATATATTTGTTGAGTAAGAAAAAACCAATGTGCAGGATTTTCGAGAATGGGTCTAGGAACTACGGTTAGTATGTATGTTTTGGTACGCTCGTATCCCTCCTAAAGGTAAAAAGGCTTGAACACCTATCAAGGAAACATCACTATCAAAGGCAACAAGGAATAGGCAATAGTAAAATTGTAGGTAGAGAGAGGAGATAAGTGAGGAGAGAAAGCTTATGTAAAAGGTCAAAAGAGTTAGACCTATTTATAGGGTTTTTCACTCAATCCAAAAAGGGAAATTTCTTTAATTATGATTTAAAAAAAGAAACAATTATAAATAGGAAAAAAATTATAATTAAGAATTTAAAATAAGAAAACTATCAAAATTATGGTAATGATCATAATTATGATTCCCTAAAAAGAAATTTTCCTAAAAATAACAATATATTCTAGAAATTACAAATTGCAAATAGAGTTTTTCTAATTCTTTTAATGCAACGTTGAACCCATTGCTCTGGTCTATAGCCCGATTCGAAAGCCCAATATATTCTAGATTCAAACTCTAGTTTCAATTCAGTCCAATCCAAGCTAGCCCAATTCAAAACAAGATAGATGACACGGCTCTGAATGACCCGAACTCGATCTTAAATGGACCGATTGTAACTCATACTTGGTCGAAGTTACTTGTTTTCTTGGAAGTTGTAATCTCTTGATCTTAATGAAGATGCGGCTTAGATTAGCTTGTCACTGACAAGATGTATGGTTTAGATTAACTTGTCACTTAGTATATATAATCTTGTGTGAGAGGCGGAAGACGCATCGGTAGCCTCACACGGTCCGTGGATTCTCAAAAGTGCTTGCTCGAGAGAAGTTATTTCTTTTGAAATTTGATTTATCTTGTCTTTCTTTCAATTCTTCATTTGTAAGTTTGTTTACCTTCGTCTGCCAATTTTAGTCCAACTTTTTTGTAATTTTACACAGAAATAGGATTTAATATTGATGGATGGAAAGAATATTTAATTTTTCATGAACTCAATATTTCATTTCCCAAATTTGCCCAAAATGAGAATTCATCCGAGTGAAATTGCAGTATTTGAATATCAAACTTGAATAGGTGAGGTTTTCATGAGAATAAGCAATATCACCACAATCATCCCTTGATGGACAATAATAAAAGAGTCTCAATAGGAAACCACTTCATACTAACATGTAAATTTACATAAATTTATAATCTATATTGACTTTTTATAAGAATGAAGAAGTGATTTCAATGGTATCAATTCATGGCACACTTTAATATCATTGATTGCCACTCTTGCAAGCTTCAGAATTGAACTGATGGCAGATTGTGGTTATTTCAAGATTAAAATGATGGAAAACACCTTGTTAAGAAGTTAGCACATTCAATAAAATAGTACAACACAATATGTAAAGTAAATCAAATAAATCATTCAAGTAATTATGCAAAAAAAAAAAACTAGAATAGAAACAACTAAAGATTAATTATTATTATTGTTATACCATGACTAATTAATGACTAATTGCATCATCAAACAATAAATAACAACATATTTAAACCAATTCAACACATATGACGAGGAAAACAAAGTGTGCACCTATGTTTTTTTTTTTTCTTGATGACGTGGAAACCCGCAGCCGCTACCCGAAAGTGCACACTAGGTAAACCCCCGGCCGAATCTAATACCCTGCAAACCAGGCCCAACGAGAAAGTCACACTAGGCGAACCATGTGTGGTAGGCGACCTGAGGTGTCGGGGGTTTGAACACATGACCTCACGATCACAAGTTCAACCCCTGCACCACCAAGTCATCCCTTACGGGACAAAGTGTGCACCTATGTTATTTCAACAACAGCAACTCCAAGGTCAACCTCGGAGCCGGGCATTAGGATCAAATTAGGATCTTCTTCTTTAATATACCAAGATAAAATTTTGAAGCCATATTACTAGTTTTTTTACTTTGTTTTTTGACTTCTTCAAGAATTAATGGATTGAGGCAAGTCAAATCAAGATTGAAATGAAGCTTGCTATGCTTTTACACACCTTAGCTCAAAATGTTCACAATCTGTTGAACTTAAGCAACTATTGAATCATCTCCCTATGTATTTGATCTTCATTTCTTGAGAAATCTTTTACTGATGAATGCCCAAACTATATAGAAATAAATTATTTTCAGTAACTTGGTGATCACTTTGCAAAATTTTATGCCTACAATATTTGCCAGAGCATGCATTTCTTCCTTAACTAATTTGATATCTTATTCTACTAAGTAATTGGTGTGTTTTTAGAATAAGATTAGATTACTTCATGATACTCCGGTATGTAAATATTTTTACCTTATTCAATAATTTGAATGTGTAGTAAACAAGATTAATCACTTCAAAAAATTGAAAAGATATAGTGGTCCCTTCAGTTCATAATTTTTCATACTCAGTTAGGGTGTAGTGAACTTTCACTGATCGATGTAATGTAGATTATAAATTTCTTGATAATAGAAGTTTCACTAGAACTATAAATATATAATCATGGTCTATAAATATTATATTGTTATTCTCCTACAAATTCAAGTTGGATTAACATTTATAACTTATGTTCACTATCTCACATAAGCATAGAGATTCATATGAGTTTTTCAATCTTCAAGTAAACAAGAATCACAAAGGTAAAAACTTAACAGTTCATAACCTAGGTAGCATGGCAAGAAAGCATTTGAATTTTGATCAAGAACAAAACTATTCAACTCAATTTTTCATTATTGAGTGGTGAAGGTAGCAATCAGATTTCATTCTATTGTCATAATTTGCAACATACTCAATGATCGAATTAGCATCGATCTGCTGCAACCAATTAATGGGAAGGGAAACCAGCAGCAAATTAACTTGCTGTTAAGATACTAAATCCAAAATTCCAATCACAGGGTAAGTAAATGAAAGAGAAGGAAAGCTAAAAACACCACATCAAATTAGAAATAAAAACATTGTTTGAAACCAAAACAATTCAATTGTCATTGTAGCAATATCCCTATTTCACTCAAAAGATATAAGATCCTTAATATCAGATATAACGAACCGAAACGGAAAGCGGCTAAAAGGAGTCATAGCTTAGAAGCCGAGCTTGGTACGGCGCCAATGGCGGCGCTTGGCGTTGTAGCGGATGGTGTTGTCCGTGCGCATCCGGATCCAGTACGGGATCGGCCTGTTCTGCCTCTGCTTCTTCGCGAGCTTCTTCTTAATGATGAATGTCTTGTGCGAAGGCTACATGATTCGAACAAATTCCACGAAGAAATTACATCAAAACTACCAACGTAAATTGCAAGACGCATTAATTCAAAACAATAAGGTGAAGAGTAAATCAGATTCTAACCATTGTTGATCTCCGGCAGCAGAGCGCTCTCCTGCGGGCTGCGGCGTTTTTCTGAGACGAGAATGGAGGAAAGCCCTAAATCAACTAACGCTTTATATATACATATATATATATATCTGGAAAATGAAAAACCTAAAAAACGTGAGGATAAAGATAGAAGCGTGTTTAACTAAATATTTAATTGTTATTTTATATATAAATACCTTAGGATTTTTTTTTTTTGAACTGATTCTAATCTTGGACTGGATTAAAATGGGCCGATCCGGTCCAAACTCGAGCCAAACCAGTCCGATGGACAACTTGACCTAAAATTGAAGCCCTTCAGGAGTTAAACGGCGCCAATTTTCTTTTCTTTTTATTTTTATTTTTTTAATTTTATTTTGTTTTTAGTTTGAATAATGCATTAAATGTAATACTTTTTCCGTCTCAAAACTATAGTTTGAATTGTGTTTGGCACAGAATTTAAAAGAATATTAATATTATATTGACAGTGGGTAAAAAATACGTGTAAAAGATTTTTTTGACTTTGCGAGTGTATTGGTGTAAAAAATAGTAACAATTGTGTAATAATAATGACAAAGTAAAGATGGTTTTAAATATTAAAATAATTTTAGTATGATGTTTAAATATTAGAATAATTTTAATCTAAAATGAAATATAAAAATAAATATTTTATTTGATGTTTCTAAGTAAAAAAAATTAATGAATAAGAATTTTGAATTTAAATTTAATTTATTTCCTTAAAAAGAAAATTTTTATAAAATTAATATTATAGTTATAAGTTAACAAAATAGAATATATTAAAATAATACAGTACATAATTATAAGAGTATTTATAGTAGTAATAACTAATACAAAAAAGGTATCATATAATTATAGTAGTATTTATTTTTATGTTATAAGAATAATCCAAAATAATATATATATATATATTAATTAAAATACATAATTTAATATGTAATATAAGCAAAAATACTAGCTCTATCATAAAATATTTTTTTTTTTTTAGTTTCGGTCCGACCCATATAATTTGTCATTTTTTCTATAGAAATATGATTATATACTTTAATCGCATTTTAAATTTTATAATTCAGAATTTTTTTATTCTTAATTAAATTATTTAGTTATCTTAATATTAATATAATTATTTTTGTTATATAATAATTATTTTTATTAATATATTTATTTATTGTTAACTAATTATATTTTACTTAAATTTTCGTACATATAGTAATGCAGACAAAAAAGCTAAGACGGAGGAAATATTATGATAAAAAACAAATAAGAAAAAGAATTAAACAAAATCAAAATTTAATGTAAAAAAAAGAAAAAACTTTTCAAAAATTAACTTTGAATAATTATATATATATTTAATATAAGCTATATAAAATTATGTAAATAATATAAAAATAATAAGTATGTAAATATATTAATTTTTTGAAAAATGTATTTCCAAGGAATTGTGGAAAAACAAACCCTAATAAACTCTTAAATTTATCAAACATTTTTCATGGGTCAATAGGTAAAAGATAAGCTAATTTTTTTTTTGAACAAGTTGTCTTTTTAGTGTTTTAATTTAAGATTTCTTTTACGCAAGATATATTGTGTCCGTAAATATAAAAAAATAATATTTTGAGTTGAATATTGATTTTTGTGAGAGAATATAATATATATATATATTAAAAATTGTATCAGTAAAATTTTGATAAGACAAACAAATCCAAACTATTTTTCAAATATCCTATAACAAAAAATTATGCTCTCTCCATCCGATCATGTTCAAGATGACCCATTTTCTTAGGGACCCGATATTTTTGATAGTATAAATTAGTAAGTTAATAATAAATTATAATATTATTTTATTATTTTTATATGAGTAGTGTTGTTGATATTTTAAATATTTTTAACATTATATTTAAATAAAATATATAATATGGTTATCATTTTTTAGAGAATAAAATTTTATATAATACAAATAAATAAAAATTTATTTATTTATAATTAACTTAAACTTAATTTTACAAAAAATAAAGAATTTTAAGTATATATAAAAATATTTATCTATTGAAGAGGTATATAGAAATAAAGTAATTTTGAGTAGATTTTTACGTGTAAGAAGTTAGATATTTAATTAAATTGATTTATATTCTTCAATATGTTTAAAATGAATAAATTATTAAAAATTGAAAGTGGTCATCTGTTATGCACGGACAAAAAAAAAAGAAGAAAAAGACTAAAAAATAAAAATAAAGGGTCATCTGTCGCAGGATAGAGAAAGTATTATCTTTTTACCTTTTTAAACTTTTTTTTTATTACCCTAAAAAGTACTCTATCCGTTTCATATAATTTGTTCTTATTTTTCATTTTCGTCTGTTCCACGTATTTGAACTTGTTTTTTGAAAATATCATTATACATTTTAATCACATTTTAAATTTTATTATTTATAATTATATTAATCTTAATTAAACTATTTAATTATCTTAATATCAATTTATAATTATTTTTATTATACAATAATTATTGTTACAAAATATTTTCTTTCAGAAAACACTAAATCAAACATTTATATTTTATATTATATTAAAAATCAAATTTTATGTTGAAACGTTACATCAACATTTATTTATATCACATCGTACCACTGTTCTAATTCAAAATTTTTACTATTCAAAATTTAACTCAAAATTCAAACTCCAAAAAGAAAACACTCTAATTATATTTTATCTAAATTTCCGTATATGAAACAAAATATATGAAACCAATGGAGTAAAAAATAGCCGATATAAATCCATATTCAATCAAATGAATATTTTTTTTATACTATTACACAAAATAATATAGTACATTTAATTACTCCCTCCAGCCCATTATGCCAAAAACTTTTTAGCATGGTAATTAAAAAAAATGTATTAAAAAATTAATTATTTTGGATTTAGTTGATATGATAATTGTAATAGAGTGATATATTTTTATTTATTTAATATTTTATGTATAAAATAAATATAAATTAATTATAGCGTAAATAATTTTTATATTTAGACAAATTATTGGTGTAAGTATTTGTAAAAATACTAAAAATTAAAAATATATATAAATATAAATTTGAATTATTTGTAATAAATTATCATTGTAATTATTTAAAATATAAATGAAAAAAATTGTATTTAGTTATACTTTATTCTTCCAACGCTATTTTTTTAATTACGAAGTCCAAAAATAATAATAAAAAATACAAAATATTTTCTACAATACTCAAAAAGTAAAAAAAAAAAAAAAAACTTCAAATACCCATAAAAAAATCAAATATTTAACTTAAAATAATATTATATATATTGTATATTTTTAATACAATTATTCATACACGTCCAAAAATCAATTCATAACATTGGGTGAAAGGATATTTTTTCTTTTTAACAATATCAAATGAAATTTCTATTTTTTATTTTTATATTATAAAATCAATTATACATTCATAACATCAATATTTTTTTTATTACATCAAATAACTATTTAAATTTTTTTTAAAAAAAATTATTATTCAAAATTTTAATCAAAATCCAAAATCTTAACCAATTATATGGTTAGTGCTTATTAATTATGAAATATATTGTTTAAAATTTTTAATTTAAATTATTTTTATTTTTATTTTAAAAAAAAATTTCAGCCAATATATTTTTATTTTTAAATGTACCGAGTCATCGATATATACCAGTATATCGAATACTAAAGTATCAATGTAATATAGTATTATTTTTTTTATTGTATACCAAAATAATTTGGGTAGTTTGATATATATCAATAGTATCAAATTATATATTAATATCGTATCAAAAAAGTGTGGTATAATATTATATAGTGTTGAAACGTGACTTGGATTTAGCGGTCTACCCGACTCGAAACCAAAGTGAAAGGGCTGTTTCAATTGGCAGGATTCCTTTTGGGCTTATCCTAATTAATAACAAATAGGCTTAGGGTTTAGGGTGTTTTGGGTGCTTATAAATAGACAGCTATGGTTCTTAGTCGGATGACATAATTGTAAATCTCTGAATCAGTGTAATAAAATTTCTCCGGTTCCTGCACGTAGACGTAGGTTGACACACCGTCACCGAACCACGTAAAATCTCTATGTTCTTTATTTGCTTTCTTTCTCATTTTCTAATAACATATAGAATTGAAGTTTTTAGTATACCAAAACTTTGTGATTTTTTTATTTGTTTTTTTGTATATTTTTTCTAGTATGATATGCAAGATGTTTCGACAATTCAATATTTTTTACTTCTAATTAAAAATAAATTATTGAAATAATTATGGGTAAAAAATTCAACAAAAACTTCTAATTTATTTCAAAACTAATATTATAAAATATACAGTATAACACGCATCCACGTAATAGATAATATCTATTTTACATTCATAAAAATTCAACAATTTAATACAAATATTATTATTTATTTACGGGCATATTTCCACGTACCTAACATAAAATATTTCAAACTTTAAACAAATAAACAAATACATCATAAATAGATTGATTTTAATTAGTTGAGATTTAATTATTATTAGATTTGTTAATTATTTCATTTTATAGAAAGTGATATAATTGAATAAGACAACCGAAAAAAGAAAGTTGACATAATTTAGTGGGACGAAAAGAATATTATTTTTAATACTTATTATTTATATTATATAAATAATTAATTTTACATATCAATTTATTTTTATACACCCTCAGTCTATTAATAATCTTTTCATTTTTATCCGTTCTAAGAAAGTATCAATTTCCTATAAATGTAAGAAATACCTAACATTATAAATATCCTTCAAATTTACAATATATTATACAAATGTCATTATTTTTATATCATACAATACTAATAAAATTAATTTAACTTTTTTATCTTTATTTCTACTTTAAAATTCCGTCTGTGAATATATAATTATGAGATGGATAAAATATTAGTTAAATTTAAAATTTTAATATGACACCAACTTAATCACCAGACATGTAGAAATGGTTGACAACTGGGCGGGACGTTGTAACCCTAATTGAATAATTGGTAACTGCCAGGGCAGGGCAGATATAGAATACAAGACGACCTCCACCCAGCCCAATTCTGTCCGCAGCCCAGCGGCGGAGCCCCGCCCATCTGCTACGCCACGCCACCAGCGCAGCGACTTCCTGCCCCCTTTTTGTTTCTATTCTCTCTCTCTATATATATGTATTGTGTATGTATGTAATTATTATTTTGATTCCCTTTATACTACGCGCAACCAACGCAGCAGTGATGGACGCATTTCCAAGTGTCCGTGGAGACAGATAGATACATTTACATACAGCCCAGAAGGAAGGTGTATTGTGTTTGTGTGAATTCCTATCGTTTCTTTGAAGCTTCCAAGTTTTTCCCCCAAATGGGTGTGATTGACGTGTGATTTCTCTGCTCCGTTCGGCTGTTTTGAAGATCTCATCTCTACTGGGGAGAAAGAGACGAAGAAATATCTCGAATTTTTACGTGGAATCCTTTTTCCGTGTTTCGTGTGCTCTTGGGTTTTTAGACTCGCTCATCTGTACGCCACTTTTTTCCCTTGTCTTTCCGATCCTTTTTTTTTTTTTTTTTTCTTTTTCTTTCTTTGATATGAGATCTTTGGTGGATTTGCTTGGAAATGGTTGCCATTTGGTGTATCTGCGCATGTGATTTATGGATGCTTCGTTCTGAATTCGAATGTGGATTGCTTTGTTTCCTTTTGTTCTTTCTTGTTTATTTTTTGTGATGTTCTTTTTCTTTACTCTCTGTATTTACTGCTCATTGAATCTTTAGATCATTGTTGGGGTTTCATCTGTGGTAATCTGGATTTTCATTTTTATTTGTGTTGGCGATTGCATCCATATCCATTTGGGTGTTTGCTTTCTAGGGTTTGTTGTATTTATGTTCTATCTGTTTAGGGTTTTAATTGATAGTTAAGCAGGATGGTAATACTGGACACCGAGCAGACCTTACAAAATTGGCAGTCCCAATTTAGGGTTTGTTCTTTCTCAATTGGTAGAAATTAAAATGAAATGTTTGTGTCATTGTGTAGGTGTCGCCTTCTGGAAGTACAAGCGTTTGTTGTGGAGAACATAGTTTTCTGAAGATTTTATAGTTGATGGATAAGGACAAGTCTCATCTTGGTAGTGGGAGTTTGCCCCCATCAGGGAGGTACCCTACTTTCTCGTCGCCCCATGGTAATTACCCTGTGAAGGTGGAGCAATCAGGATCGCCGAATTTGCCTCCATTAATCCCGGGAAGTAGCTCATCAGAACAGAGCCATTTCGGGCTTGGTCTGCCATTGAATTCTAGCCAATTTAGTCATGATATAAGCCGGATGCCTGATAACCCACCCAAGAATTTGGGCCATCGGCGCGCTCATTCCGAGATTCTTACATTACCTGATGATATCAGCTTCGACAGCGATCTGGGTGTTGTGGGTGGATTTGATGGGCCATCATTTTCTGATGAAACTGACGAAGACTTGATCTCAATGTATTTAGACATGGATAAGTTCAATGCAACATCTGCAACTTCTGCACTTCATGCTGGAGAATCATCTAGTTCTATGGCGACAGAGGCAGGTTCTTCATCCGCCCCGGCGGCAAAATTAGCCAACCAATTAGCTGATAATGTGGCTTCAGATTTAAGCGAGAAGCCAAGAATAAGGCATCAGCACAGCCAGTCCATGGATGGGTCAACTACTATTAAACCAGATATGCTGATGTCGGGCTCTGAGGATCCATCACCAGCTGATTCTAAAAAAGCCTTGTCGGCTGCTAAGCTTGCTGAACTTGCTCTTATCGATCCTAAGCGTGCTAAGAGGTAATATTCCCCTAATAATGCTGTAATTTTGTTGGTTTATGCATTTGCATTTGTTAAATATTCCTTGATTGAGAAACCATTTCATTTTAAAAATGCAAACCTGTTCCAAAAATGTTTTCATCATTAAAGAAGATATTGCCATAAACTTTATCATATCGATATATGTCGTACTTGCTTTAAGAAACAATCCCTCTTAAGTTTATCTGTAGTCTGGTGCTGAATTTCTTGAGGCTAATATTATCTGATTTAGCAATGTCAATTTGTCTCATTGCTCTTTTAGCACACGCTGAAGATATTGTTAAAGCTGCTTCTTTATCTTTTTTACTCGATTTACGTGTATTTCCTGGACATAAAGACAGTGTAAACTTGCATTCCATATATTTAAATGAACTGTGTAATTGCTTACAAGTAGGTTGTCTTCAGATTTTTTATACATTCGCATAAGATGGAGTGATGGACTATGATGTGTTGGTGATGTCTAGCTCCGTAATTTCATTTCTGTTCGTAATTTTATCAAGCCCTACAACTATTGAGTGTGCTTCAGTTTTCAATCTCATTTCTGCACTGTGAAATATTTTTTCCAAACTAAAACCATTGTTTTCAAAACCTCTACTTCAAACAAAACATCAATTCTAAAATCTATTTTTCATTAGAAACTTTTCAAATCCAAAACACATCCAAACATACCTTGATCTTAATCCGGCAACCTGAGTTTGTCTTCTTTGCTAGTGATATTTTCACAATAGTTCTTCATTAAAGATCTTGTTATGTATATGAGATGCTGTATCTGCTCATGTGTTTATAAATCCTTGTATATTGATCGTGGAGCATCCTTGCTTTGGCAGTTTATATTTATCTATATACATATAGTTTTCTTGTACTTTCAGAAAGCTTCTGGGTTTTGTAGTTCATCTGATGCCTCAGTTTCTTGATCAATGCTTGAGTATGCAGTTGCATTTGGTATTTTGTATCTCTTTTAATACCTATTAATAGCTATACATGTTACATGAGTAAGATGAAAAATCCATTCTCTACGTTGCCCATGAGAAGTTTAGTGGTCTATTTCAGGACCTATTACTGTTATTGACATATAGGTTGTGATGGTCATTTGGCTCTGCTGGCATCATGCTGTTAGGGCATGGGATCGCCGGCTCCCCTCCCTGCCCAGCCCCTTCTAATACACACTGTGCATATATACACATAATGTATGTAAATGTATGTATATATATATCACTTTGTGTGAGGAGGCGGTGAAGAGGGGGGCCGGTGATCCCATCCCTGCTGTTAGATTCCATATTTGCTGAACGTAATGCAATAACCAATGCCATTTTCCATACATCAGCTGTTCAGCATAGTTACCCTTTAAAATTGCACTTTTAAGGTTGCCTTGTGATAGTTGAAAACATATCTGTCTGAGAAACAGCAACTCCGAAGTTTCTAAATCCCATGTTATTTCTTGCCCTTACGTAGTTAATGAATTGACGACGGACTGACATTGTGTAACTGACATTGTGTAACGTTACTTCTTCCTCTTGCATTACCCAACATTAATAAATAATGAATCTTATGGCAGGATTTGGGCAAATAGGCAGTCAGCAGCAAGGTCGAAGGAACGGAAAATGAGGTACATAGCCGAGCTGGAAAGGAAAGTCCAAACTTTGCAAACTGAAGCCACATCCCTGTCGGCACAGCTGACCTTGCTGCAAGTAATTTAAACCGTTAAATTTTATCCTTTATGCATTAAGTTCGTCAATTACTGACTAATACATAGATCCACTTGCTTGGTTGCCAATAAACTTTTCAATCATGTGCGATAATTAATAAAAGGAAGCTAAATGGGATTAAATTTCGAATAGTTAAAAGGGAAAAAGGCGCGACTGGGGGATAGATGTAGCTGTGCAAATTCTCTGCTACCTTTTTTCTTTCATCTTCTACTTTTAAAGCCAAGACTAACACTAACACGGGATTATTTGAATTTTTCGTTGCTCATCATCTGCAGAGAGACACAAATACACTTGCTGCTGAAAATAGTGAACTCAAACTCCGTCTGCAAACAATGGAGCAACAAGTGCACTTACAAGATGGTAATCAAATGATCCCTTAACTACTTACATCAAATTTCCTTCGTGCTTTGCTTGAAAAATCTCTTTTTTCTGACCTTTTCGCCTGCAAAACAGCATTGAACGACGCACTGAAAGAAGAAATCCAACACCTGAAGGTGCTGACTGGTCAGACAATAGCTAACAACGGCGGCGCAATGATGAATTTTCCTACATCCTTTGGATCAAACCAGCAATACTTTCCCAACAACCACCACGCCGTGAACACACTATTAACAGCTCAGCAGCTGCAGCAACTCCAGATCAATTCTCAGAAGCAGCAGCAGCAGCAGCAGCCGTTGCCACATCATCAGTTTCAGCAGCACCCGATTCATCAGTTTCAGCCGCAACCACAGCCACAGCCACCTCCGCATCAATCTTTAATTCAGCAGCAGCAAGAACAGCAGCAGCTGCAACATGCCGGGGAGATGAAGCTTAGAAATTCCATGGCATCTGCCATTCAGAAGGACCATACTCCCGATCCATCATCATCTAAGGACTAAATCTGGAAGCAGTCTTGCTGTCTGTCATCTGTATGTACTGGAAGGATATATCGTATCAGGAGGTTTGTAGATGTCTGAAATGATCGCCATGGTGGTCTGTCTTATTAGTCGGGAGACTTCTTGTTGTTGGTATTTTGCTTAGGTGAAAAAGACTTATGATACCAGCCAGCCAGCATCGATTCGTAGGAGTTTTACTTCATGTGTTGTAGCCTATTAACATTTTTTCGCATTGTCTTTGTCGGTACTCTATTATCTGGAGTTGATCTGGTTCATCGTCTTGTAGTCGATATTTTGTGGTCGAACTCTGAATTGATGTTGTTGAATACAAAGTACCATTAGGCATGGAATAGCAAACATGGAAATGTATTTTTATTTATTTATTTATTTTTTGTCATTTAAATTTATGTTCATTTATTTTAGATTGTCGTAAAAAAAAATTATTCTCATTTTTTTTAAATAAAAATTATTAGTACTTTGCTATTTTTTATTATAAAAAAAATAATTAGTATTTATTTTTATTAAAATTTGTATTTTAAAATAAGCATACATTTGTCCTACGGCTCAATTTTTTAAGTTTATTATCAAAAAAGTTTTTTTTAAAGTAAATAATCATTATACTTTTATAATAATAAAATTATTATTATTATTCACTTTTATTAAAATCTGTTTGATCATTTACTTTGTTGGTGTAATAATTTTATTTTTTAACTATTTAATTTTAAAATTTTTTTATATAAATATTTTATTATTATTATTTTCACAAACTATCAAGATTCAAATAACTATTTAAACAAACAAATTACAATTAAAATTCACCAATTAAATACTTCAACTGTATCAGTACTTGGATTGATTTGTTCTTGTTGGAGTTTTTAGTCAGAAGTTTTGATTTTGAATAGTAAAATTTTGAATTGATACAGTAGTTTGATGCAATATAAATATGTACTGACGTGATGTTTCAAATGTAAAATTAGATTTTAGTGTAATAAAATAAATAAAAATTGAATGTTTGATTTGATATTTTTGGAAAAAAAAAAAAAAGTTAGAAATAGTAAAATCAAACGTAAAATCTTACAAGTAAACAAAACTGTTATATATTTTTAGTTCAGCATGCAGCACACTCATAATCATTTGTCTTTGTAACACGAACTAGTAACATAGTAATTTTTATTATCAAATCTTAATGTGAATTTAATTTTCAAGATATATAAATATTTATATTGTAGTAAATATAAGAAAATAAATCTATATTAAAATTTGGTCTTATAAATTGTTACGGACATATCATATCAGCGTGACAATATTTTCATACCAAATGGCGTTTCTATATTAGAAGACATTTTCAGCAATTACAAATCAGATATAAAACTATTTCTATATAGACTGATATTTCAAAAAAGAATAAATAAGAGACTAAAAGTATATTTATTTCGACACAAGATAATTAAATTTGAATAAAAAAATTTAATTCAATTATGTATACAGATCAATACGAACTTGATACGATAATAAACAAATTGACTTAGAGTTTATGTCTTCTATTCGAATCCGATACTATAGTCCGATTATAATCTATTAATATTAATTAATTATATATATGTAAAATAATTCTAATGTGATCATTAGCTCACATTAATTTAAATGAAATTCAATCTTACTTAATCCAAACTAATTCATACATATTATACTACACCGACAAAAACTAACCTAACAACAATCCAACACAAAATAATCGAATGAGTCCAAGATTTCGATTCAATTATGTATCCGAGTCAATACAAATCTGAAACAATAATAAACAAATTGGATTATGATTAATTTATTTTATCCATTTAAAATATTCAACCAGACATAAATCAACCAATTGTCAAGATTACAGATAACCGAGAGATTTGACTTTGTAGGATGAGTAGTTTACAACTATCACTATTTCAACAATTGCAAAGTCATGTAATGTGAAAATACAAACAAGCCTTCCCAAAAAATGGCCTAAAAGAATACTCATCATCCAAATTCATTCCCACAATAGTCTTGTCATCTAAATTTATTTTCGTTTTTCTTTTTGGTAAAAAATTACCACTTTTTCTACTTTTTCTTTATGAAACTAAAAATTTCTATTTTTATACATTTTTATTAAAACTCGTGCCCTATCAAATGAGCACAAAATTGAATGACGGAGTATATATTTTGGAAAGGGTAACTTATTAGTGGAAAGGGTAACTCCCCTTTTATCAGAATTTATTAAATCACATCATATATATGTATATATATATATATATATGGAGATAGATAGATAGATAGATAGATATGTATGCAGGCATATGTAAGTCTTGGCTAAGAATGAATTTACATGAGTGTGTAGGCTGGTCCACCTCCACCTTCTGGCACTGTCCACTTTATATTCTGTTTAGGGTCCTTAATATCACAAGCCTGCACAGGTAAACAACTCCTCTCTCAATCATCCATTCAAACCAATAATTAATATTTGTAGATTAAAAGACACTTAAACACATCCAAAAGGGCCACTGATTTACAGATTTGGGATGTATTTGATTGTGTAAAATTAATCGAATCGATAGAGGCCAATATAGTGTAGTAGTACCTTGCAGTGCAGACAGTTTTGAGCATTGATTTGTAGCTTTTGATGGCCGTTCTCGTCTGCTATGTACCTGTTGTTTCATCCGTGGGTTTGGGGTTACAATTAGATGACATTCGGGTAATCATGGTGTTATGATGGGTAAGATGATGCTTACTCGTAGACACGTGCTGGGCAGTATCTTGACTCTGGCGCAGCATACACAGGTAAATTTACTTGTTCGGGGATTTCTGAGTCCCTCAGTCGAAGGTGAGATGGTTGATCGTGATCATGATTTGTGTTGCTCCTAAAAATTGAAGTTCAAAAGCATGGGTAGATATCATAGATTAACATCGTCTATGGAGCTGATTCCACACTATGCATTCATTATTAGCAACTCCCATCGAAATGATTATTTCATTTGGCAGAAAATTGTTTCAGTTAGTGCATATTAATATGGCAAAATAACGATACCCATGATGTTTAAGAAATCATATATTACCATGGTATGAAGTGGATCCCAATAAAAAAAGTTAAACTACAAAGACGCAGATTTCTAGCAGAGAGAGATAGAGGACTACCGATACAGCGAAGTTGGTACATCGAACGAAACTACACCATCAGGCTTTGGATAGTCAATTGGTTGCCAGAATCGTGCTTCCTGGAAATTTCAAGAATCAGTATAATGGAGAATAAAAAGCTGTTGCTTCCTGATTTGTTCCTAAAATGGTCGGAAAAAGAAAAACATTATCACTGCATATAAGAGAAAAGCCGGATTATATGGCTTCTTCAATCTTACATCGGTTGCTTCGTGATCAGGTTTTCCATGCTTCAGAGTCCACGGAGATTTTCCCCTCATTATATAACTGGTACGAGCATAAAATATTTATAATATTATCGCAACAAATTCAAAGATAAAAATAACATAGTAAATTCCAGAAAATGTTTTCAGCAAAAACAACTTACTGTTCTAAAGCACTGAGTACCAAACCACCATAAAGACCATACTCAAATGCCTGCAGTATAACGGAGATTATTGAAGAAAATTTTCACGAAAAATTCATGTAGGCCTGTAAAAGCTGTAAGAAATTGTAGTGACAGTTGAACCACCAAGCAGGTATATTTTAATCCATTTTGCATAAGCAGAGGCATTCCAAGTACTTGTAGAAACAATTTTATAAAATTAACAAGTGGATGGAAATAAGAAACTCATTCATACTCACTGGTCGATAGTTTCTTGCATTATAAAGTTCTTCCCATATCCAGGATTTTCTTAAAGCATCCCATAAGTCCTCTAATGGCGAGCCTTCATGCAGTGTGCGGAATACAGATTCTGCCGCTAGCATTCCTGAGACAAATGGAATCGAAATGCTCATCACTAAATTTCAGCTTCTGCTTTTTCTGAAATAAATTAATTGAAGATGCATTATGTAGAGATGCATAATTCCCATGTTTCCGCAAGAAACTTATCAGAAACCCAAAGTTTCTCTAGGTTGAGGAACTTTTCTAGACATTCCTATGCGTAATTAGTTTTAAGGCTAATATCCAAAACTGATTAATGGAATATCCCAGCTGAAAAAGTTTAAAGTATCACTCCCTTGCTTAGAGGAAAACAATAGAACCACTGCCAGAACATGAAACAAGGAAGTCTGTTTGGTTATCGATTGAGATTGTGGTTGGAAGTTCGGTTATACTATTTAGAATGTGATGTTCGGTAAATGGTTGGGTTATAATATTATATAGATTTGATTAAAACTCAATTTAAAATGCTTATTCAAATATTTTAAAATTTATACCAATAAAGGATATAATTGTACATAATAAAATTATACTCCCTCCGTCTCAATTCAAAATACAAATTTGACCATTTTCGTCTATCCCACTCAAAAATATTATTTCTTATTTTCTTATTCACACTGATACCAACATATTTTAATTTTTACCTAAATGAGAGACATACCATTACACATACAATTAATTTATACATAAAATCAAAGGGTAAAAATATCAAAACCTCTTACATATTTCCCCTAACTAATAAATAAAAGACTATTATTTTTTAATCTACTACAAAACCCCAAATGTTCATTTGGATTGGGACAAAGGGAGTATATAATACAGATAAATAATATTTATCTAGGGTGTGATCTTGCATAAAAGAATTTTCTGACATGTTTCCTGATTAACATTATAAAATATACAATATATATATTCTATCCATCAAAACATTAATAATTCAACATTGATTTTATAATTTTATGATGTATTGAACGCATATAAATACATTATTTATTAAAGAGAGATATAGAAATAAAAAATTATAAGTAGATCTATCTTGAACATTTTAAGAACTATTTGAAATGTTAAAAAAATGGGATCATGGGCAAACCAAGCACGAACGGATGACCAAACACCCAAAGTCTTTCAATTCCACTGAAGCTAGGCATATAATGGACATTACTTTGTACGGAAGATATTTGGGTAATTGCCATCTCAACTGTAATTCTACTTGGATCAACTTCACAAAACACCAAATGAAGTGCACAAAATTTTTATTACTATTACCTGATTTCATGGCAGTGTGGGATCCTTTAATTTTTGGTACATTTAGGAAGCCTGCAGAACATCCAATGATTGCTCCACCAGGGAAAACTGGATATGGTATAGACTGAAAATTAAATAACATTATACTATAATTCTGTTAGAATTAATCACATTTGCAAAGGTAGAAAAGTATGTATTGCTATAATATTCGAAAAGCATCAGCTTTTAGAAAACCAACAGCAAACTTTTGCCTGTATTTGTATTCCTTTCAAACCTACTGGAGAAAGCAATCCTCGACTAACCTGATAACCACCTTCGTTCAATGTGCGAGCACCATACTCGAGGACAGTACCTCCTTCGAGCAGTGGTCTTATAGCAGGGTGATTCTTAAATCTCTAAAAAGAGCAGGGGGTTAAAAACAGGAGACAGCCATCACACAAAGCTATATACGGGTAATACCACTGTGGTTCTAAATAATAAATAAAAATGAAGAAGATGCAACAGCTTAACAGCAGTAGCACGTGCAGTAAGAATGGAATAAACACACATGGACAAACATAATATACTGGAGCTCATGAAAGTTACTACTGTAAGTTAAAATCGAATAGCAATTGTTTTAAAAGAAAGGATCATGCTGTCTCAGTAAATATAAGAAAGGAGTAGCATCATTAAAGTGAGTACAAGATAAATAACTTATATATATAATGTATATAATAATCATAGGACAACAGGAATAACTACTATTATGGGTATATTTCATGTATATATAATAGCTTTGAATAAAATTCCTACTAATTGTGAGTTATTTCTGATGAAATTCAACTTTGAAGTTGCAAATGGACAATTGAAGTGAAAAAGAAGAGGGAGAGAGAGAGAGAAGACCGCTGCTTAGTCACGCCAGTGACTAAGGAAGGTTGAAAAAGCTGGAACCGCATAATGGTGTGCAAAATTATTAGGTAGTTGACAATGAAGGCTAGAGGCAGGAAATCACCGTATATATATATATGTATGTATATGGCTGGTAAACAGGAATCCTAGCCGTGTAGTTCTAATACCATGATAAAAATAAGAAAACAATCCTTTATTCTTGTTATGCATAAATTTGCATGAAGCTTATATCTATGCAACTCTTGCTAAACACAACAAATTCAGGGAATCAAACCAGTAACTATCTATTCTATATTTAGAAAACTAACCCGAAAAATATACATAATTACGTTTTTATTCACATTAATATCAGGAAATGTAACACTCTACGTTCCTAACACTTGACAAGTTGAATATGCAGAAGTTGATATGGTAGTCAAATTGGACAAATTGATAGACTGTCAAGCAGAAAATAGACAGTCAATAGTGATTAGTACTACCGCGAAACATCCTCTACATGTCTTTGTAGGGAGAGGAAACCCTTGAAAAGCAACACTAAGGGACAGCTGCATTCATACTGGGGAAGGACGAAAATCATTTCCTCTTGGTTTCAGTATCAATAAAATCCACAGGGATACAGTGTATTTTGTTAAAGCATTCCAGCCCTAACTCTTGTCCCTTTCCTATAAGATTGAAGGGATATATTTTCGATAGCAGTGTAGAATTAAT
Source organism: Andrographis paniculata (assembly GCF_009805555.1). Classification (NCBI taxonomy): domain Eukaryota; kingdom Viridiplantae; phylum Streptophyta; class Magnoliopsida; order Lamiales; family Acanthaceae; genus Andrographis; species Andrographis paniculata. The sequence continues at coordinate 3,143,981 of NW_026137583.1, read as the reverse complement.
AAATGTTCATTCAGTCAATACACTTGATCCCAAGTGAAGGAAGAACTTAGTGTTCCTCATCTAGACTATTTGTCAGCCAATACTGCAATAATAAAAATAAATTAAAATAACTTGATGTCATGGCAAAGGCTGGAATGGAAATTATCTTGGAACAGAATAAGTAAGAAAAGATGTTAAGGACTGCCTGGAAAGATCAGTATGCAACGTGGAAGCAAATTTATTCAGTTATCAGGTCAAAGTGAAGGGAAAAGAAGGTAACAATGAAACCAATAGAACACCAAATTTACCTGAAACTCTTCATATGGGTTTAAGAAAGGATTGTGATAGTTTAATGCAACCACAAATCCAATAGCCACCTGTTGAGGGATAAGTTTTTTAAAAGATTATCTCACTAAGTGAGGTAAGTGCAAGAAGCAATCATATATACCTGCCTATCTTTCATATGATACAAGAAAGATCCCCCATAGGTCTTCGGATCCAATGGCCAGCCTAGTGTGTGTAGTACAGAGCCAGGTTGATGCTTGTCAGTATTAACTTCCCAAACCTGGCAAGTAAATGACAGAAGTAAGTACCATTGACAATTGATTGAAACAAAGCACAACAAACTGGTGCATTTAAAGTTACAGAAGTATAGTTGGCCTGATGTATTTAAAGTTACAGAAGTATTGGATGGGATTACACCAAATTAGTGATTCCGTTCATGGGAAAGCAAGAACTACAGAAGTTTGTGGGTACTGGTACTGGTTTAAGATAATGAAAAATAAAGTATAAGATATTGCACAAATAATGGACAGCTAACACATAAGTTGTGCGGAATAGCTTGAATTCTCATGTACAAAGCAGCAAAATAGTACCTCCTTAATCCCCAAAGCATAAGTCTGGTGTTGCCCTTCCCCTTTCTCTCGCAAGTTGAATTTTTTAATCACTGTCTACTCATAATTACATAATAAATCAGATTCTTCAAAGATCTCAAAATCTAAACACAGGAGAGAAACTCCCAGTAATATAATAACCAAGGTGTCAGATACCTCTGACAGAGAACCTCGACAGCCCTCTCCAAGCAGTGTCACCCGACCTGCATTGACCATGAAGGAATTGAACTATATATACTTCCAGATAAATTAATCAGTGATGGTTTAATCATCCTTATTTTTATAACACTAAGTTCTAATTTACATTCCCATCCCTCTTTCCAATCCCTCACCCATGACCTATTTGTCATAGGTTGGAAAGACCTTTATTCAGATAGGACTCCTGGTTATCAACCCTAGGCCAAGCTACATGCAATAGACATATACAGCAACCACAAAAAGGCTAGATGTTAAAACATGTATTGAAGATAATAGAAGAGGGAAAAAAACCATAAGTTACGCTTGAATTTAGCAGGGAATTGTTATTACAAAAGAATGGGAAAACAAATCCGATATGACCCAGTAAACTTATTTGCAATTTGTCAATAATAGAGTTACTCAATAATGTATGCTCAAGATGTATTCTAGCAGCAAAAAGTTCCACTACTATCACATCGACGCTCGTGAAGAATACAATATCTGCAGTCAGGCATTCTCAAGAAAACTTAAATCAGATTAGATGAGATGACGGTGATATATTATAGACTTGCCCTTCAACTCAACACCGGGTTGAAAATTGTCTTTCTTAGAGCCATCTTTAGCCACTCCCATGTCATTGGTTGCAATACCAATAACTTTGCCATCAGTGTCATACAGAATCTGCACGGTACTAAAAACTTAGATTGCGCATTAGTAGATTTTAAAAAATGCATATTGAGTATGAAGATTCACGAATACCTCATGGGCTGCAAAGCCTGGGTAAATTTCAACTCCTAATTCTTCAGCCTTTAGTCCCAGCCAACGCACTAACTGACTCAAACTGAAAAGGTTTACATGAAATTATTGTGACAAAAAGGCACTTTTCCTGATATTTGCATGTATTTGATCATGTAAAATCCACAGGGAAGATATAGAAGATTTAATGTTATGCATATTAAGACAGTACAACGAAAACACTTGTGATTTAGAGTGATGGGAGTGACGAAAAAGTTAACAACATAAACCCTTCCAATGGAAGAATCATCATAGTCTACCTGAGGCTGCCCATTACAGGTTTTATTAGTAGTACGGTTGGCAAAAAATGGTCATAGTACATTGACTACTGAACGTCAACAGAAGTTTAATCATCAAAGTCATAATTCAAAGGGGCATCAAGAGAAGTGGTTTCTCTTGTGATCAGTGTATTACCGGATTCCATGCACCAGCATAAACATGATTACAACTTGGCTACATTAAAGTTTAACCATTTTCTTATTAAGAACAAAAAGGAAGATAGCGTTACCTTATGACATAGTTTCCTTTGTTATTGAATGGTGAAGGCAAGGAGAAAGCACGGCTTTTAGAAAGTAACATAAATTTATCAGAAGAAACAGGAACATGGATAGGTGCCTGCAAATGTAGTTAGAGATTGGAAGTTACCATCATAAGCGTAACAAGAAAGAATATTGAGCTGATTTTAAAGCATACATCAATGCACAAAAGGTAAATTATCTTTGAGCCATGTGACATCATTTTACCAATATTATTAACACACTGCTGCTAGAAGACATAATTTTACCATTTTCCTAGAGATTATGCAATTTCGCTACTTGGTTATTTCAGTTCATCCTCTCATGCGGCTACCCCATCTGCGGAAGATGCCCTCACACGAAGCATTAAATATCTAACTTGAATGCTAAAATCCTATCAGCATCTGATGTGACTAGATGATATAACGCAAGAACTTAATGACTAACAGGAGCAATCTAAAGGCAACTGAATTGACATGAAAATAAATTTAAAGTATCCTCAAGGTAGAATAATCACAGATATTACAGACAAAGCAACAATGCAGAAGATTTTAATTATATGTTTTTAAGGTTAATTAACTACCTCTGTTGCATACCAAACCTATTATCTGAAGCGAAGTGATGATAAGTTTTTTTATGCTGCTTATTTCTTCAAAGTTCAACCTAACTTCATCAAAATATTAAAATCTCTAATAGATTGCATAGAATAATCGTATTAACAAGTGCGTGAATAATGGAAACACCCATCTACTCTCTCAAAGTTAGGTTCTGCAGTTTTCTACAAAGAAAAGTATTATATTCAGCAACCAACTCAACTCAGTGCATACATAGCTGGAGACATTTTTTCAATCACCTTGAAAAGATGAATTTAAATGCCCATTTGAATTTTAATAAGGAAAATGAAGCCGAGAAACAAACCTCTTCCTGTTTCCAGTTTGGCAGAAGCTCATTCAATGCTCGAGGTTCAAACACATTTCCTGATAGTATATGAGCACCTAAAATATAAATGGTAAAACTAGCTGTTATTTGAGGATAAGAATTATATAACACGAAAGTTTAACAAAATTTCAGTATTATCTATAAGAACATAATTCGCAAGCAGATAGGAAAGAAGCCTAAAGAGATTATAAGAACATTTAGTTAAGTCCGCTAAGTCTTCACTTAAAAAGCACTCCAGTGAAAACTACAATCCAAATTCTATTTCAGAATCATACAAGCAAGAACCATAGCTTGGGAGTAATTCTTCCTATAAATTAAATATTTTTGGTAAACAATTTAGATTGTTTTAACAACACTAATTTGTAAATTTCAGAGGTGAGTATAAAAACAGGAGAAAAATCTTGAAGAAATCATGATGGATATTTATATTGAAAAGGCAGGCACAATATGAGTTGTTCGTATTCCAATACTGAAACAAATCAAACTCAGTTTTCACGCACAGATCAACACATAGAATACCCTATGCGATTAGACGATCACTTTAATTGACAAGTTGCTTTTGCAGTAAAAATGTTTACAATGTCATTAATAAATTCATGAGTCAAGCGAAACAACAAAGCAGAACAAATACTTCCCCAGAACATGAACATAGACGATATGCAACAAATTGTAAGGCAGTGGTTGCTAATACGAATTTCAAAACTTCTACTAAAATGGACATAAATAAAAGCTATAGCCATATCTACGCAAAATTGATTGCTTTTATAGAGTAAAGATTACAGATGTCCTACACATTTATAGTTATTTTCACTTCTAACTTCATTTGCAAGTGCAAAATTCATCAAAATTTCTCTCTTTATGACAAAATATCAAAATCGAAACCTATTTTTCATTAAATACACACACACACACCATTCTCATTTCAAAATCACATCCAACATCTGTGACATTGCACCAAACCACCATTTTCTATACTAACTTTTTGAAAATAATCCAAAAACTCCTAAGCTCTTCCAAATCATACCTAAACACACTTTTACAGTTCACTAATAATTCAATCTGAGTAATCTTAATGGAAAATGTTAAAGCTGAGGAACGAAAAAGCAGCAACTAAGAACACACCTACTTCAGCCCCCTTCTCCACAACACAAACTGATAAATCAACATCCTTCTCCTTGCAAAGTTGTTTCAATCTTATAGCTGCTGATAACCCAGCAGGCCCTGCCCCAACAATCACCACGTCATAATTCAACGACTCTCGGCTCACGGTTTCCGTGCAGAAACTCTTCACTCCCGAAGCCGGACCAAGGCACCTCCAAAGCCCAATTCCATTCCGACCAAATTCTGCAATTCTCGGACGGATTCTTTCGAACGCAGCTGAAAAAAATCCTTCTCTTCTTCGACTTAAAACCGAAGTTCTTGTCGAGTACAAGGAATCCAAACATGAGTGAAGATTTCTAGCACGGGACTGCGTACGAGGAGAGGCGTCAGACGGCGGGTAAAAAGGTGGGACATGAACAGCGACCGAGTTGCATAAAGCGGATTTTGAGGATTTGGATTTGGGAGAAGAGATGAATCTAAGCATGATTTGATAATAGTTGGACAAACGTACGAGGAGGATGTACAATTTTTCGCCTATCTACGGGGAATGTCTCCTTTGCTGCGTATGATGCATTTCAGTTTACGGTTTTCCTTTTTCCAAGGTTCAATCCCAAGTTTCGAAATTTGAACATGAAATGAAAGGGTTTATGCAACGAAATTTAGATAAAGTATAATTAATAAATAATTAAAAAATATATTAATAAAAATAATTATGAATTAAGATTAAAAAAATTATAAAATTTAAAATAGATTAAAATATATAATTATATTTAAAAAAATAAATGAACAAATTATGTAGTACGTACCAAAATAAAAAATAGGAATAAATTATGTGGGAAAGAGCGACTACAAATTTTATATATACGATAATGCAATTCAACCTCTCGGCAAGGATAACTCCTTTGCTTATGGATACAGTGTAGGTAATTTAGAAGAGTAAGTTATTAATATTAAATTATAATCTAATTTTATTTATATGAATAGAAATTGTTAATATTTTAAATATTTTTAATATTATATCTTAATTTAATAAATAATAAAATTTTATATAATAATATTTTATTTATTTATAATTAATTTAGGAGTAATATTATTAAAAATAAAAAAATTTAAATATAGATAAAAATATTTATTTATTGAAAAAAGTGATAAAAATAAAGAGTATTTGAGTGAGTCCCACTTGTAAAAATTTAAAAATTTAATTAAATTAATTTATATTTATTAAGTATGTTTAAAAAGACGAATAAATTTACTAAAAATAAAAAATAGTCATATTTTGTGCTGGACACAAAAAAAAATAGATAATTTGTGGCGGAACAAGAAATATATTATTTTATCTAATCAAAAAATTAATGTGTAATGAGAGTTTCTACTGGAGACAGCAAAGAATGTCCATGAGTTGAGATTAATCTTCTATCTTGTTTTCTATATTTAAGTCCCCACTGTAACAGAATTTTCAATTAAACAATGACCATTTCTATTGTAATTTTTTCACAAAATCAAGAATAGTATATGATTTTATTTTTTATTTTTTATTTTTTTTTTTAAAAAAAGATAGTACTAATGCAAACTAAATGTAAAAGTAGGGATGGACTACGATGCTGAATTTCAAAAATCAACATGATGTTGATTTTCTAAATCAACATATATAAAATACAGAAACAATGCATGCCTTTATTACATATATTACATACTTTTTGTAATACAAATATGTGTTTGTTCATAACTACAACGTGTATTATATGAAAGTATGTTATATTCTAAAAATAAACGGTTGTATGTGATGTGTGAGAACATATCATGCATTGTTAGTTCATATATTGTATTTGTATTATATTAACGCATATTGTATATTGTATGTGGTCATACCGTGTGCTGTCCGTCAGCACGCGGTGTGTTGTTCAGCATAATGCTGAATTTTACATTTAGCACTGTAACCGCTGCCGTAAGTAGGGTATGCAATGTTTAATAGTAGTTTTTATAAGGTGATTGATATTTATACTTTATTAACTCAAAGGATTTGTATCTAGTTAGCAACTTTATGAAATTTTCAGAAGATATATAGTTCAATGGAGCCAAAAAGCTAAAATTATGCCCTCAAATCAAAATAGACAATAAGTTTTCATGAAGAAAATTATAAAATGTATCAATAAAAAATAAGAGTGTGCACAAAATATATATAAGTGGACTTAGACTTAAATTAAAATATTTTTTTCATCCGTTAAATTTACTTTCATTTTATTTTTTAGTTCGTTTGTTAAATTTATTCAACTATTAATTTTGGTAAAGTAAACATATCAATATTTAACTATTATCCTTCGTTTAATACTTATTTACATCAAATGTTACTATTCTTATTACATTCTCTCTCATTATTTTCTCTATTTTCTAATTAAATTTAAAAAATACCTCAAACTATTTTTTTATTCAATAAAATATTTATCGGACAAAGAGAGTATAAGATAAATAATACATACAACATATCTATAGATAACATCCTCTGCGGCAGTAGAGACCAATTTGAGTTTATGTAAGACCAATTGGAAGTGATTGCGAAGAAGAGATTTAGTGAAGATATTTGATGTTGGACATAGAAGACCAGAACAAGATGTATAGTCCTATGGACAACATGCTAGTAAATGAAGTGATAATCAAACTCAATATATTTGGTGAACTCGTGAACGGTATCAATATGTGTCATCTTTATAACACTCTGACTATCGCAGTGAAGACAATAGAAGACGGCTGAGGTACACCAAGATCGATGAGTGATTGGTGTAGCCATAAAAGTTATAATGTAGAGTCAGCAAGAACACGACATTCTGACTCAACACTCGATGGAAAAATTAGAGTATGCTTCTTGTTGCGCCAAAAGATGAGAGAATCACCCAAAAAGAAACAGAAACCAGTAGTCAAAAGATGATTAGTAGAGTCACCGGCCCAATCAGTATCTAAGTAACCACTAAAGTGTCAAGGAGAAACGAGATGAGAAGTGTAAACCATGCAGAAAAATATCTTTCACATAACGAAGAATGTGTAAAACGTCAGAGTGGTAAGAGGTCCTCAGAACAACCATGAACTGACCCATAATATAAACTACATGAGTGATATCAAGTCTAGTGATAGTCAAATAGATCAAACTCCCAACAAGCTGATGATACATAATAGGATTGTCAATAAGAGAGTCATCATAAGGAGTTAGTTGAACATCATATACAAGTAGTGTGGAATCTATCTAACAATCAGTGAGTCCAGCCTGAGAAATAAGATCAGAAATATACTTAGTCCGAGACAAATAGAAACTATCAGAAGAATCATAGACCTCAAGTCCCAAAAAGTAACAAAGGGGACCCAAACTCTCCATTTCAAATTACTAACTGAGATATGTATGTAGATCAAAAATCTTAGAAACACAATTCCCGTGATGATCATATCAACATAAAGTAAAAGGATAACTATGAAGAAGAATGGTAAAGAAATAAACTAGAATTGTAACTGCACATAGTAAAAACCAAAATCCAATAGCACAGAGCTAAATGTGGCATACCAAGCCTGAAGGGTCTGCCTCAACCCATATAAAGACAACGGAAATGAAAAATCTTCCCAAAAGACAAGAAACCTGAAGGAAAAGTCATGTAAACTTTCTCACAAAGAGTGTCACACAAGAATGCATTCTTTACATCTAACTAAAAAGGATACCAGCGATGAACAACAACAGCTGCAAGAAGGCAACGAACAGTAGTAAGATAAGCAACTAGAGCAAAAGTCACCTTATAGTCAGCTCTAGGAGGCGGTGAAAAGGCAGACCGATCAATGAGTTGCGACATAAAAAAGGTAGGATTTTCAGGAAAAGAGTCAGCAGGAGAAAATGAAAATAATAGAAAAGATTAGTTAAACAATATTCTAAACTTAGATAAAACGGAGAAAGAGGTGTGTTCCCAAAACATAACATGACAGGATATACGTAACATATTGGAGATAGGATCTCAATTTCTATAGCCCTTATTTTCGACCCCGTAATCCAAAAAGCAACATAATAAGCTTTAAGTTGTAGCCTTGTCTGCTCATAAGAAGAGAAGAAGCACACATAATCAAAGAGATAGAACATACTATAATAAGGGGACTGACCATATAACCGCTCGAAGGGACTGAAGTCATGAAGGATAAACGAAAATAACTTATTCGTAATATAAATCGCAGTTAAGGCTGCTTCCTCCCAAAACCGATCTGGACACTTAACAAAAAGAAAAAGGACACGTACAATATCGAGAATTCATGGTATTTGCGGTATGCCCTCCTATTGTTGGGACTTATAAGGGCAAGAATATTGTACCATAATACCCTGACTATAGAGAAACTATAGAATCAATGACTCATTATACTTACAAGCATTTTTAGTACGAAAGACTTTATTAGGACATGAAAATTGAGTGTGAATCATCTGAGCAAATTGAGCATATATAGTGGACAATTCAAAATGATTTTTTAAAAAATAAATCTAAGTACACCATAAAAAATCATCAATGAATATTGCACAATATTTAAAACCACTCAAAGACACAACAAAAGATGGGCCTCAAATATCAGAGTGCACTAAAAAAAGATTCAATAGCTATAGATGAATTTTTTGAAAAAATAAAAGAAAGTTGTTTACCAAGTTTTTAATCCATACAATTAAATGATTTAAAATGACCTAAACCGAAAAGATCTTTATTGTAGAAAGACTAGACCGTACTAGAAAACGCATGACCTAGACGAAGATGCAATGAAGACTTGATTGATCAAATGTGAGATCTGTTGAGCGGAGATCAATGTGAGGGGTACGAAGAGACTCAAGATCAAATAATCGACCCATCTTGAGCACTTAACTCGTCCATGAATCCTGAACAGGGACACAACAATAGGAAAAATTACAGTAAAATCTTGCTAAACTAATTACCCAATAAATATAAGATTTAACACTAAGTCAGGGATACAATATATATCGGGAAGTTATAGAAAAAAGGAAAAATACAAGACTGGTGTAGGTATATACATAGAGGATACCATTGAAAGTATGCATATGTGGTAATGGGGAAACATGAGACATGAAAGACAAATTATGAGGGTTTGAGGTCATGTGATTACAACAATCAGAATCGAAATACCAATTAGATGTACCTGAGGTGACAAATAGAGTATAATTGGAATGGATAACCTGTTTAAGGATGATTTATGTCTTGAAAAGTCTAAGGCAAACGTTGAGACTCATTAGTAGCAACAAATACAAGTGAAAAAGCAACAATCGAGGAAGACCCACAAGTCTCCGGAGGTCTAGAAGCAGAGCCACCTAAATGTCCGGAAGTAGGACTACCTAAACGACGAGATCTGGTGGGACAATCTAAAGAAATATAGCTACACAAGTAACATATATGACAATCTTCGGAGAAGTGACAGAAGTGTGATCAAAACTCCTGCAAACTCGACATAGTCCAGTACTAAGTGGTGAGGACTGTCGAGATGGGGCAAATCCACGAGTAGAAGTGGCTAGGGCAGAATTAGAACTCGATGTCTTATCTAACTGAAGTTGAGTCTCCTGAAATATAATCTTCTGAATAGTAGCATCAATAAGAGGAAATGGATATTGATATAGCAGTGATGCACAAACAACCTTATATTCAGGTCGAAGAGTCTTCAAAATCTTAATAAGGTCAATATGATTTTGAATAATTTGTGCCTGTCGTAAACGATATCGAATAGACTGAACCTATGGAAAAAAATAAAAAATCATTGACTAATTGATCAGATTGCTATTAAATGAAGCTCAACATGCTCCAAAAATGATAGTAGTGAGCAAGTCCTATAGCATGAAAACAAGCAACATGAAAATCACAAGCTTTCTTTGCAGTTTCAAAGAGAGTCAATTGCACATGAATAAAAGGTACATATGTATTTCATAAACAATCTTCCAACTTGACAACATAATTTTCAATTTCTTGAAAAATGGAATCAACATTCACAATACAAGATGGATTAATATGTGTCATAACATATTCAGTTACAATACGCTATAACTTCCTAACAATTAGAAATTTTTTTTATAAATTGCATCCAAATATTATAGTTATCTTCTGACGGCGCACAAACAAATGTGAACAAAAAAAATAGATATTATATAGTTAGAAAATAAAACTCTCATAAAAATAAAATCTAATCACACCACAATGTAGAGGACAACAAGACGAGGCAGCGGACAAAATATAACGGTGATCGGTGCCGACGGTGGCTCTCACAGACCGGTCAAAGTTCCTGTAGCATGAGAGTTGACCAGAACGTGTGACTCACACGCGCCTCTGATTGGCAAGATTTTTCCGGCGAGCAATCACCAATCGACTCAGAACATGGTGGTGTCGGAGGTGAGAAATGCTGATGACTGGAAATAAAGCAGAATATTAATGTATTGGTCTGTTGGCACTGATACCATGTCAATTTTTGAAAAGAAAGTTATAAATGTATTACTTGAAAATAACGGTGTACACAAAATATATATACAAGTGGGCTTAGACTTATATTTAAATATAAGATAAATAATACAAACAATATGTCTATAGCTAACACAGACAATGAAAACAAGTTTCTTGAAATTAGTCTTATGGAATAAATATTAAATATTAGATATTGACACAATTATTTTATCGTCTATTCCACTCAAATTACATTCCGAGAAGTGCATTAGACAAAAGCATACAAAAATAGACAACAAAAAAAGGAAACCGTGAGAAAAGCATAGTAGAAAATAACATTTTGAATATACCAACGATCGATCCAACAATATGACAATAGAAAGTGTAAGAAAAGATCGGAGAAAGAAGATATCGATTTGTTCATCGCTCGTAGGGGAGAGTCGCGATGTGGTTATGCGCGACGGTCCCAATCCACAATTTCCCCTTAGCCTCCCGCACTTCACTCACCAACTTCATGACGTCCCCTCGCTTGTCGTCCAACACGTCCAATATCTGTCCCTTCTCGTCTAGCCGCGTGATCATCGTGTACATTCGCATCCCCACGATCCTAGCCAAATACCTCATTGGGATGGGCAGCCGGAAGTATGCGCTCCGCAACCATGGGTTGTGGATCAACACTTCTTGCGCTTTCGTCCTACAACAGTCTATCGCCACCCAGAACTCCCCATTGTCGTTCATTCTTATGTTGTCTGGAAATCCCGGAAGGTTCGCCACCACTTCCGTCTGCCCGCTTTTCGGACCCTCTAGTATGTACTTCATTACTCTGTTTAGATTTGAATTACGTATAGTTAATAGGGATGATTTAGTATAACATACTGAAAAAATTTTCCTGTAATGAATTTTTTTTAGTATAACATACTGATATTGTATATCAAAATTTCATACTCATACTAAAATAGTTCGGGATATCAAAAATTTGAAGGAGAGAGCGAAAAATCTGACCGAGAGAAATATAATAAGTGTTTGGTTTGTCTCATCAAACATTATTTAAACATAAAATTCAAATCAATTTGTTTTTCAATCCAAGAAAAACACTATACAGATAAATATATATACATATATATTATATATATATATATTGTATATATATAATACTTTTTGATAAATTTTATAGAAAAATGTCACTTAAAAGTTGATGGGCAAACAAACTTATAACCTTTTTCAATCCAAACCTAATTAAACACAACATAGCTAAATGTTTGGTTCGCCTCTCATTTACTTCCCGCACTGTACGTTACCAACTTTTTTTTTTCAAATATTTCATCCATCCATTTATAGTTTTGTATTTATTTATCTCTTTCATAAAAAATTATTTATATACATTAAAACGTCTTTATTTTCTTATAAAATTAATTTATATTAACTATATATATAAATATTAAGTATTCTATTTATTTAATTATAGAAAGTTTAATTTTCCATATATCAATATATCCATACTGAATCTATTTTATTAAAATATAGCATTTAAAACAATAAATACATAAATTAAATTGATTTTAATCATATATATTACATTCTAAATAAATATTAATTAAATAAATTACGTCCAACCAAAATTTTAACGAAAATTCCAACCATTTAACTACAAATACACTAAAGTTTTGAATATTTAATTTACAATTAAAGTTAAAAAATAATAATATTTTCATAATAATTAATATATGATCATGAATATATAAATAATACTTCATTGGTTCTATTAAAATCGACAAGATGATCCACAGTTTTTTCTTACCTAATTTATCTAGTCTCTCACACACAATATATATAGCGTTACTTACCTAGATCACACAAAATGGACATGACGAGGATTCCTTTTCCAGATGGATGCATATTTTAGGGAGTAGAATTTTAATAGGGTTTATATATATGAAATAATTTTATAAATTCTATTTAATAAGTAATTGAAGAAAAAATGGCTATAAATTAATGAAAATTACAAATATTTTGAAATATTCCAAATTATACAACAACAAATATATTGGAAAAAAAAAAGGGTGTTTGTTTAATATTGAGTTATTTTTTAGATGGGATGGAAGAAATTATATTGATAATATAAAAAGTAATATTTTTGGTTGAACGGTAATGTTTTAAAAGAAAATAGAATATATATAATATTAAATATCATGTCGATAAAAAACTAGTTGGACATAAAAATTCATAATAATTTAATACTCCACATCCGCCATGAAATACATACTCATTTGGATAGAACGCGAATTTTAATTAATATAATATTATATTAGTTGATTCTGATATAAAATAAAATATTTTAGAAAGTATATAAATGACTAAATAAAGTGAGAATTTTTTGATAATTTGGATATGTAAATAGTTTTGTATATTCATAAAATATATAAGTTTAGGAGTGTGTAAAAGTTAAGTATAAATAAAAGAAATGCATATATTTTTTTTTTTATTACAAATAAAAAAATATACATAGACTGTTTTTTTTAGTCTCGTATCTCACCCTCTTTGTCATTTTAGGACTTTAAGTAAACCATGTCTGAGAATAGTCCCATAAGTAAAATTCTTTCACTAAAATGATCCTCCGGTGCTGGACTTGTCACGTTGGCCCGCCGTTGCTGACGTGGCGCTAACGTGGCTGACATGTCATCGCCACGTAGATGCTATGTCAGCGACGCATGGAACTTTTTTTGGAAGTTTTATTTTACAAAATATTTTGGTAAAATTTTTTTAGTCCCGTATATGACCTCCTTTATCATTTCTAGGACATTTAAATGGACTCGTCTGAAAATAGTCCTATAAGTAAAAATTTTTCGTTAAAATAGTCCTCATACGTGGAATCTATGTGGCGATGACATGTCATCTGCGTCAGCGCCACATCATCAACGATGGCCAACGTGGCGAGTCCGGCACTAGAGGACCATTTTAGCAAAATTTTTTTACTTGCGGGACTATTTTGCAAATATGATTCACTTAAAGTTCTAAAATGATAAAGGGTTAAATACAGCTAGTTTACCCTAAATTTAATGGACGAGTAGAACACATGCCGATTAGGGTTAGGTTATGAAATTAGTAGGTAGGTAGGTACCTGCAATTTGTAGTTTCGGTGAAGAGGAGAAAAGATTGGTCTTTAGACAACTGAACTCCGTTAGGGAACGCCAATCCTTTCAAGATCACGTGAGTCTTTTTCGTCAGGGGATCGTATCTCAGGAGTCGTCCCGTCGCTTCTCCTTCCAGCATTATGAAGAAATGGTCGCTGTATTAATTTCAAATTATAATTATACACGTCACCTAAAAACTTAAGCTTAAAGAAATACGCATAAATAAATTTATTTATTAATTAATATACATACACTCGGTTGTATCGGTTGCTGGTGTCGGTAAAAAAGACGGATCCGTTGGCATGAATGTCGAGGTCGTTGGCGAATAGAATCGGCTTCCGGCCGGCGTGCGTGGCCAGCGGGACCGCGACTCCGCCCTCGGGCCCCACCATTAAAAGGCCGTGGTAGGCGTCCGCAATGTAGAGGTTCCCGGTGTTCTTGTCAAACCGCAGCCCTAGCGGGCGCCCGCATTTCGGCTCGTATTTCCACTGCTTGTGGGTCGTCGAGTCCACGCCTTGCATGCACTCCTCCTCCGACCTGCGCCGCAGCCGGCCGTTCAATTTATTAATCGAATCGAATAAATTTAGAATTAACTAAAATATTTGTTGTTATTAATTATATATTAATCAATTATACATTTAAACTTTTAGGTAAAACTGTCGTTTACCACCTTCATACTATAGAAATGTGTAAGAGTGTGTGTGGTCATGGTGATTATCCAACCTAATAATTTGAGGTGTGTTTTGTTTCCATCTCTACACAATTTTTTTCCTATTTGACTCCTTATTCCTCAAGAATATACTACCTTTATGCATTTTATAGTAAAAAACTTGTATAAAAATAGAAAAAATAGAAAAAATAAAATAATTTTTTACTTTAAAAAAAAAGAAATTGGCTTTTTTTTCTATGACAAAAAAATAGTGAGCTTATTTTACGATCGAATGAGAATATATATATATATATATATTTAACATAATATCACATCAAATATCATATTAATAAAAGCCTGAAACCTCCCAACTCTATTTAGATTGAAAAGAAATACACTTTTGATTAATTAAAATTTGATATTAATCCAATCCTATATTTAACTAAAATAAAGTAAGTAAAATTGTCCATAATTTCTTTGTAGTTTCGAAACTCATTGTAAATTTCTTTTACTTTAAAAATTGTTTAGCACTCCCTTATACTTTAAAAAAATGTTGCATGAAACTCCTATTTGATTTCGAAACTCAGTGTAAATCCTCACGTTACTTTAAAAATTGCATGGTACCCTCTTATACTTTCAAAGATGTTGCATGAAACCAACCCGCCATGCAAAAAATATAAAAAGAAAATCACCTTCTCATCACACACGGGAGGTTTCATGGCGATGAGATTTCATGCAACATTTTTTAAAATATAAAAAGGTGCAATATAATTTTTAAAGTATAAGGAGATTTTAAACTGAATTTCAAAATCATAGGGAAGTTATACACAATTTTACCAATAAAGTAAATAGTGTTATTACTTAGTAGCATAATCATATAATCCATTGAAATAATTTCAAAAATTATATACCAGTACGGAGATCCGACGGCGAAAGTTTCCCATCGCCTATTTTCACCCATCCACCGCACAATCCGGCCATCGGCGAGGCCGGCATAGGGGCCTCGTCCAAAGGCGTCGAATTCAAGCGATTCGGGGCCATATATTTCATCCTTGAACTCCAAGTTTCCGTGGCCTAACCGGCTGCGATTGTCCCAAGGCCAGCGGGACATGACTTGACGGTAAGGCGCAATGTTGTTCTTGACGGGGCGAAAATCGTGGCCGCCGACAGGGCTCCAGTCGAGAGGGTCCATTAACAAGAAGCTGAAGGCCAAAAGGGAAATGAGGACATAGGGGTGGTGCAACAGCACGAGTTCCTTCTTCTTCTTCAGCAGCAGCATTCGATTCTCCATTATTGCTCGAGAAAAGAAATACGATGAAGTTGGAGTTGCAGGGTGTTATATATTATAGAGTTGGATCATGAGTTTAATTAATTAATAATGGTGGAGGATTAATCGATCATGTGTTAATTGTGATACCCTTTTGTCGTTTGGGAGTAGGTCTGCAGTCCTTCACTTGTCATGCTTTCATCAATGGATCTCCATGGATATATATATATGTATATGTATATTGTATGTATATGTTTGCTGGTGACCAACTGTGGAACTGAAGTGTTAGAAACACAGTGGCCATTGTTGAATAATTATTAACCTTCACAAGTTGGAAGTGAAAGATATGAGAGAGTTAGGGGCAGGCGTTTCTTGTTCTTGCTAACCATTTCTGTACCAATCAATGTCTAAATTTTTATGATAACTTTAATTTGCCTTTCTTTTTGGTGTGTTTGTATGGGGATTTGAATTTTGAGTTGGAATTTGAATAGTAAAAAATTTTGAATTTGAATGGTTGTATGATTTGATATAAATAGATGTTGATGTAATGTTTTGAATATAAAATTGATTTTTAGTATAATATAAAAAATAAAAAATAAGTATTTGATTTGATATTTTTGAAAAAAATTAGGATGAATAGTGTATTTAAAATCCAATCCCCAAACAAACACGTATAATAGTTCCTAAAAATTCGCATGGCAAGAATATTAAAATAATGATTTTTTTTTGTTCATTTAATGTTTTTAGGAAAAATGTTTCTCCATAAATACTATTAAAAATCTGTAATGTATTTATAGGGAAGAGTATGTTATGTGCTAAATGTATGCGATCACGTGCTGTTAATTTACGTGTTGTATTTTTATTATATTAATATAAATGATGTTGTATTTTTATTATATTAATATAAATGATGTGTTGTCGAAAGTAATACAGTGTGTTGTTTGTTATTACATAGTATGATGTTAGTTTATGTGATTCATTTGCATTATATTAATATAAAAGATTGCTGTCATAAGTAATACATTGTGTTGTTTGTTATTAGATAATGTGACCGTAGGCGCCGCCGTATTTATATATTAACACAATATAAAATTTAATATATATTTTAGCCACTCATAAAATAACAGTTCAACAAAAAAAAAACTATATTGTATGCATATTAATCATATGTTTCATCATATTTAACATAAAAAAAAAAATACTTCAAATCAAAACACTAAACAAATACCCCTAAATAGATCGATTTGAATGAGTTAAAATTAATTTTTATTAATTTATTATTTTTTGTTTTTTTTTATAGAAAATGACATATTTGAATGTGACAGTCAAAGAAGGAAAGCTTGCATATTTTGTTGGAATGAAATAAATATTTTTTATATCATATAATTTCTTATACCTAACATAAAAAATACATTCATTAATATATATATATATATACAATGTGAACACAACTATAATAACAATAGATTTGTTAAGATCAGGGACGGAACTATACCAGGGCTTGGGATCTTAACCAAATTTTTTATAATTTTTTTAGTATTAAAAATATTAATTTTTATGTATTTATATACAATTTCTCCCCCTTCCCAAAATCAAACTATCTAAATTCATATATAATTCAATTCATATATAATTCAGTTAATATTATTTATTTAAATTTATTAGTTAAATACTAAATAAATTATAACATTTTGCCTCCCTGGAATTAAGATGCTAATTTCGTCACTGGTTAGGATTATGGCTCCAAACAAATTTTCACAGAACCTTAACAATGACAAAAATAAGAACAAAAAATTTAAAGGATACAAAAATATACTTAATTCGATCGAAATGACCTACATCCACAGGCAATTCTAAATTCCATAACTCTCAATCTCCCAAAAAACACCTTGAAGGCAAAACAAGTAACTCAAAAATATATATGCTGAAAATGATAAAAATTGAGAATAATTTTATTCTAAATTAAGAATCATTATTGTTATGAATAGTCGATTATGGTGGAATGCATACACTTTTTTCTCAGATCGTTATACCAAATTACTTAAGACTATTCCTATGTTAGTTTTTGGTTGTCACTATACTTTTTACCTAAGAGACCCGATAGATAACTTGAAAAAATAAGTAAATATATCTATATTTTGTAATAAGATATGATAAACTAAATATATTCGCACATGATATTTATGTTTTATTTTTGCTTGTCTAGGTGATGAGAAATTACCCACGTCATAACATAAACATACGGACAACTGTTACTATATATGCTCCAAAGAAACGGGTGTTCGGACAATAGATAGGTCAAAATTTGAAATCTATGTCATTTGCTAGTAATTTTATTATACATTCTCACTCTGAGTGTTGGGCTAACTTTATATTTGGGGGAATCTTTGAAGGGTGATTAATAATAATATTTATGAATGTTGAAATAATTGAATTAGAGAACACAATCCATACCTATAGTTAGAATTGTTGACAATATTCTTAACAAGATCATGATGTAAAAAAAGAAGAGAAGAATAACTAAGCATAATAAAGGCCTTGCATCCAGAAAATAAGAATGTTGGCACAAATATCTTTAGCATCTCGCAAACTTCATATTGATAGATCAACTACATGAATTTTTAAGGTTGTTGGGGATAATGAGTCGTGCACAATTGATTTGTAAATGAGAGCATGTACTTGCAAAGAATGAAAACTATATAAAATTTATTTCAAGCACGCATGTGCTTGTATATATCACAAATAGCTATCTTTATATGATTTTTTACGAGTACTATGAAGTAAACATGTACCAATTGGCTATAAATCATAATTTGACATTTGAGCTTAATAGCTCTTAAGTTGATGCTGAAAATGTGATTCATCATAAGGTCATGAATTCAAACCTCTGATGTCTCCAGATCACCTGATACACATGGTTGCTTACTGTGACTTGATTTGATGGGCTTAATTTGCAGGGTATTAAATTCCGTATTTATTTTTTTTTTTTGTATTTTTACATGATAAAATAATATTATCTCTATATTTTATTATTATATATTATATTTTTTTTTTAATTTATAAATAACATTAAATATTTTATTATTTTTATATATTTAATCTTAAAAATGATTTAAATGTTATATTAATAAATTAAATTATTTGTTTTATTATTTGATCTTAAAAATAATAATAAAATTTTAAATTAAATAAATTAAAAATTTAATATTATAAAATAATATATATGAAAAATATAAATAAAAATATATAATATTATTTGATTAAATACAATATAAAAATTAATATTAATTATAAAATTAAAATATAAATATAAAAAAAAAATATTTTTTCTTATAAATAATAAAATAAAAATTACAAAAAATAAAATAATATGCGTGAGAGTGCCCTTTTGCAGAATTTTGCCTCATCTTCTCATCTCCAACTCATTCTTCAATGCTCCTGTTTACACTTATCTTTGTTGATGTATTATTTTTCTTTTACAATTATTACTATTTTTTTATTTTATTAATATTTTCATTTGATCTCATAATTTTGAATTTAATTTATAATGTAAACTCTCTTTCTTTTAAGTAAATATGTTAAGGTTTGTTCTTTTTTATTTTTTCCCCACACAAAAAATATTAATATATTACACATATTTATTATTTTTATATTTTCTATATAATTTCTTATTTCACATAAAAATATATATATATATATTTCTTGAAATCATTTTTATAAAACAAACACACCCACGTAGGTGTGTATTTTTAGTTTCAAATCTCATTTTTTTAATAATTAAATTGTGTATTTTTTTAATTTTTTTTTTCTTTCATAACACGTCATGTCATACATTATTTTAATAT
Source organism: Andrographis paniculata (assembly GCF_009805555.1). Taxonomy (NCBI): domain Eukaryota; kingdom Viridiplantae; phylum Streptophyta; class Magnoliopsida; order Lamiales; family Acanthaceae; genus Andrographis; species Andrographis paniculata. The sequence goes on along the minus strand of NW_026137583.1, from coordinate 3,124,247 downwards.
ATCAAAAGAAACACACCTTATATGATGTGAGTTTTAAATTACTTACATCAAATTCATCTATTTTATTATCAGAACTTTGTATTAATAATGAGACTATTTTGTATTTTAGTTCACTTTCGTCAAATTTTACATTAATTTTCATTTTTAATCACCTTAGCTTTATCGGGTTTGTTTTTTTTTTTATTTTTTCTACACATTTTTCTAAAAGTATTAATATACCACACGCATTCATTATTTTTATATTCCCTAAACAATTTTCTATATCCCACGTAAAAAAAATTACTTTCCAACCATCTCACAAAACAAACACACATCGTATTTCCATCTTATGATATTTTATCATTTTTTTTTTTAAAATAATAAAGTTTGAATTTCCTACTTTTCATTACGTTTTTCCATGATGTTTAAATGAATTTTACTTTTGTATGTCTTTTTCGTAAGAGATTTTCATTCCACTTATGCTAAGAGCTTGACATAATAATCTTACTTCCTCAGCATTTGGACCTATATTGGCTTTTATTTTTTATTTTTTCTTTTTTATGAACATTAATAGTTAATAAAAAATTACTTTTTCAAAATTTATGAAAATTATTTCCTAAACTTGTTTTAAACTACTCAAAATTCTTTGTGAATTTTATTTTCAATATTTTTTGCAGTAAATATTATTTTTATTATTACTATACAAAGGGTTGGTCAATATTAAGGCTGCTTACTAGGCAGTGCATGGATGCAACTGTTTTACCTACCAACTGTAATTTATAATTAAAAGACTCATTTTTAAACAAAAAATAAAATAAAATAAAATAAAATAATGCAAGAATTTCCATAGCTGGTTCACCCACCCTGCCAAATATATCAATATAATTAACCACAATGAAATAAACTCCATCCATATAATTACATATGTGACACAAAAATATCAAATTCCCTAAGTTATGGGAAAGGCAAAATCTGTGACTCAAAAAATCTTGAAAACCCTAAGGGAGAAAAGAAGCTTTACAAAAATCAAAAGCCTGATGATGAAGAGGAAGAACAAAGTGGGCCCAATCTCGTCGTCGTCGCCGCCGTTGTCGGCGTACAAAGGGAGCGCCGATATCGTTGCGCTGAGTGACCGGCTCGGGGATCTTGATCGTTGGGACGACGAATACTTGCAAGCGAGGAGGGCGATCCTAAGAAGCTATCATCTTAAGGATTGCGGCCGCGGCCGCGACTATAGTTTGAGGAAGAGGATGAAGAGTATGACGAAGGGGCTTTGCCGGGGCGTTGCGAAGGTGGTCCGAGATAGGGTTGTGTTTAGGGTTTTCCGGTTCACAGTGGGATGGCCGTGGAGGCGCAACGGCGGCGGGAGCCGAGTTCTTGCCTTCAAATGCTACCTTCCACACCTCAAAGGTGTTCCACCATATTGAGTACTCAAGAGATTTTACCCTATCTTGATATGCACATGAAAAAAGTTATGTTTTTGTATAAATAGTCATATTGTGGGTGAGAGATGGCTTAGTTTGGCTTGTGTTTGTATTTTGTATTTAAACGGTGATCGAATGTGATATTTTATAAGAAAAAAAAAATGTGTTATTTCATAGAGGGCGTGCCGATGACAAATACTAGAAATCACATACATATAAAATAAAATTGACAGTACGTACTAATATAGTATATAATATGTTTTGTCTTATATATATTTATATGCTATTTATATATATATATATAATATTTTTATATGTTGATCGGGGAATCACCATGATATATCCCCAATCAACATCCTAACTAAAAGAAATATATACTAAAAAAAGAGGAAAAAAGCCATCGATATTTAAAAGGTAGAGCCTATAAAAAAATATATTTATTTTTTATTTTTTACTTCCTCCATCTTGTGTTCCTTTACTAAATTTATATGAAAATTTAGAAAAAAAAAATATTATTAGTAAATAATATAATTAAAATTTTAAAAGACTTTGAATTACACTTTTTAAATAAAATTAAAATATATAATATTTTTTAAAAGAAAAAAAAACGAAATAAGTGAGACAAACACGAGTAAAAAAATGAACAAAATAAATGGATAAAGAAAAATATATTATACTCTTTCCGTCCTGTTGGAAGGGTACGGTTTGCTTTTTGCACATAGACTTTTTAATATTAATATTATATTAGATTGTAATAAAAAAATAAAAATACCCATATAGTACGGTGTAATATAAAAGTAATGACATTTTTGTAATATTTTGTAAGTTGAAAGAGTATTTATTATATTAAGTAAATAGTATAATTACCAAATTAAAAAATAATAATGAGACGGATTAAAATAAAAAATGGTAATCTTTCAATAAAATAAAAAAATAGTAAAAATTAATTTATATTCAAAATATCATATCAATAATTATTTATATAAAATAAAATAACTATTTTAATTACCTTTTTTGCGCGTAAAGTTGTGCATGCTAAAAGAGAGGGCCAGTCTATTGGACACTAGTGTATTTACAGCGAGGTGAGAAGATGGGCGCGTTAATAATTAATTTATAATAATTAATTTTAATTAACATATTGGGATGATCTGTACTCTTCATTAAATGCCATATGAAACAGAAGCAGAGCTGTAGGTGTCAGCCAGGCAGGCAGCCATTGCTGTCCACAAACAAGAATCAGAGAGAGCTCCCCACAGCCATACATTTGGATTCTGCTTTCTTGCCTCAGCCCTCTCTCGTGCTCTCTTTTGATACGCCAATCAATCCTAACTGCCTTATCCCTTCCCCTCCCTTCCTTCTTCACAACTCTCTACGGAGACAGACATACATGCATCTGAGATTTTTGTGTTAGGAGAGCTCTCCCTGCCTGCCTGGACTATACGGACAAATATTCTTCTGATCAGATCAGGATCAGGAATTCAGATTTATATTGTGGTTTTGTTGTGTGGTTGTTGAATTTTGGTGATTAGTTTCTGCCATCGGAGTAGCCGATTTTGATTTTAGTTCGTGGTAGGAATTGGAATCGGAATCGAAATTGAAATCGAAGAAAAGTGATTATTGTTGTTGTTGAGATGAAGATCCAATGCGACGTGTGCGAGAAGGCTCCGGCGACGGTGATCTGCTGCGCCGACGAGGCGGCATTGTGCCCTAAATGCGACGTGGAGGTGCATGCCGCAAACAAGCTTGCCAGCAAGCACCAGCGTCTGCTTCTCCAATGCCTCTCCAACAAGCTTCCTCCCTGCGACATCTGCCAGGTACGGTACCTACCTCATTCGCATCTCCTCCGATAAATATCCATTGCTGACGTCACTCTGTTACGAAGGAGGTAAAAATGCCTCTTCTGATGTGAAACTCCTTTTCGGTATGATTTTGCACCTTGATATTGCCTTCTTTCATTTGAATTTAATAAATCATGTAGCTCAAAATCACGAAACCTAACTGCACAATCAAATAGTGGCTATAACCTGATATATGAATCTGTTCTCCACAGCTATCCAACTTTACCTGTGATTCGTTATGCAAAATGACTTTAGATTTAACTTTAAGGAGCATAGAGTGCTGTGTTTGCAATTGCATCCTTCGTGACCTCCTAGGATCGATAGCTATAGAACAATGGATTGATTTATGGATTCTGTTCTTGTTCCAAACCTGTTTGATTGAACCAAGTTATTAATTATTGCCATGTAACTTGCATTGAACATATAATCAAGAACTACCTGTGATCATCTGCAAGTTTTAAGGCACAAGGTGTCTTCTGTAAGAATTAACAATGTCCTGAGTTTCTGTCGATTCTCTTTCTGTATTGTCGATAAAAGCCACCTGTTGTGTTGCTTCTTATTTATTTCGGTCTGTTACCGAACACAGGAGAAGACGGCATTCATATTCTGCGTCGAGGACAGAGCCCTCTTCTGCAAGGAATGTGACGAACCGATTCACTCCAACAGCCTCACTGCAAACCACCAACGATATTTAGCTACTGGAATACGGGTAGGTTTGAGTAGCAGCTGTAATAATGGAAGTAGCAAGGGCAATGTGGAGCCAAAGCCCCCAAAATCGAATCTACAGCAGATTGGTTTGAAGAAGATGCCGCAAAATGTTTCTGGTATTACGTCGCCATCTTGGGCTGTTGATGATTTGCTGCAATTCTCTGACTATGAGTCCTCGGACAAGGTAAGATTTGCTATTGTATCTCTGTTGTTTCTTACCTAATGAATGTGTTCATTCAAAAATGGCTTCATAATATTCGGAAAGTAGACTTGTTACACTTAGCTCACTTTCTACACTTAGTCATCTCATTTTCTTGGAAACTAAAATCTTACACGATCTAGCTATTCAAGAAAACCATGTTGGCATAAATAATATTGGCTCCATTCCTAATCAAATGAGCCCTTCGGAATTTTGTAATAAATTGAAAAACAATAGTATATTATTAGTCAATGGAAGTGTGTAAGAGTTCTTAATATTTTTGCCGTAATTGCATGTTTAATGATATGTTTGTAATTTAAATAAAAGTTAAATCTATTTTAGTAGTAGTGTACGATTACTTTTTCTAAAATAGAAAATTAAAATGATAAAAAGGAGTATTTTGAAGTGAGACAGAGAGAGAAAGAGTAACATTTCTTAAAAATGTGTTCACTTTCCTTCTATGTTCGTCTCTTAGAAATGTTGCTATCATACTACTTTTTATATTTTTTTAAAACCAAAAATACTTACTTTTACTTAAACTCGTGTCCAAAAGTATGAACATATTTTTTTGAGACAGAGGAAGGAAGTATCGACAAAGTGCCAAATGGGCCACGGCATAACATATTTACTATGCGCGTGTTGCTTCCGCCGTCGCTTCCTAACCAATGGATTCGGAGACATCAAATGACACATCCGAATACCTTAAAAACACAATCTATCCAAATTGCTGAATTTTTACTTCTTGTCCAAACATTGCAGCAGCTCGAGTTTAATGAGCTGGAGTGGCTAACCGACATCAATATATTTGGCGATCAAGTGGTGTCCGAGGAGGCTCTGGCGGCTGCGGAAGTTCCTCAGCTGCGCGGTTCTCAGCCTAACATGGCCGCCATGTGCAGACAAGGGAAACTTTCCTCGGCAGCACACAAGAAGCCGAGGGTCCTATTTTCCGGCGACGATGAAGAGTATTTTACAGTTCCCGATCTCGGATTGGGCGGTGATTGATGACTATAAACATTGGACTTGAAAAAACCTCGATCATACTGCGCGGCTAGCGAATGTGTCATGAACTAGCAGTAATGTAACATATGTCGTGCATTTGTACTATAGCTTTGATAATATACATCAGTGTGTATATGCAAGCTCGAGATTTTGTAACGTTTATTACGAAAGTATTTTTACCAAACTATCGTACGAGTGTAGTTTCTACTTTTGGTAAGCTTTCGGTAAAATAGAGTTTGCAGCAAAAACTAAAAATAGCTTAGCATTATGCCCTCGAGTTTTTTTAGAAAATATTATATCGCAGGGATCCGTTCAAAATTCATTCAAAATTTTGTACTTCTATTATTATTTAATAAACAAATATTTTTATATACATTCAAAACTTTCTATATATTTCTAAATTAATCTATATTAAGTATAAATAAATATTTTATATATTTTTTATTTATTTATATTATATAAGTTTTTATTCTCGATATTCATAATGTATATTTTATTAAAATAATTAAACATATTTTTAATTTTTTTAATTTGATACTATATATTACTATCGTAAATCAAATATTAATTAAATAAATTATTTTCTTCTCCGATATTTTCATCTACTATCAATTTATCGACACTTTTGAGGACCTTGTTAGGGTAAATCTTGCACAAATATATGTACTACACAAACTTTTTTTTTAAAAAAAAGTATTTTTAATGCTCTAAGAACTATTTACTATTCGGTATTTATAAATAAACTTCATACTCTTTTTTATATGCAATTCATCTTCAATACTCAATAGATAGACAAGATTATTTAGATTTAAGGGTTAAGATTATCCTCTTCAGATTATATGAAATTTTTATGTACTTGTCAACAATATCTTAAAAAAATTGTTTGAATAAATAAAGACGAACTTACAAAATATCCAAAAAAATTTCAATTGTTCCGAAAAGTATCAAAATTTTATATATTTTTTTCTCTTACTTCACCATATTGAATTTGATCCTAAACGATTGAAACCATTTAAATTATTATTTTACTAATTAAATATAGAATATTTGAATACTTAGTTGTTTGGTTATAGTTTTTTATTTAAATTTAAATTTAAATAATATTTTGATATAATATTTAATAAAATAAAATAATTTATTTTTATTATGAATAATGTTGATTTTAATTTGTGGTAAAAATAAATTATTAATTGTCCATTTATCGTATATACGGTTTCGAAATAACTTTTGAATTTATTTCGAAATTTGAAATTGAATGTTATTTTGAAAATATCATTAGATGGATCCAAATGTACTTGACTTCCATTAAAAGCTAATTTTTTTTTAAAAAAAAATATATATATATAATTTTATAATTGTTTTGCATAGCGGTGCAAAATTACAAAAAAAAAAAAATTAATTTTTTAATAATAATAAGTTCGTAAAATATATAATATATATATATGTCATTTTGTAGATAATAAAATTTTATATAATATAATTACATAAAAGTAAAAATATTTATTTATAATTAACACAAATTAATACTCAAATTATACTATTATTAATTTCAAAATTTTAATTTAATATATATTTTATATCATTATTTTTTTATATATCAAATCAATGCACATCAAAACTCTCAAATTCAAACCAAACTTATAAATAAAAAGAAACATAAAAATTCAAACCCAACCTAAAATTTAAATTCAATTCAAAATTGAAACCTAATTCTCTCAAACTTACTGAAAAAAAAAAAAAAAAAAACACCCTTAGTTTTGTAATAAACGAGGTGACTTCATCGGATGGTTTAGTAGACCCGCTCTCGCTAGTCTGATCTTTTAATACTTATTTTTATGTTGTTTTTTTTTTTAAATTTATTTATTTATTGACATTATTAAATAGTATTTTCATTAATGATGCAATTTAAATAAAAAATTATTAATATTTTTTTATTTTGTTTTACTTGTAGTAAGGGTCCGTTTTGTTTTTTTATTTTGTTTTGCTTGTATTTATTATTATTATTAAGAAGGATAAAACAATAATTTTAACTGAAAAGTACTTCTACTTATTTCAAAAGCTACCCCCAATGTGCTTCTGAAAAAACACTTTTCAGCTTCAAAAGCTGCTTCTGCTTTTGGATAGAAGCCAATTCAAACAAGTGCAAACTGTTTTTTTAGAAGCAGAAGTCAAAAGCTCATGCCAGAAGCCAATCCAAACGGGGCTAAATATTATTTGTAGTTTTATTATTAATTGTTTGCCGTATTTTATTTTCTAAGATTCTCTTCTGTGTTAAACATATATATTAACATGGTGAACATACATTTATATACTATTTTTTATTTTTTTTAATTAAACATTTTATTAGTTTTAAAATATAAAAAAAATCTAATAAAAAGTTAATATAATTTGTATTCATAATTTTAAATAATAATTTTTTATTTTGATAATTATTTTTAATATACATGTACTACTTTAGAATACACCTACACATAAAAATTAACTACATAATACTTTTCATCGCATTCAAAATTCTACCACTTTTAAATAAAATAATATTGTGTTCAACAATGTAAAAAATAAATAAAAAAAATAGTTCATGACAAAACATACAAATCAAACAATGCCAATTAAAAATTTGAAATAAAATCAAGAGTCTTGTCTTATTTTTGCTTTAAGTTCGTCAATTATACTTGAACTTGGTGTTGCATATGGAAATAACATGGATTACGACACACAATTTTCTCCTAAATAGAGTTGTATACTTGGACCTCCTTGAAAATCATCACATGATAGTATGCTTTGACTCTTTTTTTCAAAAAACATTTTTTCCTATAACAATAATAAACATTAAAATACTTTAATAACAAATTATAATATAACGTAAAAAAAATTATATAGCATATAATGTAACTTACTTGATGCGATAATTTTTCCTTTATTTATTTATTTATTTATTTTACTCTTGTCATCTCAATGACGCTTATGAATATTTACCATGATTCGTCTCTCTTTCATAGTCGGTAGATCGTGTACAAGAACTTCAGTTCCATTGGGAAACACATTATTGCAAATATTTGCATTATTTAAATCTATCATTTCCAACGAAGCTCACATTTATTTCTTCTATGTTCTTCGTACCCCCAATTATAACCAATCTTATTTTTGCATTGGTTTTGGCTAATGAAGTAAGATCATAAAACTTCTTCATTGTTGTATTGACAAATGTCACCTCAATAAACAAATTACTATTACTATTTTGAGTTGCATTGTCACTTGATGTAGAGAATATGCACTTTTGGCATCTTTGGTCCATCTTTTCAAAATATATTTTTCGGGTATCATAATTTGTCTATTATTTATAAATAACAACAAAATATGTCGACATAATATACCCGTAGTTTCAAACTTATGACAATAGCACCAAACTTCAGCAGTATTACTTTAAAGTCGCACAATGTACTTCCTCGAACTACCATTAAGAGACATGATCTTAAAAATCCTCAAGTAACCATCCAAATATTGAGGTTCTTCTACACATCCAATAGATAACACTTCTCTCATTTTTGTATCAAACAATTTGAAACTTTTGTGTGTGAATATCATGACAGCTTGCTTGAGTAACGGGTTATGAGGACTAAAAAGTGGGGGTTGTTTATAGCGTGATTCAATGTCATTTACCTTCTCTTTTGCTCGCCAACAACTTATGACTTCTTCATAACTTTGAACAAAATGTAGCAATGTCGAAGTACTATTTCCAATTTCAGCCTTCAAAGTTGTATTAGTACATTCACTCCGAGATATAGCCATAAGCCAAGCACTAAACACCTCAAGGCTAAAAGTAGTTGACCATCTTTGTCGTAAATTATACATCTTATTAAACCAACTATTTTCATTAATTCCGTGATCAACCACCATCTCTTGTCATGTTGCCTCGAATTCTTTTTAAAATTCACAAAAACTCATGCACTTTCTCCATGATCTTTTGAACTTTAAGTCGGAGTTCAACATTCCAAAATATGATGTGAAATTTTGATTAATATGCCACTGACACAATCTATGATGAGTAAGGAGAAACTTGTTGTCGACTGCATTCATGATTGCTTGACTTTGATCCGTAAACACAACTCCCAATTGTTTATTGTCCATGGACTCATGAAACACATCAACAAGCCATTCAAATGATTTTTGACTCTCGTCAGTTAAAAATGCAAACCTGAACATGACATTTTCATTTTGATTGTTAATTCCGACGAATGGATAACACACAAGTCCATCTTTATTAGTTTTGTATGTTGTGTCGAATGAAATGACATCACCAAAACAAACATAATCTGTTAAGCATGTGGAGTCTCTGAAAAATAAATTTACCATCGTAATATCATCTTCATCCACCTTTATGTTCCAATAAAAATGTGGTTCATAAAGTGACTTTTTTCTAAAGTGTTGTACCACTCCAATTGCATCACGTCCACTAATTTTTTGTTTATTTCTTCTCTCTCTAGCAACTTCATCACATGTATCTTTTTGAATGAATCTTAAGTTGGTCTCTCCTTGTGCCATAGTCTTCATCAATATATATGCTTTAGCAGGCTGCATACCGGCATTCAACAGTGTATTATATACTATTCTATATTATTCACTCAATCCATTGTGAGATTACAGTATATATGTTTTGTTTCATCGGAGCTATACAATTCATTGTTATGTTCACGGTAAAAAATTGTAATATTCCAAATTTGATCCTCACTCTGAGAAAGTTGTTCTTTTTGTAGTTTGTTACTTTTTGATTGAAGATTTGTCGTCCTTTTCACCTTCACAAGACTATCTTCCTATTAAAAATCCTGCATTTTTTTTTTTTTGCTATACACAGTCTTTCCTTTTATGACTCCAAAACACTTTGCACGAACATATTCTAAATATAACGTATATGTTGTAGCTTCATTTGGTACACTTTGACGGGGATAATGTCTATTTTCCATCTCTATAATTGACATTAAATTTTTCTCATTCATTTCAATTCATACTTCATTCTCGTGACTTCATCTAATGGAATATTTAAATCTAAATTCATTTCTGTTGTTGCCTAAAGAAAAATTATTATTATTATTTATAATATTTTATGATATTAAACTACATCTGTTGAGTTAAAAAATAAAGGAAAAAAATCTAATGAAAAAAAAAATATTTTTTTATTAAAAAAATTGGTAAATCAATTAAAAAATTGTGTAAAATTTTCCTAAATATAATATATAATTTCTTTTCACATGCTTAAAATATCTTGATACATAAAATAGTAAATAAAAAATTTCTAATAATAATAAAAATATTATAATTATATAAAATCATGTGTAGTTATTAATTTTTTTTGTCACTATCTCTTGAAATAAAAAGGAAAAAGAAACGTCTGACTGAATTAAATAAATTAAATATTTTTTTATGAAAAAAATATTAAATTAAATAAAAAAATATTTATAAATTACTTAAATATATTGTGTATATATTTCTTCTCATACATTAAAATACATTGATTCATAAAAATAGTAAATAGAAATTTTTTAATAATAAAAAAAATATCATTAATTTTTTTCACATCAAAAGAAAAATAAAATATTTCCAATTAAAATAAATTAAAAAAACTTTTTTCTTTTATGAAAAATTCATTTTATATAAATAAAAATAGCAAATAGAAATTTTTTAATAATAACAAAAATATTACTATAATTATATGAAATCATGTGTAGTTATTAAGTTTTTTTCACTAGTTGAGATAAAAAGAAAAAAAAATATAATTGTAATAAATAAGTAATATGATTTTTAATGAAACATTATTATATCAAATAAAAAATTGTAAAAATTACGTAAATATTATATATATTTTTTTCATAAGTTTAAAGTGTTTTGATATAATAAAACACATAATATTAGAAAGAAATAATTATCTTGTACGTATATATTATAACTATATAAAATCAATAAATTATTTTAAAAAATATATATATATTACATAAAAAGGAATAAAATAAAAGAGAATAAAAACTTACAAAAATTTAAATTTGGATTCTTATGTGTCTAAGATTTATCTTGTATATTACTTTACCAATTCAAATTTGTCTTTGTTATTTTTCCACATCAAAGTTTTATTAGTCTTATAGATCAAAATATATAATGTATTTTAACATTTAATTGAATTTTTTTTAAAAAAAATAAAAATAAAAACTCTTACATTTACAAGAAAAGAAATAAATTATATTGCTAGCTACTGATTGATTTCAAAAACTGGTGAAATGTTTCCCCCCATTTCAAATTTATCTCACAAAAATTGATCCAACAATTATTATTATGTTTTTATTTTTTATTTATTTATTTATTTATTTTTCATATAAGCAAAATGCTACAATTGTCCACAATACATTATTAAGTGATATTGCTAATGACAGTGTTTGTTTGGGGATTTGGATTTTGAGTTGAGATTTGAATTGTAACAGTTTTGTATTTAAATAGTTGTATGATGTGATATAAATAGGTGTTGATGCGATGTTTTGATTGTAAAATTGATTTTTAGTATAATATTAAAAATGAAAAATATGTGTTTGATTTGATATTTTTGGGGAAAAAAAATGAAATGAATAGTGAAAATTAAATCCAATCCCCCGAACAACCCACCTAAAAGCAAATACAATAGTTTTCTATCTCAGATTCTCTCACTTTAAAGCGAAACTTTTTTTTTTTTTTTTTTTTTTTTTTTTTTTTTAAATTTTTTTGTTTTAAGTTTGTAAAAATTCGCACAGATTGGCTTCTTAATTGAGGCCAAACTATCGACCCTCCTTGGACATTGCCCGGTGCAGCAGAGGTGTCGTCCAAGCTTATTTTTCTTTCTTTATTGTTCTCTCTCTTTCATGGTGACCATGAATTGAACAAATTTATGTTTCAATTGATTGAAGAAGAGATCACAAGAGCTGAAGAAAATGAGAGACTATTACTTTTACCATTTTTATTCAATGGCTTGAAAGCGATTTTGATTGTTTGGTGCATTTATTTTGATGAATTTGAAAAAATTTAATTTAAATTTATATGAAAATAATGTTTGACAATGAGTTATTTTAATACCAATTTTACCAAACATCCCATCCTTTCTTTCATTTCTTCCCCTTTACCCCCGTCCACTTCTGCGGGCTTGGTTTCCGAATTGCGAATGGCTGAAGAAGAATTGTGTTTGGAAGGAACCGTGAGGGTGATTGAGGCATCCCTATCTCAAATCAAATGGAGGCTCAAGCACTCTTCCAAGTCTCGACTTCAAGTCGGTCAGTCCCAACTTGTACCAGCTGGGAGAAGCCGAATTTGATACTATTTTAGTTTTCTGATGATTTTACATTGGATAGAAATATCTTTGACTGTTGGGGTTTGATTATTATTATTATTTTTTTAATTTATTTTGGTTATCAATTTGAAACCAAATTCAATTGTGTTTCTTTGGCGATTGATAGATTAAAGATTGAAATAATTCAACTGTTTGTGCAGTTTCCTCAGTTCTTGTTTCGCATTTGTTTCCCTTCTGGATTGATCCCTTTTGTTATATCTGTCTGCAGATATTTTGGCTTTGCTCGCAGGGATGAGGCCCTGCATCATGGTGGATTATGGTGGGATGATGCCTGAATTGGGAGATCATCTTTGTGCATTTCTCAATCATTGCAGAAAGGTCATTCTCCTGTGGTTCAGTTTGTTACATTCATCACTTTGTTATCTTATTCCCTTTAGTTTCATTTTTGTACCTTATTGATTATAATTTGTTGACCTTACTGTGGTGGAGTTTATTGATTTTTGCTTGATTGGTAATATATGTTGCATATCTCAAATTTAAATCCATGAAGTAATATAAGCTAAATTGGGTATAAGAATTTTGTTGCTACCTAATTTTCATGTATACCTGGAGTTCCACTAATCTTCAAGCAGATTAGGGAAAGAATATATTCTTTCTTGCATAAAGCTCCCCTTATTTTCGTTTCATTGAGTCAGTGTGATGTAAAAAAACCTAACAAAAGATGGTGAGAATGATTGGAAAGGAAAAAGAGAACACAGCGAGATGATGAAAGAGTGAAGAGGATAAAATTTAGTCCAAAGCAAAATTTTATTGACAAATCCTAAGGAGATCTTCGAAGGACATCACTAAATAAAAAGGTCACTAGCTACATTACATTTTAGGTTGAGGGTGAGATGAGCAGCCTTTTTATGCTACTAGAGCGCATGTTAACTTCTGTCACAGGAGAGAGCTCTGCAACATTAGCTGTTATGCATCGATGTCTTCATGAAGTTTAACAACCCATAGTTGTCAATAGTGTGCAATAGCAGCGTAGCGTAGCGGAAAGGCAGTCTGCTGCTACGGCCGCTCCGCGATTTCGTGTTTACGCAATAGCGGTGTAGCGGCTTGTAGCGGCACTCTGCTACGTTAAGCTATATCGCGATTGTAGCTTATTGAATTATTTATTAACACGTAAATAATTGAAATCTTACTTTAACCTATAAGATGTATATTTTTTATTATAATATAGACAAAAAAAATATTTATTTTAAATTTTAACTAAATTTTTAGATTCATTCCGAGAAAAGAAACAAATTAGATAGTCAAAAGTTGATTTATATCAAGTATAACCAAAATTTGTTAGATCATTTTGATAGCAATGATGTGATTGGTTCTATTGTTTTGAATGATTCTAATGAGTGGTTAATTAAAAAAGTTGATAATTATAGAGGATAAGTTAGTATTTCACAATGATAATTTGACTAGGGGAGTTATTGATGCTAATAGGTCTGCTATCTACACTAAGATACAAACATCAATGAGAAAGAAAGCTATAGGTACTTCTAACTCTAAAAAGGGAAATGATATTATACAAGGTGACAAACATACAATTGAATAAATAGATGAGAATGAAGAAGAGGAGAAAAAATATACAGACAAAAGTAATTAAGCAGTGAGGATGAGAATGAGGAAAGTAATTAAGCAGTGAGGATGAAAATGAGGAAAAATTTTTTTTATCAGATTTTAAATCTGATTAGCTTTGATATATCTATTACACAATAGTAATCTAATTGTTTTTGCTTATATAACTATCTAATAGTTATGATTATATATATATATTAATCTTTTATTGGTTTGGGTGATAATTATGAAATTAATTTATAGGTTTTTCTTATGTATTTTTGTTATAAGTTTGTATATATAATAATTTTATATATATATATCCTTAAATATTTAAATAGCGGTCATACCGCTATCCGCTATCCCGCTATAGCATTTTAGATATTGACCGCTACACACTGCTATCCGTGATTGACAACTATGTATCAACTATATTTTACTTTAGTGCATGAACCCAGTGACTTTTTCCATTCTTTCTTCAGAAAATCTTTCAGCATCATCTGAATGGTGTTACAAATTTATTTAGACCCACCTGTAAAGAGCACACTTTACTGATAGCTACCTAAGGTACATCCAGATGCAGTTCCTCTTTTTCCACTAAAAAGGAAAAAGAATATTCAGGATGACTACTCTTCAACCTTTAAGATGTGTGCTTTTGCCTTTACGGTAGGTCCTATAATCATTCTTTCAGCATCTTCAAGCATCAGCCAAAGATATAGTTTTGAGCTATACAAAGTACTGAATGGTATGAGTGCATTAACAAAATGAATGCTGTATTTTTGTTATTTTATCTAATGGTCATTGGTAAATTCATTTCTAATTTATCGCATGTTGTTGTAATGCTTACTGTTGTAAACTTTCATTATTCACTTTGTATCGATCTAAATGAATGACGTACATTGAAGATGTCAAGATTGCTGGAAGACCCGTTTATCTTGTCAAACTGTTCTTTTTGCCTACACATTGTATGTCAACCTATAGAAGGTCAATATTCATTGCTAGGATGAACAGTTGTTTTGTGGTGTGAAACAGAATATACGCAGATGATCAAAACAAATGTATTAGCGTTTTTAGTCAACTATTACTTGCGACGCCTTCATTTTCTTCATCTTTTTATCATGGCTTCTTGCAAAAGTATTAGTTTGAGAACTCTGATTTTGTCATTTATATATTTTTTTATGACTGATACACTATATGCAATTTAAACAACTATCAGGAATCTTCAGCCTTTGAGCTTCTGCGTGTTATGGTGATAGATGATATGGTCTACTTGATTCATGTCAAAGCATTTGCAGATTTTGTCAAATCAAGCTTGTGTTTGGAGACTCCGCCGCTCTTTGTGAACCTTGAGCATGATCCTCCAAAGGTTTAGAAAAGAACAAACTTATGACTTCCTTCTTTATTCCCCTTCTCTGATAATATCTCAATTTTGTGATTCCAGATGGTAACAAGTTCAGAAGAAAGTCCTCCATTAATGCAGCTTCTTTTGGCTCAGAAAATGTTTTCCTCAGTTTTCCTTGCAGATAAGATCGGTGGTCACTTGCAAAGACATGGTGCTTACAAGGCCATTTCCCCTACCGATGGACAAGCTGATTCTGTGTTAGTTGATCTCAGTTGCCACCTTAAAGAATGCCAGGTCACAATCCCAACCCTTAACGGGTAACCTTTTCGTCTTACATGGAATAAGATTATAGTCTAATTTAAGTTAATACACTGCCTGATCTAATTTACCAGTGATTGCATACATCTTACAGCTCTTTATAGCTTTTTGGAAGATAAGAAGTTATATTATAGCGAATCTAGCTTGGAATTATAGAGGATATAAAATCAAGTTCAAAAACCAACAACAGATCTGCCTTTAATGCTCTAATTGTGCATGCCTGAAGCACTGAGACTGATTAGAAAGTCTTGAAATGAGCTACTTTGGAGAGACAAACAATACAATCCTTCACATTTGCAGCCTCTAGCAAGATATAAAGTCCTTATCTTTTACCCCTCTAGGGCATCTTGTGAGTTTTGGCCTAGCTTTCGAGCTTTTTATTAAATGAAGGTCCCTAACATATTCCGGGACAATATGTTGGATTTGAGACAGGCTCCACAAGGCAAGTCTTTGAAGTTGTGGAAAGTGCACAATGGTGTCATTTTTAACAACGAGGATTTCTCAGTTGAATGGCTTACTTTTGGTTTTCGACTTACGGTAGGGGATTGGTATCTTTGCCTTCTTGGTCAATAATCTACGGATAAATTCTCAGTCTTTCAGCTACACGTAGGGTTATATCTTTGGCTATGTGGGTGGCTCTGGATATTGGTTAGTGGAAGATAAAGGTGCATAGAGCGACATTTGGGAAGCTGGCATTAGGGGGGTAATTAAAGATCATCAAAGCCTTGTTAAACCTATCGAACGCACTAACAATTTAGGAAGTGAATCCACATAGGCAATATGAAATTGGGTGTAGAAAAATATAAGACTGGTTTCATTTCCAAGTGGCATAGAGGTAAATGAATGTCTATAACCCAACAATCCATAGATTGAATAAACTCTCTAATGAGTAAATCTCCTCTGTCAGCTTCCAAATGAACGAGTTAAATTCTTTTCCTAGATGAAGTGGCCTAGATTCCAGATTTGTCCATAGAAGTTGATCAAGGTCAAGCAAAGTATGGGTTTTATTGATCCTTGTCAATCTTTTGAACTATTTAACAGATGATAATGATAACTCAAAAAACTTTTTAATTAAGTTTATTTGATCAAATCTGATGAGAGATTAGTATACAATAGAACATGTTCAAATTACAATATGCAATTTCATAAAATTTATCAGTACTTTGTGGCAGCTGGGTCCATTCGAGAAATCAAAGAGGCTCTATACATAACGAGATGCATGTACATGATGCCAAAGTCAACATTTGTTGTGTTCTATGTTGAACACTACCAATTATGTCTTTTTCATGAACATTGTAATGTTATCACAGATGGTTGCTGGGCTACCCTGTCATTTATTTGTTCGGAAAGGACTGCATTCATCGTGCTGTGTATAATCTCTCAACGAAGTCTCTTCACATCTATCAGATTTTTGTTGACAGGTACTTTTGCATATCGTGTTGGGTTTTTTTTTTTCATTAATTCACCTTGACCAATTTGCTCTTTTTCACCTCCATTTTCATCTCGCTTCATGCTATTCATTATTTTACCAAATGGAATCACATATAGCTAATTAGTGTTGTTGTAAAGACCATAATTTGTGTACAGAGAAGTATATTTTTTTCTCGACTTTGTCACATCTAAAGTCTTGAAATTCCTTTATTATCAAAACATGTATGTCTTTAGTTTTAAATACTACAAATGTAGCCTGTTCATCTGATGGACAATCTCCAAGTTTGAGAGGTGTAATGAATAATGATGATCTTGTTTGATATCCACATGGCATAGGAGCAACGGAAAAGGATCTCAGAAGGAAGAACTAATGAGGTAAGACTCATAATTGTCTGTATTCAATATGCAGTGCTCTCTGTGACCATTTTAAGAGAATATGAACCTCGTCATCAAATGAATTGCCTTAAGTTAGAAAAAGAAGAGCTTGCACTACATGGCACTTCAAAACATAGGAATTTCAATGATAAAGATTAAAGAAAATATCTTGTTAGGTTTGACTGCCCACTATGACTGCCTGTTAGGTTTGAAATGAAGATTAAGAACCCAAAAATTATTTATTTATTTATTTTCAATTCGGTTTCCTAAATCAAAATAGAAGAGCTTGCAATCTATTTCAGTGTATTTTCTTAGCTCAAATAATCTCCTTCCAACTTTGGTGTTATAATTGTTCCTTTCATCTGCAGAATATAGCATTAGATGTTTGCATTAACGATGCTTTTCTGGGGCTTGTGTTTTTGAACTTTTAGGGTGTGTTTGTTTGAGAGTTTGTATTTTGGGTTTGGGATTTGTACAGTACAAAGTTTAAACTTGAATAGTTATATGAAAATGAAAATTGCATGCTTGATTTGATGTTTGTGGGAGGGAAATTTGAGTGAATAGTAAAAATTTTGTGAAGTTTGAGAAAAGAAAAATATCTTGAATAATTGTTTGGGGGTTTGGATTTTGGATTGGGATTTGAATAGTAAAAATTTTGAATTTGAATAATTGTATGATGCGATATAAATAGGTGTTGATGTGATGTTTTGAATGTAAAATTGATTTTTAGTATAATATAAAAAATGAAAAATAGGTGTTTGATTTGATGTTTTTGGAGGAAAAATTTTGGATGAATAGTAGGATTTTGTCAAAATCCTACAAACGAACACACCCATACTGTTTGAACCTTTGTATGCAATTGAATGTTCTTAAACATTTCATGAGATTGTTGGTGAATTATCATCACAAAGCACTTTTAAGATTGATAAATATTATTGAGTTATGAGCAATAAGCAAAATAACTGATTTTCTTGGAACTTAAACATTTTTTTCTTTCTTAAATGTGTGGATAATTTCATCTGACAGATCAGAAAAGCCAGATTGTTGCCAAGGATATGTGCCTAGACCATAAAGATACCATTTGCCATTGAAGTTAAATTGATTTACTGTTTGCTTATAAAAATTCCATCATTTTTGCAGTTTTACTGTGCCTTATGAGTTGAGCTTGGAAGGAGGCAATGAAACGTGGGCGAGATCATTCTACGCTCTCATGCAGGCTCGGTTGGAGAAGTGCCGACATATCTGGCGATCTGTACACATGGAGGTCATTAGTTCTTATCCACAAGCAATTGCTTTATAACAAGTTTTCAAGTGTCACACTTTTCAGGTAAAAACAAATGTCTTTGATGAATAGTATTCCTTCCGTCCCAAAACATTCTACAATATTTTTTTCTTACGTGCTTCGAACTTACCGCAATATTTTTAAATTTAGAAATAATTAATTACATATATATATAAATATATATTTTACTTTATTTAGAGTCGGCAATAGATCGATTCGTGTCGGGTTGACTATTTTAAATGGGTTAAATTACTCAACCCTAATCCGATCCGTTTATTATCGTGTCGGGTTCGTGTTAATCCGTTTATTATCGTGTCGGGTTCGGGTTGACTTGTGTTGACCCGTATACATAATTAAGTCTAATTTCTTGATTTAAATTAAATAATTTTTTGTTTTGTTGTCGTATTATATTAGTTTTTATTGATTTGAGCTTAAAGTAGGTTCAATTATTTAAAATTGAACTTAGTTTAAATTAATTTATGAAAAAATTATTAAATTATGATTATTTTATATATATAATAAATATATTAATCAATATTAATATGTTATAATCGGGTTGTCATGTTCGAGTTGAGAGTCTCAACCCTAACCCGACCCGTTTATTATCATGTCGTGTTTGTGTGAATCCGTATACATAATCGGATTGAAATCTTTGACCCAAATTCAATTATTTCGTGTAGGGTCGTGTCGGGTCAATTTTTATCAGCTCTAACTTTATCATATCACATCACTCAGATAAACGTAAATAAATATATATTTTTATTTTTAATTATATCACCTAATTTTTAAATTATCTCAAATTATCCTATTTAATACTAGCTACTTAAATTCTAGTGTCAAAGTCAAATGTTGTGAGGTGTTTGAGACGGAGGGAATAGTTTTTTTTTTTTTAAATACAGTTTCGAATTTTTTGCTTGAGAAGTTCATAGAATCCACTCGAGTTTCGGCCGGTTCGTTCTGAGAAGTGTATGAAAAATATATCGGGCGACAAAAATAATTTAATTATTGTGCTTGTTTTATTGTTAATGCAATATTTTAATTGATTTCTAATTAATTTATATTTCATGCATATACTTTTTTTTTTTATTAAATATAATTATTTGATGATAAAATATACAATTGATGAAAACAAATTTATTATAATTATTATATAAAATGTAATTGCTTTTTATACAAATATTTAAAATTAATATATATTGTATTAGTTATTTTATAAAATCAAAATAAAACGTTATAATTTCATATAATCCTTCCCGGATAATATGATTAAAGGGACAAATTATATAAAATGAACCCAAATAAAAAAAAAAAAGTGCACGTATTTTATATGTGACAAAAGAAGTAATATTTAATGTTTTTAATATAGATATAAATATAATTTTTATATATTACTAATATTATAAGGGTGCGATAACATCTTCGTACTAATTTATTCGAATTTAACAAAATATCCAAATTACCCTTTCTTTTCATTTCTTCTTCGAAAAATATTTGTTCAAGTACTTTTGCAATAATTTATTTTAATAGATATTATAGTTAAAAAATATTATAAATATCAATAATTTTTTTGTTTAATATTTATTTGAAGTTTATCTTAAATTTGTAATATTTTTAATCAATGAAATATAAAAATGTAAGAATAAAATATAATATATTCTAAAAACTAATTTATAT
The DNA here is from genome assembly GCF_009805555.1 of Andrographis paniculata. Lineage (NCBI taxonomy): Eukaryota > Viridiplantae > Streptophyta > Magnoliopsida > Lamiales > Acanthaceae > Andrographis > Andrographis paniculata. The sequence goes on along the minus strand of NW_026137583.1, from coordinate 3,103,779 downwards.
ATATAATAAATAATAAAAAAAATTAAGTTATATATTATATATCGTTATGATAATATTATAATTATAATTTAATGTATTATTGTTTTAATTAAGCCATTGTATGATTTTTACATTTTAATATTTGTGTCAAACTTGTGTTCAGGCTAATTATCTGACACTTCCCAATTTCATTTCAAAGTTGCACAATATGAAATATAATTTTTTTTCCAAATCTTCTTCCTGTTCTAAAATTGCAAATGAAATTATACTTACACAATATATGTTTTCTATTTTAAATGAAAAATAAATATTAAATGTAAACAATAATTAATACAACAAATAAAAGGAGTCTTGATTATACTGAATTAAGGCAATTAAGGGAGGGAGGGTGGGTGGGTTCCCTACCTTACGTATACCCTCCCGCCTTAGAAAGCCTTTTAACGGTCCAAAAGTATTTTTCCTTTCTTCCCCGAAAATTCTCACCCGCATTTTCATGGAACTCATTGTTATTATTTCGATTATCTTCTCCAATTACTGTTAGCATTACTTTCAATGCCATGAAATGAGATGCCAATCCATTTGATGAATCCAAATACACATTCAGGAGTTGGGAGGAGGAGACCTTGATAATACATAAATTAAGCTTCCTTTTCTCATGGCCTTACCTTCTCTGTCTTCTCCATCGCCTCTGTCTCCCGCGCGCTTACTATTTACGCCCCTATTCATATCCTTCTTGTTTCTTCATTCATCTGTCGCCGCCGACGATGGCGCATCTACTGCAGGCCAAAGCGGCGCCTGTAGAAACGGTTCCGAATTGGTAAGCTGTTTTATATTGGCAGTAATTGATAATTACAAGTCATCGTCTAGAGAGGGAGGTCGTGTGTGTATATATATATATATATATTTGATTGATTGATTGCTTATTCGGTGATTTTAATCGCAGGCGAAGGTCAAATTGTGGGTAAATGGCGCGGAAGAGACGGCATTAGGCGCATTGCTTGCCAGTTTTGGGCCGGCATTGCCGGAGGAGGAAACCCTAGCTTCAAGACTGCCGGCCGTGATATCCAATTCCGTAACCGGTTGTTTACCCTTGTCTTTAAAGGTCAGTTTTCTTTTTCTTATTTTTTTCTTTTAACTGTACAATCATGTATATTAGAATTGATTTATGCTGAGTAGTGGCTTAATTAAAGAAACAAGACAATCTGAACACAGTAGTATGATTAACAAACCAACAAGACACTTGATTCCAAGTTAATGTTACGAAGAAAAGAATATATTATGAGTGTGTTTATCTGGGATTTTTATTTTTTATTTTTTAATCGTATTTGACCATCATTGTTCCAGAAACAATGATATGATATGCACTCTAAAATGGTCGCACAGAGTATGAGATAACATTTTTAGTCATATAAATTTGAAATCTAAATAGTTTTGTTGATAAAATTTAATAATACTTTTGATCCCATGGCTCTGTCGGCCTGGCCAAGATGCTGATGCATATGGCAATTCATCATATGTTGGATGCGATGTATTGAATAAAAAATGATGTTTGATATGATTTTTCGAAAAGAATTTGGGAGATTGAATGGTAAAAAGCTGGGGAATTAAATCAAAAGTAAACAAGCTTTGTTGATGTTTTCGAAGTCAAAGTAGCTGGTGGATATGATGGTTTGAGCAGAAGAAAATTGATATTGGGTATGATGTTTTTAAAGGAAAATGATAGATTAAATAGTGAGAAATTGAATTGAAACTTCAAGTAAATATTTGATCAACAATAATTGATCCCATATCCAACTAACATTCTTTTATGTAGCCAACAAATTATCAATATTTCATTTTTCAATGCCAATAATATCTCACAATTAGAAAGATTAGATTGATAGAACTGAAAACAGTTTAGTTGTCCTAAATATTTTTAGCACCTTGAGAATATATTCTGAATTTTCTATATCAAAAAATTATGCCGAGAAATGGGTTTTTTCGATTCCTTCTTGTGCTTTCTTTGTGTTCTCTCCTTTTTTTTTTTTTTTAAAAATTTCCTCAATTCTGCACATCATCTACTACTTTTCATGCTGCAATTTATGTATATACTTAAGAGTAGTGTTAAGGAATTAATCCTACATTGTTGTGCAATATGAAGAGAACGAATGTTGTGTGGTGTTGTAGCTTGTAGGTTCTATTGCAGTGGTTGTGCGTGGTGAATGTGACTTTCTAACGAAGGCTAAAGTTGCTCAAGTGGCAGGATCAGCTGGACTCGTAGTTATCAATAATGAGGAAGGTACCTACCTTAATTAATTTCTATTTTCATATATATATAGGAAAAATTAAACATTTAGTACTCTATCCATGACCAAATTTCACTAGTCTCATATTTTTTCTCTCGTTGTATCTTGTTTCTATACCTTAACAAAAATATCTTTTCTAGTCATATGGCCTCTGAAAATTCATGTAAAAAAATTCACCTTGTGTGTGTGTGTAGATGTGTCATTGGAATGACAGAAAGAGCAAGTTTATGCAAGGTATAGGACAAAACTCGGCTAAGGAAATATACTGAACAAGAGTGATAATAGACCATAAGTGCAGGACCAAATTTGCAATTTTCCCTATATGTATCTTCTACGCTGATTTCAGATATGGACTTGCACCATTGTTTGTCATGATGATTCATTTTCTTGGACTAATAATAATTCAGGTCTTGTGGAGATTGGCTGCGGAAGTGGCGACGATTTTGACGTCATAATACCAGTGGTTACAATATCGAAATCAGATGGCGATGAACTGATTAATGCCATTGATGGTGGTAAGAAAGGTAAGCCATGGTTTAGAAAAATCTTGTAAATCATAGGTTGATGGAACATGCATTGCATATAGTTTATGATCTCTGAGTGCAGAAGCATGATTTTGCTGTTGATTATATTGTGTTTAGATGCTATCTTGCCTTTGTTTCAGTGGAGCTTCTGTTGTATTCACCACCTCGCCCTGTCGTAGATTACTCTGTGGTCTTCTTGTGGCTGATGTCTGTTAGTACGGTGCTTTCTGCTTCGCTTTGGTCCGAATTTACCAAATCCGAGCAGCGCATCAACTATAATGACGACTACTCAGATAAGGTGTGACGAGTAAGAACAGGAGAAATTTCAGCTTTTGTCCATACACGCAAATAATCTGGTCTCGAAAGTTTCAGTTTCATCTGATTTTGATCCTCTTTGTTTAAGTGATTGAACCCAAGTTTCAAACAACATATGATTCACATATAGAATTAGGAGCAAATTGTGAACAATTAAAATTTACAAAATTAAATTACGACGGCAAAACAGGACAAAAGTTATAATTAAGAATATATACAAGACAATACGTGGGATTTCTTCTATGTTAGTATTATGTTTGTATCTTTTACTTTGAATATAAGCACTTCGGTAGTTCGGTTCATATGCTTTCATGTTCATTTGTTACATCCATCAGTTAATGATCTTTTAATTTTTTCATCAGCGTCGAGGAAGATTGATGAAGTATGAATATGATTTTTAAGCACACCTTATAATTTTTTTCCCAAACTCTTCCTTGTCTAGTAGAGAATTAAGACTTTATGTATTGTGTGTGCAATCAGGCTCAAATATATTTCATATACATGTTATCATTTTTATAATTTTCAGCTGATTTACCAACTTGATTCAAGATGTTTGTGTGTATAATTTACTACAACATAATCATCGCCATCGCCTGTGTTGTTGTTGTATATGTTTTTAATGTTCTTACCTCTGTATACTTCATTTTGTGATCACTAATTTACAATTTATGCCTTTAAATTAAGCTTCATATTTAATCATACGAAGGAGCACATTTTCTTGTTCCCATGGCAGGATTCTAATCCACCGAAGGAGGAAGAGGAAGAAGTCCTGTATATCAGCACAAAAACAGCTGTACTTTTTGTGATATCAGCGTCCACTTTTCTACTGCTGCTCTACTTCTTTATGTCATCATCGTTCGTCTGGATTCTAATTGTACTCTTCTGCCTTGGAGGTGTTCAGGTAATAATTTACTTATATCCAATATTTTCATGTCATATAAGATGTTTGATCATCTGCCCTATATACACATATATATATATGCTGAACTTATTACTGCATATGTTTTTGTTATTTGGTTACCAGGGAATGCACAATTGCATCGTTTCGATTGTTTCAAGGTACACTTAAAAACGTTTCTTTCAGAAACCTTGGTAGCTGTAAACCTTGTACTAACCTCTTGGTCTTGTCTTGTCTTGAGCAGTAAATGCAGCTGCGGCTGGGGACAAAAGTCGGTGAATCTTCCGGTTGTAGGAGAGTCGTCGATTCTCTCTATAGCTGTCTTTATGTTCTGTCTGCTATTTGCCATTATTTGGGCTGCAACTCGCAAGGCATCCTTCTCTTGGATAGGCCAAGACATTCTTGTAAGCTATTACGTAAAATCGATAGTTCAAAGTCGCAGCATGCATTTCTGAACTATATATAACCAAATATCGACGATTTTAATGGCAGGGTATTTGCATGATGATATCGGTGTTGCAGTTGGCTCGGCTGCCAAACATAAAGGCATGCGTTGACACCATGTCTGTGTTCTTGGTTGTGTTTGTGAAAATATGCTTACGTTTACGTTTATATAACTTGTGATCGGATTAGGTTGCAACAGTACTCCTGTGTTGCGCGTTCTTGTACGACATCTTTTGGGTTTTCCTATCGCCTTTGATATTCCAAGACAGCGTCATGATTTCAGTGAGTAGTAATCTTAATTGCATCTACATTGTTCGATCGAAGTCCTGTCCTAATTATGGAAATGGTGCGATCATAGGTGGCTCGAGGGGATAAAAGCGGTGGCGAATCGATCCCCATGTTGTTGAGGGTTCCCCGGCTTGCTGATCCTTACGGTGGCTCGAACATGATAGGATTCGGGGACATTCTATTCCCGGGCTTGCTCGTTTCGTTTTCTCGGAGGTAATTAAGCTCTCTCTAGTTCATTCTTGGCTCGACTTTATAAAAAGAACATATATAATAAAGATAGACAACATATATCATATAAAACATGACATATTTATAACACATTGTATAGTAATGCATAATATATGCTGTCGTCTATCTTTATTATATATGTTGCATGTTATGTTTTGTGTGGATTCTTTGTTATGTTTTGTGTGGATTCTTTGTTTAATAAATAAATAAGGGTAAACTATTTTTTAGGCTCGTAACTAGAGCCCTTATCATTTTAGTCCCGTAAGTGGAGCTGTTGCAAACTGGTAACATAAGTAAAATTTTTCGCTGTTTTAGTCCTCCGGTGCTAGAGATGCTCGCGTGGCTCACCGGAGGCTACGTGTCCGCCAGGTGTCGCTGATGTGGCGGGACACCCAGTGAACACGTAGCTTCCGGTGAGCTACGCGGGCATCTCCGGAGCTAGAGGACTAAAACAACGAAAAATTTTTACTTATGGAACTAGTTTGCGACATGCACCACTTACGAGACTAAAATGATAAAATGGTCCAGTTACGAAACTAAAAAGACGGGTTATTCAATAAATAAATGTGTTGGAAATATGAATGTATTTTGTGTTTGGGGATGTTTAGATTTGACAAAGCAAATGGTAAGAGAGCTGCGAAGGGGTATTTTCCTTGGTTGATGATTGGCTATGGAACAGGTTAGATCAACCAACGTTCTTGTTCATTATTGAAAATTTTGAAAATTAAAAAATGGAATATATATATATATATATGTATGTATGTATTGCAGGGCTATTCTTGACGTACTTGGGCCTGTATTTGATGAATGGACATGGCCAGCCTGCTCTTCTCTACCTCGTACCATGCACATTAGGTCTGCTTTTGATTTTATATCTTTATTATTATTATGCATAATTGCTTATAATATACTTTTTAGTTTAAAAAAATCAGCATTATATTTGCTGTAATTTAAAAACTATATAAGATTTTCTTATGTTTTAGAAAATATTGTATAGGATTCTTTAAAAATTGCACAAAATTCCATTTTATTTTGTAAAAATATTGCGTAGGATTCTCTTAAAAAAAATAAATTTTGTGCAATATTTTGAAAATACAATAAAGTTTTGTACAAAATTTAAAGGCAAAACTGCTTAGAATTTATCTGTAGTTTGAAAAGTCGAAATGATATTCTCTGTAATTTAAAAATTGTAAACATTGCATAGAATTTTTTAAAAATTGCATGATATTTTTTTATATTTTTGCATAAAATCCCCTGAAAATGGGATCCTGTGCAATGTTAATAATATAATACAAATTGTAAATAATAATAATAATAATAAATTTTTTTAATTTTTATTAATTACTTATTAATTATATTTTTCTAAATTCTCGTGTATATTATCGTTGTTGTTGGTGTTATTATTATGATTATTATTATTATTATTGGAATTCAATAAATGTAAAAACAAAAAATATTAATTGCAGGGCTGTGTGTGGTGTTGGGTTTGAAAAGAAAAGAACTGAAGCTACTTTGGAATAACAAATCTGACTTGGACGAAGCAATGCCTCCCCCTTTCTGACTCAATTAATTAAATTATAATTTTTAATTAATTTACTACTTAATTTCGTTTTCTGAAAATATGTAGTATTAGTTATTGTAAAGTTAGTTAGCGCATGTAAATACGTAATCATTGCTTCACATTCTTTTTAATTAAATCCCCATGTCACTAATACACACTATTATTCATTTTCTATCCATGTACTAATTAAGCCATGTTTCTTTTTATTTAGTTTTGAAAAATTTTGGTTTGGATTTAGTATTAAAATAATGTATGAGGAGATGTTTTATAAGAGAAAAAAAATATTTTTATTTTTTATCGAAAAATACGTGTTAGAAATTTTGGGGAGAAAATAATGAAATTGTCTTATTTATCATCAAAATAAGGAGCATAGGCAATACAAAACAGACTCGATAGACTAAATCTAAGTAATCTAATCTATGAATAAGATCTAGATATAAATCTATTAAATCTAAAACTGAATATCTAAAATATCTCAACATTCCCTCGAACTCAAGTGGTATAACAGAAACCAACTTAAGTTTGATGAGAAATTTGAATATAAACGCAAAAAGAAAACATAAATAAAATTAGCAGTTGACTCTCCACCCATCGGAGCAAAAAACGAGAGGACTCTACACCGGAGTCGAAAACGTGATACTCTCCACCGGAGCAAAAAACGAGATGACTCCACCGGAGCCGAAAAACGAGATGACGCTCCACCGGAGCCGAAAAACGAGATGATGCTCCACCGGAGCCGAAAACAAGATGACTCTCCACCGGAGTCGAAAACCATATGACCACCGGAGCCGAAAACAGACAAATCGCAAACATCGGACAGATCAGATCTCACGCAAGCAACAGACAAACAACGGATAGATGGCAGATCATAGACAGATTTCCGGCAACAAATAAGCAACGAAAGATGGCAGATCGCACGCTGGCAATTGACAGACAACGACAAATGGCAGATCGCACGCAGCAACAGACAACAACGGACATATGGCAAATCGTTTCAGATCACTCGCAGGTAACAGACAAACAGCGAAGATTTCAGATTGCACACAAGCAACAGACAAGCAGCAGACGTATGACAGATCGGAGACGAGACGAGACAGATTTGCAAAAAGACAACTTGCAAAGACATTAACTCAAAACCACAAGACCTCCGGATACAATCTAGGTTGAATGTACCGGAGAAACACGGGTTGATAGACTATATCTACGGCACGAGGAAAATAGGCTCTGATACCATGTTAGAAATTTTGGGGGGAAAATAATGAAATTGTTTTATTTATCATCAAAATAAAGAGCCTATATATAGGCAATACAAAACAAGATCAATAGACTAAAATCTAAGTAATCTAATCTATGAATAAAATTAAATATAGATATAAATTTACTAAATCTAAAATTGAATATCTAAAATATCTCAATAATACGGAATGTATTTTCTATTTTAACTTAGAGACTATGTGGGCCAAGGGAAGATTAATTTATTTGAATTTAATTATAACAAAATTTTAAAAGTAATTTGGAATTAATTCTGTCATTTTAAAAGTACTAAAAAAATTAAAAATAAAAAATAAAAATGAATGTTTATGTGAGAGATAATTATTTATGAAACTCACCAGGCTGAATATTAGGTGCTGAAATTAAATTTACATATTGTTGAATGTTTGAAAATTAATGCTACATATGTGTGTTAATTACATTCCCTTGTCCCAAATATTTGTGGAAGCATTAATATAAATAAGAATTTAAATAAAGTATAATTAAATAAGTAATTAAAAAATATATTAGTAAAATTAGTTATTATATATTAAAAATAACTTTAAATTATGACTATAATATCTAAATAGTTTAATTAAGATTAATAAAATTATAAATTATAAAATTGAAAATGTAATTAAAATTTATAATTATATTTCCAAAATTAATGACTAATTATATGAGATGAATAAAAAATAGAAATAAATTATGTGAAAGGAAAGAGTATTCCCTCAGTCACACTTCTCATGTTCACATTTCTATTTCCTCGTACACTTTAATTTTATTTTAAAAAATTTAATTTATAATTTCTTTTTAAATTTTATTTATACTAATCAATTATTTTAATTTTAATTTATAATTATTTTTATTATAAAATAATTATTTTCACTGATATATTTTTAATTATTTACTGATTATGCCCCTCTTATATTTTCATATCTACAAAAAATAGACAAAATATTCGAGACGAAGAGAATATTATTTAATTGTATAAGTTAAGAATAATTAATTTTTAGTAACACTGATGGGTCAAATCAAGCCACCTATATAATAAAAAATAACACATACTATATACAATATTATATATTTATTAATAACATATACTATATACAATATTATATACTCCTTCCGTCCCATAATAAGATTGCCGTTTACTTTTTGCACGTAGATTTTTTAATATTAGTATTATAGTGGATTGTGGTGAAAAAAACGAAAATACCCCTATTAGTATTGTCTAATATAAAAGTAATCGCATTTGTGTAATATAGTGTAAATTGAAAAGATATTTATTATGTTAGGTATGTAGTACAATTATTAAATTAGGAAATTGTAACCTTATTTTGAGACGGACGAAAATAGAAAATGACAACCTTTCAATGAGACGGGGACGGAGGGAGTATTTATTTGTTAGTATTATAACATAGGGCGCTATGTATGTAGAGGCATATATCGTTTACTATTAATACGATGACTTGATCAAATCTCTTTTATTTATATATAAATATTCAATTTTTCATTGAATATATAAAATTCTTAATGTAGTGATTTTTATTTGAAAAAATAGTTTAAATTTGTATAACAAGAATTTAGTATGTATTATATAAAATCAAATAATTTGTTTTTATTAAGAATTGTGAAAAAAAATTTATAGTGCCCTATATTAATGTAGTTTGTTTGTGGATTTTGGAGTTAATTTGAGGTTTGGAATAATAAATTTTTATGTTGAAATAGTTATGATACAATATTATAAATAAATATTGACGTTATATTTTTAATGTAAAATTAAACTTTAATATGATATAAAAAATAAATATTTTAATATAATATATTTTTTAAAAAAATTAATTAATAGTAAAATTATGTTAAAAACTCACAAACAGAGTTTGTGTAACTTGTTTTCATATTTATCTTCTTGATATAGACTTTACCATCAACTGATCCACATTAGCACGGTGCTAATTTGATCGAGTCAGTATATGTCACATGGGTGACCAGCATATGTTTATACATACATATATTGTGTCATAAAATAGTATATACTGAGTTATAATATAATATATTATATATATATTGTATTACAAATATGCTAAAATATATAAATATATACCGGTCACTCTTATAATATATATTAATCCAGTCAAATCAGCACCATACTGACTCTTGATCGGATCTTTGACCGAATCAACAACTGATCCATGGCCATCAAAATTTGACATGATTAAAGCTCAATTGTTCATGCCACATACGAGACCATTAGGAACAAATTTGCAAATTGAGTCTATTCTAAAAATGAGTCAAAACTAACAACTGCGTCTTTATAAAAAAAATTTATACTCCCTCTGTCTTTAAGGGTCGGATTTACCTTTTGTGTCATTGTATTAACATTAAAAAAATATCCTTATATATGTATAAATTTTTGTACAAATATCTTTCTATTAGTATTATAAGACACTAATAGAAGTATTTTTATAATTTTTTCTTAATTTGCACTACATTTTGATATAATAATTAATATTTAAAGATCAGCACGCAAAAAGTAAATAAAACCCTTAGGGCCGAACAAAAATAGTATCTTTTATTCAAAATATCACATCTAAAAACTATTCACTTGAAAATAAAAATAAAAATTCTCATTTATTTATCGAAGCATAAGGCAACAAGACAACACTAAATCAAATTAAGTTAAAGCGGATTTGGTAGAGGGATAGATTTGTATCGAATCACTGCTGGGAAGGTAAAGGAGTGTCGGAGTTGATCCATGTGTGCGACATGAACGCGTGCCTTTCGCCCTTCACGGCATTAGCACAAGCGTATGATTCGAGCTCTTCCTTCTCCCTTTGGGTCAATTCCACCAACAACGATTCTATGTTCTGGCAAAGATGCTCGATCTTGGTGGTGCCCGGGATGGGACACACATCCCGTCCTTGCATGAGAACCCATGCCAATGCGAGTTGCGCTGCCGTGCATCCCTTCCCCCTCGCCATTTCGCGGATTCTTTCGTAGATTTTCTTGTTGTGCTCGAGATTTTCTTCCTTGAATCTTGGAAACCTCTAAAGGTATCAAAGGAAAAAAAATCCTAATTTTAGCTAAAGACTTGGATTATACAATTTCATGCATGTAGGGAGGGTTTTGGTAATGATCAATGTATAAGTTCGGTTGAGAAGATTGCAGAAATATCTTACATGTATATCACATTATTATTTTTTTCTCGTATTTATCTCGTTGACAAGATATATCCTACATATTTGCAAAATTTCTTATTTCTATCATTTGGCCTTGCGTGACTGCGAGTGGTGTGAACGTCACGCACGGCCAAAGGACAAAAATAACGACTTCTGCAAAAATGATAATGGGGTATACATATGGGATGTTTTTTGCAATTCTTCCAAGTTCGGTTCATTTTGAATTTTATTTTAAGTTTATTTACTATGTGAAGTGTGATTCTTGTAAGAATGTATTCCTTCCGTCCCGATAAATTATCTATGTTAATATATATAAAAGAATTTAGGTAAAATATAATTAAGAAGTAATTAAGAAATGTACTAGTAAAAATAAATATAGATTAAGATTAAGATAACTAAAAATAATTATATTTTTAAAAAACGACATATTATATGTGACAGACGAAAATAAAAAATATAGACAATTTATATAAAAGTGAAGGAGTATATATTTATAAAATTATTACATTCAATCAATGGGAATCAATATTGTGTTGATTTTCCAATCAGCACACGTAAAACAATCATGCATATAACACGGCATTCAACACATACCTTGTAAGATAAAATTATATATTTTTTATTTAAATTTGTTGGCGTGTTGTACGTAAATATATTATGTGTTAGAATCAATGATACTGTGCGCAGTGCGAAACTATATCATATATTGTTAGTTCATGTGATATATTTGTACTATATTATTATAAATAATATATTATTTGTGGTAATATTTTGCAATATCTATTAATGCATGAGGTACTAAAACTTAAAATTCAACACAGTCACAACATTCAATCACACTATTTAAATATATATACACAAATCAGATGTATTCTTAGTATTTTTAAAACTTAAAATTAGGTCATATACATATAATATATATATATATATTGTATAATGATAGTTATTTCATGAACTGATAAATATTTAGAATATAAATTAATTTATTCGACAATATAATTGGTGTTAAAAATTAACCTATTGTGAGCCTATATAACATTGTGTCGATTATATAAACCAATACATGAAGCTTTATTATTGAATAACCACATAAAATATAATCGATGTCTCGTATATCTATGATTATTATCTCATATATAAGTATTTACAAATTGGTTATGCTTTTCATCAGACAAATCAGCATCATGTTGATTTTTCCGGTTAACATACACTATGTAAAATAATTAAACAATACATTTTTTTTATTTAATTCAATTTTTTACGGTAAAATCAATTATAGTATATGTTGTGTTAGAATATATTATATGTTGTCAGTTCATATATTATTGTCTTTATATTATGCTAACATAATTAATTATTTATGTGTTGTTTGTTCTATAATGTGCTATGTCTAACATTATTTCATGTATTGTATAAGACTATGTCAGTTATTTTATGCTAACAATAATTTATAATCATGTGTTGTCTGTTTTTATATGATGCGTGTATGTTCCTATATCGTGTCTTATCGGTTCATGTACTATATATGTATATATTAGGTTAATATAATTTATATATTATATGATGCGTGTATGTTCCTATATCGTGTCTTATCGGTTCATGTACTATATATGTATATATTAGGTTAATATAATTTATATATTATTTCTTTCTATCGTACAAGGCTGAATTTTGTATCTCGTACTATTTTGATGCATTACCTTTCGAAAATCGGTGTGGGATAAATCGCGAATAAAAGTTGGACCGGCTGCAAGAAAACCTCTTCCAAGAGGACTGTAAGGAACAATTCCGATCCCAAGTTGTCTGAATTAAGCAGAAGAAGATGATGACTATGAAGAAAGAATCAAGAAGAAGGATAATCGAAGAACAATAATACAATAATACAATAGATATATCAAATTAATTAACTACATCAATCAAACAATGGATATGTTGATGTTAATAATTAAATCCACCTGCAAGTTGGAAGAATTTGTTGTTCGAATTCTCTGGACCATAAAGACCACTCTGTCTGAACAGCTGTTAATCGATGAACAGCATGAGCCCTTCTGATCGTCGCACCCGATGCCTCCGATAATCCGATGTGCTTTATTTTCCCTTCTTCCACCAATTTCTTTAATTCTCCTATCTATATATTATTATTTGATTTATATATAAACATGCAGTGACGGAACTAGCTTTCAGATTTCGAGGGCAAAATTATTATGTTATTTTTATTTTTTTATTATTTAATTTTAGTTTTATGTTTTGAACCGTTAATTTCCAGACATTTTATTTGAACCGATAAAATAACCTATTTATGTATGAAAACATTATAAGAATTTATTCATCAGTTCGCTACTATTAATTCGACTCCACTTTATTTTATTTTTTATTTTTATTTTTTGACACTATAGTAAAATTATGAAAAATAAATAAATAAATGAAAATTGAAAAAATAGAAGAAAAAAATATACAGTATATGGTAAATTTGTATTAAAATTTAGAATAAAAAATTATATTTTTTTATATAAAATATTTATAATTAAAATTATTATATAATATTATAAATTAAAATAATAATTTAGGAATAAAATAGAGTAGAAATTTTGAATTAGGGGGACAAAATTACATAATTAGATTCAATAAAATTACTTTTACTCTTTGGGTCCTTCCATGTATATATATATATATATATATATAGATGAATGAAATTAAAAAGACATACAAAATTAATAGCAAACAGACCGTGTCTTCAATTGGGACTCGAGTATCGATCCGATGAACGTAATAGAGATCGATGCAATCAATTCCAAGGCGCTGCAAGCTCGACTCGCAAGCAGCCCTTACGTACTTAGGATCTCCTCTGACCTCTAATTTTTCGTCGCCTTTCAAACTCACTCCAAACTTTGTCGCCACTTCGACTTTGTTCCTCCACCCTCCCTTTAATGCCTATACCAGAAAACTTCGTTATATATATAAATATATAATTTTTATTACTATTCAATTCATAAATTTTCTTTTAGAAATATTTTTCATGCAAAAGTAACTACTTTCAACAACTATATATTATTCTAGTGTGAGATTAGATTTGTGATCGTGAAATTATGGGTTCAAACTCCCAACGTTTCTGGGTCTTGTTTGTCATATTTGGCCTATTTTCCACGTTATTTAAAAAAAAATAAAAATTGTGGGTTGCTAAAATGGAATGGGCATTGAATTCAATGTTATATGTTTTAAGTAACTTAGATTTTGCTTTTTACAATAATAAAAGTTTTTAGTGAGTTGATTTTGTATTTTTGGGTGACATGATTTTTTATAAATATTATATAAAGAAAATATAATATATATATATATATACATAATTATCACTTTTGTTCACAAGCGGCTGGAGAACGTAAATGACGACTTTTATATAAATCGCGCTGTATATATTTTTTTACAACAAAATAAATTACAATTTAGTAGAGGTGGAGAATCTTTTTTATAATTTTTCTTATTTTCATATTATTAATCAACAACAATACTAAAAAAAAAATCAATTATATCAAATATATATTTTCTCGAACAAAATAAAATATGACATTAAACATTCAATTTTTTACTGTTTTCAAAATTTTTAAAGGCGCAAAAATCTCTATCTAAACGAACGAGCTGTACTTACTTTGCCGAGGAGAATCTCGTTCGTGTGCGGTCCATAAAAATCGGAAGTGTCAAAAAAGGTGATTCCCAAGTCGATGGCACGGTGAACCAATTTGATCATTTCCATTTGGGGCGGCGGCGGCCCGTAGGTGGCGGACATCCCGACACACCCCAACCCCATCTTCGACACCTCCAACCCCTCCGGCCCCCCGAGCTTCACTCTCGGCACCGCTACCCCCGTCGGGGTCGATGTTGTAGCTGCAACCATTAATTTTGCTTCCATGCAGGCTGGTTTTCTTTGGCTACTATTGCTTAGTTATGAATTAAATTATAATTGGAGGGTGGGTGAGCTATGCTTGTTAGAACAACTATATTTCTTGAGACAAATTGATCTCTATAGCCATCCTTAATTTATATATATATATATGTGTATATATATATATATATGTTAATATGTATTATGAAGATTATTTAAATGTAATAGAGATAAAGCATTCAAGTGAGTAGGTAGGATCATGGACTAGGGGTTTGTTTGTGTAGAACATAAAAAATTGTGTAGATATATTGTCAAATCGAACAAATCTTTATATGAAATTAAAAAAAAAAAGAAAATAAAAATAAATTGAATGACGATGGGAGTAATACTTTTTCTAATCCATAATTTTTGTTCAATTTTATCTTTTGTCACATTTTTTTTAAAAATAATTATACATTTAGATCATATTTTAAATTTTATAACCTGTATTTTTTTTTCTCAATTTTAATTTATAATTATTTGTATTGTATTATACTGTAATCAGTTTTATTAATATATTTTTTAATTAATTACTAATTATATCACTGCTGAAATTTTGTTTATACCGTATACATGCCAAACGATGCAGGGCAGAAGAAGTAACATATTAATTTATTTTTTAATTTTCTCATATTTATACGATTGTTCACTTAATGTTTTTAGATGGAATGATTACTTATAAATATTATTAAAAAATATTTGTTTCAAGTAAGTATCATTTTTATCATTTTCTTTTATCTCATTTCAACGTACTTTTTTCCTACTTATAAATATTATTAAAATATTATTATTTTTTAATCTACTACAAAATCGAAAGATCTCGTTTGATAAAGAAGGAATGGAGTATATAAATTTTCATATATAACATAAAATTTCATCCATCCAAGAATACAAAATTAACAATTTCATTACTTTTACTGGTTTGACTTTTTGGCGACCAGATGGTTATGGTGTATTTGGTTTTGGTCGGAAATTGGAATTTTAGTTGGATTAAGATTTTAAGAAGTGTTTGCGTTGGTATTTGATTATAAATTAGTTTTTTTTCTAATGATGTAGTTGATATTTAGTTAGCTAAAGTAAAATATACTCCATCTGTCCAATTTTTATTGTCCTAAAGTATATTTACACAATTTGTTAGGCGATTGTCTTTTTATTATAAATTGACAAATTTGCCATTAATTGTATGGTAGAGATTAAAAGTAATAAATGAATGAAGGGTAAAAATATAAAATTTGTGTTTAAAAAAAAAATAGGACAATAGTTGTTGGACGTCCCAAATAGAAAAGTAGGACAATAGTTTGTAGACGGAAAGGGAGTATTAAACAATGTGATGTTTTAAATTTAAAAAAATGAATGAATTTAAGTATAATACTCCCTCCGTCCAACTTTTTATTTCCAAATTTCTATTTGTGTCCGTCCTATTTATTTTGTCATTTTTTTAAAAAAAGAATTATATACTTTTAATCTTATTTCAAACAATTTAATTTATAATTTTTTTTAATTTTAAATATATTAATCAGGTATCTTAATCTTAATTTATAATTATTTTTATTATATGATAATTATTTTCACTAATACATTTTTAATTATTTACTGATTATACTCCTCTTAAATTCTCGTGTCTACAGTAAAACGAACAAAATATCCGGAACGGAAGGAGTAATATACTATAATATTTTTTTGGATTATTTTTAATTCTTTTTAAAATAGTATAATTGATATAATTATACATAAATTTAAAATAATTCAAATTAAATAATTTAAAATTCACATGAAATGCAAGTTTGAAAGTGTGATCAAAACATATAAACAAATCGAAAATGTGTCTATTATTATATTAGCTTAATTTTTGAATATAAATTTATCCTATGTAGATAGGGGTAGTTTAATTAATACGTACTCCCAAATCTTTAGTATAGGGCTGCCTACGGCTAGGTTTCAACGGCGGCTTTGGACAAGACCGAGTTACTAAAATTCCAATAAATTGGACAATATCTCTTTATTTTTATTATAAATATAATATATATATATATATACTCCCTTCGTCCGATTCTATCTAAAAATTACATTTATTTTTTATGTGTTAATTTTTTAATATTAATTAATATATTATTTTTGTCCGGCTCTAAATGTCTTATTTTCTTTTTGCATGTTAATCTTTAAATATTTTAATTATTATATAAAAAAACAGTACAAATTAAGAAAAAATTACAAAAATACTTTTATTAGTGTCTTATAATACTAATAGGATATTTTTACAAAAATTTATACAAATATAATACTCACTCCGTCTACCGCCTATCTATTTGTTTACTTTTTGCACGTAGATTTTAGTATATCAGTATTATATTGATATGTGGTATAATTGATATACATAAAGACTATTATACCCTTTAACATTTATGGTATTAAGTAGTGTTATTTGATGGCATTTGTATAATATTATATAAAGGATGATGTAATTTTATATTTTAGTGGAAGATACTTTTACTAAAAAAAAAAAGAAATAGATACATTTGTGATAGACAGACTAAAATGACAAAATGGTTAGATTGGCGGTGGACGGAGGGAGTAATATTTTTAATGTTAAGTACAATGACGCAAAAGATAATTGAGAGGGTATCAAAATGTAGTACACATTAAAAAAAATAAAAGTACAAAAAACTTTTATTAGTGTCTTATAATACTAATATAATAATATTTGTACCAAAAAAATTATATAAATATAAAAATATTTTTAATATTATGTACAATAACACAAAAGATAAATATAGCTGCGCTCAGAGGAGGACGAAAGTAATATTTATTTATTGCTTAAAATTATTTTGTACTATATGTTAAAGTATGCAACAAATATTTTCAATATTATTTTTAAATAAAATAAATATATAAATAATTGATCAATTTTTTATTTCACAGTAACTTAATTTTTATAAATGATGAAATGAAGGACCGATCAATTTTCTTAAATTTTTTTATTGAAAAAAATAATATTTAACATATTTCATTTCCTTTCATTTGTTTATATAATGTTTGTATAATTAGACACATTACTACCAACAAAGTTAGTTTTTGAATGGAGATAACATTTTGCAAATATTTTAATATAATATAAATGAATTTTATATAATAAATAAATAAAACATAATGCATTATTTTATTATATCATTTACATATAAAATTAGAGGTGGACACAATTGTATATTTATATATATATATATTTGGTATTTGAGAATAAGTATTCAAAAGCGTTAACTACATTTGAATTGAAATTTTTTGTTTTAACTGAGTTTTCAGTTAATTAAATATATTTTTATTTATATTTTGATCCAATTAAATATTAAATAATATTTAATAAATAAACAAAAATTTGAATTTAACCTAAAATATTTATTAATTTGGAACCTAACTGAATTGAAATAGCAAATATATTTAAGTATGCAAATATATAAATACAATATTAATGATATTTAATTTCTATAATATAATTACTAATATATAAATTCTTCAATATAGTAATATCAATCGGGGCGTGTTTGATAATTAGTTGATTTAATTAGCTGGTTTGATTAGCTGATTCGATTAGCTGTTTGTATTAAAATGTTTGGTAAAACAACTTTTTGATATTAGCTCTTTATACGTAAAATGACAATTGATAACATTTCTATTTTATTTTTGTTTCTAATATATTCAATTATGTTCTTTTGAGTTTAGAATGTTTAAAATTTTTTATTATTAGTTATTGAAAATTGTAAAAGTGTTATAAAAATATTTATTTTTATTACAGTTAGATTTTAAAAAAAATAGATTTTTATTAAAATATATAAATAATTTTTTTTATTGAAAATGATGTAAAATATAAAATAATAAATTTTTCGTGTATATATTTATTAGGTTAGTTATCAATTAGTTCATTATATTTATAATTTTCAATAAATTTAATTTATTTAATTTATTTTTAGTATTAAAATTTATATAATGTAATTTTAATAAAAAAATAAATTATTAATATTTATATTTTTTATTTTATGTTAATTTTAATAAATTTATATATTTTACAATTAAAATAATTTTTATATAAAAATTAATTATTTTAAATTTATAAAAGTAAAACTATAATATAATAAAATATTCTAATATAATTAATAAATAATTAAAATATATTTATTTGTGTAAAATGTATAATAAATTTTTAAGGGCATATAAGGAATAAAAAAAATTTTACAAAAAAAACTATTTCAAAACGCTGGGTAAGTTAGCTTTTCATAAATTAGCTTTTTGGATCCAAAAAGTTATTCCAAAAAGCTAATTTACCTAAATTAGCTTTTTGACTGGTCAAACAGCTAAAAGTTGTTCAATAAGTTGTTCAATAAGTTGTTCGTAAGTTGTCAAACAGCTAAAAGTTGTTCAATAAGTTAAAAGCTCTTCAAAAAACTATTTGCCAAACACCCCTCAATCTAATTATTTTAACTTACGAAAGAAATAAAAATTTGAAATATACTTGAGCTAAAGAAATAAAAATTTGAAATATACTTGAGCTAAACAAATATTAATCAAATTTATTTTTATTTTTCTATTTAGTCTCACCTATTAAATTTACTTAATACTAATTTTGATAAAGTTAGCAAATTAATATTTAACTATTAATTTTTATTTATCACTTATTTATAACAAATAATACTATTTTATTAAATTCTTTTTTTTTCTTATTTTTAATTAAAATTTTTTCAAAAATACTTTTAATTATCTTTTTATTTTTATTATTTTTTCATAAAATATTCATTTTTTTTTATTTTCGTACTAAACCCAAATATTCTCATTTTATCAAACGGAAGGAGTATAATATTTGTATCTCAGTCAAATTAGTAGAGTGTTTGTTTAGGAGTTTAAATTTTGAAAAATAAAATTTTAAATTTGAATAATTATTTGATGCGATATAAATGAGAGTTTATGTAATATTTTGAATGTAGAACTAATTTTTAATAAAATATAAAAAAATATATATTTAATTTGATGGTAATTTTTTATTTTTTTTGAATAGTTAAAATCGATTTGATATTTCTTACCCCTAAAAATCATAGCTACATGTTGATATCAATATATTTGTTTGATTTTTTTTAGTGGTTTAGATAATTTTTATTCCATCCTTTTTTTTTTCATATTTCTTTTTGAAATAATTTATAAATTAGTAAAATTTATATATTTAGTGATGAAAATTGTATATAAATAAAAAAATCGCAAAAATAAGAGATAATCCAAATAAAAAAAATAATATTTAAAGACATAAGCTCTATTTGTACATATATTTTTTAACTGGGAGATCAGGGTTTGTTCTTCTACCGTTCTTCATAAATATATATTTTCCAAAACAAGTAATATATTACACGGCACTTTTATTTTTATATTATTTTCAAACAAATCTTACTAAACAAACACACCGTGTTGATTTGTTTTAATTGAACTATTGTGCTGATGAGTAATTAGTTATGTAATTATATTACATCATTAATAATGATTTATTTAATGACATAATTAGTTGTTAAATTAAAACATAAGTTCAATTTAGCACCTGATCCACTTCTTATGATTTTTTTTTTGTTTTAATAAAAAGAAATTGTACTATTCATTAATACTTATTTTTAAAAAATATATCACTTTAAATATTTTATATATAAAATATCATATTCAATAATTTAATTTCGGATAAACTATTTTTTTAATCTCATAACTGAATTCTTTTATCATTGTAGTACGTGGAGGATGTATTAAAATAGTCCGTAAGTAGAAAACTTTCGCACATTTAGTTTTCCAGCGGCGGGATGCCTACGTGGCACACCAGAGGACACGTATATGTCAGATAAGCACCACCTTTTGGACACGTGAATAATTTTTCTATTTTAATTTTAATCCCCTGTAAGTAAAAATTTTTTGCACATTTAATTCTAAAAAATATAAAAATTATTCACATATCCGCTAGGTGGCTCTGACCTGGCAGACACCTGTCATCCGGCAAGCCACGCAGACATCTCTGGCTTCGGAGAATTTTATATGCGAAAATGTTTCACTTATAGGACTATTTGAAGATAGTCTTCAAGTACTGGACTAAAATAATAAAAAAGTCCACCTCCAAAACTAAAAAAATAATTTATCCTTTTATTTTTATTATTTTAAAAATTCAAATTTTTATCTAAACAAACCTTACATACTTAATTATATATTTTTTTATATATATCTACAAAAATTTAAACATTGGTCAAATATGTATAAATATAGATATAGGAATAGATACGACTAATTTTTTTTATATATCTACACAAATTTAAACATTGTCTTTCATATTAAATGTATTGTATTATTTTTAACTTTGTTGACCTTTTACTTTGAATCAAACAACTTGCGTTTGTTTGATTACTGACTTGAGATTAGAACATTGATCAATACTAATTCTTCTATACGTTTTTTGTATATCTAACTTAATTTTTTATAAAAAAATATATCGACTAACTAATTTTTTAATTTATTTTCTAAATATATGTATACACTTTTTATTTTATATTAACTAATTTATGTTAACAATGTACAAATATACACATTCTATTCTATGCATTTGTATTATATAAATATCTACTTTTAATGATACTCAATTTGTGTCACTTATATATATTGTCCCAAAGTTTTTTACGGAAGATTAAGAAAAGAAATAGCATTATGCTAATTTAGTGGATTTAATGAGTTTGTTCATTTTATATTTTTAAATGAATGTATTTATTTACGTTAGATATTGAAATTTATGTTGGTAATATAAAAATTAATATTTTTTTGTTAAATTATTGATTTTTTATTAGTAAATAAAGTATATATATTATATATATTGTGTTAATGTATATATATGTATATATATTATTATAGGGTAAACCGTTTTTTAGGTCTCGTATCTGACTCCATTATCATTTTAAGATTTTAAGTGGAATCTGTTTGAAAATTGTCTCGTAAGTAAACAAATTTCGCTAAAAATATCCTTTGGCGTCGGATTCGCCATGCTGGCCTACTAGTACTGACGTGGCTGACATGTCATCGCCACGTAGATTTTTTAAAATTATATATGTTTATATTGACTTTGGTCAACATTGGACCAAATTGTAAAATATAATTTTAAAATTTGATCCAATTGGACCAAAGTGTAAAATTAATGCATGCCTTCAAGATAGACATAGAGACGAATACACTCATTTCCTCTTCCAATCATTCTCGTTTGCCCTAAAACATTCCCATCGCGATTCTTCTCTCAACGAAATTGATGCCGCAGCCGCCCAAGAAGCTGCCGGCGGATGACTTCTTCTCCCCCGCATAAGTAGCTCTACTTCATTTCCTTCAATTTGTTTAGGGTTTAGAGAATCTTCAAAAAATTTTAACAAATCGGGCAAAAAATCGAACTTTCGGAAATTTTCGAGAGGTTTAATAATTCATTCCTTTAGAATCATTCACCCAATCGCCTGGTTTAAAAGTTTTAAAGTTGATTTTTGTTGAGTAAATTGTTTTGTTCGAACATAATAACTTAGGTATTTTAAGTTGTTAGCGAATTTGTATTCTAATTTTGGATTTATTTGTATTTCAGCTCGATGAGACGACGTGGGTGTCCCTCAACCGCTAGGACTAGGTGTGAATATCTACTATGGGGGTAATATATTTCGAACGTCTTCTCATAAGTATGTTGGAGGGTATATGAGAACATTTCAAGATTTTACCGTAGAGGCCATTACCGTGGCAACATTGCATTCTTGTGTTGCTAGTTGTGGACTTGAAAGACAGTCCGAGTATGCATTTTTCATTTTTAATGATGGTCGTTTTGAAGCTGTAATAGACGATGTCAATATTGTTGAATATGTGAGGGAGACAATGGGTTTAGGGCTTGGTCAAAATGTGAGTTTTTTCTTGGGGAATGTTTGATAAAAGACAATGATGAAATGTTGTCAAATGAAGATAGCGACTATGTGGTGGAGAGCAAGAGTGTTGGGGAGGATGATATTTTATTTTCAGAGTATGTTGACTTGATAGATGAGGGAGAGGGTCATGTGGGTAGTTGTGACGAGGTCGGTTGTGTAGTTTGACGGTGGATGGTCAAAAGGGGCCATCTAAAGTCATTGATGATGAGGCGGACATATGTTTATCTGATTTGGATATTGGAGATGATGTTTCAGAAGAGAAAAATAGTGAAATTGTGCATGGTGAGTTAGATGTTTCTCCTGATTGAGGCGATCTGAATGTGAGTGACAACGATGGCGATCACAATGAAGTGGTTGTTGTTGGCAGTGACGAAGAAATGAGAGATTTGATTGCGTATGATGAGGACCGGGCTGGCCCAAGCAAATTCAGCACCTTCCGTAAGGTTGACTTGCTTAGTACGAAATTTGAAATTGGAATGCATTTCAACAATAGGACAAAGTTTAAAGATACTTCAACTTATATGCGGTGGTAAGTAAAAGGCCTATTCGGTTTTCAAAAATAGACAAAGAAGGATGTTATGCTGTTTGTAGGAATGAAAATTGAAAATGAACAATTAATGCTCGTGTGATGAGTGATCGAAGGGCATTTAAAGTCATTCTTTTTCACAGTGAGCACAATTGTGAAGAGAAGTTTAACGTTGCCAATATGAAGACAAAATGGTTTAGTAAGAAATATTGTAAGCTTTTCAAGTCTGATCTGAAACGCAACATGAATGCATTTCGTGTTGACGTGGTTAACGAGTTGAAGGTCAATGTGACGAAGAATATGGCTTACAGAGCCAAGAAGAAAGCGCTACAGGACCTAGAGGGCGTTCCTACCCATCAATATACCCGTTTATGGGATTATGCCAATGCGCTCAGGGGAGCAAATCCGGGTTCAACTGTTTTACTTGGTTGTGAAAGGGATGGGGAGGATTCTATCTTTGATAGGGTGTACATTTTTTTGATGCGTTGAAAAGGGATTTCAAGGTCGGATGTAGACGTTTAATTGGTGTGGATGGTTGTCATATGGATGAGTCATTTTTACAGCTCTTGGGATTGATCCCAACAACTGTATATTCCCCATTGCATATATGGTAGTTGCTAGAGAAACAGTAAAGATCTGGACTTGGTTTTTGACGATCTTGAAAAGGGATTTGGATATAGGAAACCATCATGAGGTGTGTTTTATATGCGACAAGCAAAAGGGACTTGTAAATGCATTAGAGAGTTTATTTCCGGGTATGGAGCATAGAAGTTGTGTACAACAATTACATAACAACTTCATGAAAGCAGGATTTAAGGGATTAGCGCTAAAGAATGGATTGTGGAAAGGTACAAGGGTAGCAACTGTGGGAGAATTCAAGACAGCAATGTTGGAGCTTAAGCAGATTGATAAAAAAAGTTGTGAATGGTTGGAAAATCAGCCGGCAAACGAGTGGAGTAGGTCACATTTTAAGTGTCTTTCGAAGTGTGACTTTCTTGTGAATAACCTGTGTGAGAGTTTCAACAGATGTATTAGCGATGCCAGGGCATATTCTGAGCATGTTGGAATCGATTCGGGAGTACTTGATGGAAAGGCTTCAAGAAAATAGGGATTATGCCCGGAGGCGGTGGACTGATAAAGTCATATGTCCAAGGATTATGAAAGTACTTTATAGAAATCGGGCTAAGGTAGGTGATTGTATCCCATTGAAATCTGATGATACACATTATCAGATTTCCTATTTCGACGGTAGTTAGCACTGTGTGGACTTGTCTGCTCGGAGCTGCATGTGTAGAAGATGGCAGCTGACTGGAATCCCTTGCCAGCATGCCATTTCAGCCATCAACAACCAAGGAGATGATGCGATAAATTATGTTGAGCAAGTATACTATGTTGAAACATATAATCAATTTTACACCTTCTCCATCAAAGCTGTTAGCAGTGAAAAGTTTTGGGAGCCAACCAACTTCGTACCACCTAAGCCACCACCAATAGAAAAAAAAGGCGTTGGTAGACCGAAGAAGCTGAGGAAACGGGAAACTGGAGAAGGCAAGAAAAAGGTTAAGGTAAAAGATAGCACCCAGAGGCTGAAATGGTAGCAACAATCAATAAAATGTGCGACTTGTCGAGAAGTTGGCCACAATGCACATTATTGCCCCCAAAATGTCGATAAACGGATTGTTGAAATTGTGGCTGTTGAGGTGTTCACATTATTTCAGATCTGCTTTCTTAATACTACTAGCTATTAATTTCTAATAATTTTTTTGTTTAGGCCGCAGTGCCACTATGAAAGGGAATACGCAATACATCTGCAAGTTCCATCCAACCGAGGCGTAGTGTAAGTTTCATTTATTTTAGGTTGTTCACATCTCTAATGATTAATTGTGAATTATTTTTTGGTTTTTTTTTAGCTTTGGTTGCAGTCAAACAGTGAGGGGCCACAAGAACAAGTTGTTTCAATATAGTACAGTCGGACAGTTGGTTCGGAGATTCTCACACAAAATTCACAATTAATCCCCACGAAGAATAGTCGGTTACAAGTAAGTTGTTCAATACTCACACAAAATTCACAATCATTCTCCAAATGATTCATTTACCATGTCTAAAAGAGTTACTCATCTAACTTTGTGTACCCTGTGTTGAATAGGATCCTCATAATTTGCCATTTCCTATTCCACGTCATTCAAAACGACCACAACGGAAGAGAAACATCACTCAGGCATTAAGCACATGTCAAGACGACTGCCAACCCACTTTGCAAGATGACTTCCAGCCCATATAAGCAATTCCACAGGTTTGTGTAACACAAGTCCGTTGTCACGTTTCAATTTCATAATTCCTAAGCTAAGTTTAATTACCGTATGCAAGCAGAGTACGCTAAAGGGAAAGGAAATAGTGAAGGTAGCTCCAATAAAGCCTTCACATGGCCCTCCAATGTTTGAACAAGGAAACTTTGGTGGTAAAAAATCAAAGAAGGAGATCCAATTACCACTTTCAGAAATGCCAGCAACTGTACGGGCAATGGAATTGAGATGACTGATTGAGAAGAACGAAAAGTTCCTTGGGGATGACAAACCACGAAGGAGAGGATGACCGAAGAAGAACGTATAATTTTATTTCTAACTATGCGCAAGTTGTGGTTGATGACACATGAATGCATGGTTAAACAATGACTTAATTTTGGGTTTAGTTATGTTCTGCTACAGCTTCAGTTTTGGGTACTGCGTTTTGTGTTGATGCTCACCTTTTTTTGTTTGAAAGTGGGAAGAATCTTTAATATGATATGTTAGGCTAACTTTTTGATGTTCTACAACTTAATTTTTCGTTTTGATGTTGGTATTTGGTATATGAAACATTACTGTTAGGCTAACTTTTTTCTATGTTAATATATCTTTAATTAATGTTTTATTTGGCAGAATCTGCATGCCCCATTTAACAACACCTTCTAAAAAATATGAGGCGTCCAATTTTATTGAATTGTGCAATGTGTGTTTTCTCTGCATTAGCTATACAAATTTAGATACCAAAATTAGCTTAAAATTTTCAGCTCACATAATCAAATCTTAATAAGATACTAACAATACTATCCACAATATAAAACTTCTCAAACAAAAGTCACATTACAATAATTGATATTCATCCAAGCTTCAAATTTTTCTAAAAATCAAAATCACAAAATATCATCATAAGAAAACTTTCTTATGAAACCATGATCATTCAAAACAAACAGTCTTTTCATGGCATTACAATGTATTACAAAGCTAGTTAGACAAACATTCTACTAGAGTAATGCAACATAAAATGGAACAAACAAAGGATAACAACATACAATCCGAGACATAAAATACAAGAAGCCTATTACGTTGCCTCAACAGACTTCTATTTTTTTCATCATATTTGAAGCCAGACCTTCAAAACATAGCCGCAAAACGCCGTAATAAAAAAACAACTACCAACAATGATTCTAAATAACATTTGGTTACGCTGCTTCAACCTCAAGATTTCTGAATCTTTGTCATTTAATTTTCTCAACACGCCAGGAATAATGGCCTTGGCACGTGCACACATTGGGGGATCTTCCCAGGAAAAGTATCCACACCCACCTTTTCCACCTCGTTGAGAATCCAATACAAAGAAACTAAATAACACTCGAACTACATAACTTGAACAAAACTAAATAATTTTTTCATACTTACACGATACTTCCCGCAAGAATTAAACCTGCGTCCTGGATTTTCATTTGTCCATGATGTTCTAACGACACTCCGACGTCCATACAAACACTTAGTGATGCCGGTTGTTGTTGATGAAGTTGACATTCTGGGAAAATTATTGTACACAATTTCACAAACTTGGAATTAAGATAATATAGCACTAATATTAATGAAATTCAAAATTTTTACAAGATACTCAGGTCATGTTCTGAGTACAACGAGAAAATCACTATGATTACCATATAATGACACTTCCGCCATACACAAAATCCAAATATTTATCTTCATCTATCTGCAAGAAATATGTAATTAAAATGAAAATACTAGCCATTTTTTATTTTCGATATCCAAATACATAAGGTAATTTGCTAAATTCGAACAAAACAAAAGAAAATTTGAAAGCTACTCAATTTGGACATAACAAACAACTCAACAACCTAAAGTAAATTACTAAATTCACCTAAATTTGTTATATATGAAAGTTTAAGAAAAACCCACTGGAAACCCAAATATAAAATTCCAACACGAAAATCAACTTTAAAACTTTCAAACCAGGCGATTGGGTGAATGATTCTAAAGGAATGAACTATTAAACCTCTCGAAAACTTCCGAAAGTTTGATTTTTTTCCCGATTTGTTACAAAGTTTTGAAGATTCACTAAACCCTAAACAAATTGAAGGAAGAGAAATAGAGTTACTTACGCGGGGGAGAAGAAGTCATCCGTCGGCAGCTCCTTGAGCGGCGGCAGGGGCGTCGATTTTGTTGAGAGAAGAATCGCGACGGGAATGATCTAGGGCAAGCGAGAATGATTGGAAAATGAAATGGGTGTGTTCGTCTCTGTGTCTATCTTGAAGGCATGAATTAATTTTACACTTTGGTCCAATTGGATCAAATTGTAAAATTATATCTTACAATTTGGTCCAATATTGACCAAAGTCAATATAAACATATTTAATTTTTTTAAAAAAAAAATCATGTGGCGTCACGTGATGATGACATGTCAACCATGCCAACGCCACGTCAGCGCTTGCGGGCCAGAGTGGCAAATCTGGCGCCAGAGGACCTTTTTAACAAAATTTGTTTACTTACGGGACTATTTTTAGACATAGTCCACTTAAAGTCCTAAAATGATAATGGGGTCAGATACGAGACTAAAAAATTAGTTTACCCTATATTATAATTAATAATATTTGTGTGTTTTGTTCAACATCTGCTTTAGTTTTCATAACATTAATTTGATTCGATACAACATTATTTAAATTCTGGATTCGTGCTTCATGTATTCCCACAAGTTATGGTAAACTGTTACTTGGTTCTGTCATAGATACCGGTGTATCTTCTGATGTCCGAATCATTGTCGGCTGCAACGAGGGTGGATGCCAGCGTATCAATTGCCATGTAATTCCTTGCATTCATAGCTTTCGCATCGAGCTCACATATATCCGGCTACAACCTCTGCAACAACGACTCAATTTGAAAAAGCCTCCCATACCCGAATGTATATATGTTTGTATTCACCATATTGTTTCGTAAATGGTTTTCTTTCGATCAAACTCTATAAAAAGTTGTACCTGCATATATAGAGATATATAGAAGAAAATGTTACTTTGATTTTTGCCCTTGTTGTAGCTAGCGATAGGTGAATAAATGAGTAAGGTACTAAGATGTATCGAACAATCGTCGATCTATATTTCTTCTCAACTTTGAATTGAATCCTTTATCGTGGACATCGTATTTTTCTTCTATTTCTTATTCTTCATACTTGTTCATTGATCCGGTGAAATGATCAGAAACTATATATAGTTTGATAACACTTGCTAACCAGAGAATAGATTGTTAGCATATGCATATATATATATGTGTGTGTGTGTGTGTTGTCTTAATATACATTGTATACTTAAGATTAAATGTAGTATGAGCAGCGTAAATTGGTATTAATATTTGCTAAGTTTACTTTGAATGATAGTATTATAATCAATATAGTTATTTAAATAGACTATATAATTATGAGATTAATTAATATAATATTTTGTTAGGAATTTGTTTCATTTAGGATCGATGACTCGGGTTATTCCTGCAACCAAATAATCTCACTAAGAGTGTTAATAGGTTAATACCAATATTCAGAATAATAATAACAAATAAAAATAAGAAAGCAATGCTATTATATAAACGAAATATCTGGAATAATTAGGAAGGCTCAGATCACAGCTTACTTCGTGCCAACTCCAAGCCTTCCAATGAGACAACACTACAAATGGGAGAAATCGAAGGTTTCATCACCAAGGAATCAGTAATCTCACAAAAGGGCAAAAGGAACACAAAGTTTAAGAGGGAGAGGAGAACCGGCAAAACTTCGGCTAGCACAAAGAAAAAACACAAAGCAAAACACAAAGGATTGACGGCACCAAGCGATTGATCTTTCCTTTCGGCTTCCACACCCCAAACCAACAAACCCGGCAATATATTTATAGCCGAATGGAGATAACAGATAAACCCATGAAATTAGGAGCAAAACTTACCTTATCGATGAAGAAATGTAGGACAAGAGTGTATGAATAGCAAAAATCAACAAAATTCCACATTCTTTCTCGCAGGTGAACCAGAGTAAACAAAAAATAGAGGAAGTGAATTCGGGATTGTAACAAATGGATGAGATTTGATTTAAGAATCAAATCGGGTCATAGTATTGGATTGGGTCAAATCGGATCCGGGTTTGGGCTGCTTGGTTGACGTAACATGTGTGTCTTCGTATATTTTTTCCAGGTTGAAAGAATAACCTTAATCAATGTAAGAAATTCGAGAAAAAAATATATAAGATATAGCAAAAATTTGGTACCCAACCTAGTTGATTAAGAACCTCAATAATTTAATCTTGGACCCAAAATCCTAACTATAGAAAATGAATAAATCGATAGGCTTAATTCTTTTGCAAGAATTTAGAAGTCACGAACCAATGAATAATTTCAAAGACCCGATTTGAAAACAATGTGCAATGAATCACTCACTCACACTTTGAAAGTAAACACAATGAAAAACAAAAGTTTTTAAAGGAAGATATATATATTATGACCAAAGTTGAGATGAAAATGAATACAAGAGCCTATATATAGGCCAAAGGGAGGGGGACAAAACACTTACTACCATTAAATTGGCAACACATTCCCATAGAGAACGTATTTTAATATACATAATTGTTACATGTCCCCAAAATCATATTACCAATATCACGATAATGGCAATACATTCTCAAAAGAACATATTTCTAAAATTGTAATTAATGGTAGACAAAAAGTGATGTAAACAATGAGGTCAATCCTATGATGTAAGCAATGACATCACCATATGTGATGTAAACAATGATGTCAATGCTTATGATGTAAACAATGATCTCATCACATGTCTTCAATTATTTTGATTTGTATAACCGTTAAGCTCGAATCGATAGGTCTCCATGCTTCATCTTTGTTTATATTATTCATATCGAGCTTTGAAATTAAGTGATCGGAAATTTTTGGAGAGTTTTTAAAAATATCTTTTAAGATACAAAAAAAAATGATATATGTATAAAATGAAAATATTGTCGTGTGTGTTCGTGTAGTCACTCCAAAAACTTCGTCAAAAATAAAAAATCTCTTTAACCGGTGAGTGTCCGGGTCGAACTCAGGGAATATGATGTGGATTATGACTACACAAGATGATTACACGAAACTTTCATTTGCTTAATGGAAAAGTGATTTTCTAACTGATGTGGATTTTGCCATTCGGCCACAACATTTTTCTTGCATTCATCAAGAATCCTCTAACATGTTCTCTATGCTTGTTGATAAGATCGGAGCTTCTTTTCTTGCCCAAGAAACCAGGATGGAGAAATTGAAGACGATTCAATAAAAAAAATTTTCCGATCACAATCAAGATTTGACATATCATTTGCATTCACACCGTGAATCAGAGTCGCGCCTAGCCCTCCCAACATCGCCGAATTCTCGCTTACATTTTGTTATTTTCTCAATAAATCATGGTGAGTATGCAAAGAAGTTGCGACAATGTTGGTGGCTTTAGTGAAGGCAATGACCAAAGACAGTGAAAATGAAAAATTTCCTTTCCAACCAACAGTATATTATAGATCGACAAATAGTGCTTTATCCACGTCCGTCGTCCCTGAGGATGAAGTTGGCAATCGGCTTTCTTTTTGAATTTCTTGTTCTCAGAAAATTTAAGAATGATTATGATTACGCAAGATGATTACACAAGACTTCCACTTGCTGAATGGAAAAATGATTTTGTGACTGATGTGGATTTTGTCATTCTCTATGCTTCTTGATAAGATCGTAGCTACTTTTCTTGTCTAAGAAACCAGCATGGGGAAAATTGAAGCCGTATCAATGAAATTTGTTTCCGAAGACAATTAAAATTTGACATATCAGTTGCATTTACAGCGTGAATCAGGGTCGTGCCTATGCCTCGCAACATCGCCAAATTCTCACTTGTATTACGATATTTCCTCAATAAATCATGGTGAGTATCTAAAGAAGTTGCGATGATATTGGTGGTTATAGTGAAGGCAATGGTCAAAGGCAGTGAAAAGGAAAAATTTTCTTCCCAACCAACAGTATATCATAGATCGACAATTAGTGCTTTATCCACATCCGCCGTCTCCGTAGACAAAGTTTGTCATCAGCTTTCTTCTTGAAGTTCTTGTTTAGAGCAAACTTAAAAATGATTATGATTAGACAAGATGATTATACAAGACTTCCAATTGCTAAATGGAATCGTGAATTTGTGACTGTTGTGAATTTCGCCATTCGGCCACAACATTTTTCTTGCATTTATCAAGAATCCTCTAACATGTTCTCTATGCTTCTTGATAAGATCGGGGCTGCTTTCCTTGTCCAAGAAACCAGCATGGGAAAAATTAAAGACGATTCGATAAAAAAAATGTTCCGAAGATAATCAAGATTTGACATATCAGTTTCATCCACACCGTGAATCAGAGTCGCGCCTAGGCCTCCCAACATCTCACCAAATTCTCGCTTGCATTTTGTTATTTCCCTCAATAAAACATGGTGAGTATCCAAAGAAGTTGCGACGATGTTAGTGGCTGTAGTGAAGGCAATGGCCAAAGACAGTGAAAATGAAAAATTTCCTTTCCAACCAACAGTATATCATAGATCGACAAATAGTGTTTTATCCACCTCCGTCGTCCCTGTGGATGAAGTTGGCCATCGGCTTTCTTTTTGAATTTCTTGTTCTCAGCAAATTTAAAAATTATTATGATTACGCAAGATGATTACACAAGACTTTCACTTGCTTAATGAAAAAATTATTTTGTGACTAATGTGGATTGATTTTGCCATTCGGCCACAATATTTTTTTTGCATTCATCAAAAAAATCCTCTAACATGTTCTCTATGTTTCTCAATAAGATCGGAGCTTCTTTTTTTGCCCAAGAAATCAGTATGGGAAAAATTGAAGACGATTCGATGAAATTTTTTTCCGAAAACAATCAAGATTTGACATATCAGTTGCATCCACACCGTGAATTCTTACTTCGCGCCTAGGCCTCCCAACATCGCCAAATTCTTACTTGCATTTTGTTATTTTCTCAATAAATCATGATGAGTATCCAAAGAAGTTGCAACGATGTTGATGGCTATATTGAAGGCAATGGCCAAAGACAATGAAAAGGAAAAAATTCATTCTCAACCAACAGTATATCTTAAATTGGCAAATAGTGCTTTATCCACCTCCGTCATCCCTGTGGATGAATTTTTCCATCGACTTTCTTTTTGAAGTTTTTGTTCTCAGCAAACTTAAAAATGATTATGATTACGCAAGATGATTACACAAGACTTTCACTTGCTGAATGGAAGAGTAATTTTGTAACTGATATGGATTTTTCCATTCGGCCACAACATTTTTCTTGCATTCATTAAGAATCCTCTAACATGTTCTCTATGCTTCTTGATAAGATTGGAGCTACTTTTCTTGCCCAAAAAACCAGCATGGGGAAAATTGAAGACGATTCAATGAAATTTTTTTCCGAAAACAATTAAGATTTGACATATCATTTGCATTCACACCGTGAATCAGGGTCGCGCCTAGGCCTCGCAACATCACCAAATTCTCACTTGCATGTCGATATTTCCTCAATAAATCATGGTGAGTATCCAAAGAAGTTGCGATGATGTTGGTGGTTGTAGTGAAGGCAATAGCAAAAGACAGTGAAAAGAAAAAATTTCATTCCCAACCAACACTATATCATAGATCGACAAGTAGTGCTCTATCCACATCCGCCATCCCCGTGGACTAAGTTTGCCATCGGCTTTCTTCTTGAAGTTCTTGTTCTCAGCAAACTTAAAAATGATTATGATTACGCAAGATGATTACACAAGACTTCCACTTGCTGAATGGACGAGAGATTTTGTGACTGATATGGATTTCGTCATTCGGCCACAGCTTTTTTCCTGCATTCATCAACAATTCTCTAACATGTTCCCTATGCTTCTTGATAAGATCGGGGTTGCTTTCTTTGCCCAAGAAACCAGCATAGGGAAAGTTGAAGATGATTCGATGAAAATTTTTTTCCGAAGACAATCAAGATTTGACATATCAGTTGCATCCACACCGTGAATTAGGGTCGCGCCTAGGCCTCCCAACATTGTCAAATTCTCACTTGCATTTCAAAATTTTCTTAATAAATCATGGTGAGTATCAAAAGAAGTTACAATAATGTTGGTGGCTGTAGTGAAGGCAATGGCCAAAAATAGTGAAAAGAAAAAAAACTTTTCCCAACCAACAGTATATCGTAGATCAATAAGTAGTACTTTATCCACCTCTGCCGTCCCCGTGGACGAAGTATGCCATCGGCTTTCTTTTTTAAGTTCTTGTTTTTAGCAAACGTAAAAATGATTATGATTACACAAGATGATAACACAAGAGAAGACATGATGCATATATATGTATATATCTATATTCCAAATGGCCATTTTTTTCTGTGTGTAGACTTGCCCATTGGGTTCCAAATTGCCGGTTCGACCGATTGGTTCTCCGGTTTCCGGCGGTTGCGATTCAAATCGAAACTGACTCAAACCTCAAACCGCCGGTCCGCACAGTCATTTAATCACTAGGGAACAGAGTAGGTTGATAGAAGAGAAGAAAGGGAGAGAATGAAAGAAGTAGGAAGAAATATAAGAATGGGGAAGAAGAAGAAAGAGGAGAGCAAAAACCTGTTGCAGCCTGCGGACAGTAAGGGCGGTGGAAGTGTGGGATGTGGGTTGATTAGGGCAAAAATATAATGTTCGTTAATAAAAGTAATATATTTATAATTTAAATTATTATATCTTATTAATTTTTATAAAAAAATATTAACATTATTAATAAAAGTAAATAATTATTAATAATATAAAATATATAATAATATTGCATTTAGTTTAAACTAGTTATCTAATATTGTAATATATTGATATTCTTATAACGGGCAATTTGAATAAAATTTCTATCTTCATTTTCATATTTCAATTCAGTCCCCATGTAATTTTGTTGCTCTCTGCACTCTCTCTTTTATTAAAATCCTTACCATTAACTCCTTATCACTTTATCATTTCCAATTTTGCCCTCGTCTCAACCTAAAAATTCATTTTATCAATTTCAATTTTCTCTTTCTATTTGTTAGGTTTTTTTTTTTCACGAATAAAGAAAATTTTGTTCAGCGTTATGTTTTATTCTCGCAAAGAAAAAATGATTGTCTACATCGTTCAATTTCGTTCGCACGGAAGAGTGTGATCGATGGTGAATCCGATCAATAGTGCATCTGTGATGGGTTTCGAATTTAAATCTAAAAATTTTAGGTTTATTTCACGCAATAGAGAGACGGGTAAGATTAAGGTTCGATTCCTCAGGTGCGATGTTTTTTTTTTGTGCGATAATTTATTCGGTTGATTAGGATAATGTTGTTAGGGCTCGCAATCGATTTCGATAAGTATTTTACTATTGCTTCAGTGATTGTTATCTTGTTTGAGAATATAGTTGTACTAGTTGCAAAATAAGTTTCATTATAACCACTACAAAAAAAAATAGTATATTTGTAACGGAATTCCGTTCCTAAAGTTCACGTAACTAACATAATTTTATCTCTAATTCCGTTGTTAATATCATTAGTAACGGAAAAAGTGGATTTAGAAATGAAAAAATATCGTTACAAAATTTCTTGTAGTGAACCCTTCGTTAGGACAGTATATATAGAAAAAAGCTTTGTGATGGCAGCTATGATTTCCTGCTAGTATCCATGGATATTTTTACGAATACCTTTACCCAATGTAGTATACCTATAGTTATTAATCTTATACCCATGTTCTCTGATATCGTATGAAGTATTTGTTTGAAAATACCTTGGTTTTGTTGATACATACTATAACTAATTATCTATGAACCTTGGTATTTATTTTATATACTTATATTATGTAATGTTAAAATTTTGCAGCTATGCAGCGGTGTTTGCCGAAAATGATAAACTTGATAATTTTTTTGCTAGAGTTTAAGGTATATGATTCACATTGATGGTCGATAATTGGAAATAATATATTATTTCAGATAGACACTCGAAACTTCTAAAGTAAATTTATGTTGTATTTTTCAGAGCCCATAACGTATATTATCTCCGGCACTTAGTGGGCAATTTCCGAACTCAGGTATGTGTAAAATATGTCATTTATTATTATATGTACTAGAAAGTAATTAAATTTCATATAGGTAATGTGGAGATATACGATGCATAAAAAGAAATTATGGACATCAATTTTCAACGAAACAGATTATGTCCCTATATGGAAGGATTTTGAGCAGCATGTAACATATGTTGTGGAGGCCATGCCACTTGCCCAAAACTTCATTGCACAATTCCAGCGCTAGTGACGGGCAAATTATCTATTCCAAGAGACTTGTTAGGGGATAATAAATAATAATATAACATTTTCGTTGAATAGTTTGGTGCACTCAGCAAGATCATTACATTTTGTTGAGATGTTTGGAATTTTCTTTTGTTTATAAAAGATTGTACATTGAACGTAGATTTGTATATGAGACCACTATTAAATGATTTGAAAATTCAATGAGATTCCCATGTATATTATTGAGCGTACACAACTATTATGTGGGGTTAAATATCAGCCCAAATTAATTCTTCCAAAGTAGAAAACAATGGTATATGAATTCACAACGAAATTACACTACAAATATGTACATGAAATGTGCCATCAATGTTTTCAAAATATTTGGTGAGTACATATCTTCTTAATATACGTCAAATATGTATAAAATAACTTATAAAGTCTATTCATCAATACAAGTACATTCAATCAATTTAGGAGTATGTAACTTAGTGAAATAAATGAACAAATATCATCATTGGGGATATGTTGCATCCACTTAGGGGTCTCTCGATACCCAACCATGATTGTGGCTAGTTTAGATAGCTATGAGTTGAATAGATCATTGCAATTTCGTTGAATATTGGTGTCTATCAACAAATGCTACTGATAACTAAAATTTGTATGTTGTAAATTGGTACAAGTTCACAAAGAATTTATATACGAAAATCAGTGAGTGATGTATATAGAAAAGCGATCAGATATAGTAGATTTTGTGGTTGTAGACCCTGAGTAGTTATCACAATTATTTATACTCTTTTTACTGGTGAGTTTCCAGGTCGAACACAAGGATTTTAAGTCATGAATTTCAAATGGTGAAGATCTTGAAAAAGTGATGAGAATTGCAGGAAAGGATCTGCTTGTGGCGGATCAAAACTTTTAGTCTATTGAAAGCAGTAAATAAAGCGGTAAAATGGGATGAGCAGAAGCGAGCGAAGCGAGGGCGGACTATGAAGTGCCAGCGGTAACCAGGTGATCGGGACATGAGCGGGGCGGAAATCGAGTGAACGGGACATGGATGAACGGCGGTTACCGAGTGAATGGGACATGAGCAGGTGGCATATTATGTTATATATATATGTGTATATAGGTAAGCGACAGAGAGTGAAAGAGATGTGTTGTGTCTGACTTGTGTGTTACTAAATGGATAGATTCCCCTGGATGTAATGAGCAAATGGTGTAAGCGTGCTAATGAAAATATATGTATATTACGGAAACGGTTAGAAAGAGATGATGTAATTATATAAATTGAATGTAAAGAATTCATAACACTGGAATTTGACCTTAAGGGATTTATAACAAGACTTCAATGACACCCAGAATCGAGACATTATAAGAAAGAAACCCTACTGTCACTAGGAATCTATGTGACCTAATAGACCACCGTCTATGCCCCATTAATTATCCTAACTTTTGCCTCATTAGTGGCTTTACCCTTCTATTACCTCTTTTTAATCAAAATTGAATTCAGAACAGTAGTTAAGCATGTCGACAAGGCTCCCGTACTTAACTACATTGAACTACCTTGAGACCACTTTTGGCGCAAAACAAGCCACAGATTAATCAATTCTTCTCATGCTCTAAACCAGTGAAATGAAGTTCTTCAAATTCAAAGTTTATATAAGTATGGATAAAGTGTGGAAGAAATGAGGATGAAGAACTGAATGATATTTCATTAATTACTACTAAAGCTGGAAAGACTAGAACTACAAAGCTGTAATTGAAAACAGTAATCTAATCTAAGAAAACGGTAAAGACTTGGCCAAGGGAGGAGAGGAATCCCTACTCCCTTGGCCATTCATGTGAAGAACTCCCTTACAGGGTTGGAGCTCTTGGAGATAGGAAGACGACTTGACTGCAGTAAGTAATTGCTAAATGTACTCCAAAATCGAAGTTTTTCTACATAGAGATATCTGGCTCTATTTATAGAAGGTGAATTGGGACGGTTGCAAGCAGTTGTTTGGCGGTTCCAACCGCTGGGCAGTTAGGCAGTTGTTGGTAGTTATTCTGTTGAAGTAGTTGTTGGTCATAACTCTCTGGGTACCCGCTTCGCTTGCATTGAATTGTAAAGGCTCATATCTTCCTCATTTGCCGGAGAGCTAGAGGGCATCAGCGCAGCTAGGCTCGCTTGTGCTGGCTGGAAATGAAATGGCTAAACCGCTGCAGTTGGAATACTTAGTCGAAATATGGTGACATTCTGCAACGGTGGGTGTCTGGGCTGTCGCTTGCAAGCGGGAGGGGCTATCGCTTGTGAGCGGTGGAAGCTACCGCTTGCCTCTCGTGCCTTAGTCTTTTTCAGTAGATATTATGGGCGCTTGCGAGCGGAGGAGGCTATCGCTTATGGCGCATGCCTTAGCTTTTCTGGCATCGGACTACCGCTTAAAAAGGGCAAAAAATCGTTAATAATCTCAACAACGAAATCTGGATCATGCCAAGCGATATAGATCAATAATGTATGCCATTCACGAGTTATTATGATGGTTTTTATACAGAAATTCGAGTAATACACATTTTCGTCAAGCTAAGAATATGCTCATATTTGGAGTCATCAGCTACTGAAACAATCAGTGGGATCATTTGTTTATTTATTCAAGGGTGGATGAGAATGTCACGTAGATAGGTTTAACATAACATATGATGTTATGGATTATGGTAAGACATATTGATAAGTTATTGGATAATTAATGAGATACGTTTTGGTCTCCACACTGTTTATTGACTTTGTCTATGTTAACATTTTATGGGCTAGAAAAAACATCATAACGAACAAATATATTAAAAGGTATGAGAAGTAATTATCATACATGAGACATATTAAAACTATTCTTACTATAAGTAAGCATGTCATTAAAGTGTACATCGAATATGTCCATCGGTGCTTTCAGGACAGTATGGTGAGTACACATCTTTTTACTATATGTCAAATATGTATATAATTATTTATAAAGTCTATTCTTGAATAAGAGTACATGCAATTGTGTCAGAAGTATGTCAGTTAGTCAAATGAGGAACACATATCTTCATTAGGAGTATATTGTTCAAATTTAGTAGCTTCTCTGTACTCAACCATGAAATTTTGTGCACCAAGATATATTTTTTATTTTTTTGTGTGCATACCTCTAATTCAAACGATTATACTTATAGAGAATCACACATGTCATATGTGAAATTAGAAATTATGATAATTCTTAATATTTTTTGCAAAATATAACATCAATGACTAACTACTCCAATTTGAAAATCATATTATTCAAACCTCAATTGCTCCCAATTTATACATAAAATTTAACATACAAATATGAAAAAATGATACTAGACAACCCTTCCAAGGTCTCCTAATAAAATCTTTACAATAAATTTTGTTCAACATATTTTGACATCATCGAATTCGGTAGCTCGTCTGCTAGGCGGATAACACGACAGACATTATATATCATTTGTTGTAACTAAAAGTATTTGGATGCATTAACGCACAATAGTAAAACAAACAAAATTGAAATCAACAAAATAGATACATGAACAACAAAAAAAGTGAAAGAGATATCAACAAATACCTTCGAACTTAAAAAAGTCATTCCACATGAGAAATCGGTTGTGGTCACAACTTATGCCAAGGTAGTTTATTTTCGGAAAATTTAGAAAATATTCAAACAATGTGAGTTGTAGATCTTTCAGTTGTTTATCGTTCATCTCAACTTTAAGTTTAGCAATCTTTGTATAAATGAAATGTATAAAAACTCTTGAGGTAATCCATTTGTATTCTTTTTTGAGTTTGTCATCATTTCAAAACAAAAACATGTCTTCATGAGTATACCAAAAAGAAGTACAATTTTATGGCATAACTATGAAGGTAAGTAATCTTTTATTTTAGGCATATAGATTAACAATCAAGGCACACCAAAAACAATGGGAGACATTCGCAAATAATATAAAGAACAAATAAAAATTTTCATTACTTGGTAAAATAGATACATCTATAACCAACATCATGACAGAGGACATCGTCCAACACCTTAATACTTAAAAAATCACCCGACTGAGGCATAAGACAAAGAGATCGGAGCATATCACAAATTTAAAAAAATATACAAAATTAAAATATTGGTTTTAGCAAAAAAAAAAAAAAAAACTTTACTTACTTCTTGGAACTCTATTTTGGAGAGAAAATATTTTTGATATTTTCGAGTAGGCAGTGTATTTTTGTTTTATTTTCTCTTTTCATCTTTGATGCGAATAAGTTCCAGTGCAACGGTGTCTATGATAATTGAGGTGACGTTCAATGGAAACGGGTGAAAGTGGAGGGAAATGATTTTTTAAGAAACAAAGTAATTGGGATCATGAGATTGTTGGTATTCTTTGTTTTTTTAATTTTTTTATTGTATTATTTTTGTAACCGATTGAAGTACATAAATAAAAAAAACTCAAGTACATTACATTGAAATAATATTTGTACAGCGAAATAATTTTAAAGTATGTATATAGAGAACGTAAATTTATAATAAAATCAACCGGAGTATATATAAATTGGTTACACTGACTCCTTATTTCAGGGGCAAATTGGATAGTAGGGACTGCAGTGTAAGTATTATACAAAAGTAGGAGTGTAGTGTCTTCTATTAATCCGAAGGGATTGAACTTAAATATTTATTAGTTGAGACCGATTTAAATAAAGTCACCCTTTTTTATAATTTAATTTAATTATTTACCAAATTTATTATTTTATGTTGTAAAAATCTAATAAATATTATTTATATGATTTTTACATAAATAATAAATAAATAAAATCAAAATTAAAATTAATTCTTTGTGAATAAAATTTAAATTTTAAAAATTAAATTAAAGAAAAAGATATTAAAAATGAATATATATATATATATAAACACATATATAAACCGACAGTTCAAATCGAAACAGTCAATTCAAAAATCGTAAATTAAACTGTTAAATCATAATCAAAACCGTCAAAGTATAACTAAAACCTTCATTCGAATGGTTTCATTTAATCTTTTTACAAATCGAAATCGGTAGTTTGAACCAATTGAGCAAAGTCTAAATACATCCACTCTTAAAATTATTATACATTAAATATTAATATGATAACATATAATGATAATGATGATAGTCTGTAAATTTATTTTTTTTTAAATTTGCACAAATAAATATTTCATCCAACTTTTTGAATAATATCTTTTATTAAAGATACTATATTTAAGGTAATAATATTTAATTAGTTAATAATAATAAGTTATAATATTATTTTTTTTATGTAATAAATATTGTTAATAATTTTTAAAAATATATATAATCAAAAGAAATTTAGAATATATATTTAAATATTTTAAAATTTATATCTTAATAAAATATAATAATGTATGCAATATGAATATCATTTATAGATAATAAAGTTTTAAATAATACTATATATTTATGATTAATATAAATTAATTTTATAAAATATGAAAGTTTTAAATATAGATAAAAATATTTGTACATAGAAAGAGATAAATATTTTGAGTGATATGTTATTTGTTATAAAGTTAATTAAGTTGATGTATATTTGTTAAATATATTTTAATAGTAATTTGATATGATATTTTGTATTTGTATTTGATTGGGACTGGTAAAGAGATATACAAAATACAAGGTTTTATTTTAATAGTATTTTGACATAATATTTTATAGAAAAATAGTGTATTTTTAATAATAATCCTATTGAATAAATAATATTAATTTTAATTTAAAATAACACCCAAACACCATATTAACAATTAAACTGATCAGTAAATAAATAAAAAAATATTTATTTGACAATATATATATATTGATTTCACTAATTTTATCTTTCTCAACTTTGACTTAATACTTTTAGAGATAATTTCTACTACGAGGAGTACTGCTGATTTCGGTGGTCAGACTTAAAGTTTACGTGACTACAAATTCCCTATACTTTTAAAACTGCTGATTTCGGTGGTAGACTTAAAGCTTACGTAACTACGATATTGGAAGATTTGGTATGATTTCGTAAAACCACAAATAATTTTATACAATTTAATATATATATACATATATATATAAAAAGAGAGAGAGAGATATATGTGATGGGTTATGGGAAGAAAACTCTTTTAACTATACAAGGTGAAAATGCAGACAAAGAATGATAACCAAAAAAACCCCAAAACATCAAACACAAGCACAAACCACACTAATGTCAATCACACCTTAGCTTGTAGATTCTACCATGTATCTATATATTTATATATATGTACATTACATCACAACACTACTCCGGCTGCTGAAGATAATCCAACAGCGCGAACTTCACATGCAGCCCAATCCTCCCCCCTTCCGTCACTAGCTTTGCCGCCGTTACCAGCCAGTGTCCCGGGCTGTCATACGGCCCGCGCGCAACCTCACTAGCATCCACGTATTTCAGCAGCTTTGTCGACCGAACAGGGACAGGCGGCCCGTCCGGGTAAACACCCGAGTTCAACGTCGCCGGGAGCTGCTGCTGTTGCTTTGATGCGTCGGCCACGGCTCGTTGCGTGAACGAGAATGTTGTGCTCAGATTCGTGAGGAAGCTCGACTTGCGGGAGGAGTCGGGTGCGGCAGCCCATTCGGTCTTTCGAATGGTGCAGTTCGGAATGTGGGCGAAGAGCAGCCGGAGGTGAAGGACTTTTCTCGGCCATTTGCCCTTCACAATGAGCTGTGCGCCGGTCACAACGAAAACGCCGTTGGAGTTTTCTCCTTGCAGCAGCCAGCTCGGGTCGTGCTTGACTAGAGATGCGCATACTTTTGCATATCCCTTCCATCTCACTGCTTCCAAGAACTGGTTGGAGGATTCGTAGTCATCGGAGCCTCGCCACTGTGGTTTGTGTGTGGTTTGATTTCCGGAGGTGAAGGACATAATGCTCGGCAGACTTGATAGATGCTGCACGTGAATTGCCAACCGGTTGCTCTTCTTCCCTTCCAAATACAAACGGAGACCAATCACGGGTTTTTGATCGCTTGTGACCTGAAATGGTTGCAGATGAGAAATGTAAATCGTGGTGGCTAGTCGTAAAACAAGGCATAATCTTGCCAAATTGAATCGTGAATGCAGTTGAAAATGTAAAAAAGTTTACACAAATTTGACATTCTGACAATGGAATTCCGATACAATAAATGAGGTAAAATGGCAAACTCAATTAAACAAGAAAGAACTTTCTAACAACAACCACAGCCGCAAAGACAAACCAAAACTAAACAATGTAGCACTCAACTGTTCACAAACACATGCATATGCCTAGCAACAAATATACTATCATTCCAAAGTAGTTTTGCCTCTTCACATATATATACACACACAATATTTAAATTTTTATCATCACCCCTACTCCCAATCACATTCGGAAGTCTTCTTGAACATACATTTCATATGTAGTTATTTATTGAAGCAAACTAATAATTATCTTATAATACACATACAGCATATACACATGTATATATATATCTACTCCCTCTGTCCAGAATGTTTACACCACTTTCATTGGATACGGAGACCAAAAA
This sequence comes from Andrographis paniculata, assembly GCF_009805555.1. NCBI lineage: Eukaryota > Viridiplantae > Streptophyta > Magnoliopsida > Lamiales > Acanthaceae > Andrographis > Andrographis paniculata. The sequence goes on along the minus strand of NW_026137583.1, from coordinate 3,060,254 downwards.
AAAATACTACCTCCGTCCCATATAAAGAGTATCATTTGTCTTTTGCGTTATTGTATTTAACATTAAAAATATCCGTATATTTGTATAATTTACTCCACAAATATCATTGTATTTGTATTACGTATTGATATAATAATTAATATTAAAAATTAACACACAAAAAATCCATAGTACTTTCTTATGGGATGGAGGTAGTATTATTTTAATATAAAAGTGAAAGTAGTTAAAAAGTAAAGTTAGGTATTATGAAAATTTTATTAAAAAATCAATTAAAAAGTAGTGGGTAAGTAGAAAAAATAGTGGCAAATTAATTATTATTTGTTAAAGTAGAGTTAATAAAATTGTGAGTGAATAAAATATTTTTTTACTATAAGTGGATTGTGCATAAGTTTAACGGGCAATTAATTATCCCGGATGAAAAGAGTATATATTATGCGAGTATGTGTGTATCTATATTCTCACACCAAATTACATATCTTAAACAGAAAACTAACATAGAATTCGCTTCCAGCATAAATCAAATTTCTACAATCAAATCACTAGTTCATATAAGAGGTAACACTTAAATCAGGAGCAAGATAAAGTTCTTTGTGTGTTCTCATGACTCAAGAATATAAGAGCAGAGATTACCCCATTTAAGATATATAATGCGTACCTGAGATGAACTAACATACATCTTCGGACCTAGGAAGCTAAACTGCAAAGAAGGGAAAGATGTCTTCTTCCTTTGATGCCTTAGGGGCAGCTCACAGAATAAAGGAGCCCAATGGCTTGGAACTTGAAATTCCAAAAAATACGGCAAGTCCTCCAAAGTGGGTTTGTCTGGGTAGAAAAGCATTTTAGTCAAATCTATCAAAAATTGAAGGGGGGAAAAATAATAATAACACCTTTAATCATAGATTTCATAGACAGAGGTATGAGATTCAGGTTAGAGTGTTTGAACGGGACATACATCTTAGGTACAAATTAATGGCATGACTAAGATAGCCACTTCCCGGAATTCCATTCAGTAGAGATGTTATTGGCACAAATTTGAAGAGAACAGCTTCTGGATTGGCCGCCATCGTCTGGAGCCATCTGGAGTGACTTTGTGCAAACACATCACCTCCTCTTTTTGACCAAATAAGTGTAAGTCCCTGGACATTAAATGTATAAAGTGAATATCATATTCACATTTAGAAAACTTTGCAAAACAAGATAAGGAAACTTACATCCTTGCTTGATGTTTCGGTGATGCTGGTAAACTGCATTGTATGTGCCTGTAGCATACGATTAAATACCTCTGGAACCTGCACCCATCAACAATTTTTATTAGTTATAGTGTTAAAAGCTCAAATTAAACATTCTAAAATAACAAAGAGCATCACAAGATATTGTTCGAACTTTATATATTCACCTTCTTTTTGTTATCTTTTGCCATTCTCTCCAATATAGGACTATTAGCATCAGAAAATAGGCAATCTCCAAGTTCCTCCAAATATCCCTTCAGTTCGGCTGGAGGAATTGGAGAAGATGGCCTCTGTTTAACACACAGCAAATCTTGTCCTCCAACTGCCATTCCCACAATTATATGTGTTCCATAGGTCTGGATAAATCTGTTTGAATAGCAAGCTTAAATAAACAAGCAGATGACGAACACAATTTTTTCTTGAGGATATGCTTTTGAGAAGGCAAGTTTTAACCAAAAGTTGCATTGATTAAATGACATGTTGCAATGGATTTAAAGCTAATAAAAATAAGTTGAAAAACCTTTTTCGTGCTTAAATATGATTTATATATAATGATAGACCTTCCTGTAAACTTCAAAATCTAGACATGGTAGGTATTCAATTATTCATATGCCAAGATTTGCTTAAAATCTCATTGTAAGTGCAGGGGTTTGTTAGAGAAATCAACGTATAGTAGAAATAAAAAAAGGATACAACTACCTATGAATGATAAACTTTTTTAGGTATAAGGGTCAACATGCATACACACATACACACACGTACATATAATATAAACTACAAGGTGGCATCATTATGTCCTCGTGAGTTATAAAGTTTCTTTCAAGTTAAGGTGACATTCTACCAAAGGTCATCAATTCCAATTCAGGGGCAATGTTTTAGTTACTCTCAGGATTCCCACCATGCAACCTATGAGATGTAAGTTATTCTAGAAGCGTATTGCTAATACAGTAAGTTTCAAGCCCCCTAGTCGCAATACAACTATTTCTTCAAAGCAAATAGTGCGAAATTGACAACCGAGAGCATATACAGATCTACAAAATTTATAAGTTCTGGATGTACGCAGTTCATTACTTAACCATCATCTAGTTCATTATTTAAGAAATGAAAGTGAAATAAAACAATAATAAAAATAAAAATATCAATTACAAACACTTCCCTTATATATATATTTGCAGAGTTCCTAAATTTCCAGTGTCACAATCATGCTTTCTATAAATGATTAGTAATTAAATTTTGGATAATGAACTCTGACTGTAGAATGCCACAATTAAAGAAGAAAGTCAAATATGCATTTACCTGGACAGTGCAGCCGGATCCCAATGGCGTGGAACTGAACTTTTAACATGGTCATGCAGTACTAATGGTGATGCAGTTAGGTGTAAATAGTACAAAGAGATGAAATAGCCATCAAATGCTAAGTACTTCGCGTCAGCAGCATCGTTTAACCAGGCTCCACTAAGATCAAAAATGGCATTAAGATAGCCTGAAGGAACTTTTCCCTGAATTGATGATTTCTGATTCAGTAGCTCTGACATCTGCCATATATCATTTTCTTAGCAACAAATAATGCATAAAGCTTATACATACTAGATGAAATAAGGAAGTCGACATTCTAGTGATGTTTTTCATTCTTCTTTATCAGATTTCAAAGGCAGTAGGGTGTTAAAATGATGCTGTTTTTAATTTCGTTTTATTCCTTTAATGTCTCATTCCCCTTTAACTGACTACATTAGTCTTGTCGAACATTCAAAAGCTAAGATAACTCAACACAAAAGAATCCACTAGTATCTCATGTTTAGTGATTGACCTTTGCCGTTTCTAACCACCAGTAAAGTCACAATGATCTTAAGATAAAGCATAACGCCATGCAGCCGTGGCAATGGTCCAATCTTGAAGGTGAAGCACGCACGCACACACACACACACGAATAAAAATCCACCAGAATAATTCAAGCACTAAAGAAATTTTCGCAAAAAGATGTCATTTAATCATATGATATAATTACATCAAATTAGAAGTTTTGAAAATCATATGCTCCCAATTTAGCAGAGTATTAAAATTTCAAGATCCCAATTCAAACCACCATTTAATTCATGCTGCTTCGCATTAGGCTCAAGCACAACATGGTGAAGCATCCGCATATGAACAGGCTGCTTCACATTACGCTGCAAAATGGTACAGCAGCAGCTTGGATTATGTTTCTACAAGAGCATGGTAATACTGAGAAATAAACTCCCAATTCAAAGTATTTATGAGTTTATTATGTTGGTTGCATTATGCTGCATCGCTATTAATGCCAAAAATCAACTACCAAAAGTGCACCCTTAACATCGGCATGCTTGCACCATATCTCATGCTTTTACTTAACACTTGAGTTAGCGCCAAGCAAACATGAAGAAGACAAGGAACACAAAAGGCCAAAACAACCAAAGAGGCATACTAGTTAACATCTACGTAAATGAAACCAACTCCAACAAAAAAAAACTACACAGTAACACTCCACACTCTCAGGCTTCTACGCAAAATTCGACATTTCACATCGCCACATTCAATTCATGCTCCGAAAATCAAAAAAAACTACACAGTAACACTCCACACTCCCAGGCTTCTACACAAAATTCGACATTTCACATCGCCACATTCAATTCATGCTCCGAAAATTTTAGATTATACTTGAAAATGGTTCAATTTTTCTGCACAAGGTATAGTTCCATCTCACCAATAAGGCTCTGCATCTTCAATCACCTAACTCCATCGACAACAATTGTTTACAAGCTTCAAATTTCAAAGTACCAACACAGACTGAGAAGAACACTTTAGACTACTTAAAGCACAGCTAGATCCAAATAAATTACCAGCAGATATTTCAGAGGTACCAAATTATGCTGCCCCAAATAGATCAAAGGAACAAAAAGCTACATCTACCTCTTCAAAAATTCCAATTTTGTGAAAACCGACAGCTAATTCATAAACATCGCGCGTGAATTGGAGTGCATCGGAGAAAAATAAACTAAAATACCCATATACCTGATTGAATTGGAGTACATCGGACTTGAACCTAATGTGATCCCCCTTATCGACGCGAATCGATTCCGGCACACCTGGTACAGTGGCGCCTCCGGGGAGCACGACGTCCCGCTTGCGCTGCTCGTCGAAGTGCACCAGCCTGCAGCCATGGGGGCATCTCTTGACGAACTTGAGCCGGAAATCGCTGGCGAGGTCAAAGCCTTGGCCGAGGGCTTCGGTGGCCCGCACCTCAATCGGCTTCTTCTCCGGGTCCTGCAAGGACTCGAACATGGCCGGCGAAGTTAGAAAGAGGAGAAGCACGTGCCGATCGAACGCTGATGGGATGGGGTTTGGTTGGTGATGGGCAAGACTGGAATTCGATCGAATTGAACGATTAGAAAACAACAAATAGGGGAAGCGAAAGAGGGGTTAGTTAGAGAGAGGGGAAAGGGCAGCGAAAGGTGGGCTCTGAACGTTGACCGGAGTTGTCGTGTCGTGTCGTCCGCCGCCACGCACCGCCCGCCTTCTTCCTTGGGTCTGGGCTGGTGCCTGCTATCCTACGCCACCTTCCAGGTGCATTAATCGTTGAAAATTACTGCTACTAATAAGTCTCAAGTGCTGATTGCTGAACTGAAAGTGATTGATGCGAATAGGAATAGGGTTTTTACTTTACCTGTTCGTCGTCTAATGAAGTCCGCGTTTTGCTTACACTTGCACTAACACCTCATGCTTTGTTCCATTAAAGAAATCGGTAATGTAGGTAAGCTTTTAGCCCCGAATGGATCAACCAACCCCCTTCAACATCAAAAGAAAAACCAATAGCACTAAAAAAACAGAAGAGGACTAGTAGTGATTTCTGAGTTTTGTAACTCAATCAAGTGGAAACAAGATAGGCAACATCTTTACTAGCATTTGTTTCCATTATGAACATGATGAAGATAGAAAATTTTTAAAATAAAGGATTGAATTTAAAAAATTTTAAAAGTATAATAATAAATAAATTAAATTAAATTGTGTTTCGTTGGAGTTTTTCCAAATATTTTAGAGTCTTCTTTATTTACTTCTATCTTAAATTTAGTTTTTATATTATTAAAATAATGATTTTGACTTTTTTTTATTTGAATCAATTTTAAGTTTTAAATTTTTAAATAATAATTTTGATTTATTATCAATTAATATAATTCAGATTTATATTTTAATTATTATTTATTTCAAGAAAAATTAATTGATATATTAATTTTTATTTTTTTAATAACGTGGGAATCCGTAATCGCTACCATTAATATACTAGTTCAGTCATATGAATTATTATACAAGTAGATTATTCTTAAAAATTATTTAATAAATTATTCTTTAATAGTATCTATTAATAAAAGATGCATATGTCATTATATTTAATATCATACTCTTATCCACACAAGAAAAATAGAAAAAAATTATGTCAATAATTTAATTAAAATAAATAAATAACTAGCAATTATGTTGTTTTAAATTAATGATTTTTAAATTGAATATTTAAATTTATTTTGAAAAAGTTTGCATATAATAATATACTTGCGTAAAGATATTTGAAAAACAATATAATAATAAAAATTAATGTAAATAATGAATGAGGATAATACTCTCCGATGGAAATCATACGTTACCTTCTAAAAAAAACTTATAATTTTTGAGAATGAGTTTTAATTTTTATATTTTTAGCTGATACAGGTAGTAATAATTATATTTATTAATTTTTATTGAAAAACAATGTTTAAGAATTAAAATTAAACTAATTTAATGAATAAGATACCAAAATTATTATTTTAAAAATAAAGGGACTAAAATTGACATATTAGTAAACAAAATGGACCAAAAATGCATTTTACCTATATTTTTTATTATTTGTTCTTTAAAAAAATATATTAAACTAAGTTTTTTTATTATATGAAAATTTAATTTATATTTAAATATATCATTAATATTTATTTATATCATATTCTTTTGTTCTAACTAATTATATCACAATATCCTGACACAAAGATTAAAAAATAATACTCCCTCCATCAGTTAGAAAGTATACATATTTCTATTTTGGGATGTCCAATTACAAGGTAAATATTTCATTAAATACCTCACTTTTTTCCACAAATATTTTTACTTTACGTCACATCACTACTTTTATATCAAAAAACAAGGACAAAAATATCATTTTACTACTTTTAACTACCCACTATAATTAAAATACTATTATTTCTTAAACACCGCACCAAAAGTAAATGTTTACTTTGTGTGTGGACGGAAAGAATATATTTTAATATAAAAATAAAATATATAAAAAGTAAAATGAATTATTATAAAACATCTATTAAAAAATTAAAAATAAATTAATGAAATAGAAAAAATAGTGTCATATTAATTATTATTCCATCCGTCCCAACTAATTTGTCTGTTTTAGCAGGGCATAACATTTTATGATATAATAATTATAAATTACGATTAAAATGACTAAATAGTTTAATTAAAATAAATAAATTATAAATTTTAAAAAATGATTAAAGTGTATAATTATATTTCTAAAAATAAAATGATAAATGTGAGATAAATCGAAACAGAGAATTGACAAATTATAACAGTAACCGTAATTTTTAAAGTATGAATGAAAAAAATGATAAGTGAATGGAATTACTTACTACAAAAAATTTGAAAATTTCTAACTTTTTATTTACTAAATTATAGTAAAAATTAATTAAATATTTAAAATATTATATTAACCTCTATTCATATCAATTAAATAATTATTAAATTTAAAATTTAAATATAAAATTCAAGCTCACCAAACACTCCTACGACTACTTGTCTTAGTCAACACAAGAGTTCAATTATGATTGTCCACGTGTATGACCTTCACAACAATTATTCATTGTATATAAAAAAAAAGGGCCTTTTAATTTATCTAAATATATATATATACTACTATTTTTATTTTTTTTACATATTTATCATAAATATTAATTATTATATAATAATATAATATAAATTTAAAAAAATAGTAAAAATATTTTTATTAGTGTCTTATAATATTATTATAGTGACATTTTGTGCAAAAAATTATATAAATATAAAAATATTTTTAATGTTAAGTACAATAACACAAAAAGTAAATAATTCTTAGAATAGGAACGAGTGAGTATAATAAAAGTGTGCATTGGACTATAGGTAGCCGGAATTATTGATAAAAATTGAAGTTGCAGTTGTAGCCTATCTCTAACTATTTCAAAAATATATTTTATATATTTTTTTCTGGTGATTTTTCAGATCAAATACTTAAAAAATACGATAATTAATTATTTTTTTATATTATCGATATTTTTTCATATTTAATATAAAAATACTTTAAACTAAAAAAATATATAATACAATGGTCAAATAAAGTTAAATTATTAATTTATTTAAAATATTATTAGTAATATAATTAAATATAAATAAAATTAATTATTATAAATAAATATATGTATTTATAGTAGTATGTTTAAATAAAATATTATATTTTATAAAACTAATAAAATATAATTTAAATATAAATATATATACATTTAATATTAAAAAAAGAAAAAAAATATATGATTTTTTTTTTTGGATGGAATGGTATAATGATAAAATATGAAATATGGGATTTTAAAGTAACGAAGGTACAGTGTTATAAAAAAAAAAAAAAAAATTACTATATTTACAGAATTTTAAAATCTCGTATATTTTAAATTTCATCATCTTTTGCAACCAAACATTGATTAATTAGAATTTTAAAATCCAAATGTTATAGAATCCCACCAAATTTATGAACCAGACAACCTTAAATAATGAAAACATCGAACAAAATTATAAAAAGTACTGCAATTGTTGTGTTTATAGACTGATGTGTGCTTTTTTTAGACGCATCTCTGCTATCAATTTTCTTTCACAGACACAGAATTAATTACTCTATTAAAAGTGTATAGTAAAATTACGAAATTAACTTTATTTACTATTGACTATTAGATATTAAATTTTAAAAAATCTAATGGTATTGATGTTTTAGATATGAGCACCTGATCGAGTAGTATTTTTTATATTCCCTCCGTCCCATAACTAAATATTCATTTGCTTTTTGCACGTAGTTTTAGAAATATTAGTATTATATTTGGATGATGTATGAATAAAGTAAAAATGACTAAAATAACCTTATTAGTACGTGTGATATAAAGGTAATAACATTTGTGTAATATATTGTAAGTTGTAAAGGTATTTGTAATGTTAAGTAGATAGTACAGTTACTAAAAAAGAAATACATACTTGACTAAATAAAAAAATAAATACTTTGTTACGGAAGGGAGGGAGTATTATCAATATAATTCTACATTTTTAATACAAAAAATACACCAATCCAAAAATATAAAATCAACAGGTCCAATTAACATATCAAACTAAAATATTAAACAAACAAGTAAAAAAATTTCACTATTATTTCCACATCTAATTATTGAAATACTATATATATATATTAATAATATTAACTGCCATATATTTACAAAATGTAACCATATTATTCTAGTTTCTATAAATACTGGTAATAAAAATCTTTAAACTTTTTTCAAATGTTCTATATTTATGACCATGCCACAATAATTTCCTAAAATTTTGGTAATTAAATTATTTATTTGGACAATTTTCACCATTACTTTTATTTTCTCTAAAATTTATTTTAATATTTGGAATTATTACAAGTATTTAAAATTTTAATGCCACTTTAATTTTTTAAAAATAAATCAATAAATAATTTGGAATATTCCTGTTCATTTCACCAAAGTTTAGAGGTAAAGCTAGTTATATATTGTTGACAAAATTTATCAAAACAAATTTGCCATTTTATAATTTTAAACAAAATTAAAATACTATTAAAATATATTATTTTCTCTTACAAAAATATCATATTAAAATACTATTTAAACAAAAATTCAAATCACACTTTATTTTAAATCAATTACAAACACAACCAAACAAATATGATCTACTATTTTTGTTTTAATTTTTGTTAAAAAAGAAAATAGTATTTGGATTATAATTGAAAACAATGTATTCATCCAAACAAATAGTAAAAAAATATCTAATAAAAAATCAAATAAAACTCTAAATAAACAAAATATTAGCTCTGTTTAGTTGCAATTTGACATTAATTTAAAATTAATGATTTAAATTTTTGTTTCAACAGTATTTTAATATAATATTTTTATAAAAAATAATATATTTTTATTTAGAATTAAAAAATAAATAATATTAATTTCAATTTAATATAATAATTAAAATAGACTTTAAAATGGAGATAATATGATAAGGTCTTTAGTGGTCAAAGTGAATATATTCTTATTTGGACTTTTAAATAAATATTGTTTTATGCCTTTAGATACTAAACTTAGCTTTTGAATTTGTGTTTCTTAAAAAAATATTCTTTCCGTTTCGGTGCAAAGTTGTCGTTTACTTTTTACACGTAGATTTTAAAATATTAATATCATAATGGGTTGTAGTGAAAAAGACGAAAATATCTCTATTAGTATTGTATAATGTAAAAGAAATGAAATATAGTGTAAGTTGAAAGGATATTTATTATATTAGGTACTTAGTACAACCACTAAATTAGAAAATGATAACCTTGTTTTGAGACGAACGAAAATAGAAAATAGTAATCTTTAAATGGAACGGGAGAATATAATTTATTTTTTTTTCATAAAATATTTTATTGTTTATTATTATTATATCAAACTCAAATCAAAATTTTGACAAATTCATAAAAGAAATATGCCCTTAATAAATCAATAATTTAAAGGCGAATGAAAAATAAAAAATTATAAAATTCTATTCTGATAATTAAATTATAAAATTCTATTTTGATAATTAAATTATATTTACAAAGCATAATATTATTAAGTAAATAATAATACTGTTGAAAGGGAAAGTGAGGAATATATAAAACGTGAGGGAGAGACAGAGACACAGACACAGACAGAACAAACCCTTCAACGTGAGTCTCGGCGCAGACGACGGTCAAAACGAATCGCCGATCAAGCCCGGGAGGGGATATGGCTGAGCCGCCGACGGAAGGGGGAGGAGTCTCCCTCGACGATCTCAAGGAGAGGATGGCCAATTTTGCAAAGGAAAGGGACTGGGATAAATTTCATACGCCGCGAAATGTGCTTCTCGCCATGGTATGTTTTTCTTCCGCCCTGTCTTTTCACCGTCGCTGTTAATAATTATAAATTTCTTCCTGTGTTCTACTTTTTACCTTTGGTTGTTCGATCGGTTTCTGAGTTGGTGTGGATTAATTTGGAGTTGTTCTTCATTTAATTTTAGGTTAAGTGTGATTTGTGAAATTACTTGTTGGTGTTCTTCTTTGTTGACGAAAATTAGGAGATGAACAGATCAAAATTAGTTTGAAAGTGCAATTCTGCAGGGAAATCATGTTTATTATTAGTCTCTGTCATAGCATTCATTCGAATCTTTTCTTTCTCACTCAAACTAAAAAGTGATAGCGACTGAGTACTGTATGTAGTGTCCATTCCAAGTCCATTAAAATTCTGAGACAGGGTCTAACTACTTGTATTTCTTTCAAGTTTGGATTGAATTAAATTTTTCATGTTTTTTACTAAAAAGATATTTGATGTAATATTTAATAAGAATTAAAATGTACATTTAGAAAAATAAAAAAATAAAAAAATTCAAAGTCCAAATAGAAAAAATTATGTAGAAACAAACCATGTTCCGGATAGAAAGAAGGTTTTGTGATTTTGGAATTTTGGAAAAAAATTAAAAGTAATACTCCCTCCGTCCCAAAAGAGTTGTTTTGTTTTTCCATTTTCGTTACATTCTACTTTATACCCACTTTCAATTAAATACTATTATTTTTTAATTTCCGTACCAACTTCCAACAAGAAGACTCTTCTTGGAAGGAGAGAATAAAATATTAGGCTCCTTTTAGATAATAGAGTTTCGGAGTTACTAAAATTTGATAACGGTAAAAAGTTTATTTGGTAAGATATTTTGTCAGAGAAAAGTATTTGATTGATATTTTTAAAAAGTAAATAGTATTAAAATTTTAAAATATATTAACAAAGTCTTACTATTTGATGTGATATTTTGTGAAATAAAAAAATATACTTCCTTTGTCTTTTAAAACAATGTTCGATAGTTTTGTACATAAAAATTAAGAAAGCTAATATTTTAGTATTATTTATATACTTTTTGTAAGGGTAGAACTGTAGTGTTTGTTTACTTTTTGTAAGGTTAGAATTGTAGTTTTACAAGTATTAATGTAAAATTTGAATTAAAGTATAATATACCTAAGAAATATGTAGGATTCATTAGTGATATGTTTAAATTGATGTAAAAATAGTGGGTATAGATTTAAAAAAAAAAAAAAAAAAATTGTACTTTTTTAATAAATATACCATGAACACATGTTTGGTGCTAAAATAATAAAATGGACATATTTTTATAAAATTGACAAAGACTTTCATATGATAACTTTTAAAAAAGTTATTAGAAATAAATAATGCTAAAAGTTCTAAAGTGCATGTGTAAACATAGGGTATGTTCATTTAGAGTGTGTTTGTTTGAGGATTGTATTTTGAGATGGGATTTGAATAGTAAAAATTTTGAATTTGAATAGTTGTACGATGTGACATAAATAAATAGGTGTTTGATGTGATGTTTTGAATGTAAAATTAATTTTTAGTATAATATAAAAAATGAAAAATAAGTGTTTGATTTGATATTTTTTTAGAGAAAAAATGATATGAATAGTGTATTTTTGGGAGAATCCCTCAAACAAACTATTTTCCATAAATATTATTTAAAAAATACAATAAACACATTAACACAATATACTATATTATATATATATATATATTTTATCCACTCATAAAAAAAGTCAATAATTCAACATAAAATATTAATTTTTATATTACCGATACAATTTTTCATACTTAACATAAAACCATCTTTTAAAAGATACATAGTGAACAAACTCATAGTTTAACTCGTACTATGGATTTATTTTGTACCAGTTTCGGACCGCTACATTGCATTCTTTAATTTTATTTTTTTTTAATTGAAAATTAAAGAAGAATTAATTATATAGTATATGTGTACCCCTAATATTCTGTCAACAAGTTTGCCTATAGTATACCTAATTAAACCCTTGTAGATTAAATGTGTGACACATTTAGGGTTAGGTCCCGAGTTCCATCCTGGATGGTGCATGTGTGTTTGAATTGGAGGAAATCTCCCGCGGATATGTGTGTATTTTATATTTTGATATTCTAAAAATAAAAAAAAAAATAAATCATTATCATCAAAGATCAAACCTACTATAGTATGCAGCTAGAGCCAACTTTATAGTAGTTTGGTTGTAATTTGAAATTATCCCGTATAATTTTTATTAAAAACAAATAATTTTTTCTTATAAAATATCATATCAAATTGAAATAAAATAAAGATTAATGGTGAATTTGGTTGCGCGCACACAGGTGGGAGAAGTTGGAGAATTGTGCGACATATTTCAGTGGAAAGGCGAGGTCCCGAAAGGGCTGCCGGGTTGGGAAGAAGAGGAGAAAGTGCACTTGGGCGAGGAGCTCTCGGATGTCCTGCTTTATCTTGTAAGGCTGTCGGATGTATGCGGCGTGGATCTCAACCGAGCTGCTCTGCGCAAGCTGGAGTGCAATGCAGCCAAGTACCCGGTCCATCTCTGCAAGGGCTCGTCGGAAAAGTATCGCGAGATCCATAACGGTAACAGATCTAAGCTCAGCAATGAAGATAGTGGTAGCAATGGTTGATTCATTATGGATGAAGAATGATCATATCAGGTAATAATAAAAATTTGTTGTTTACTTTCACTCTGTTGGTTTGCTGTTTTGTGACTTGTGATATTTAAGAATGGAATAATAATAATAATAATAATAATAATAATAATATTTTTTTGAATGAAATTATGATATATTTGGAGTGTGATTTTGGAATTAGTTTGGAGATTGTCTGAAATGAGAAGAATGAAATATTGCTTGAAATATTGCTTGAATGAGTTTCTGATGTTTCTACAATTCTTTTTCGATGATTTCCGATATATATATATATATTATATTTTCACAAAAATCAATATTTAATATAAAATATTATTTTTTATATTACCGAGCCATTTTCCTGCACCTCACATCAAAATAGAATTTCAAAACAAAACGGTAAACAAACAAACTTTACATTTTAAGTTTTTTAATTTATAATTTTTTAATTTTAATTAGACTAAATTATTTGAATATTAATCTATAATTATTTATATTATAAGATAATTATTTTTATTAATATATTTTTTATTATTTAATAATTATACTTATCATAAATAAATTTTCGTGTCTATAGTAACCTGATAATCCGAACAGTAATAGGGAAAATAAAAAAAATAATAATAAATTAATTATTATTTGTTAAAATAATAATAAAAAAAACATAAACACACAATTGTGAATTGATATAAGTTTAACCCATGAAAAAAAAAAAAAAAATGGCTTAAGAGTTCTTTCACTCGATTAAAAATAATTTCAAATAAGATTTTCAACATATATAATATTTATGACCCAATTGGATATTGGCTGAAGGCCCCGAGGATGAGAACCCGATGAAAGAGGAGGATCGAAAGATGGAAGTTTAGTTGGAATAATTACTCCTTAAATTTTAAGAAGTGGGTTTGTTTATGATTTTTAGGGATATAAATAGGGTAAAAATATACATTGTACTCACTTGCATGAATGATCTAAACAAGACTGTATTCTTTTCTTTTCTTTTCTTTGTAGTTTATCTTGAGTTTAATACTCCCTCCGTCCCAAACAAGGTGCAACATTTACTTTTGGCACGAGTTTTTAGGTGGGTAGTACTAAGTAGAATAATTTAGAAATTAGGTGATGTGATGGAGAAAGAAATATATATTTTATTTTTTTATTTGGATGATGTGAGAGGATAAAGTGGGGGCAGAGATTAAATATAATTAATTATTTCTTATTTTGGAAATATTACCGGGTGCTTGAAACATACAAAAAGGAAATGTTGCAGAGTATTTGAGACGAAGGGAGTAATTTTTATTCAGTTATGTCTTAATTTATTTTTGCCTCTTTTCAATTACAATTTTATGTTTATGTAAGCATTATTTATGTCTCTCATAGATATTATTTAAAACTCATCAAATTAGCGGTTAAGGCTTAAAACCATGCAAAGGTTCGATCAATATAGCCGTCCCAACTACAAGATTTAATCCTGAGTACCTTTCAAAAGGCTCAACCCTTATATCTACTCAAATACAAATAAACCACCCTACAAATGAAAATGAACCACATACAAAACCTTCAAGACACACAGGGATAGCTTGGTGGTATAGATGTTGGACATAAGCTCAGATTAAATATCTAGATCCAACGTTTTAGATTTAATTTCACTAGTTTATGGATTCGGCCTAAACTGTGGGTAGCAAATGTATGTGGGCCAACACATAATATTGTGATTTTAGATTAAACTCTCAATTATAAAATATTATTGGCCCAAATAATAATAATAATAATATGATAGTGATTAATAAAAAATAACAATGATAATTTTTTTTTTACAAAATATCATATAAAAAAATATTTAAATCAAAATTCACATTCACAATTATCTAATAAAGGCATTGAAAATAGTAATAATCTGCATGCTAGACCTTTCTTAGAGATGGATTTGACAAGTAGTTGTGACTTCATTTTTAGAAACGTAAATTGAAAGGTTAATCTTTTTTTTTAATTTTTTCTATTGAAAGAAAAAAAATATATATTTTAAGACATTTCATTTCATTCATTTGTATAACTGTGTTACCAATCAAAATCAATTTTGAAATATATGATATTATATACATACTTTAATTTAATAAAAAAAATCACATAATAAATATCTCTCCGTCCAGTTAGAAAGTATAGAAATATTTTGGGACGTAACATCTCATTTTTTTTTTCCACAAATGCCCTTACTTTACATCACATCGTGACTTTTACACCAAAAGGAAAGGCAAAAATATCATCACATTATAATTAAAATATTATTATTTCTTAAACACCGCGCCAAAGGTAAATGTATATTTTGTATGGAGGGAGGGAGTATAATACAAGATATTTTGTATATTTATAATAAAATGCAAATGAATATTATACTACAATTTACTCTTATTATTATATATGTGTGCATTAATTAACCTAAGTTAATACTCCCTCCGTCCACTTACGAAGTTTACATTTACTTTTGACGCGGTATTTAAAAAATAATAGTATTTTAATTATAGTGAGTAGTTAAAAGTAGTCTAATATCATTTTTGCTCTTTTTTTTTTGTGTAAAAGTAATGATGTAATGTAAAATAAAAGTATATGTGAAAAAAAAAATAGGGTATTTAATGAAATGTTAATTTTGTAATTGGACAATGTGGACCGAGGGCGTATAAAATATCCATAAATTATACATTTATATAGGTTAGCAAGAGTGTAGGATGAAAACGAAAAACACACAATATGATAACTCTGTTCGATTACTATCAAATATGTGAAATGTACATCAATCAATATCACCCTAACCAACTAATCTATATAAGAGGTCTCGGGCTAAGAGTATAAAATTATTATTATTGTTCTATACATGAGCAATCCAATTCAAATGATCAGCATCCTAAGTAAGTGTTGATTGGACTTCACAAACATTTGCTTTTGATTTCTCTATATTTCTGGTCTGCCTATGTTACTATTTAATTTCTTCTCTATCTTCTTTGTTTGTTGAGATTTGAATAAACCAAAATACAAGCGAAACTCTACTAAATCTATCGTCAATTTGTTCAATTTCTTGTTCCAACAAATCTATGAACAAACAAACATCTCTCTTTGTTCACACCTTCTGCCTTCATACCTTCTTATACGAACAAGTAGCAACCTACTGGCAACAAGATTAGCGAGAAATATGAACTGCATAAGCATATTTATAGACGCTTTGTCTCAAAAGATGGTCGAATACAGCTTGTCATTGAACACATATGTACAGGTTGTCATGTCAAGTGGCGAGGCTTTTTCTCGAGTTTTAGTATAAAATTGTTACCGTAAAGTAAGAATTCATCGTCCGATATGTGCTCCTTGCAAACAATGGAAACAGATTCATGGAACACGTTCTAGAACTCGTTGCAGCGCTTTTTTGATTCCGTACTGATCGAGTGATGTTGTCAGTTGTATCTCTTGTACCTGAATCACAAATGTATACTGTGAATGTGAGAGCCAGGAAAAAAGCAGAGGAGAATGTTGGCGTGCGGGGCTTACCTGTCGCCCAGCTCGAGCAAGAAGCGTGTACTGATTGCCTACGGGTAGCGCCTGTAAATTGTGAGAGAACATTGATCGATATTAGCACACAGTATTCTTCTGCAGCAGAAAAAGCCACAAAAGAAAGGAGTGTAGTTTCTTCATACATTTGAAAGCCAAAGCTGCAAATCTTGGGAAACCACTCTTTTCTCGAATCCCTGCCGAGTGATTCTCACATCGTCTATGCTGCATGCATATAATTACGAAGCCAGAAAACAATATTTCAGCCATACATTGTTGTGCGAAGTCAAGATGATCATTTTGAATGTAAAAGGTTTATAAACGCCGTTAATATGGGTTTGCTGGATAATAGTAAGACTAAGACCATTGGGCTCATCTATGTGTGTATATATAGATTCAATCTACTATAGAAGGAAGGGACTTTTGTACATTATAATTCACATGGTATCTGAGCTAGGTTAACAGGTTAGGGTCTAGGATTGGACCAATTACACTTAAAGTTTAATAAAGAGGATAGTGGATATGTTCATGAACCTATCTATAAAGAATCAATGTATCTTACCCATCTTCCTTCAACAGCTCTTCTATAATTATTTCAAGCCCAGTAAGTGGTTCTATTGTAGCTTGTCCGCTTGAATTTATGGCATCAGGATCTGTCAAGTCATCCTGTGAAGCACAAGAATAATAAGATTGCATTCTGTGCTCAACACAGAAAGTATCTTAGCAAAGAACTAATGGTACCAGACCTGAGGAATGACTTTTTCTATAGTTTCTAACAGAGGGTCTTCCTCCAATTGCTTTATGGACAGTGTGATCCTCGACTTTTCCCTGCAAAAATTACCAATACCGCTGAAAATAAATACTGTAGAAGAATAATATTGAAATTCCATACATCACATGACTACAATTTCACTGAATAGGCAATTTAGAAGAAGTAAAATATCTCGTCCCGTGGCTATAAATTTGCCAGCCATATAATGGATTAGTCCTGATAAATATTCTTAGAACAATATTTATGAAGACAGCTACTGCAGATGGATACTGAAGCATCAATGCAAAGAAGTATACTTGGAAGAACATGGTGTATGAAACTAAATCACTCATTTTTTTAATTTAATTGAGTTCTTATAGCACTATATATTTTATTGTTCACAGCTATATGCATGCAATTATGCACATTAGTCAAACAAAAATCACGTCACATTAATGTCCTTGAAAAATCACCTGTCTATGTTAACAATTTTGACTCTGACTTCATCACCCTCAGCTAGGACATCTCTCACATCCTGCACTAAATCCCATGACACTTCTGAAACATGCACTAATCCAGTGAGATGGTACAAACCTGTCATGATTGAATGCTAAGATGAACGTAAGACAGACAGCAGCATTACAAATTGAAATGATCAAAGAAATTAAAGAACACATACCATCTGGGAAACGCAGATGAATAAAGGCACCATAATCCTCTACAGATCCGACCCTTGCTTCAAAAATGTCGCCAACGTTTAGTTGAGGAGAAAACTTCAACCAGTTAGCTTCCTTCTCTGAAAATATCAATTTTCTGCTCTCCTCATCAGCTTGGATAACCTAAGAGAGGTGTGAAGGTTGTTTCATGTAAATAGTTTCAAGATAGCTCTATGAAAATAGAAAGCATAGCATGATTTTCAGTAGCACTAAGTTTAACAAGTGTACATCAATGCTCTGCAATTATTATATTCACTCGACTTCATTCAGCAAGCGACATACAGACAAGTTGTTTCTTTTACAAGTCTTATAAGCCAAAAGATGGATGAACAGTAAAACTTTGATAGAAAAGATGGATGAACAGAGAAGAAACTGGCTGTGCACACTCCCACCCACCAAGGTTTCTTTCATGAATTTGAATTCACTTGTCTCCCTATCCATGTACCAAGCTCACTGGAAATGATACAGTTCTAGGAGCCCTACCCTTTACAGCCTTGATTATTCCTCTATCATAATACTCCATTTGAGGTTTTTTAATAGATGTCATCATCCTTCAAGGAGCTCATTCAACTCAGAGATGACATTAACAAGTTAATTATTGGAACAATCCTCAGAACATGGCAGAAATCCACAGCTTTTAGACTGTCTACTTGGTTGGGTATATGACAAGGGACTCCGCATGCTTTCTTTTCAAATGCTTAGATAAGAGGCACCCCCACCCCCCATCTTTCTTTAGGAAGAATTATTCTCATATAGCTTTTCGGAGTTTCTCTCCAGAAACAATCTTGAATTGGTTCTCTTTAATGTCCATAAGTTTGGTCAGGTATCAATATTCAGCATCCTGATGCTGATCAGATGCATAGTAGTTGTGCTCATGTAGAAAACTGCCCCCAAGATGTAGATTGCAAGGATCAAATTGGATCATCATAAAATCTGTCTGAGTTTAACCTCAGCACTTTATTTTCCAGTTGTGTGATCAATTGTGTCCCATTTTTATATCAAACAAACCTACAACAACATGAACAATTACCCTACCTTATTTTGAATCCAACAACTAAACCTCTCTTTAACCCTTCTATATTGTAGAAACCATTAAGAAAGTTGATATCATTATAACATATAATCAAGTTCAAAAGCACCTATAATATTTTTATGGAAACCTCATGTGAAATAAAAAGTTTAAGAATTAAAAAAATGTGCAAGTGTTCTAAAACTGGACAGACTGAGCCTTCTATAAATGCCCAGAATAGAAGCATACAAAGCATAAGGAGCACAACAGCACGCAATTAATTATAGTATCCAGTGTTGTTGGAACTCTATAAATTGAACATTTGAAACCATATTTAGCACCAAGAAATACAGGAGGGACAAGAACACACCTTCACAGAAATGGTAGAACCAACTAAAGCTCTTGCAGTCTGTTGGATGCTTTTGTTAGGCTCTGCAACATGAATTAAAATTAAAGAAAAAAAATCATTTCACGTTGAACAATAAACATACGACTGATCACAATACAGACAAGAATCCTAAATCTATGACCATATGGTTGAGAAAAAGATTAGCACACAGCATCTCATGGGATTTAATAAAATAAATACTGCCCTAACAAAAAAAAGGGCCTTCATAGGTGTGTTAGTGAGTGAATTGTATACAAATTGCTCTAGAAATGAATGAAAACTTTCTTAAATCCTATTTACTCTGGGAATGCCTAAATAAATAGGATGTGATCTCATGACTAAATACTAACTTAAAAATAGGAAACTACTAACCTAGAGGCAAGGGTATTATTATGAATTTAAGAAAGTTTTCATTTATTTCTAGAGCAATTTGCATACAATTAACTCACCTAAACACCTATGAAGGTCCAGTTTTTGGTTGGACAGAATTTATTTGCTATACGCTAAACTTTTTCTCAACTATATATGGTCATAGGATTTTGACATCAGCAATATTGATATAATAAAAGTCAAGTAGTAGATAAATACTATAAGACTCGGACTATAATCAAACATAAAACTACACTAATCACAATTCCTTCCAAGCATCTTACATAAATTAAATGCTTTCCCTAAAAATAAAGTTGGAGGTTAAATGTTAATCATGGGAAGCTTGTTTCAAATATGGTCCATCCGAGTTCCATTAAGGACTTCTCAAGACACTTTCTAGTTATTCTCTACTCTTCAAATAATTTGTAAAACCAACTATGCCAAACCTTTTCAACATTAGCAAGAAAATTTTCAAAGTGCTTCCTTCCCTTTAAAAACACAAAATTAGAGTCAATATCAAACCACTCAGATTATCACACCTAGATAGAGCTGATGCTTTATGGTAAATCTTGTGTAAAGCTATTATATCCACATTACTTCTCAAAGAAGTAGTGTCATAGCGCTCTCAATTTTCATTGTGCAAAAGTACATGACAACAATTGACATATGAGAATGAAAGCATGATTCCTACTCGGTATAATTTATACAACAAAGTACCATAATAAGAAATCACCATATCAATCACAAATTGTGAAGAGTTACGCAACATTATGGATCTAGCTTTGTTATTAATAGACACAGTATATTCTTGTTACTTATGACCTCAATCTCCATGAAGTACCTCATCATTAAATAAAGGCGTTCATTATTGTAACTCCAACTGTATGCTTCTTGATAGTTACTATATCATAAATATATGTTATCAGAAGAATGGTGCCTAAATGATATTACTTGTAAATGAATAGGCTTACCCTTGGTCATTTCCAAACTTCTCAATTACCAGAAGAAAATTTCCAATAACCAAATGGACTTCGTTTTGGCACATTGGCATTTGCTCTCTTTAACCAACACAACCTATGGGTTGCTCCATTGGTGTATTTTTCTCCAATTTACTTTTCACTTTCAAAACACATAATATAAATTTATGAGTCTACCAAAAAAAATTTAATGTTCCACTGTAGTGTATCCTATTTGTTCATGTCAAACAGCCTCAATAATTTATTTCGTACATATTGCCCTAAGTCCCATATGGAATGTTCCTTAAAAGATGTAACACTCACATTTTTTACAACATTTATATAATATTTTCAGAATGTATATTACTAAAACATTCAATTTTTCAGCATACGTAATGTTATTACATATAAAGATAAGTTGAAACTAAAAGTAACTAAATAAAATTGGTAGCATATTGAGCTTAAGCCTTAGTATTTTTGGCTTCTCAGACTGTGGCTATGCATCAATTGGTTTTCTGGATTACAGCAAACATGCAACTTTAATAGTGTTGTTGTATTCAACAATAGATACAATCTGAGCCTATATGAATCTAGATAGACGTACATGCTAAGAGATTTATTACCTTTACATGAATGAGAGGGGCTCAACTGTGGGAATGGAAGAAAACCAACAAGAGAAGAAAATTTGATCAGCAAGCCACCACCATTGAATCCTTCAACCTTTCCTTCATATATGAGTCCCTTCTCATGGTACTCCCTTGCTGCTTTCCAATCCTCTGACCTCTACTTCTTTGCAGAAAAAAATAAAATAAAATAACAGATAATAAGATTATTAGTGCAACATAAAATCAGCAAATAATCAGTCTAAGTCTTTCTTCCAGGGCAAAGGGAAAAGCTTATGTTTGGAACTTGAGCAGTATCAAATAGTTAAAGGAGTTTTGTCTGTCTTTTAGATGTAGATAGCACTTAGCATGGATGTCTTCTATAACGACATTGAAAACTGTATATGCATGTATAATACTATCTGACAAACTGCAATCGTAAAGAACCATAACAATACCTATTTGCCCTAGATCTATGGAATGTACGTCGGGCTCAGTTTATCATAACTACTTAATCAACATATAATGTCCAGATTGTTGAACGAAAGATCGTTAGGTTGATATTACTAATAAATTACTTTGTTTATTCAGCAAGTAATGTATTCTAGCACTGCAAACAAAAGCAAACAAGAAGATATTTCCCCAACTTCCACTACCATTACACACGATTCTACTTTGACAACAATTTATGTGTGAGCTCTTCTGTTTTAAAAAACAAATTTGAGCAGCTAAACATAAAAAGCGACAATTTGTAGTTTTATAAATCAAATCAAATAAAAAATGAAGTGGTTGGCATACACTAGAAACAAAGAAAAGATTTACCTAAAATTCTAGAATTCAATAGATTATATTCTCACCAAAATGAACTAAGATTTCATTATGCTTGAATCCAATGATGAGGTAAAATCTTATAATTGCAAACTTGTAGATGCCATATATTCATGGACAGTATTTTCCTAAACAACTGCATTGTGGTTAACTATGGTCAACATATGAAAATTGATTTGAAGCAAGATGAGTAACCCATTTCTATGCTTTAGCCATCCGTATAAAATATAAAACAAAAGAAGTTCACATATTTAACATTGGATAGCTAAACATTAACTGAACACACTGGATTCATAAAGTAGCACATATTGTCCTTGATACAATGTTACAACAGGAGATACATACATAAATAAATCTTTGTTATATATCCCATTTATCTGCCTATTACAAGCTGATAATATCCGACACAAATCTGGATTTCACTGCTCAAAGGTGCTTTGACTTAGTAAAATGGTTGTCGGGTAGCTCATCTCTGACATATGATAACTCACTAAGCCTGTAGTAGCTTAAATGGCATACTCATGACTCCCACTAATGTCATAAATGAAATGAAATGAAAAAGGCAAATGCATTATCCATAATAATTTATTTCAGAGCCTACCAGTACTAGTTTACCGAACATCTTCAATTTATCTATTTACTTTTCAATAAATACCCCTATTGCTCCTAAGATCCTATGCCGCTCTTTCTGCTGCAGGCGGAGAGCAATCAATTACATGTCAAACAGTTTCCATATTTTGAGAAATAGATAGCAAAATTAAGTGGTGTCTGGACTGAATTTGTCTTTCCCCTGGGTGTTCAATGTCGGAGAAATACCAATGCAATTGCTTATAGTAATCAAATAAAATAAACAACCCATCACTTGCAATATATTCTGTGCTTATCGAAACACATACTAAATCATTTAACCTGTCAATCACAACCTCCCTGAAATAATCAAAGTGAATAAAAAAACCAACTCAATTCCCAATAACTTTATATTACATGATTGATTAATAGAGTTTCCGGCACCAACATTTGTAAAACCGTATCACACCCTGTGGCGACCTACCAATTACATGAATAAGATCATTTGAGCTTTGTCACCCATTGAATATTCAGTAATAAGTCTAGTTCAAATATTGCCAGAACTCACATCATTAATTCACTTCACAAGTACGAAGGCTCAAAACAGTACACACTTAAATGTATAGACTCGCAAGCAAGCTCACAGATTATTACAGATCTATTTAGTACTTACGAATATCAATATAATGTACATAAGAAAATATACACAGATATATAGACACGCACAGAGAACAAGGACAAATTCAAATAATTACAATAAAATAAAATAAGGACGAAGGAACACACCCGGGATTGCCTAACCCCAATAGAAAGCAAAGACTGGTCGACCCCATCGTCAGTACTGGTGCTGCTGCCACCTGAAACCGAAACTCTCGGGGAGCTCAGGAAAACCGGGTTTCTGGCCGAATGACCCCGGGAAATGCTGCAAGGGAAATTTAAAGTGGCCGGAGGGTTCACGATAAGCCCAGTCTGTGAGGTATTATCGGTGCTGAGGAACTGGGAGAGAAGCGCGAGGCCGCCTGAAAGTGAGGTAGACGCGAAAACGGGCATCTCGACGACTGAGTAGAATACAGCTTGGAAGAAAAGATTACGGCTATGGAGGTCGCCTGAGAGAAGGGTCGCTGCGCTATTCAGTTTATGGTTTTTAGTGTGTGGTGTGGGATGGGCTCGGCGATGTGTGACGATAACAAGGACACGTTGGTTCAAACGGTCGGTTACACTAAGGGTGTGTTTGTTTGGGGGATTTAACAAGATTTCTACTATTCATCCAATTTTTTCCCCCCAAAAACATCAAATCAAACACCTCTTTTTTATTTTTAGTATTATACTAAAAATCAATTTTACATTCAAAACATCACATACAACACGTATTTAGGGTGTGTTTGTCTGGGGATTTGGATTTTGAGTTGGAATTTGAATATTAAAAATTTTGAATTTGAATAATTGTATGATGTGATATAAATACGTGTTGATGTGATGTTTTGAATGTAAAATTGATTTTTAGTATAATACTAAAAATAAAAAAGAGGTGTTTGATTTGATATTTTTTTTAAAAAAAATGGGATGAATAATGGAAATCTAATTCAATTTCCCAAACAAACACACACCCTAAGTGTGTATGCGCAATTGGACTTTAAATACACTGTTCATTTATTTTTTTCTCTAAACAATATCACATTAAACATTTATTTTTCAAATTATATTAAAAATATTACATCAGCACCTATTTAATAAGCAAGAGCATATGCAAAAATAACCTGAAAGACAACATTGCTTGGTGCAGTCCAAGCCACTTTCAAGCGTATTTTGACTTGAAATTTGAACAGTAGAAAATTTTGAATTAAAATAGTTGTACAATGTGATATAAATAGGTGCTTGATTTGATATTTTTGGGGAAAAATATTGATGAATAGTGAAAATTTTATAAAATCTCTCAAACAAATGTTCGTTTGGGGGATTTTTTCCCAAATACATTATTCATTCAATTTTTTTCTCCAAAAATATCAAATCAAACATCTATTTTTCATTTTTTTTCTTATATTATACTACTAAAAATCAATTTTACATTCAAAATATCATGTCAGCAACTATTTATATCACATTATATTATTATTCAAATTCAAAATTTTTACTATTTAAATCTCAATTCAAAATCCAAATTCTCAAACAAACACTTTCATTCTGAGTTGAGATTTGAATAATAAAAAATTTGAATTGAAATAATTGTATGATGTAATATAAATAAGTGTTTGATGTGATGTTTTGATTACATAATTAATTTTTAATATAATATAAAAAATAAAAAATAAAGTATTTGATTGATTTTTTTTTTAATAAAAATGATAGAATAGTAAATTTGAGGGATTTCGTTGAATGAACACACCCAATAGAAAATTTTCAAATTATGATTTTAGTTAGATTATTTCATTTTACAATTTAAAAATAGCTTTTTTTTTATATTCTAAATTTTTAAATTTAAATTTTATTCAAAATAATTAATTTTGATTTTAATTTTATTTGAATATATATTTCTTCTTTATTTATTTATTATACACAAAATTTATAAATAATACTCCTTCAGTCCCACATTTTATGTCATTTTTCTCCTTTGAAAAATGATTACACACTTTAATTTCATTTTAAATTGTTAAATTTATTTTTTTAATTTTAATTAAACTAATTAGTTATCATAATCTTAATTTATAATTATTTAGATTATAAGATAATTATTTTCACTAATACATTCTTAATTATCTATTAATTACACCCCTACTAAAATATCGTGTATGTAGCAGACATCGTACGTGGGACGGAGGGAGTAGTTAATTAGATCGTATAAAAATAATTAAAATAATAAATTTAGTAATTAAATTAAAATTTGAATTAAATAAATGAAAAAAATAAATTTTGAACCCCCTTGTAATAAAATAAAATATATAGATATATATATATATTATACTTCTCCAATTCTATAGCCAGCAAATACAAGTTTTGGAGAAACATCAACAACATTTCCTGAGCAAGTTGGGTTTTTGAGATTTTCGAAAAAGATATTTTTGATTTTTCAACCTCACATTCAAATCCTCTCGTTGGTCTGAGAATCAACGGTGACATCGTCATCGGCAAATGCGTTACCAAAGGCGATTTCAAAATCGTCGATAGAAGCCAGAAGACACAAAAGAAATTGATTCCGACATCTCATTTGGCTTGACGTAAAGAGGATATGCCATTTTAATGGAGTAGATGAAAGTATCAATTATGATGGGTGAGATAATTAAATTATAATATTATATGTTATTTAAAAATTTCAATTGTAGTCGCATTTTATTTAATTATCGTGTAAAAATAACGATAATTTTCTAAAAGAATAGAGAGTCTAGTTACCAAAATTAAAAATTGAACTATTGTAATGGTTAAGCTGCTAAAATATATTTATTACTAAAATATAGAGTATTTATCGTATTGAAGACAAATAAATTTAATTTAATTTTTTTATTTATTATTTAAAATTGATATAAATTAATAATATGAAATCAAAATTATTATACATGGATTGTTCTTTAATAATTTAATTATATTAAAAGCTGTTTATATTTATAAGACAATTATGAATAATATAATTATAATTTTATTTAAATTTATTATTGTGTAATTTTTTTATTATTTATAATTATAACTAAAATAATGGAATTTATTTATATCATATATGACATACAAAGTATTACAAACTATTTATTTATTTTTTAATACATTAAAAAAAAATCCATTTAAAATATCATATTAATACATTATTTATTTATATCAAATTAAATATTTTAATTTATATTTTACTATTATCAAAATATAACCAAATAATAATAATAATATTTAAATATTTTTATATTATTTCATCCGTTTTAATTTAAAATATTTTTTTTACCATTTTCTTATGTTCTACTTATTCATTTCTATTTTAGAAAAAGTAATAATATATTAACATCTAAATATTTTAAAGTACAAGTATATTGTTACATGTATAATTACTTTATATATAAAGTCAAACAATAAAAATGTAAAAAACTCTTACACACTTCAACTAACTAATAAAATACTATTATTTTAATTTACTAAAATATTCCAAATGACTAATTTAATTTGGAACGGAGAGTATAATATAATATATAGTTGGCGGTGCTCACATGATTTTATTTTTTAAAAATCATAAAAAAAAAAAAAAAAAATGATCCTTAAATGTGGGTCCATTCATACCAAATTATATATTTTTTCCGTCATCGTCATCGAAATTTATTTTCATTTGACCTATACGAATTTTTGGAAAAAATGGGTAAAAATAAAAATAAAAGATCCTTTTATAATAACGAAAATAGTATATTTTTTTTATTAAAATTGAAATATATAGAAAAATAGATATATTTTTTTTTACTTAAAAAAAATATAAATATTTTTTATGGCAATAAAAAAATAAAAAAAACATAAATTTGAATGATAAAATAATATATATTAAATTCAACCAATAAATGAAGGAGATAATTACATTAAAAATACTAAATTAAAATAAATTATAAAAATATCAATATACTACAATATTAGATAATAAGATAATTTAATTTAAATATAATTATATAATAAAAAATTATAGAATTTAAAATATAAATATAAAAAATAATATTACAGTGTATTATATGTTCTATATCATTAATAATATTAATATCTTTATTTTTATAACAATTATATAATAATTTAAATATCACATATATTGTTTTTATTAAATATAACAAGTATTTTTTAAAAAAAAAATTGTTTGAATATCTAATTTTTTATATAAAGTTGACAATTATCTAACTAATATAAAAATAATAAATCTACATACTATATTATTATTTTTAAAAAAAAATGTGTTGCACCGTTGGGAACTGTTCGAGGCTTAATCCGACAAGTTCCATGGAGATAAAAATGAGTTTGTCCACTCAATAGCTCGGTGAGTTTCGAGTGGTTTTCCCGTGAGAGCAACCTTGTCGGTGGCCGATTCCGGTGGGTTTCAAGTGGTTTTCCGGTGAGAATAACCTTGTCGGTGACCGATTCCGGTGAGTGTCGAAACTTGGTGTGAATATGCCGACCTCCACCTTAGGAGTGGTTG
Organism: Andrographis paniculata; assembly: GCF_009805555.1. NCBI lineage: Eukaryota > Viridiplantae > Streptophyta > Magnoliopsida > Lamiales > Acanthaceae > Andrographis > Andrographis paniculata. Next base: position 3,032,322 of record NW_026137583.1, on the reverse strand, counting down.
CCTTGGGCCAATATTGCACCAAGGATCAAGAGAAGGTCGGAGGGGCAGTCGTCGTTCGGTGCTCATCGAGTTCGTCGGAGTATCAATCTGCCACTGTGCCGCCGCCACTGTTCGGAGTGCCATCGACTGTCGGAGGATGTCCGCTGCGTGCCGCTGTCATCTATTGTCGTCATCATCCGTCGATTTGGAGCAGAAAGCTGTTTGTTAGGAGAAATTGATCGCCAGCTGCCGGAGTTATCAATTCGAAGTCGTTCATCGATTTAGAGTCAACCGTGTGGTCGTTTGGGGGATTGGATTTTAAATACACTGTTCATTCCATTTTTTCCTAAAAAAAAATATCAAATCAAATATATATTTTTCATTTTATATATTATACTAAAAATTAATTTTATATTTAAAACATCACAACAACGTCTGTTTATATCACATTATACAACTATTCAAATTCAAAATTTTTACTATTCAAGTTCCAACTCAAAATCTAAATCCCAAACGAACACACCCAAAATTGGTTCTCCGTAATTTCCTCAAGAATGACAAGCAGGGAAATGTTTTGATTTCTTTCCAATTCGATTTCAATTAATTCAAGCCTGTTTGTTTGGGTTTAAATTATCAATTTCGAGAATGTCTTTTTGTCTAATTCTTTATGTTTGTATTCAATTTCGATTTAGTTTTGATTAATTTGAGTTTATTCGAATGAATCGTTTTCGCTATTAATTGATTGTATATTTTACATACGAGGTTTGTTCGATAAATTCAAAAGATTCGAAAATAAATACACAACACACAAAGTAAAATAAGAGTATTATGGGACGTTTCGTATAAATAATAAAATTGGTTGTTATTTATTAAAGTAAAATTAATAAAATTGTGAATGAATAAAATTGTTTATTATATAATATAAGTCTAACGGACAACCAAACAAAGAAATTTGACATAATTATAGCCGATGAAGAGAGTAATATTTTAAAAATATTATGCAATATTTAATTTTAATCAATAGATAATTTTTTAAAACTATTAATACAAAAAAAAAAAAAGTTAAAATGTAAATAATCACATTTATAAATACTTATAAGAAATAATATATAAAAATAAAAAATAGAGTAGTATATATAAATACAATTTAGAAAAAATAATAATACAAAATTATAAAAATAAATTATTCGGTGAAAGTCTTAAATTTAAAATTATTAAAAAAATTTAGAATCAAATAATTAATTTTGGTATAGAAATAAAAGAAAAGAAAAGTAATAAAATAATACAAAAAATATAAGAAAAATAAGTAAATAACATATATTTTCTCCGACCTCACTCAAAGTATCATTTTTATCATTTCCATCTGTCTCATTCCAAAGTCTTTTTTTTTTTTTTTATTTTAGTAAAAATAATTATACACTAATACCAAAATATCATTAACTTTTATCTAAATTATTACACATATAATTATTTTATATATTAATATCAAATGACAAAAATGTCAAAATTTCTTACACATATTCATTGACCAATAAAATACTATTCCTTACGTTCCGCCACATATGACTATTTTCTTTTTTTTTGTTCAACAAAAGATGATCTCTTTCTATTTTTATTAAATTTATCAATTTTAAACACACTTAACAAATATAAATCGATTTAATTAAATTTTTATCCTCTTACACATAGATCCACTAAAAACCATTTTATTTCTAAATATCTCATCAATTAACAAATATTTTTATTTACCTTTAAAACTCCCCATTTTTTTTATAAAACAAATTTATAATAATAATAAATATATAAATATATTTTTTTATTTCTTTTTATTATATAAAATTTGATTTTCTACACATTGATATCTATATTATATATATTTTATTGAGATATAATATTAAAAATATTTAAACACATATTGTAAATTTTTTTTAATCATTAGATAACTAATTCTCTATCAAAATAACTAATCTATACTACCTAAATTCTCGTATCCAAACAAAAGACACTATCTTTTGTCGGGATGAAGGAGTATTATTTCTTAATTTATTATAAAATTCAAATGACTCTGAAAGGATTATGATAGAAAATGCAAATAGAGTATTGAATATAGGACAATTGATCTGTACGCGACCAATTGTGACTATGATATGAAAATTGCTATTTTTAAAATATGCTATATATATTTTGCCAACAAAATAAGTAAATGAAAAAAAAAATAATTCAATATATAGAGGATATATTTGACAAATTTCCCTAGTTTTATGGCTCATCCGCAATAAAATAAAATATGACTGTAATTATTATTTTTACAACATAAAATAATTAAAATAATAAAAGTAAATAATTAAATTAAATATTAAATTAAAATAAATTATAAAAATATCAATATATTGCAATATTAGATGATGAGATACTTTAAATTAAATATAATTATATAATAAAAGATTACAAAATTTAAAATATAAATATAAAAATAATAGTATTATATTATTATATGTTCTATATCATTAATAATTATTTATTTTAAGGAAAAAAAATCAATTTTGATTTCAATATAATCAAAATTTATTAATTTTTATCCAAACATAAATAAACTCATCAATTTTAGTCCAAATATAAACAATTTTAATCAATTTTGATCACACCGTTAAAAGAATAACAAAAATGGCTGACGTGGACGTAACGAGATTGACGTGACAACTAACCTGTAAACTACACGGCCATGTGTATTTCAGTTTATAATTATATCTGACCATGTTTTTATACGGCTATGTATAATTCTACACGGTCGTGTACATTTCTGTTTTGGTCTAAAAATTTATTTTTTTGTGATATTTTTGCAAAAAAATATTTTGAATTTAGAATAGTCGATATAGTTAAAATGGAAAAAAATTAATAGTAATTCTAATATAATTAAAATGTATCAATTTTACTTCAAATATAAAATTTATCGAGTTTGTTTTTTAGAAGATTTTGTTTAAAATTCTACTCCCTCCGTCTCACCTATCATGTCCACATTGCTGTTTCTGTCCGTCCCACATTCCATGTTACTTTTATTTTTTAGAAAATGATTATACACTTTAATCTCATTTTAAATTTTCTAATTTTTTTAGTTTTAATTAAACTAATTAGTTATCTTAACCTTAACCTATAATTATTTATATTATAGGATAATTATTTTCACTAATATATTCTTAATTATCTACTAATTATACTTATCCTAAATTTTCGTGTCTACAGTGACCCAGACATTCAACGAGGGGACGGAGGGAATACTATTTACCAAAAAAAAATTCTCTTAAAAAATATTCAATTACACAATTATTTATTTATTTATTTATTTTGTATATGATAGTATTAAAAATTAATTTTATATTTCGTACAATTATACATGTCTACGTTGAAATTGTTTGAAACTATATTGAAATATAAAATAAAATTTTAATATAATATAAAAAAATCAAAAATAGTTGTATAATTGGATATTTGTAAAAGGAAAAATTGATTATTAGTAGAATTTTAGGCAAAAGTTTTCAAAAGAATGTATTATAATTTTTTTATATAAATTAGAATGGATACATTTTAATTATATTACAATTACTATTGATCTTTTCTATTTTAACTATATCAACTATTTTAAATTCAAAATATTTTTTATAAAAAAAAAAAAAAATCTTAGACCAAAACAGAAAAGTACATGGCCGTAAAATTAAATATTGTCGTGCAGTTTCTAGGTCAGCTGCTACGTCAGCTCCGCTACGTCCACGTAAACAATTTCCGTTAGGTTTTTTTAAAGGTGGAACCAAAATTGATGAAAATTGTTTATAATGAGACCAAAATTAATTCAAATTATTTATAATAGAATTAAAATTAATAAATTTTTTATATTGGGACCAAAATTGAAATTTTCTCTTATTTTTATTAATAATGTTAATTTTATTTTATTTTTATAACAATTAATAATATATAATAATTTAAATTATAATGAGTTTGTTTCTTTTCTCAAAAAGTTTCCTCTCCTTTTTTCCACCATAATTCCTTTTTTTTTTTTTTTTTTTTCATTTTCCTTCCCCTTCCTCCTCCTCCTTCTCTTCTACCAATCTGCACTGCTCTCTGGTGATTACCGGACAGGCTGTTCGCAGTTTGAGTCGGTTTCGATTAACCTGTAACCACCTGTTCAAAAAACGAGGAACCGGTTGGTCGAACTGGCGGTTTGAAACTCGATGAACAAATCTACACATAAAAAAAAAGAGCCATTTGGATATGGAAATATATATATATATATGTTCAGTTGTGTAACATTGTGTGTTTATTTGTGGATTTGAATTTTGGGTTTAAATTTGATATTAAAAATTTTTGAATTGAAAATGTGGGATAGTGTAATATAAAAGCGGATTCTATTTCTCAAGTGCCACAATTGTATTGTATATAAAGAAGTAATAGTTATTAATGTGATGTTTTTTTAATGTAAAATTAATTATTTAGTATAATATAAAAAATAAAAAATAGATATTTGATTTGATATTTTTTTTTTAAAAAAAACGAACACACTCTAAGTCAGAACAAGAATATAAAGAAAGAAAAGTAAAATATTTGAATTAAAATAACTTTTATAGTATAATATAAAAATAAAAAAATAAATATTTTATTTGATATTGTTTTAGAAAAAACAAATTTGATATATACTAGAAATCAAAAGAAAGCAAGCAAAATGTTGCGGCCTAAAGGAGAAAGTCATTTTTAAGTTCAAGAAGAATTCGATTGTCAGACTTTGTCCACGGACATCATCTTGTAATCATTCAAGTTCAAGAAGGAAGTTGATGGCCAGACTTCGTCCACGGAGACAGCAGCAGAGGTGAATAAAACACTATTCGTCGATCCACAATATATTGTTGGTTGGGGAAGACGATTTTTCATTTTTACTGTGTTTGGCCATAGCCTTTACTACAGCCACCAACATCGTCCCAACATCTTAGTCACGTCTCTTTTTAGCATGGACTTTAAGAAAATTTGATTTATACAGTTAATTACTGTGATTAGTTAGTTAATGTAATATATGTAATAAAATGTTATTTTAACTATTTTTATTTGTTGAAATATTGAAATAAAAGTTGAAATATTTTTATTTTATTTAAATTTAATGTTTTATTTTAAAAAATATTATTATATTAATTATAAATTATGCAATTAGGTAAAAAAAATTAATTGTAATAATTTAAATACAAAAATAACAGCCGTAATACTAAAATTTTTAATATAAACATAAGATCAAATTTTTTGAATTTGATTGTTGGTAGGGATAGTTCGATATTACATACCAAATTTATAACGCATATTTTATATATCGTACCAAAATTTTTAGTATGTTATTTTATCGTAATGAGATATTGTACCAATAATTTGGTATACCGAATTTATATATAAAATAATACTGAATTACATAAATAACACATACCGTACTAAAAATTACCGAAAATGCCAAATTTCAGTATACCGAATTTTTTTTTTATAGTATCGATATTTTTTTTAATATACCAAAAAATTTGGTATGGTGTACAATATAGTTCGGTATTATCTTAATACAATATCGAGTCATTTGTAATCAAATTATATGTATGGTATCGGAATATAATATTTTACGTTGAAATATAAAAATTAAAAACAATTTTACAATTTTAAGAATATATTAGAAAATTAATTATTTTAGTATCAATATACTAAATTATTGATATAAACCGATATATCAAATACTAAAATATCAAACTGTATTGATATTTTTGGTATATATTATACCAACAATGCTAATATTATATGCAATTGTCGTACTGAAAATGTTTGGTACGGTTCATACCATATATAAATTTATGATATACAATAATTTTGACACTTTAGTATTTTTTTATGCATTATTTGAGCAAATTGATATTTTTCATTTTTAACAATAGTGATAAATGAATTTTTTTAATGAAATATAAAAATCAAATTCTAAATCAAATCTTATTATTAACTAATTTTCAATCGTAATATATAAAATCAAATTTTTTATATTATATTAAAAAATTAATTAAAAATTTTAGACATCACATAAATACTTATTTATATTATATTAAATATTTATTTATTTTTATTATTCAAAATTCTAGTCCTACTTTTAAATTTACAATAAAACAAATAATAAAAGTTATGGATATTAATAATTGAATAAAATATAGTTAAATTTGTAATTGTAATTAGTATTTACTAATTATTACTATATTAGGAAATATGATTAATTTCGCAGGACAGCCAAAAGAGGAAAGGTGAACTAATTTTACAGGACGGAGGGCGTACAATAATAATAGGAGTAATTTAGTGTTTTTACCTTTATTTCTATTTTATCCCAATATAATACTAATATTTCTAAAATTCCGTGCAAAAAATAAATGAATATATAAATATGGGACGAAAGGAGTATAAAATAAAATTTAAATTTAATCTTTTAATAATATATTTTATTAAATACTAGTACTATTTTTAAATTACTTTGAAATTTTTTTAAAATTATATAAATCTCTATCTAAACGATTTTATTTTTTTATTTTTTTTTTATTTTTATGTTTTCAACCTATTTAAAAATATTATTAAAATGTTATAGTAAATTGTGGGCTAATTCACCATTCATTTTGACAGTACTGTTCACTGTATATGATCATTAAGTTTGTTGTTGCTTAATCGATTTAGCTAATCAAAATAAATTTTATTATATAAATTAAATTTAAAAAATTTTGAAATGGTAAATAAATTAAAATGTTTTTGTCAATAGAAACCAATTACACTTAGGCTTAATTGAGCTTCAGGGGCTATGCGATATTTCCTCTGTCTCAGCTAAATTGCCTCATTTAGCTTAGGCATTGAGTTTTAAGTATGGTATAATTAGTAAGTAATTAAAAAATATATTAATAAAAATAATTATATATTAAGATTAAAATGACTAAATAATTTAATTAAAATAAAAAATTATAAATTATAAATTTTAAAATGTGATTAAACTGTATAATTATATTTTTAAAAGAAAGAAATGACAAATTATGTGAAACATACGAAAATAAAAATATTAAACAAATTAAGTGGGACGGAATGAAAAATAATTAGTTAAATTAGTTTAAGTGGGTAACTAACTTCGAAAATTGAGTTAATTAACCCACATTATCTATAACACTATTTATTGATGTGTTTATATATAATGAGGTATGACCATGGTTACAAGTCAATTAAAATTATTCAGTATTATGCTAAGAGCTCGAAAAATATAGACCATCGATTAGACGGAATCTTGTGTTATACACGGGTTTGATAATATATGATTTTTTTTTTTTTAACAAAAAATTTGGTTTATATTTATATCTATATATCCCTTTCGTCCAAAGAAAATAGAAAAAAAAAACATATATATATGATAAAATTGTATTAACATATAGAATATAAAATTATATTTTTATATAAAATATTTATAATTAAAATTATTATATGATATTATAAATTAAAATAATAATTTAGGGATAAAATAGAGTAAAAATTTTGAATTAAATGAGACAAAATTACATAATTAGATTTTTTTAAAAAAATTACTTTTACTTTTAAAAAAAGCAAAAAGTTTGGGGGTGCCTAGCCCAATCAGAATCGGATCGTAAATAAGTAAATTTTCATCCAAATTATGAATTATGATTCCAATGTGGTTCATCAGTAAAAATAAAAGTTGTTATATAGTATAATTTTTTACTAAAATAATAAAAAAAAATAGAAAACATATAAATTTGGAAGGTAAGAACATTTTCTGAAAAAAGAAAAAACAGAAGAGTTATGAATTTATAAATATGAAAAAAAAAATAAAAAAATAGCATTATTTATTACATCTAAATTATGTCTGCGACTTGGGGTGCGTTTGACAATTAGCTGATAGCTATTAGCTGTTAGTTGATTCAATTAGTTGTTAGCTGTTAACTGATTCAATTAGCTGGTTTAATTAGTTGATTTAATTAACGGTTTGTATCAAAGTGTTTGGTAAAACAACGGTTTGACATTAGCTGTTTATATATAAAATGACTATTAAGGACATTGATATATATTTTTTTTAAATATTTAATTTTGTTCATTTTGGTTTGAAATTTTTGAGAATTTTTGTTATTGATTATTGAAATTTATAAAAATATTATAAAATGTTTATTTTTATTTTTATTATTTAGATCTGAAAAAAATTATTTTTATTAAAAAATAATAATTTTTTATTGAAATTATGTAAAATATAAAATAATAAATTTTTCGTATATATATATATATATTTATTATCTTACTTATTGTTTTAATATATATAAATAAATTAATAACATTTGTTTTTTCTATTTGATTTAGTTTTAAAAATTTATATATTTTACAAATAAAATAATTTATATGTAATAATTAATAATAGTAATTATTTTAAATTTACAAAAATAAAAATATAATTTAATAAATTAAATATATAAAAAATAATTAATAAATACTGCTATAAAAATATATTTATATGTAGAAAAATAAATAATTAAGTTTTAAGGGTAAATAAGGAATAACCAAAATTAAAATGAAAAAAACTCTTTCAAAACGCTGGGTATACGAGCTTTCTAGAAATTAGCTTTTTGGGTCCAAAAAACTCTTTTAAAAAGCTAATTTACCAAACACCTAAATAGCTTTTTAACTGATGAAACAGTTGTTCAATAAACTAAAACTTTTCAAAAAATTGTTTCCAAACACCTTTTGATCTTTATTTTTGTTGAAAAGAATAATATTATTTCTTAGTCGGATGTATGAAGTTGTAACATAATTTTTATTACTTAGTCGCTTTTTTTATTATTATTTTGATATTACAATTTATTCCGGACAAAATATAGAGTAATTAACTGTAATTTGTAATAATTTTTTTTGTATTTAAAATTTATATTTTATTGAGTGCATATATGTATACACTTATTTGATTATTCATAAATATAATATACCTTATTTTTAAATTGATAAGATTAAAAATAGTCTTATAATCAATAAAAAAATATTAAATATTGTAAATAATATTGAGTAATAAAATATAGCAACATAATCCTATGATTCAAACACCTAGCAAATTTATATAGTGAACCTACTTAACAAAATGCATAAGAAATGAAATGACATTTTTAAAACTTTAGTAGGATAATTCCAAAAAAATTGGGTTTGGGTTTGAATTTGATTTAAAGATGTGTTTGAATTTATGTGGTTTTTTTTTTTTTTTTTTATTTTTTTATGTGTATGTTTGGTTTGAGTTTTAGGAGTTTTGATATGTAATTATTTGGTGAGTAATAAATATAATAATATAAATGTGTATTAAATATAAATTTTTAAAAGGGTAAATTACATAACATTTTTTTGTGTTTTAATAAAAATATATAAAATATCATGTGTTTTATTATTGCGTGAAACTCTCTTGTGTTGTGTTAATGTAAAGTTTGCATGAAACACCCTCTTTGTCCAAAGCTAATGTTTTATTTTAAATAAAGACCTAAATCATGCAAACTTTATACAAATAAAAAACATAAAATATCTTAAATACTTTTTTAGAATAAAATAAATAAATAATTGATCAATCATTTATTTTTATAATTTTTATAAAAATCAGATAACAATTTGTCTACAAAATTATAAAATGAAGGATTAATCAATTATTTATTTTATTCAAAAAAAATTATTTCAGATATTTTGCGTTTTCTATTAGTATAAAACTTAATCTACTTTATTTAGAATCAAATATCATTTTTGGACAAGGAGGGCGTTTCGTGCAAACTTTACATTAACACAAGAGATTTCACACAATAAATAAAACACAATGTGTTTTATACATTTTCACTAAAACACAACGGATGTTATAGAATTTACCCTTTTAAAATTATGATTTGAAGATGAAAGTTATATTATATTTACATATATATTTTAAAATTTTTATTTATTTGTATTATATAAAATTTTATTCTCTACAAAATGACATATATATCGTATATATTTTAGTGTAAACTGTTTTTCTAGTCTAGTAACTGACCCATGTACCATTTTAGTCTTGTAACTGGAGGCTGTCTTAAAATAGTTCCGTAAGTGAAAAATTTCGCAATTTAATCCTCAATATCTATGTAGCACCTGTGTCGCATGCTGACAGACACGTGTCGGCTAGGTCAGCGTCATGTGACTGACACGTGTCCGTTACGTGGATAATTTTTAGTTTTTATTTTTATTTTTTAAAATATAAAAATATAAAAGTTAAAAATTAAAAATAAAAATAAAAATGATTTATATGTCCGTTAAATTAGCGCCACATGATATTTAATAATTTATATATTAATATATTTTAATTATGTTTTTTATATTTTAAATTTTATTTTTATATTAAAAATAAAATTTATCTACGTAGCGGACTGACTTGACGGACATGTGGATAATTTTAATTTTTATATTTTATATTTTTAATTTTATTTTTTTATATATTTTACTCCCTCCGTTCCGGTTAATTTGTCCTATTTAGATTGGACATGAAGTTTTAGGTATTGTGTAATTAGTGAGTAATTAAGAAATGTATTAGTAAAAATAATTATTATTTAATAAAAATAATTTTAGATTAAAATTAAGATGACTAAATAGTTTAATTAAAATAAAAAAAATTATAAATTATAAATTATAAATTTTAAAATGTGATTAGTGTATAATTGTATTTTATTTTATGTGGGACGGATGGAGTATATTTTATTTTATAGGAAAAAATTATGTGGGACGGACGAAAATAGAAATAGTTGACAAATTATGTGGGACAGAAGGAGTATATTTTATTTAAAAAAGTAAAAATAAAAAAATAAAAATTGTCCACATGGCGAACCTATATCAGTCATGTGGCGCTAATTTAGCCGACACGTGTCCGCCAGCTTATCACGCAGATACCACATAGGAATTGAGGACTAAATTAAAAAAAAATAAAATTCTACTTATGAAACTATTTTAAGACAGTTTTAATTATTACTTTACTAGAGTCGTTGATTGATTTTAATTATTGATCCAATGGACATCAATAATTATGGTCAAATTTGTAAATTCGTATAGAAAGATATGTAATATTGATTTTCTTTAATATATATAATTTAAGTTAGTTAATTATAATATTTATTAATAAGATAACGTTACTATAATTAACGATAACATTAATTATTGTATCAATCTTATATAGTTCTTAACCCATAGGATGTTATGTTATCGTCTGTATACACATATGCTATCAACAACTCAATGATATAATGTCTCATAGGATGTTATGATATCGGCTTTATGCACATATGCTATCAACAACCAGATGATATGACGTCACATTATACACTGTTTGTTGTACATATTATTTGTTGGATTAACTTTTATATCTATTATATATGACATATTTTTTTGAAATTAAAATATTTTTAACAATAATTTTATTTAAAATAATTAGTTCAATTAAGGAAAAAAATTGATATGATGATAATTACAAACATTACCGTAATTATCAATATTACGTTAATTATGATTTCAAATCTTATTCAAATATTGTCTCATATTTCAATATGCTATCAACTAGATATGCATATGATATCTGTGATTTTGTAATATGCTTTATTCATAATTTATAATGTCTACTTAATAGGTTACTTGCAGAATTAATATTTTATATTTAGGTAATATTTTTTTTATTAAGATATTATATTATTTAACTTAAGTAATTAATTTAATTAAGTCAAAGATATTGATATGATATTAATTACAAACGTTACTATAATTAATGATTTCAATAATTATGGTATGAAATCTTATTAATTATGTTATTAAATCTTATCTAAACAGTACCACATAGGATGTTATGCTATCGGTTGTATACAACTATGTTATCAATAACTCGATGATATGATGTTACGTTATACCCGAATTGTTGTATATGTTATTTGTTGAATTAAATTTTATATTTATTATATATGACATATTTTTTTGAAATTAAAATATTTTGCTAATAGTTTTATTTGAAGTAATTAGTTCAAATAAACTAAGAAATTGATTTGGTATTAATTATAAATGTTTCCATGATTATAAAAAGTCTTATTAATTATTGTATCAAATCTTATCTAAATCTTAATTCATAGGATGTTATGCTATCGGCTATCAACAACTTAATATGTCACGTTGTGTTTACTGTAAATGTATTTTGTTGAATTAAATTTTAAATCTATTATAAGACATATTTTTTTACAATTAAAATATTTTCACCAATAGTTTTATTTAAAGTAATTAATTCAGATAAAGCAAAAAAAATTAGTTGATATTAATTATAAATTCTACCATAATTAAAAAAAAATCTTATTAATTATGGCATCAAATCTTATATAAATCTTAACACATATGATGTTATGCTATCGACTGTATATACATATGCTATCAATAACTCGATGATATGATGTCACGTTATACACTATTTGTTGTACATATTATTTTTTGAATTAATTTTAAATTCTATTATATGTGGCTCATTTTGTTCAAATAAAATATTTCATCAAGAGTTTTTTTTTTATAAAGTAACTAGTTCAGATAAAGTAAAAAATTGATTTGATATTAATTAGAAATGTTACCATAATTACAAAAATTACGTTAATTTCAATTTAAATTTTTTTCCATATATTTGAATTAATTACAAACGTTACTCTAATTAACATAATCTCATTAATTATGATTTCAAATCTTATCTAAAATTTGATTACGTTATGCCATCGCCAATATATATTTTATCCGTAATTATATAATATGTTTTTTTTTTTTTTTCATGTATGGTGTATGTTGTATATATTATTTATAATAATAAATTCTATTAAAAGTATTTATGGTATTTATTTATTTTTCTCAAAACTCTACTTTACTGTGTTTCTGAAATATTTCATTGCGCTATCATTCTCCCGCCCGACGACATAATCGATCATCCCTATCGCTCTTCCGCCGCCGTCGCACTTTATACTTTCGTGCCGTCGCCATTTGTGTTGCTGCCCGGTATGCAAAAATCAAATCCCACTATACTCCCGAAAGATAAATTAAACAATGATTTGTCTAAGCCCAATCCCTCTGGTATCCCAGATGATCAATCGAATGTCTTGAACACCTCTTATTATTAATGTGCTTGTGTCCCTAGGAAACTATGCGATTTAAACAAGGAGAAAGTTTTCCGGGCAAGTGGTGATTCCCTTCGTTTTTATGTGCGTATCCACAATAGAACTTGTACACCTCATTGGGTGTACTAAATTCAAGATCTCTCCAATCAAATAAATCTACAAAAACGTGAACATTACTTAATTAATCATGCATTCGGCGCAACACTAGTCGTATGCTATTTTAAATCTAAGATGTTTTTCGTATCATACTTATATGATGTCAAGTATAGAATAATATGCTATTAAAAATAATAAAATGTGCTATTGAGTATACTCCGATCAACGCTAAGCATATGCTATTTTAAGTCTAAGATGCTTTTCATATCATACTTGTATGATGTCAAATATAGAATAATATGCTATTAAAAAATAAAATATGTTGTTGAGTATATTCCGATCAATGAGCCGGCAAAATGCATATACAAGCTTACTTGTGTTTGGTGACGAAGCTGAGGCATTATTGTTGTATGCGGTAGCAGGGCTGAGATGTGTGTCTCCTAAAATATTGTTCATCTACTTCACGTGGCAAAGAATCAACCTTGAAGAGTTTAGGAAGAAATTTTGAAATAACATACGGATAAATGTAAAACAAATGGTATAAAAATTTGTGGAAATATTTTTTTTATTCCTTTCCGAAATGATTGCTATTCTTTGTGAAATCATATTAATTAAGATTGATATAATAAATTTATATTACTATAATTACTATTGTATATAAAATTACATTATAATTCTTCTTCCAAATCTCATCCGTTAACTTCATTTTTCAACAGACGGCGCCATAAGCGAATTGTCAATTTTGAGTCCATCTAAGCTCATTCATTGAAACTTACTCCATTTAATTTGTGGTTATTTCAATTTAAAAGCTCATTCATTAAAAATTACTCAAATCTAATTTGTGGTTATTTCAATTTAAAATCAATTTGACTGTTTATACACTCCCCCTGTCATTTAATTATGCGCTCATTTGATCGGACATAAGTTTTAATATAAAAATATATTTTTTTGACGTTTTGTACTTTACAATACAAAAAGTACATAGGCAAAATGGGTTTTTTTTTTTTTTTTTTCTTTTTTAGTACAACATAAAGTAGTGATAAAAATAACTACAAATACTTAATTTTATGTTACACATGTTTAAATTTTCTATATTCAAACAAAAAAATAATAAAAAGAAAAAGAAAACCTTTTGTTCTATAGCGGTGATAAAAATTAGATTTAATTTAATTTTTTTAACAATATAAAAATCTATGTTAGTTCAAAAAAAATTCCCCTAAAATGTGGCAAAATGCGAGCCAAAAATTGTCTAAAATACACTAGGACCTTAAATTCCAAAAAATATTTTTTTCTTAAAAAAATCACCATCTAATTCATTTCCCAAACATATAGATTAATGTCAAATAAGTTCCCCCAAAATATAACAAAATTAAGAGCCAAACCAGTCTATAAATACACAATATTTTCACATTAAATACACTTTTTCAAATCAACCATATAAAGTTCTTCCACTAAAAATTAGTTTTGTCCCCACTGGAAGTTATAGAGTAGGAAAAGAGAAATGTTTCAAACCTGAGAGCTGAGACAAAAATTTTGGTGGCCCAATTTCTTCTCGCACACATCAAAGACGGAAAGCTGGAAAGAGGAAAGATTAACGAGTGCGCAAAAATGCTAGCCATCTTGAGGCGTAACGTTTCTAGCATATAGAGCGCAAGTAAGGTTAAAATTAGTTTGGTGAACCTATTGTTTTCCAAAAAACTGTGTGGTCACAACATGCAGATTAAGAAAAAAGGTTTGATTCAATGATGTTTGAAAATATTCCTTTAAAAAAATGGTCAACATATCGAATGATAGCAAAAGAGATGCATGTAAGTAGGTATGAAGTTCAAACCTGGGTGAAAGAGTGGCATATTAGGCGACATAGCAATGCTATACATCCCGAGTTAACCGTAGGCAAGAAACTATGTAGATTAAAATTCTGTTTAAATGTTCTATTTTACAAAGAAGAATAGAAGAAATTCACATTCAAATGCATGGACAATGTAGTGCATATAGACGAGAAATAGTTTTATATCCCAAAAGACCATGATAGGTACCATCTCACCTATGAAGAACTTGACCCATATAGATCATGTAAGAGTAGGAGAGTTATCACCAAACTTATGTTCTTATGTGTTGTTAGTCGACCTCTATACTCAACCAATGGAGAGCTACTTTTTGATGGGAAATTAAGAATATTTCCCTTCACAAAAGTAGAACCAGCACGACGAAACAACAAAAATAGACTGAAAGACACTCTTGAGAGCAAACCAATTGACACTATCACAAATGCAGTCACAAAATAATGCCTTATAAACCAGGTATATATACATTCACTGTTAGCTATTCATCATATAATGAAAAATGGGACAACCCTCTAAATTCATTTATTTTTACACATCTAGCAGCATATTTGCATTTCACACAGGCAGTAACATAAATTTCATGTATATTTTGGACATGCATTTCAGGTATTACCAGCAATAAAAGCAAAGTGGCCAAGTCTAGCATAAAAAAACATCAAAATCCAACAAGATAATGCAAAGCCACACATTCAAGATGACGATCCAGATTTTAGAGAAGTTGCACAGTCTGATGGATTCAATATCCACCTTGTATGCCAGCCCAACCCCCTAACTCCCCGGATCTTAACATCAATGATGTAGGTTGGTTTAGGGCAATACAAAGCCTACAAACAGAAACATCATTATACACAGTGGATGACCTTGCACGTACCGTGCAATTGAGTTTTGAGGGGCTAATTCACACAACTTTGAATAATGTGTTTCTAAGCTTGCAAGCCTCTATGATACAAATTATAAAATGCAATGGGAATAACAATTACAAGCTTACACACATGAACAAAGAGAGAACGGTTCATGAAGGCACACTTCCAAGAAATTTAGATGTTAAAGAACAAGTTGTCAAAGATGGATTACAGTTTCTAAGGTTGCCGAAAATGAATCAGTAAGTGGAATAGATATAAATCTTTTGATAAATGAAATAATCCCTCCGTCCCATAATAAAATATCCATTTTTCCATTTTAGTCCGTCCCATAACAAAGTATCAATTTCTTTTTTTAGTAACTGTACTATCTACCTAACATTACAAATACCCTTACAACTTACAATATATTACACAAATGCCATTACCTTTATATCACACATACTAATAAGGTTATTTTAGACATTTATATTTTATTCCTACTATATCCCAATATAATACTAATATTTATAAAACTACGTGAAAAAAACAAATGGATATTTGCTTACGGTATGGAAAGAGTATTATATGCTGAATGATGTCTGAAATACTTAGTGCATAAGGTAGGAAAACCTTAGTTTTTGCCAGAGCTTTATATTGAGTAAGAAAATGCAATGTATTGATAGTTTGTGAATTTTTTTACTGTACTAAATCAATGAATGACATCCAATGATGAATGCATGAAAGGTTTTGCTATTTTGATTTTTTAACTTGAATTGGAGAATAGTTTGGAAATAATCATCCTTCAGACAAAAAAATACCCACATCATAAGGATGAATGTGGCAATTAGTCTCCCAAACATGCGTAAAGACATGTTGATGACATAATGCCACTTTAGCAACTTAACAAAAAATATGTCCATTAATGATGTAAAAGGACAATAGCCGCCTACAACAGTTTTTCAACTGTGGGCAACATATGGGGTTGCATCCTAATTAACCAACAAATCCCTCTGACTCGATGGACATTAATCATCACAGAGTATGATATTTTCAAGCATCAAACAGAAGCTTCATTTATCTCTAACAAATTACAAGAAACATGCCAACAAATGCACAAAAAAGCCCTCTCCCAAAATGATTGGATCATTGGGCAGCACATAGAGACATATATTAATTAAACATACCCCACATTAGTAAGTAGAATTATCGCACTAGGCACCCAAATCAAGTACATTTCCACAATGAGATCCCTCAGCTTTGGGTATCTTGGTCCTCTGAAAGGGCTCTAAATTCTCGAGAAATTATCAGTATACAAGAGACCATCAAGCAAAGAAGCAGCAACACATCAACTTCATGATCAGTAATGGATAAACGAATTATACCAACATAAGAAGTATCGATATTGTGGTGAACCATATTTTCTAAAGTTTTCATCACTATTTCATCTGAATCGATCGCATAAATTGGATAGGGGCCAAATCCATAGCCATCAAACCCTCCCAACAAACATTACAAGAAATAGAAATGAAAATTATAATTATTGTTGTTATTCCCTAAGCGAAACCAAAAATCAGTTCAAATAAAAATATTATGGCACAAGAATAAACTGATCTGTGATGAAGGATGAGAGTCGAACCCCTAGTATAAAAAACAACAAATCAGGCCAACCCACCGCCAGCTTGGCCTTCTCCATCACCTTTTTGCTGTTTTCGGCGTCGACAAGGTGAGAGTTGCCCAAATCATCGATTTTTTTTTTCTCTTCCACAAAAGACATTAAACTGAAATTTTCACCCATGAGATCAGTGGAGAAGTGCGAGAGAAGATTTTAACAGCAAAGACAACCAGCGAACAACTTGAAACTGACCGGAAAAATCATGAACGGTGGCGACGAGATGAAACCTTAAATCGCGATGAAGATGAACGAAAGTGATTGAGTGAGAGAGAGATAAATGAAAAATGAGGGCTAGGTGGATGATTGAATAATTGGGTGGGTAGGTAAATTAATCGGGTTGGTAGCATTAAATTTAATTTTGGTTATCCAATGAATAAAAAATACATGTGATATGGGAATTACTTTTGGTACGAATATCAAATATGTGAAAAGTTTGATGGCATTTTAAGAATATGTCATGTTACAATTCAAAAGTATTCATCAAATAATAATTTACTTATATTAACCGATGAATGCTAGGTCGAACTCAGGATATTCAATATTAAAGAAATTTTTGAGTAAAAGTGCATGCAAGTTTATAAAATTGAAAATTAAAATTAATTCGCGTTAGAGGTAAAATGATATAAAGAAAGTAAATGCGAAAAGCCAGGTAAAATAAGGTTATTAAGGCAATTGAAGTGTATTATGGAATTTGAAAGTAATGGAAAATAAGAGTTGGCGAGTGGAGGTTCGCAATCTCACGATAAGGATTGCGGGTGATGTGGGATAATGGATATAGATGGTAATAAGTAGATAAAAGTACGAAAAAGGGAGAATTCCCTTCGGGGGGGAAAAAAAAGGAAGAATGCCCTCCGAGAGTGAAGGTATTCATGATATAAACTTCGTGCGAGAGAGTATTGCGAGAAAGTGATTACATAAGACGTCCGCTCGCTATTGCACTTCATGATTACTATGACATGTTCTAATTTATAGGAAAATGTAGAAGATAAACTAATTCTCACTTATTGAGTTAATATTTCGTTTCTAAAATCATTATTATATAATTAGTGAGTTGTTCTCCTCGACACTCGCGACTGATAAATTGGGAGATTAGTTCATTACCTATATTTTAACTACATATTACTCTTTTCGTCTACCAAATTTATGTCTATTTCTATTTTTTGTTTGTCCATAAAAAAATATGCAAATTTTCATTGATAGTAAATAATTTTTACATATTTTTAATTTATATTCTTCAATATTCTATTTATTTACATATATGTTACTAACATCTATATAGTCAATTTATTTAAAATTTTCTCTCACCTTATAATCTACTCATATACTTATCAAAATATCCTTATTTTATATCATAATCAACCAATATAATATTATATTCATTAAAATCTGTGTCTAACTCATATAAGCATTTTTTTTTTTTGGAACAAGGAAGTATAAGCTAAATTGCATTCAAGGAATCACTTTTGTGATAGGTCTTGGGTTTACTTGGCAATGTGGAATTCTCTCGGAACCTTCTAACTTGATTAGATTAAGTGACTTATATTTGCTTCTTAGTCAAAGTTCGCGTGAGATACTTCGTGAAACAACTGTCTTATATATGCTTAATCCATGTAGATTAAAGAAATAGAGAATAATGATATTTCATTAATTATTAAGAAATTTAAGTTCACAATTATGCTAGTAAATTTATCTAAGTACATAAAAGAAAATGTGATGGATGGTTAAGTGCACGACTCCTATCTCGGGTGTTGCCAACCATCCGGGCTATGCGACTTGGAGCCTTTACAGCTTGAGCTCATTATGTTTCTAAAAGTGGTAGCGTTTTACGAAACGTGAAATTATTACAAAGAAATAAATCAACCCTTATTTATAGGCGTTGACAGAGCTTCTAAAATATTGACGGTTATTGACAGCTAACAACTAGTTAATACTTTCATTCTCAATTGTCCAATCTAGCAGATGCAAAAATGGATGGTCAATCTTCCTCCCACTTAGATCAAGGTGATTAACCTTTGAAGAAAAAATGAAACAAGGTTTCATTTATTTAGCAGATGATTTAATCACTTTTGGCTGGCGAAATTCAAACGTAATTTTTGGGATCACGACCCGAGAACTTGGTTTTCAGATAGCCAGGTTGTCATACTTTCAAATGTAAGCTTATCTCTTCAAAATTTTATATAGAATGCGATTGAAATACTAAAAAAATACTAAGACATTTCAAATGATACATGCCCAAAATCAGCGTTTAAAAAAGATATAGAAAGCTTATCTAATATTCATATACCTCCCAAAGATTATTAAATACAAAAAATCTCAAATAAGAACTTACCAAACATGTAACGTGTACATATTCTTATTATAATATATTAATATATTTTGGATTTTCGATTTGTAAATTGATCTGAAAATATAAAATTTTAGAAAATTTTTAATTCAATCCAATTAATAAATCTAAACAATTTGAATAAAATTATAAATTCCATTATGATTCAAATCGAATTTCGAATATTTTAGTCATCCTGATTTGATTGCAAGTTGATTGTATATTCAATTAGGATGCAATTTATTATAAATAAATTTAAAATATTTTTAAATTTTTATTTCAATAAAATATAATTAAAATGATTGCTACTTTGTATAAATAAAAATTTATATAATATAATATAAATAAATAAAATAATATATATGTTTATAAATAATTAATAAAAATAACTTATAAAATATAGAGTATTTTAAATGTATAAAAATATATTTATGTATTTCGAAAGATAGAAATAAGATAATGGATTAATTCATGAATGAATGAATTTGGATTTTCTTCTATCGTCCGTTTTAAAGTATCATTTTTACTACTTTTGTCTGTTCCACTTTAAAATATATAGTAAAAGTAATCATACACCAATACCAAAATACACTTAATTTTTACTTAAATTATAAACATATCATTACACATGCAATACTTTTTACATAAAATCAAAGAGAAAAAAATGTTTAAACTTCTTAGACACTTCGACTAATTAATAAAATACTAAGGGTGTGTTTGCTTGGAGGTTTGGATTTTGAGTTGGGATTTAAATAGTAAAAATTTTGAATTTGAATAGTTGTATGATGTGATATAAATAGATGTTAATGTGATGTTTTGAATGTAAAATTGATTTTTAATATATTATAAAAAATAAAAAATAGGTGTTTGAGTTGATATTTTTGGGGAAAAAAAATGGGATGAACAGTCTATTTAAAATCTAATCTCCAAACAAACACACTCTAATCTACTGCAAAACTCCAAAGGGTCCATTTGGACCGGGATGGAGGGAGTAATAGATATAGATTGTTTAGAATACATATTAATGGATAATTAGTTTGTTAATTAGAGATTTGGAGACGAAGTAAAAGTGAAAGTTCGAACATGCAAGCAAGCTAGCCGTTGATATATTTTTTTATTAAATGTAATTATTGTAAGTATAAATATGTTATACATACATACATCCTCCTCCACGTTCAACTTACAGTCGCCTTTCAATCTTCTTATTCCCCCATCGTATCTTTTTCATCACTCCCAACTCTTTCCATTCTTCTTTCTTCGGCTCCTTCCAAGTATAAATAACACCTCAATATATCCACCGCCTTAGTCTATATATATCTCTCCACAGCCTCCAACGCCTAAAGCATGAGATCGTCAAATTTTTCAATAATTAATAAAGAAAATTAAAAAAAAAAATTAAACCAAAATGTACAAAATTGAATATTTCAAAGTTTGATAAAAAAAAACACACCATATATAAATTGTTATTATATTGACCGTCTATATTTCGAAATGGTTATGATGATGGTTGGACAAATCAACACCATACTTATTTTTCTAGTCAATATATTAAACAATTAATCAAATATCATATGTTTTATTTAACAAAATACATATTGTGTTAATAAAGTATATAGTTGCGTTGCATTGTTATATTTATTATGTTATAATCAGTTGTAATATTATATTAACATAATTTATGTATTGTCTATTTTTATATTGCGTGACATTTATTCCAATATTATATGTTATTTGAGACTATGATATATTATTGTATTTAAATTATATTAGTATAATTATGTATTATCTATTTTTATTATGTTGTATTGTTTATCTTTACATAATTGTTAGTCAATTAGTTTTTGAAAGAATTTTTTACACTCAAATAAATTATTTCGGCGTTTTAGAAGAAAACTTTTACTTTAATTTTTTTATTATTTATTTGTCCTTAAAAATTAATCATTCATTATATATATAAATATAATTTATTGTAGTATTTTTTTATTTACTAAATTATAATTTTATCTTTATAAATTTAAAATAATTACTATGATTAATTATTACATATAAATTATTTTATTTTCAAAATATATCAATCTATTAAAAATAGTTTTGTCATATCTAAGAAAATAAAAATAAATATTTTATAATTTGAGCATCTTATAATTTATATGTTGCATAAGGATATTTTTTCATTGATGTTAATTATACAGTTTATGGACATTATTTTTTTGCATATCATTTTTATTTATACGGATAAATTGGTTTTACGTTAACAATAATTTCAAATTTGAGATTATATGTTCAGTTGCAACAGTATACCATAATTATATGTATATATATAATTTCTTTTGCCTAATACTAGTGTGGTGAGTCTGGTGATTTTTGCCTAATACTAGTGTGATAAGTTTGGTGACTCGTGCGTTACACGGTTTGCATATATTATTAACATTATAGTTTACTTTTTCTATTTCAACAAGTATATTTTTATTGTTTTGGCATGTTCCATTAAAAATATTTATTTTCTACTTTTAGTAAAAAAATATTCATATACTAATATGAAAATATATTTAATTTTTAATTAAATTTCTAACGTACATACGACTAGTTTTGTAACCCTACAAAAAAATAATATATTTGTAACGGAATTCCGTCCCTAAAGTTCACGTAGCTAACGTAATTTCATTCATATTTCCGTCTCCAATGTCATTAATAACGAAAAAATTAGATTTAGAGACAAAAATATTTTGTTACAAAAATAATTTTTTCTTGTAGTGTAAGTTCCCATGTGATTTTATATAATTAAGTCTATTTACTTTGAAATTTTATTTCAATTTTTTTTTTTATCATATAATTCATATAATTTTCTATAAAATACATATATTTCTTTCATAGAATATTATTTTAAATTGGAAATTTAATATGAACAAAAAGCAATAAATAAAACTATAGTAATATATATTACCAAAAATAAACCTACAAAATTATAAACAATAAAAACATATGTTTTAGTTTTAGAACAAATCATTATATAACATTCTAATGTAAAAGTAATAATTATATTATATATATATATTATCAAAATCATACAATTTCGATAGCTTAAAAGGGCACTATGAATTCAACCAATTATTCGTTGAATTAATTCATGAATGAATGAATTTGGGATTTTCTTCTAATATATATGAATTGTTTAAAATATATGTTAATGGGCTATTAGTTTGTTAGTTAGAGATTTGAAGACGAAAAGTAAAAGTGAAGCTTGAGCATGCAAGCAAACTAGCCGTTGGGTGTGGTGGGGGGTGTTTGGATTTTGTGTTGGGATTTGAATAGTAAAAATTTTAAATTTGAATAATGTGATATAAATAGGTGCTGATGTGATGTTTTGAACATAAAATTGATTTTTAGTATAATATAAAAAATAAAAAATAGATGTTTGATTTGATATTTTTGAGAGAAAAAATTAGATAAAATTGGATAAATAGTGTAAATCCAATCCAAGTCCCTAAACAAACACACCCTAAATGTAATAATTATAAATATAAATATGTATACATACATACATACATTCATTCATCCATATTCCATATACAATCTTCACACCAGATTCTATCTTTCTTTTTCTCATCATATTTTCTTCTCGTCGGGGAGGAATCGGGTGCTGAATGAAAAAATGACCATGCTGAACATTTAGAATTAATTATTTTAATTTATATAATTAATTAAAATAATTAACATAATTCTATGTCATCAAATTAGTGCTGAATTTTTTCATTCCGCACCCAATTCTCTCACCCTTTCTTCATAATTCCCAATTCTTTGCATTCTTCTCTCCTAGGTTCATTTCAAGTATGAATAGTAGATTTATATGTTCACTGGCTTAGTCTATATATGTCTGTCCATAGCCGCTTAAAGCATGAAATCGGTAAAATTTTTAATAATTAATAATTATTAAATAATATAATTTGGATGTCATTTTTTTTAATTGTATTTAACATTCAAAATATTTTTAACTGTAGTGAGACCAACTAGCATTAATTATTAAATAATAATTTTTTTTGTATAATTATTTTCAGTAATTTTAAATTTTAAAAATACTCATTGGGAATTCATGACCAAATTGGACCAGTAAAAGGAAAATCATCTTTAGGGTTCCCAGGATTTACTCTCAGATGAATCCATTTGACCCCAAAATTTAGCAAATCTGCAGACCGACTCACCTTTTGTTTGCTACATCATCATCATCATCATCATCATCGAAATCTGCGTCTTTGTGGCTTGCTTGCCTCCTTCGATTCCGTCATCTCCTACACAGTGATAGACAACGCACCCCCACCCCTCTGACGTCGTTCTTCCTCCCTCCTCTCTCCGTCCGTTGGTGCGACCCGTTTCTAAATTGTCATCTGGGGTCGCCCAATTCACGAAATTCCGCGGAAATCCTTTTCCAAGAACGTGGAATTCACCTCAGTTATTAGATCATCCGTTGTTCTCTTTCTTCTGCTTCAATTGTACCATATTCCTTTCCCATGGCTGCGCCGGAGCTCGCCCAGACCGATCCAGAGGGGATTGAAGGAGTCCGGATGACGTGGAATAGCTGGCCGCGGACGAAGGTGGAGGCGTCCAAGTGCGTGATCCCGATCGCAGCCTCAATTCAGCCGATCCGCCCGCACGTGGATCTTCAGGTGCTTCCCTACCCGCCCCTCCGATGCAAGACGTGCTCCGCCGTGCTGAACCCGTTCTGCCGCGTTGATTTCACCGCTCGCATGTGGATCTGCCCCTTTTGTTTTCAAAGGAACCATTTTCCGCAGCATTATTCGTCCATTTCGGAGACGAATGTGCCGGCCGAATTGTACCCTAATTTCCCCTCAATTGAGTACTCGATTCAGAATTATCAGAATCCGCAGGGTTACAATCCTGTTGCCGCCCCACCTCCGATTTATTTGTTTGTTTTGGATACGTGTATGCTCGAGGAGGAGTTGGAGTTTGCTAAGTCGGCGCTGAAACGCGCCATTGGGATGCTTCCAGATAGTGCCATGGTTGGATTAATTTCGTATGGTACACAGGTGCAGGTCCATGAGTTGGGGTTTTCAGAGATGTCTAAGGTTTATGTGTTTAGAGGATCCAAGGATGTCTCAAAAGATCAGGTCTTGGAACAGTTAGGACTTGGCGCTTCTGGTGCTAGACGGATGGGGCCAAACATTCCGAAAGGTGGTGGTGGACTTAGTCCTGCTGCGGCAGGAGGTGGCCCCAATGCGGGGATCAATAGATTCTTGTTGCCAGCTTCTGAATGTGAATATACCTTGAATTCGGTATGGATGTATGTATATGTTGACATTCTAGCTACTTAGGAATGTTTTGCATTCTTTCCCATTGATTAGTTTAGTTGTTAGACCCGGGTCTGAAAGTTGCTTAAATATTTCCTAATTTGCTTTGGGTTGATCATTTGCTCATATTTTTATTTGCCTATTCCTTGGTATAGTTGTTGGATGAATTGGCCACGGATCAATGGCCAGTGGCACCAGGGAATAGGTCATTGAGGTGTACTGGAGTTGCTCTGAGTGTTGCGGCAGGGTTGCTGGGGACTTGTACAGCAGGAACTGGTGCGCGGATTGTTGCACTAGTGGGAGGTCCATGCACAGAAGGTCCTGGAGTGGTAAAACCTTTGCTGGATTTGTCAATTGAATCTTTTTCTGATATATATGATTTCTTCTATTATATTATTTGGTGGCACTTTTTGAGATATGCTGTTGCTTGTAATAAAATCTATGACATTGATAGATGACTCTTTATGTCTTAATTCCTTAAAAATGAGTATAATGTTGAATCAACATGGTTAAGTTGTCCATTGTCATTTTTTGGACAACTTGGGGCAGGAACTTTGAAACATAAATGAAAAGATTGGGATGGATAAGCCAAAAAGAAATCAAAGAGAAGCATTTTCCTAATTAAAAGGAAGAAAAATGCAGTTACGGGATTATCCTCTTTCTTGCATGACTTTGTTCTCTTGATTTTTCAACTAGATGACCAACCTGTGCATTTCATTTGTTTATTCTTGTTAGATTTAATTGTTAGATTAATCTTGTGTCTATACGCTTAATCTTTTCCACCTATTCTTTTCATCTCTTCAGCTTACTGTAGATTGTCTATAAAAAACTCTTGCGATTGTATGTGAAGTATCAACTTCGA
This sequence comes from Andrographis paniculata, assembly GCF_009805555.1. Classification (NCBI taxonomy): domain Eukaryota; kingdom Viridiplantae; phylum Streptophyta; class Magnoliopsida; order Lamiales; family Acanthaceae; genus Andrographis; species Andrographis paniculata. Next base: position 3,006,202 of record NW_026137583.1, on the reverse strand, counting down.
GTGAATATAATCTTCCCTTTTCTCTATCTCTCATAACATCGTATCGAGTTTAACATCACTTTTTCTCTTCTACTTTATCCCGTGCCATTAATGCTCATTTGATTTTCTTTAATTAATCCTTGTCATCCCAATATAGAAATTGACTTCAGTGTCCACTTCAATGATTACCGACGGCCATGCCAACATTAGTCGTGTTTTTGGAAACACACTCTTATGCGTGAGAGTCACATCCATTCATCGGCCGTTAATTTGTATAGGTTTCGGTTGGTCAACTTATTTTCTCATTTTGAGTCCCAACGTGTGTTTTTTTTTTTTTTTTCTTGATTGATTGAAGTTATTCTCAGTTTTAATCCATGTGATTTTAGTTTCACTTTGAGGTTTTTGTCTAATGTGTTTTCTCATTTTGAGTCCCAACGTGTGTTTTTTTTTTTTTTCTTGATTGATTGAAGTTATTCTCAGTTTTAATCCATGTGATTTTAGTTTCACTTTGAGGTTTTTGTCTAATGTGTTTCTTGTGCTACGCATCCTGCAATGGGTTGTTGATGGTCAAAGAAAAGCTTTCTTGCAACCACTTTCTTAGGGGTGATTACATCACTTTATTACTCTAAACATCATGAAGAGTATGAAATTTCAAGCAATCAAAGAACAAACTTTTCTCTATGGCATTCATAGTTCATCAAGGTAACTTGATGGCTTGTCATATTTCTACTTCTTTGCGTCAACCTGTCCCGATAAGTTTTCTCTATGATGATTTACACTAGACCATTTATATAGAGCAACCACTAGGATTGTTGTTTAGAGTATTTGCAAGTTGAATAATTAAAGCATTGCATGGATCAAAGCAATCACTACGAGTATGGTTTGGGTGGTCTAGCACAATCATTAAAGGATTTGGGTTAGAACAATGTGAAGTTGATCATTTGGTTTTCTATTGATGTGGGAATGCTGGAATAATTCTAGTAATTGTCTACATTGATGGTATTATGATTATTGGTGTAATACCCCGGAGTTGAGGTGGTGCTAGGCTAATTCCCGTAGATGAGCCGGTATCGGGCCATCTGAGAGTTAGTAGTAATCAAATGGATTGAATAGACTACTTATGCCAACAATGTGCACATTCCTTTCGGAAGTTCTACTGAAAGAACTTTAGAGTTAAGCGTGTTTCCCGTGGAGTAATTTGAGGATGGGTGATTCCTGGGAAGTCTCCAAGAGTGTGCGTGAATGAGGACAGAAGTGCGCTGGAAGGACTCGTGTTGGCCCGTAGGGCCGGTCTACGATCCCGACACACCCGACTTTGCGTAGCTTGCCAGCCGGGGTGTCAGAGTTGGTGGTGATGTTGGAATACAATCATGAAATCTTTCCATTATTTCAAGTTTCATCTTAAGATCTTGGGTTACTTAGCTACCCTTTCAGTATTGAGGTTTCTTGTTCCAAATGGTCATTTGCTTATCACAATAAAATTATATGCTTATCTATTGAGTGAAATTGGGTTACTTGTGCAAAACCAACCAATAGATAGTCTTATTTAGTCAAATGTCAAACTTGATGTGAAGAAAGGAGAAGACTTACGAAGTTCAAGAATGCATTGGATATTTTTCGATAAATTATGATCTAAATGTCACTTGCCCAAAGATTTCTTTTGCCACATGTTTTGTTAGTTAAATTATGATATCACTCACCTCAAACAACCTGTTGGGATGCTGTAGTTAGAATTTTGCGGTACTTGAAAAGACCACAAGGCAAGGTCTTTTATATCAAAATCATGTTCATTCCACAGCATAAGGATATACAAATGTAGATTGTGTAGGATCACATGATAAAAGGTTCTCTTCTCGTTGCTACATGTTCTTTGGTGGCAACCTCGGGGTTTGTTCTTTTTACAACTTTTTTCAGTTTTTACTGTTCATTCCCACACTCCTTGATAAAAATACACTTTCCTCTCACAAAACCTCATATCAAACCACTATTTAAACAAAACACACACACACAAAAAAAATACAAACCAAACACACCTTTTATATCTTGAAAAATGCAAAAAATGACTACTGTTGCTTGTTCTATCATAGAATCTAAATATCAAGCGATAGCATATGCAACATATAGACTAATTGGGTTAATGGATCTTCTTGCTAAAATTTGTTTTTAGCATTAATCTTTTATGGAGCAATATGTAACAATCAATTGGCCATTCACATTGCTTCTAATTCACTCTTCCATGAAATAAATAAGTACATTCCAGTGTTTTGCCATTTTGTAAGTGAGAACAACATTTCATTCAAGTCATCTACGTCCAGTCCAATGAACAACTTGTAGATTTATTCGCAAGGGCTTTGGGAGGATCACAAGTGTGGTACATTTGTGACAAGTTTGGAACTTATGATATTTACACTCCAATTTGAAAGGAGTGTTGTACGTTGGTTTTTAGTTTAAATTTTGTGTCCGTTTATTTTGTTTGGTTTGAGGGAAAAGTTGGGGATGGGAGAGAAAATGTTTTAAAAAATGTTTTTGTTTTTTCAATTTTTTTTGAAGGGGTTCTTTCTTTCAAAATCCATGGAATCCGGAAGAGAAGGCAAATGGGTTTTTTTTTTTTTTTTTCCATTAAATTAATATCCTCATAATTGTTAAGTTATTTTATTTTATTTTTGTTTCCCTCGCCATTTTAATTAAACACAAAAATACTAATTTTTCTATACTCTATTTCATTTGAAGAGAAAAGAGGCGAGTGAAAATTAAAATCGTAATAGTGTTTTTGGTTCAAATAGAAGTGAGCGAAAGGGTTTGTTCTTTTTTAGTTTTTTTTTTTTTAATTTTTTTATGCAATCTCACCGTTGTATCTATTTTTTATGCAAAATATTACATTAAATAATTACACTTAAAAAATAATAAAAATTAAAACATAAAAAATGAAAAACACACCCAAAAGAAACTAACTTTACAATTACTGAAGATATAATTGGGAATTTAATGAAAATTTTGTAACCATTTTCTTTCCTTTTCGGAAGGGAAGGAAAACCCCCTCCCCTCTTAACATATTTTGAACCAAACACACTGTTTATGACATTTCCCTCGATTCCTCCTATTGTCTTGAACCATAAAGGGACCTCTTTGGTTTCCTGATCTCCCATGTAGCTTGTTTATACATAATCTTGCAATTGTTTTATAAAGTATCAAGTTCTTTCTATCTCTCTCAACAATTTTGTTACGTCTTTTTTCCATGTATTTTGTAAAGGGTATGCATTCCAATGATCATTTCACGAAGAAGAATATTGGGTTTGTTCTGAGGCTTTGAGTTTGTTTGTTTAGTGTTTTTAGTTTTAGTTGTTTTTTATGTTATGTCTGGGAAGCGTGCTAGTAATATATAAAAAAATAATATTTTGTGTAGAATTATTTACTTATTTGTTTTATATGATGTGGTGTGTGTAGGTATTGTATTATTGGGTAATATTAATCGAGAATCGTTTAGGTGTTTTATGTATTGGGTGAACGAACCTTTTTTTTCTTTAAAAAAATTGTCTTAGAAATTTTCCTTAATAAATATCCCAACCAACAACTATTTCATCTAAAAATCATTAAAACCATCCGTAAGAGATGGTTTGGTAATGTGGGGGTGAATTCGTGATCGTAAGATCATGGGTTCAAACCCCGAAGCCTCCATGTCTCGTTTGTTACATATGGTTTACCTAGTGTGATTTACCTCACCGGACCTAGTTTGCAGGCTATTAGCCGGGAGTTTACCTAGAGCAAAAAAAAAAAAAAAATCATTAAAACCAAAATCACAAGACACCTCTTGCATCCATGCATATATTCAAACAAATGTACTTAAAATGACTTCCGCAGCCTATATTTAATTATGAATTCATACAACCTTTTTTAGCATGGTCTATGAACAACTTAAATTAGATAGACTTTTGAAATAATAAGAAATTGTACGAAAGTGAGGTGAAATAAAGGTTTGTCTAGTTGAGGTGATAGTTTTAGGTGAAATAATGGTTAGGTGTGCCTGGTGCGATGTTTTGAATAAAAATGGGTATTGGATGTAATGTTTCTTTGAGAGAAATTGGGTGATTGAATATAAAAAAATTTGGGGATAAGTATACAAACCCGAAATCTTTAAATTATATAGATTATTTGATACCTTGCCAACTTTATTTTGTATGAATCTCAACATTCATGTAAGAATTACTTTAGTTTTGCTATGATCTTATGCAAAGTATTTTCTTTGTGTTTTTTTTTTTTATCTTTTGGAGAGGGTAAATTTATATAAAAGCTGAAGCTATAGGTTACGATACTAAGGAGATTGACAAACTAACAGAAACAACCACGAGAAGAAATAGACCTTAGAAACTATGGAAGGACTACCCAGCAACAAAAAAAACTAAATGAGAGACTCCGCTACATTTGAGTTTGCAATCCCAGCACATTTATGAGAGGATGATGGCTAAAATGGTCAGAAATTACTGCACTAATACAGGTCTGACTTGGTTTGTCTAATGCTGACTTGTGTGAGTTGATTTCCACCAACCACAACATAGGGGAGTCCAGGCAATAGAAAGGTGCATATAAGCATCTGTTTTTTTGGCACCAAAGGAATGTCTTGTAGATTGTTTACTAAGGAGATTAGAGAGATGACAAAGTGAGGGAGAAGTGCTCGGTAACCAAAAGATGTTCCACAAACACAGTAGATGCTCCCAAATGATGGAATTCAATTATTTTGCATTGAGTTCGTGGGATTGTCGTATTGTGTCATTTTTTTGCCAGCTCTAGGTGAATCCAACAGAACATTTTTTGAGTTGCACTCAACGACAATATGGGGCAAATGTCCTAACAGGAAAAAGACAACATGCTCAAGGGCATCTCAGCTTGCCATTATTTGTACGACATTTGAGTCTTTTGAGCCAATGTGTTCTCTTTAATGCTCTATTTTCTTCTTCTTCCCCTTTCAGCCGTTGTCATATTTTTCTGTCAAGTACTAAGACTGACGTCATGCAAATGTATTCAAGGGTCTGTCTTGCATTTTGAAGCAAACCCTTATATCCATGATAATTCTGTTTCTTGTCTTTCGAAGTCGCTTAGATATAGTTGCTATTAGTTTCTTTGAACTATCGGGCTGATCAATAAAGGGTGGTTTATTTGTAGATTGTATCAAAAGATTTGTCCGATCCAGTCCGTTCACATAAGGATCTTGACAAGGATGCAGCAGCATTCTTTAAAAAATCAGTGCAGTTCTACGATGAACTTGGAAAGCAGTTGGTTAATCAGGGGCACGTGTTGGATGTCTTCGCTGCTGCACTTGATCAGGTTAGTGATGATGAACTTGAATTGGTGTTGGATTTGGTTGTTTATTTCTACTACAGCTGTATAAACTTAATGTTACTGGAGCTTCATCTGATAATGGAAATCATAGTCTATAAGCCATGAATAGATTGTAGAGAATGGAAATCTATGTGAGTTTGCAGATTCTTTATTTTTATTTATTTATTTATTTATTTTTCTTTCTATTTTGTTTCTATGGATTAGTCACCTGTTCTGACTATTTTAAACGTTTAAAGTGTGATTGTGTTGCTGTCCCAAGAGAGAAGCGACTCATTGGAATACTTTTAACTGTGTATGAAAAGTATAATGTGATGCTGTTATATCTATTCATATTAATATTGCGAAGTACCTCTGTGATTAATTATTGCTACAATTCTTCTTCTACTTAATGTGCTAGTTTTCAGGTCGGCATTGCTGAGATGAAAGTAGCTATAGAGAAAACTGGTGGACTTGTAGTTTTGGCTGAAAGTTTTGGCCATTCTGTTTTCAAGGATTCGTTCAAGCGCATTTTTGAAGATGGGGAGCAGAATCTTGGACTTTCATTCAAGTAAGTTGTTAATATCGGATATGGGCAACTTGTTATATCTTTTGAATGATAGTCATTAGTTGTCAACACAGCTTCTGTTAATGCATTTACTTTTAAGAAATTGACTGGTGGAAGGCATCCTCATAGCTATTAAATGAAATGTCTTTTCTTGTTGTATTTGGATTCTTGAGTGACAGTTCTGTTTATATCTCTTTTAACTTTGTTATCTTTTCAGTTATGACACAATTTAGATCTTGAGTTTTTAACCATAGAATTGTCTTTCTGGTATGCGGCTGTTGCTGTCTTGGAAATTTCAGCTTGCCTATTGTAACGAACAATCTTTTGTGTTCTATGTTTGGTGTTTTGTTTGGAAAAGTATCAGCAGACTTGGTTAATATATTTCCTCGAGTTCATGATTCACACCCTTGGCGACAACATTTTATAACACAAGTTTTATTGTAAACTACAGCACAAAAAATTATAAACACTAGCTCTGATATTCTATTCCAATTGTTTCAGTGGAATTATTTTCCCAACTATTGATATTTAAAAATTGATACATCTTGAATCTATTAAGCCTCCATTTTGGTGTTGATATATTCATTACGAGAACAACTAGGAGCCAATACTTCGAAGGGGGAGGCTTGCTGAATTGTCCAATCCTTCATTTCTATTCAATCCATCCGCATATTATTTCTACTGTTATTGTGAGGAATTATGTTCACAAGAAAGTGATTAAAGATACAATGTTTTCTAGTGGCACATTGGAGATCAACTGCTCAAAAGATATAAAAGTTCAAGGAATCATCGGACCATGCACATCACTTGAGAAGGTGTGTTCTTGTTCCTTATGTTCATAACTTACTAATAAATTGCCCACTTCGGCTTCAGTTTGTCAATGTTGCGGTACTAGGTATATTCTTATACTGATCTATGAGCTTTTGTGCAGAAAGGACCTGCTGTTGCCAGCACATTTATAGGACAGGGGAATACAACAGCCTGGAGATTATGTGGCCTAGACAAGAATACTTGCTTGACTGTTTTCTTTGATGTTTCTTCGACTGAAAAGTCTGATCCTGCTGGGTCAAACCCTCAATTATACATACAGTTTCTGACAAGGTACAGATAGTTTGCATACCTTTCTTTTCTTAGGAATATAACTTTAAAAATCTTTCAAGATGAATAAATGTGAACAAAAAAGTGACCAATCTGCTGTCAGTCCATTCTGAATTTGGATGGAAGGATATTGATAGCTGGTGTGTCTGTCATAATGATTTATGTTGTACATTGTTTGACTTGTTTTCCATGTTATAATGAATTTACACTTGTTCCTTAATTATGGTTTATGCTTGATCATCGTTTTACCTTTTTTCCATGTTATTTTGAATTTCCCCTACTTAAATTGACACTAAAAAGCTCCCTTTGGGCACAGTTATCAGAACCATGATGGTCAGATGCGATTCAGGGTCACAACTGTTACTAGACAATGGGTGGATGGTGCTTTGGGAAATGAGGTGGAATATTAGTTTTCTCTGCAACTTAACATGTGAAAAAATTGTGTTTCTTGTTAAAAATCAACGTATACATCTATGGAATGTTTTTTTGTAAATAATTTTAAGTAGAAATTGTGTTTGTTCACCAAGTCTAGACGACTTTATGTGAATATTACAATTTGAAGCATTAACTGTTTGTATTTGAATTTTTTTCCTGTAAGTGTAACACTTTTGACTATGAAGATGACTGCTAGCATGTTTCAAAGGTAATTTAGATTTTAGTATAATTTGTCATTAATGATAGATATATGGATTATTGTCTGCAAATATGTTTAGCTTTCAAAGGTGAAATTTCAAATTGTTTTTTTTTTTTTCCATACTATATGCGTACACTTTCTAGCTACCCGCAATTGTTGTTTACTCTGATCTCTTCAAGTTCCAATTCTTAGGAGAATGGTCTCATTTAATCATATTTATTTCCAAATACACTTGTTAATATTTTTTGTTTTGCTTTGTAATTGACTCTTCAGATTATTTTCTCACTAGTGTGAAATTCTGTGAAACTGAAGTTCATGTGATGTCATTTCTAATTTGTTTCTGAACAGGATTTGATTCAAGGATTTGATCAAGAAGCTGCTGCTGTAGTTATGGCTAGACTGGCATCGTACAAGATGGAGATTGAGGTAATATTATGAGGAATTTTGGTAACTGTGGGAAGCATCTTGCATCCCTGCAAATTCTAACATGAAACTATAAAATATGTTCTCTCTCTCTAGTTTTCATCTTCATCAAGAAGAGGATAGAATATTAAAGCTTGAGATGGCAATATCGGTTAGAACAAAGTTGATGAATCGCTCTGACCATTGGTCAATTGTCAGTGTTAGTTTAAGCCCGTTTACTCTGTTTAAGTTATTGTCTGTAGATTTACTTGTGCTAGTTCTCATGGTTGAGAAATAGAATACATATTTACATGGTATCAGAGTAAACCATTATTAGGGTTTTAGCTACCGCACCACTGCTGCTGCCCAAAAACCTTAAAATTTGGCCAAAATTCTAATTTTTCTCTCATGCCTATTCTGGTAATTTTTTGACCCAATCAACACCAGTCTTGTTTCCGTCCACCAGCTTTGCAACCCATGGTCATTTGCTGTCTGTCCTTCATGCGGCTCCACGTGCTTCCGACCTGAGCTGTTTTTCTCCTTCTAGCAGATTTTTCTTCCGTTTTTGCTGCCTCCTTCCGAAACCTGCCATATCATTATTGATGTCAAGATGCGTCGATCGGCATTTTAGTCGCTCGCTGAATTCATGCGTGTGCCACATGTGCCGCCTCTTGTTTGCTGGATTATTTTCTACAAAAAAACAAGAAAAAGGAATATACGAAATCCTTAATTATCTCCATGGCTAACTAATCTAAACCATTCAATTTCCAAGCAATTACAATTTAGAAGTCACATTGTCAAGGAGGTGTTATCTTGTTGTGTGGACACCGGGTATGAGTCCTCAAACAATCAACTTGCAAACATGTTGACAAAATCCCTTAGAGGTTCTCATTCTTAACTTTATATTAAATAAGCTTGAATCGTATGACCTGTACACACTATCTCGAGGGGAGTGTTAGATTAGTAGCCTTTTTTTTTTTTTTTTTCCTTTTTCTCCTTTTTTTAAGTTTAGGTCTGTTTAGGTTGCTTTGTATGTATATATGCATGTAGTTCATCATTGAGAAAATAGAATATATATTTACCGTTGACAAAATTATTAAAGGAAAATTAAACTGTTATAAGGTAACTTGTAATATGAGACAACATTCTTTTGTCGGTGAACTAAAAAGGTGAAATATATTTACTTGTTCACCTAGAGCGATTGCTCAGTAATTTGCGTGCCAGGGCTTGGGGCATGCATTTTGTTTTTCCTTGAATTTGATTCATGAAGTAAACATGGTATCTTTTCATCTTGCATATTCAATTGTATGTCATCCAAGTATCCAAAATCTTTCTTTCTACTTATTATAAATCGAGAGTACTTATCTGCATGGCTACAGAATTCTGAATTCAAGATTGGTTGATTTGGTCTAGTTTAGGCGGTCATCTCATGCTTTTAATTGTATGTAAACTATTTTCTTCGATGAATTATTTTTCCCCCCAATTTCATTTTCTAGCTCATTCAATATTTGAAATTACTAGGAGAGTTCCTAATAAGAGTCGGAAGAAATATTTTCTGAAACGATTCCAAGTAGTACATTACTTGATGGCCTTTATACATGCATCTTTTGCTTTAAATAGTAAAATTTCATATATCCCCTATTTATTATCCAATATATTTGAATTGTATCCATTGTTTTAACATATTTATGCGGAAAGGGTTTGATGATCATTCAATATTTTTTAACTAACCTTTATTTCACTTTTGCTCTCAGTATTTTTTGTACCTGTACTCTTTTTCACAATTCTCTTTTATCTTTTTTCTCTATTATATACATCCTTTAACATTCTTTTTTCTCTTCTGCAATTTTAACTGTTTTTTTTCCATTTCTTCCATAAAGTATCTCCTTCCTATATTATTATTCTATTATTCAATACTCAGTTAAGTTTTTCAAAATTTTCTTTATTTTCACTCTATGGTAACTTAAATGATTCTTTCAATATAAAGTTTTTCATTTTCTTTTCATATTTTACAGTGCATGTACTGTGTTTACTTGTGTTTTCATTTATATTTTCACACTAATTCAATCTACAGCGCTATCCCATTTTCCCTTAAAAAAGAAAAAATCACATAAAATAACTATTTTTCGTTCAAAACATTACTTCCAACATCTTCGATTTAAAATTTTCTCCAAACAACCCATAAAGCAAGCCTTTTTTTGCATGGTGTATGTGTGTTTTTTGTTTTTGTGGCTGAAATTATTGTTTGATGTGATGTTTTGTATGAAAATTAGTATATTTTTTTGGGAACTGCGAGGTGCATATGGGAAAAAAGACCCTAAGTAAATGCACCTAGGATATATATTTAGAATGTAAGGTCTTAGAACTGTGTAGGTGTTTAAAACCTATATTTGAATCCTTTCCTTAACAATAAGTGTATGTTTTCGTTATTTGCATTTGCTTTGACAGCAATTGCATCCTTAACTTTGTGGCTCAACAGCACTTTTGATTGGTGTTTGGTCATATAGAGAATGAAAGCAAAGTGTATAATATTTCATTCTCTATATAATTATTACTTGACCTCTTGCACTTTTGATTGGTGTTCCGTTGTTCAGGAAGGGTTCGATGCCACGAGATGGCTGGATAGGAGCCTGATTCGTCTATGCTCAAAATTTGGAGAGTACCGAAAAGATGATCCTGCCTCATTCTCTTTAAATCCATGTTTTTCTTTGTTCCCTCAGTTCATGTTTAATCTGCGTAGATCACAGTTTGTGCAGGTAAATTGCTAGTAATATCTATTCTTGTCGTTATATTTTGTTTTGCTGGATCATACTTTGATCTTTATCTTTATGTTTCATTCAGGTATTTAATAACAGTCCAGATGAGACAGCCTATTTCCGCATTCTATTGAATCGGGAGAATATAAGCAATGCTGCAGTCATGATTCAACCGTCATTAATATCATATGCATTTGATTCATTGCCTGCACCAGCTTTACTTGATGTCCAATCCATTGCAGCTGATCGCATCCTCTTACTGGATGCATATTTTAGTGTAGTTATTTTTCATGGAATGACGATAGCTCAATGGAGAAATATGGGCTACCAGAATCAGCCAGAACATCAGGTATATCTTCAAGTTTACTGATTCTTGTGTTGATAGTGAATGGATGGATATTTATTATCCATACTCTTATAAAAGGGAAGGTGTTACGGTGTCATGAAATGATAGGACTGTATGGATCTGCTTCATCTTGATTAGTAAACATACATGAATATGTACATGGCTTGATACAAAATCCATTTCCATGTGGTAACTCCCATAAATTGTTTCTTTCTGAAAGTTCCGTGTGTTTGTTTGGGTGATTTGATTTAATTTCTACTGTTCACAAAAAAATTTGCCTCTTAAAGAAATCAAACCACACACTTATTTTATATATTAAAATCAATTTTAAGTTCAAAAGATCACATTTATTCCTATTTATATCACATCAAACAACTATTCAAATTAAAATTTTTTATATTCAAATCAAAACCTCCAAACAAACACACCCTTGATTGTTTCTATTGTTAGTTTTACTATGCACCATCAAAAAATTCTTGTGATCATAGTTGTGTTGTGCAAATCTTTTGCAGTTACAATGTGAGCTTTATCTTATCAACACATTTGTTTATTTTGGACGGTATAGGGTTTTGCCCTCCTGTTACAAGCCCCTCATGATGATGCCCAATTAATAATTCGTGACCGCTTTCCTGTACCTAGACTTGTAGTCTGTGATCAACATGGCTCTCAGGTAATCATTATTTCCGTTTTCGTGTCTGTATGATCTGCAATTAGGTTTGTTTAATTAAAATTGCCAGTTTTCTGATTGGGATGCATATGATTACCTGTTTCTGTATGAAAGGTCTTGTTCCTTTCTACTTTGTAGAATCTTTGGTTAGGTGTATTTATATCCATTTTTACTCTATTTCATAAAACTTCAGTATATAGTTTTTGGCAATGCAGCAGCTTATGATAAAACAAGGTACATTTAGATATGTGAATGTTTTATTTTCTACAGGATCTTACAGTCTTGGTTCAGTATGATATTCTGATTATTCTCTGTAGTGTTCAATGTTTATCTATGCCACACGCCACTTTCTCTATGAGTTTCTAGGATATTACTCATGCCTTTTGTTATCTTATATGTTTTGTTCAAAGTTCGAACTCTGCCTTAGTTTTGTGAACAACCTCATTAATAATATCATTGCCCTTTTTGCTGATTCTGTCGTAATAATCTCTGATCCTTGTAAGTTGCATATATATTTCAAAAGGTTGGTTTTCCTTGTTTCTTTAAGCTTTTTTTTTTCCCATCAATTATATATTTGCATGTTTATTCAATGCTTGCAATCCACAGGCAAGATTTCTGTTGGCAAAGTTGAACCCTTCCGCAACCTACACCAATGCACATGAAATGAGCACTGGCTCTGACATTATCTTCACCGATGATGTGAGTTTGCAAGTCTTTATTGATCATCTTCAGCGGTTGGCAGTCCAAGGTTCTTGAGAGTAAGTGCAGCATGTTCAGTGTGTATAAGTTTCACTTTTCTCATCTCAATGGTTTCTTGGTTTATATATCGAAAAATCCAGTGTCATTTTACTACTCCCATTTACCTATATTTGAACTGTGAGGAATGAGGTTAGGCAGGCCATCTACTATATGAGCAATATGTGGTAAAGACTGTTTCTTATAGTTTTCGGTTCTTTTGGGAAGCCTTGAAGGGATTTGTAATTTTAGTAGAATTGGATTTAAAGCAGCCATAGTTGTAAGTTAAACAGGACAATTTTGGACTGAGAGCAGGGGGTAATCAGGCTATATATTGTTAATTATTGTGCTACTATTTTATTTTTTATTTGTGATTGAATTAAAGGACTGTGATGAGTAGTCCAGACTTATAATGGTTAAATGGTTTTTCAGATTTGAGTTTTTATTTTTGTTATCTTCTTTTTCATTTCAGTATTTTAGCTGTTACAGCATTTTATTCATATAAGATGATGACCCACACTATATTTGTGTTTCTTTACACCAACTTCATATTTCTATTATTTGGACTGAATTTTTCGAAAAATAATACATTATTTCTTCTCACAAAATATCTTATTATATATATTATTTTAATATTAAATCCAAATAAAAAAATTTCAAACTTTGTCAAAAGAAACACAATTGCCATTTCTTTTTTTCTTTCATTTTTTATTATTTTTTTATTTTCCCTATATTTTCCTAGTAATATTCATATCACTTTTCTCTATTCATTTTGTTTTAAATTCTAATTGCATCAATTTAAACAAATCTTTAAATCTCAATGCTTTTTTCTTTTTCTTTTTTATTCTTATTTTGTTTATAAAGAGTGATTAGATTTCATGTCACTTATTAATATAAACATATCATTTAAATCTTGTGAAATTTAATATCATCAATACATTAGATTATAATATCATATTATATTAAAATTATTTTAAATTTTAAATTCAAGCTTTTATGCCAATTAACTTATTATTTTGTACTACTACAGAGTGTTAAAATAAGATGAAATAGTTGGTTAAAAAAAATAAATTAAGAGTAGAGTATATGCTTAAATGAAGCTGAAAATTGTTCAGTCATACCCGACATGACATAGGCATCGCATAACTATTACTCCTCAAAATTTTATAATTAGTTATTAATTTTTTACTAATTTTTTACTAATTTTTAAAACTTTTAAAACACAATTTGTTCCTTTTGGGAATTTCGGTGATTTTGGAAAGTTATCTGTATACAATTATTTTACAAAAATATAATATTCCCTAAGTATTAAAAGAAATAAACTTCTTTTTTTATTATAAAAATAGACTTTTTTTTTTAATAATAATTATACTATTTTTATCAATTTTTTATTATAAAAAACTATGCATACTATATTTAAAATCGTACAAAAATCAAATACTTACTTTTTTTTCACAGAAAAAGTACATATGTGTTCTTTTTATAAAAAATACTCTAACATATATATATTTTTAAAAAAATAATATTATACTCATTATTTTTATATTACTTATATAACATTTTAGTAAAATATATTTCTCTTCAAATCAAAATACAAGACAAACAACATATATTTTTGCCGAAAAATATAATAACTGAGATTTTCTTTAACCGAGTTATTTATAAAACTTTAGAAAGAACAGATCTTAACAAAAATATGAACGATTTTGTCTCTCATCTAGTGTAACTTGCATTTTTTGGACCCATATATATGACAGAGCAGTGGTGGTTTCACATGCTATTAATAAAAAGAAAACAAATAAATTTTATATAATATTAAAGAATAATAGTATTATATTGACAATTTATGTAAAAGTGTTTTTAAAAAGACTAAAATATTCTCATTTTATATAATTATTGTAAGAAATTGGAAATAATTTTGTAAAAAAATGGGAAGTTTGTTATTAAATATGGAAATTAGACGAAAAATGACAAAATGAAACTATTGTTTTGAAATGAATGGAGTATTATTTCTAAAGAAAAAATTTGAGAATGATAAAAAAAAATCAAACGATAAACACACCAAGAGTTTGTAGTAATTATAAAGTAAAATCAATGCTATTCATTTTGTATTATCTTTATGAATTTATATCAAAATATTATTTAAATAAAAATTTAAATTAATATTAAAAAAAATTTGCCTCGTAATATGATGTGTCAAAGGGGACGACTGACGTTGACGGGTGAAAAAGGAAATTTGCATACAATGGTTATTTTTTTCTTCCATTTATTTATTTCTTTTAATAAAAATTTCTAGGTTTTCTTTCATGAAATACGAATAGAAATTCCCATTTCATTCATCTTTGCTCAACATTGCGATTCTTCCTCAACTTTCTCACGCCGCATACGATTTCGGCCGTCATCATCCTACGCTTCAAGCTCGCCTCGGTGGTTCTGCCTTCGTCGTGCGGCCGGAGAGCCGAAAGATTTTCAATTTGGAAACTGTAAAAGAAAGTCTCTCTCGCATTCTCTTTTTCTGTTGCGGTAAGGTGTGTTAGTTTAATTTTTTCCACTACTGGGTGAACTTGATCTTTGGATTTCATACCTGTAGAAATTTGTGGTGATTTGGTTTCGATGTTGATTTCTCTTGGGACTTGGTTGAATAATATCACATGTTTTGAATTTTTGATATATTTTGGCTTCGCTTTCAAAATTGAAAGGAATTAAGAACAACGTTCCTATGAAAATATGGATATCTAATTCTATGTTGGGTTGCAATTGCAAACGTTGGTGGGTATACTTGTTACTACAAACCGTGTGAAAGTTGAAATCTCTTGGAAATGTAATACTACGTGTAATTGAAAATTGTGTCTATGTTTGTCAGTTCTAAGAGAAATCTGATTTATATTTGTTGATGTATTTTTTCAACAATAAAAAGTAAAATCCGAAAATAGGGAATTATATTCGAATTTGATATAATTAGTGTCTGATATTATGAATCTTTAAACACTGAATGTTACAGAAAATTTAAATGATGATCATGAATCACTGACTTCTGACTTTGTTGTGGTTTGAAGATGATTGAAGATGCCGGTCAGTTGCAAATCCCAATCCTTAAATATTCTTTAGAAATGGTACTTGGAACCGTCGCCCGAACGGTTACAACGCCTCCTCTCAACCGTCTGCTAACTCCTCTTTTGCTGACACGTGCTCTCAACCGACCAAGCTATTATTCTCACTCGCTCTCCGCAGCATCCGACCTCCACAACAACCAACAATTCGAACCAACCGACTTGTCTATCCGATCGCAAACCAACCGACTTGTTGGTCCGACCACAGACCTTCCGACTTATTGGTCCGACCGTAGACCTTTCAACTTGTTGGTCCGACCACAGACCTTCCGACTTGTTGGTCCGACCTCAGACCTTCCGATTTGTTGGCCCGACCGCAAATCTTCCGACTTGCAGACCATCTGACTTGTTGGTCCGACCGCAGACTTTCCGACTTGTTGGTCCGATAACAAACATTCCAACTTGCAGACCATCCGACCCGCTGACCAACTGACCTGCGGACCGTCCGACCTGTAGACTGTCCGACTTGCAGACTTACCGCCCTATGGACCATCCAACCTGCGGACTTTCCGACCTGTAGACTATCCGACTCGCAGACTTATCGTCCTATGGACCATCCGACTTGCGGACCGTCCGACCTGTAGACCATCCGACCTGCCTATTTTCTCAAAAAAAATGCCCAGTTTACCCGATTATCTTGAAATACCCCTTAAAAGTAACAGACCCAATTACAGGCCCACTTTTTCTTCTAACTTGGGCTTTTTAACCTAATTATAAATTTCATACGTAACAATAATATTTAAATTCCACAATCCATGTTTTCATTAGTTGCTGTAGGTAATTGTTCCGGGGAAAGAAAGTATTGACAAATATAACTGTTTAGCCTAGGTTTCTTTCATTGCATGAGTAATTTATCTTATTTACTGTGTTATATTAATATGCATTCGTATATCTTTATTTGCTTGTAAGAAAAAAAAAAAAAGGTATCCAATTAAAACTAGTATTTTGGTTGTTATAAGAATGATTCTAGGAACTTACGACTAGGAAATGCATGTCATTTAAAGATTGTTAAATTTTAGCGAGTATGCCACTTTTATTGTACAGTTGTATGAGATTCTTATTAGACATGTTCATATAAAGTTCAATTACTTTCGTCGGGCCGACTGCAATTGATTTGAAGCGTCCAATTGGAGTTAAAAAGGCGAAGGCTAGAAAAAAATTCAAATAATCAATGACAACGAAGGATAAAGAATCATGAAGAGTCTAAGTATCGGTTGCTCGAACAATTACTGCTAGTTTGATGAAACCTGAATCTACAAGTAATAAAAGATGGTCCAGAATTGAGGAGTTTGATCGAAGAAGTCAAGTGCAACTAGATGATGAATATGAGTTGGTCTCTAAAAGATCTAAAAAGAAGGTATTTTCAGATATTTACGGTTCTATTTTTTAATTTTTGATTTCGTGTTATGTCAATCTCATTTACTTTTACTTTCAGGATTCAATAAACACAGAAAAAAATATGTGAATATAATGAAAGAGCTTGAAAACATGAGTGACAGGCCGATGGCTTCAATAGCAAGACTAGAAGAACTGCATGAGAACAATATACGCACCGAGTATTAAGAGAAATTATACAAAATGCAGAATGAGCAATTGTAGTACTGCACACGAGGTTATAACAGTATGTATATTTATTTTTTTTCAAATACAACATTTTGAGATTTTGTTTGCTGATCTTGTCCAATTGTAGGGTTGCAATCAATTTTTCAATCGATTGACGAAGCAAATCCTCTGAATGCGGATGTGGCCTATACCAGTGGCAGACGTATGGAGAGTCGGAAAAGGCTTTTCTATGAGACAAGTGGAGATGAGTGTTCCACGGAGAAATGAACACCTCATTATGTGTTTGTGATGCAAGGTATCTTTATTTTGTACTTGAATGTGCTATATACTTAATTGTGCACGTTCGATCTTTGTTTTGTGTTTGTTGTATATTTGTAGATCTCGTATGTATGTCATGTTCGGTATACAATGCTACCTTTTATGGTGCACGTTTTATATCATTTTGTGCTTGTTGCATGATTGTTGAATGATGCTAGATAATGCTTATCCCATTTCACCTTATATTTTGGTTTGTAATTGCATGCATGCATAATACATAGACAATTCATATCCTATTCCATACTGCACGCACTCAGACAATTCATATCTCATTTCACCCATATTCTGAAGGTTTAGTTGTTTGCTTCATACATGTATATACTAAAAAAAAGGACAAAACACATAGACGGTGCATTTAAATATACATATACACATGTATAATTTCTAGACAATGCATTTATATATATAATTTCCAGACATATTTCATATATTCTAGGCAATGCATTTATATAGATATATAACCTCCAGACAATATTTTACATAAATGTATTTATAAATTTCATTCAACCACTTATATACATATATATAATTCAGACAATGCTTTTATACTTATATATGAAACTTCCATCAAACCATATATATACAACTGTATCGCCTCTTCCATTGCAAGGCAACACCTACACAAAATGTAATTTCATAATGCTCATCAGGCCTAACTTTGATATCTATTGCAATTCGGCATGAAAGCAACATAAGACTAGCCGACACGACAGTACACAAAAATTTAACAACAAAGATCATTTCGTTGGACCTAGTAACACAACACGTGAATCACAAAATATTTTCCCGACATCATCCATTGGTGGTTAATGAGATCATCCCGTAGTCTTCCATTAGTTTCCGTTTTGCGGATTCTACCCATTCTAATGCGATATAGTAAGCGAACATCTTCAACTGATTGTGCTCGCTCAAGTAAAATTTGCTCATCTTCTATCGTTGGAATCCAATCAAGTAGGTTGTTGCCACGCTCATCTTCAATGATCATATTGTGTAATATAATACACGTAGTAATCACACGGAGGAGGTCACTTATTTTCCGTATTCTCCCTGGCATGGCCAATATACGTCATTTCTATTGGAGTACACCAAACGCCCTTTCTATATCTTTTCGGCAGGCTTCCTGCGTAGTTGTAAACGCTTGTTCCTTGGCGATGATTGGATTTATCACCGTTTGAATAAATATTAAATGTTTCGGATATATACCACCCGTTAAATAGTATGGTAAGTTATAATGCCTATCATTCACCTCGTTGTCAACCGGCGGTACTGTTCCATCTATCTACTTGTTGAACAGAGGCAGATGATCCAAGATTGTAACATCGTTATTAGTTTTGGACATTCCAAAAAATGCATGCTAGATCCACAAATCTTGGGAGGCGGCTGCCTCTAATATTAGTGTCGGGTATCCATAGCGTCCGTTGTATTGGTCTCTCCAAGCCACAGGACACACATCCCACTGCCAATACATGCAATCCAAAGATCCTATTATCCCCGGAAATCCATGTTGTCCATTTTCAAATAGTAGTCGCGCTATGTTCTCATTGGTCAAATCACGCAAATATTGCTCCTTAAATGTTGTGATAATTGTATCACAGAGCTCCATGGTTGCGACCCGTGCTGTTGGTGCTCCTATTTTTATAACTTCATCAACACTATCAAAACAATAACCATATGCGAGGATACATAGAGCGGTCATAATTTTCTGTATGAAAGAAAGACTTGTTCGACCAGTACAATCCGATCGTTGAGTGAAGTAAGGGTTGTTATTGCATACCTCTGTAAAAATTCTTATGAAAAGATCTCATCGCATTCGAAACCTTCTTATGAAGTAAGACTCAGGGAAATGTAGAAGCTCACACAAGTGGTCCGTCCACAAATCCTCGTGTCTTCATTCCCTATCCCTATATATGTAATTTCTTTGTGTTGGAACTGTCATCGCAACCATGTTAGAAATGGCAGGCAAAATCACGGACAACCATTTGCGCTGTTCTTGCTTCATATGTAGTAGTTGATGTCTTCGACGACGGCTGTGTAATACACGTCTTCGTGCTACAACAAAAAAGGAAGTTGTTTCATCTTCATCCTCGGATTCTATCTCATGCCCGTCCATAGACCAGAATCACTCCCAAATGATCAAAGATCTAAACTAAACCAGGAGAACTACAAAGTAGTTTTATCTTGTTGAAACTGGAAAGATGGAAAAAATACAAACATAATAGTGTAAATGAAAATTAACATAATGTGGTGGTTATGGATAAATTTTATAGATGTCTGATGAATCTTAATAATAAATAGTGTGATGTGGTGATTGTGCTTCGATCCTATCTAACTTGACTTTTCTCCTCTACCTACATTTGTAACACACTAAGAAACCATGATGTTACCTAATACTCACACATCTAGTACACTGCCTATATATTTAATTTCCCGTCCACTTACTTTATATTTATTAAATGCGATGTACATTGACAAGATACAAAACAGACGATCTATTTGAATTCTATTACTGAAGTTCTTATGTAGCTTGCTCTCTTTTGAATTGTCAACTCTAATTAATGTCATCCCATCCAATGGTCATTACATTGCATCACATCTAAAAAAAATCTTATCTGCACCTTATGCAAATTCATTGTTGTATGTTCTTAATACAAATAGAATCTTATATCAACCTACAAGAAAAATTAATACAACACAAGTATATTTATATACATATATATAGAACAAAAGTCTTTATCCACATACAAACATACAATATATGATATGATGTGATGCATAATTGAAGCATGAACGGATATCAGTATTTGAGTTGGGCAATTAATTATACAACATTGAATTTGAACTAATTTATTAATATTCATAAATATCCTAAAACCCACATGTTGTTATGGATCAATAATTATATAACATATGCAAATTTATACTCCCATCTTAAGCAAGCAGATCCATTTCACCTTAATTCAAATCATCATGATTGATAGTATGACATTTATACTTACTTTAATTTGGTGGGATAAGTATATAAGTGACACAAAGTAAATTAAAAAACTTACTACATAGAATCGATTGTCAAACAAGCCCCTTCACACTTCATTCATCCATCCACCCACACACATAGTTTAGTTGGGTATGATACGATAATAGTCTTGCATAGATGACTTGAAAATAAACCCAATAAATTAACACTTCAACAAGACAATGCCAAATTCATTTAATTATATAATAATCATCATGCAAATATATATGCTTATTTAATTTCAAATTTTAGAACAAGTTAAATATCAATTGTTTATTCTTATCATTCCACATCCGAAGATCAATGAGGAAGCTAAAAACTTTTGAGTGTTCAACCTTCTGCATCATTCTAGACAGATCTAACCTGCCAACTGCATGAATAAAAAAACAAGAAGATGTATACCCCAAGTAATTAGGTTCATCACAATTGTACATACAAAGTAAATGTATTTTTCAATAGATACAACCTGCCAAGTAGTTCAATTGGTGATACCTTGGGGTACTTCACATTACAACACGAGCTCATAAGTGAAATTGTCAGGCCAAAACCAATGCTTCTATTTGTAGAACTTATATATTATAGTACCTCTTTAGCCACAAAAGAAATGTATTAAAATGTACACACTTTGAGGAGTTGTCCCTAAACAAATTCAAGTAGCAAAAGTAGATATTGTTTCTTCATAAAGCCGCCCACAGTTCGTGAAAAAGTGTTAAATGGAAGATACATAAGTGATCCTAGTCCTACACAAACCATACAAACTAGCTACTACATGCAGTTAATGAAACAAAATACAAATAAACATTAGTATAGTAATAACTAAATTAGCCAATATTAGAAGAAGTAGCATTGAAATATCCTCCATTTGTCTATTCTCCCCATAGCCTAAACATGTACATCGACAAGCAGTACTCACACGCGGATGTTGTGAGCTTGTAGTTGAATCACCAGCGTAGAAAGATCTATTTTTCTTCATTTCAAACTCTCGGTACGATTGTTCATTTAGATATTCTTCTCAACATAACCATTTATCACAAGGATTACATCTGTATTATAACCTACCTGGATTGTTGACGCTATTCGAAACTCTTAGCACACCATCCCTCCCACAGGAACATTTTCACCCTATTTCCCATAGAACCCCTTATAAATTTCACAACCTTGCAAATCTGCACAAGCATAACAACATCACAACTATAACATTACTACCATCCCATCCATTGAGTTTCATATCAAATGCCGACAAAGTATATTCAGAAGGTTTCACACAAATAAACAATAACAACATCAACAATACTCAAAAGCTTTCGCCATTTTTCTAAAGACGTAGTATGTGATGCTAATCCACAACATCCAGACTAAAATAAGTTCCATTGGCATCAAATTCAAATCTTGACAAGAAACAACTAAAGCAAAAGCCAAAATCGAATGACTTCTCCACAGATATTCTACACATATCGATCAAATATTGCTCCAAATTCATATTCAAGTTTCTCAACACTAAACAATAAACCACAATGAGTTGCAACATCCAAAAAAAACTAGCCTTTTGTCTAAAAACAATATTTTCTCATCTGAATACCAAATAGACAAACACACCACGCTACAAAATTACAAATCATTACTAGAAAAACTTCCACAGAAATGTCGTAAGTTGGACAGTAAGATGCTTCCAAAAGCAGATTTCACCATCACCCAAAATTATTTAACTAAAAAAGATCCATGCTAGTGCAAACATGGCTTCAATTGTAACCTGTAATCTCTTGTATATGCACCAAATCGATTACGTTAAACTCCTCATTCATAGCAACAAAGCCCTAAATTTTGCTAAGATTTCAATTTTTCAAATCAAATGCTACCAAGATTCGATTCAAACCAATGAAAAATGACAGACAGAAAACTTACCGGAGGGGACGACGGGAGAGTACTTGCGTAAAAAAACACTCGCCTTTGATGGCCGAAAAGGAGAAGAACGAGAAGTAGAAAAAGACATAAAGAAAGAATTGTGAATAGAAGAATAAAAGTTGGGGTTGTTGTGCCTCGTCTGCGCCAAGCACAAGCCAAGTTTTGACGAAAAATTGCTATCGAAACATATTCTTTGACCATATTTTTCATGTTGGGATAGACTGCCTCTAAAGAATAAAAAATTAGTAAATCAAAAATACAAAAATGAACATTGAACATACCCAAACCAAACACAGACACGTGTATGAATATATATACACATATATATAAAATCCCTTTTTCAAAAATTTCCCGCCTCTCATTTGAATTCGAACCCTCAGTATGAGCTCCATCATCGCCTCACCGGCGACGGTGCCGCCGCCGGAAACTTGTACGCAGGGCCACCGCTCTACTCTCATCCTCCCAACAGCCGAGGGAGGCTCCATCTGCCTTCTCTGCCTCTCCAATCTATTTTCCAATCCCAATTCCCCCACCGTCCATGTCTCCTACGCCCTTTCCCAGCTTTCTCTGGCCGCCTCTCAGCCTCAATTCCTCCACTCTCTTCTCACCTTCCACCCCCACTTTCTAATCTCCCCACTGCTCGCTGTCTTATCCAACTTCGAAGACGAGCCCACTGCCACACAAGCCATTGATCTGATCCAGAGATTGTGTGATGGCTCCAGCAGCAATGGCGGTTGCAGCAGCCAGAATGTGCGTCAGGAGTTTGTCTCTAGGGTTTCGGATTGGCTTTCAGGTGGATCGTTGGGTTGGAGCCGCCGCCAGCTATTCATGGTAAGAACCGAGCCAACCTTTGTTATATATATACAATGACGAGTTTACAAGAATTTCACTATGGCGGTTGTATACGTATGTGTGCATTATTTGGAGAGTGCAACAATAGAAGCTAAAGTGCAGCAAAATGAGGGCTATTGCTCTTATGAATTGAAAATTTTAAAGCAAATGTAATAATCACACCTTGATTTAGATAAGGAAGTAACCAGGCAGGTTGGGATGAGTTTGCATTATGAACAATATGCTCTGTAGGTTAAGAACTTTAGATTCTGCTTCAATTATCAGATATGTAAGTTCTAGCTGTAAAATTAGGTGAATCTTTGTATTATGGAGGTATTAAAAGCATCCCAGTCTCTCAGATAGATTAACTGTTGAATAGGACTACAGAGTTTTGTCTTCTGAGAAAACTAAAGGTTATATCACTGCTATGAAATTAGGCATAATGTTTCGGGATATGGTAAGTCTAAAATATAGCAAATTGCTTACCAAAAATGCATGTAAAAGGTATATATGAAACTGGAGTATGTGTATTTCTAACATAACAAAATTTTCATGACATCATAGTGGCATAACCTATGAGATCGAGAGCTCAGCATGCTTCTAAATAATAAAATAAGCTTGTAACTGGAAATTCCATTTGATTCTCGCAAATTTTTAGATCTTTTGTCTTTTATCTTGCACATGACTGTGTTGTTTGAGAAAGTGTTTTTATTTAATGCATTTTGTGCAATAACTTAATATCAAAAGCTTGTTCTGGATGAATTTAAACTCCGAAGAATGGTTGGTTTCTATTGTTCAGCCTTGCTATGTTGTGTAATAACTCACTCCCCTCCCCTTGTCAAATGCAGCTCCATTGCTTTGGTGTCCTCTTAAATACTCAGGACTGTGATCTCTACACATGCATAAAAAACAAAGATGCACTAGTTTCGAACCTTGTTGTTGGACTACAGTTGTCAAAGTGAGTATTACTTAAACATGAACTAACCAGTCTTTTTGCATCTTGCTCCACTTTCTCCTAATACGAGCTTTTCTCCTCAATTGCAGCGATGAAATCCAAGGGGAGATTATGTTTGTTCTTTATAGATCATCCCTCCTCCACTACAAATACATGGATGATTATGGAGCTGAAGATCTGTTACTTCCTTATTGCAATAAGTTTTTGAATGTGGCAATTGATGTTTTACTAAAAAGTCAGAGTGATGAAGTTCGGATCAACTGTGTGGGTTAGTTCTTATCCTTTTTTTTTTTTTATTTATTTATTTTTGGAACTTTCCTGTGCATATTTGGGAGTCAAATTCAACAACAATCCTAGGTAAGGCACCAACCTGCCTTTGAATAAGATAAAAGTCTGAATGTTAGCAAGAAATTCCTAAAGATATATAGAGAGAGTGAATATAATATGGTCATGGTGATACCTGTAGACTGGACTTCCCTAAAGCCAGTCCATCAGTGATTTATCTTCCACCTTCCATTTCTAGTGCCAACCTGGTCACAGATGAAACTGTCCTTACGACGTATCACATTGTATGAAGAAGATTTGATGTAACTTGTTCACCAAAAAAGAAAGAGAGAGATTCATGCCTCTGAATTTTGATTTATACTGTTCTCCAATTGTGAGACAACTAAGAAAGAAGGCCAATCAGCTGAGAAAGACTTGTTTTTAAAACATGACAGTATTGGCTTTCCAGATTTCCGAAAGAATGGCCTTCTAGTCTGAACCTAATTTAGAAATTTGTATTTTTTCTTTTTAATTTTAATTTTTTATGCAGGGCATCCATTAGACTAAGACTTTCTTCCAGAGGAATTGTTTCTGGCACTCATATCCAGAATGACAATAGCAAGCTTTGATTTGATATTTCAGTTTCTAAGTAGTTTCTAACACAATCATTCTAATTAGTTTGTTTGATTTCACAAAAAATTTAAAAGTACTTGTTTGCAGGTTAATTTGTGTATCATAACCACTTATTACTCTATGTAGCATTCTTGACGGTGTTGGCTCGTCGGGGGTTTTTTGCAAGCATGGATTCCCTTGATACCAATGATTTCATGCAATTAACAGTTCATGAAAAGGATGGTCCACTTGTCGAAGTCTTGTTTGCTGAGGCAGTTAAAGGCCCCCTTCTTTCTTCAGATAGTCAAGTACAGATCGCCACAATGGATTTGATATCCATCTATCTTTCATCAACAGATGTATCAGGGAAACAATGCCAAGCACTACTAGAAGAGAACATAGCAGATTATATTTTTGAAATACTGAGATTATCAGGTGAGGTGGAACAGTAGGCGAAAACTGATGATGATGCTAAAGTAGTAAAATAAAAAAGATACAATGTTATAAAACTGTAGTAAATTGTCATCAGCTTATTCATTTCACTTTTATTGATATAGTTTGATAATCTATCAATATTTCTTGTGCAAACAAATTAATATGTGTGTTTTTACCTACTTGCCTGTGCTCCAGGAGTTTTATCTCTTCTGTTCATATTTTGTATCCATTGACTTCCAGTATAAAAAATCTTTCTTATTTCTCACTTTCTGATTTGGTGATTATTTAGGAAACAAAGATTCAATCATCAACTCTTCAGTTCTGGTTCTAGATCTTTTATCAAATGCAAAGCAAGCCTTCAGACAGAGGCTGGCAATTGGGTTCTCGACGATGGTTCTCACTCTTCGTTATGTAGCTGAAATTCCTTTCCAAACCGTGCAATGTCAGCTACTGAAGCTTATTTTGAATTGTGTGGAAGACTGTCCTGGAGTAGTTTCCCCCTCAAGTGCAGAAGAAATAAGTAGCATTTTGTTAGGGATGTTTAAGAAAAATATCGGCATGCTTCCAGAGGCATTCTCCTTGTCTTGCTTAATTCTAGTGGCTATAATGAAATGTTCATCATCCTGTGGAAATTCAAGCTTGGCAGCCTCAGTCATAGATGCATCAAGGTCAGCTGTTTCAATGTGTTTGGGAAGTATTTATGCAGACACTGATCAAATTTTGCATTCCCTTTACCTACTAAAGGAAGCAAGTGTGTTTGATGAGGAAGGTAACTTCTCTACCTCCCAAAGTGTGAGGCTAAGGGGCTGTATCATTGACATACTTAAATCTCAAATTCTACCTTGGTTTGTAATGGTGTTTAATGAATTGGAGGAAGAATCCATTGCCTTAGGTGTGATTGAAACTTTCCAAACTATACTACTTCAAGATTCTGACGTCGATACCAAAAGTTTTGCTGAGATTCTAGTTTCATCTTCATGGTTCAGCATATTATTTGGGTGTTTGGGTTTGTTTCCTACAGAAAGCTTGAAGTTGAGGGTATATCTAATCTTCAGTTCACTTGTGGATGTACTTGTGGGCAGTGATTTTGGGCAACCGATTAGGGATGCTGCTCTCTCTCTGCCTTCTGACCCTACAGATTTGCTATTCCTTCTTGGGCAAGAGAGTTCCCATAATCTAGAGTTGCTTTCTTGTCAATCTGCAGTTCTGTTGATATTGTACCTAACTTCTCTTTACAATGACAGGTAAACATTCTCCTCAATGTTATTCTGTCTCAAACAGGAAATTGATATTAAAGGAGATTATAAGACTTTTTAACATTTTGTTTATATGTTCAGGATTGCCGATGACAAACTCGTTCTAGCTTCCCTGGAGCAATTCATTTTACTTAACAGCAGTCACTTTTTTGCTGAAGCTTCTGCCTTTGTGACTGTAGAGCTTCTAGTCAATCTGTATGGTCTTTACAGAGGATTGGCTAAGATGAGTTACCAAATGCTTTATAGCCCAGAAGCAGAAAAAAGACTTTTTCAGCTGTTAGGTGAAAATGAATGGGATTCTTTTTTGACTAAAATCCACTTAACTTCATTGAGATGGCTGTTTGAACAAGAAAGACTCTGGAAATTATTGTCATATCAGATATTAAACTT
Organism: Andrographis paniculata; assembly: GCF_009805555.1. Taxonomy (NCBI): domain Eukaryota; kingdom Viridiplantae; phylum Streptophyta; class Magnoliopsida; order Lamiales; family Acanthaceae; genus Andrographis; species Andrographis paniculata. Next base: position 2,979,058 of record NW_026137583.1, on the reverse strand, counting down.
CTGCAGACGCAACTCCTCAGTTGGCAACTGCGTCGTATTATATCATGAATCTAGTGGAGAAATTGATTTGCATGTTCTTGCTGAGCTGATAGCATCTGGAGACAACTTTGGAGCAAAGATATTTGTATGCTTGCTGGGAGATCTTGCAGAAAGTGCTTCTGAAGAGTTTGACATCATTTCAGTATTGAAAACATATGCAGAATTAATTGAAATCTCTCCTACTACTGCAGATCAGCTTTGCATTCATGGGATAGATGGTGTGCTACAGAACCTTTACAATTTTTCGAAACACACTCTCCCAGAATTGTTCATGGCTACATCTCGATTTGCTTTCAGCATTTTGCAACATGCACACTCTGAATCCGTAACTAATAGCGACACTTGGGCAGGGATTGCTTTCCAGGTATGCAAAATCTGCCATCTTTGTGAGGTTCTCATGTAGCTGAAGAACCTTAATCAGGAATTTGCCCATTTTGTAGTTGATGGATTTCCTCTTACCAGTTGTGGCCTCGGATGGATGGACTGAATCTGTTCTCACAGTAATTGGCTTACTTTGTCTAATTTTGCATCACTCAGCTCAGGGAGGATTAACAGAAGCTTCGAAAATTATAGTTTTGAATGTTCCTTTGATATCAATAGTTAATACCATAATCCATGAAGCCTGTGCGAAGGGACCTGCTCTATCTGATTGTGATGAGGGAACAGAAACAGGGGAAGTTCTCATGTTCCTGCTTTCACTTGTTTTTTTCTCCCTGAGAAGGTAAATCATATTACAACTCATGTAAGAGAAGCATACCATCTTATCATACTTCTCACACTGACTTCATTTTTGTCACAGTGTACGGGCCAGTCTACCAGGTACCATGATTTTGTCCGATGAAGAAAGTGATACGCAGCAACTGTCCTATGTTGGCATCCAATGCCGCGACCTGTGCAAGTTGTTGCACTTTGGATCAGCTACAATCAAACTGATTGCTTCCTTTTGTCTTGTGGAACTATTCGAAGGAATATCAGCTAACCTGAGTAGACAAGCTGATGATTTTAACTTCAGAGAAGGCTACCTATTGTCATTATCATCTATACTGGAGGGCCTGATCTTTTTTGATGACATCAGAGTCGCGCTGAACTGCTCACGATGTTTATCATCTCTCATGACATGGAAAGAGCTGAAAATCGAAACCATGTTTTCTCAGGACAATTGGTGTAGACTGATAGTGGAGGAGCTGGTGATGTCCTTGTCTACTCAAAGTCTAACATCAAAATCTTTCAGACTCCATCAAAAGCCAGCTCTTATTTTCGCGGCAGCATTGCTAAGAATGTCTCCTTCCTGGGCGGCGAAAGTGTTCAATGAGTGTGCCGTACAAAGCATCATAAAAAATGTGACCCCGAGCAATGTGAATGCCGAGCTAGTGATTCTGTTTCGGGAGCTTTTGAAGTCCGGCCATCTGAGCGCCGACAATGTTTCGCAGCTAAGTAGAGTGTTCCAGGTGATGGAGAAAAACCACAGTTAATGGATGATCATTCGAGTCTTTTAACTTTTTATTGCTTGTGCATCTTATTTGGCATGTTTGGAGTAGAACATTAGATGTTATTCACTTGAAATGGTTCATTTATAAGAATCTAATGAAAAGTGGGATCTTTGCAGGTGTACAGACAACAAATTTATGCCAATGAGCTTAAAGATAGCTGCACAAAGAATCCTGCAGAATGTTTGGCTCTTAATTCGGATTATATAGGTAAAATTCAAGCATCTCTTTTCAGCTTCATTGCATTGTCTAGCTATTATCCTGAAAATAGACTTGTTGAGAGGAAAGAAATTTTACAAGAGATAGAATTATTCACTACATGTTTTGATGGATAGGATGACGACCCCATAATATTTGAGCAAGTATCAGTTCTTGGTTAGGAACTAGAGAGAGAGAGAGAGAGAGAGAGAGAGAGAGAGAGAGAGAGAGCTAGATTTGTGTGAATAAACCTAAGCTGTAGCTAGTTGTTAGTGTTGACAAATCACTCATACATTGTTGCATACATAATGATTATGGGTGCCTTTGGTTATGCGCTAATGTTTTAGTAGAAGGTGGATTGAAAACGATTTATTTAATTTGTGATAGTAATATATTATTTTCGTTATATACTTTAATTATATTTTTAATTTTATAATTAATAGTTTTCTTAATATTAATTAAATTAATTAATTATTTTAATTTTAATTTATAATTATTTATATTAATATATTTTTTAATTATTTACTAATTATATTTTATCTAGATTTTGCAAAAAATGGACAAATGAAATATTATATAAGACTAAAAAAAATAAATTAAAATATGTGTTTAATTATTGTAGTAGCTATATTCTAATAAAATATACAATACAAATATAATTTGCAAATAATAAAATTTTATATACTAAAAATAGATAACAAATATTAATATTTATTTATAATTAATATAAATTAATTTTATAAATAAATTAAAAGTTTTGAATGTATTTAAATTTATTTATTTATTAAAAAAAGATATAAATAATTTTTAAATTATGCAGAATCTCTAAAATTTGTGTCATTTGTTTAGTATTTAGATGGTGCAATCCCAAATAGTTGTCTGTCCATCAAACCAAGTTCATGCTTAACTTCCAAAAGTCCTAAGTTGTAAGACTCCATTTTCTGTTCCAAGTAGCGAATGCAATTTGGCAAGTGTAGAACAAGAGCAACACCTCGAAGAACTAGTTGTCCATGAAAGGCAATACTCCTTGGTTGATTAGTGGCGATTTCAATGCCATTGTGGATATTTTGGAGAGGAAGGAGCCGTGGCAGTCAGGGCTTCGTTCTATTCGGGATTTTTCAGAAGCGATACTTGATGCCAATCTCCATGATGTCGGGTTTGAAGGATAGCTGCACACATGGACTAATAGACGTGTGTAGAAATGCCTTGATCGAGTTTTATATAGTACATTGTGGGAGGAGCTTGCGGAGGCAGCTCGTGTTCGGCACCTCCCTCATTCAACGCTCCTTGTTCGGATTTTTTACAGGAGCCACAGGGTTTCGTTCTGATTTCAGAACATATGGACGCATCACTATACTTTCTTAGACTATGTGCGGCAGAGTTAGGAGGCTCTGACGGGTATTGTGAGAGTAAGGCTTCCGACGGGCCTTCTTACATTGAGAATGAAACTCGGGCACCTTAAACAAGCGCTCAAGTGGTGAAATAAGAATGTATGTAGGAATGTGTTTCATACATTGGAGGGTGCCGAAAAGGAGTCTGCGGTATGTGAGGAGAAGTCTGATTGGGATCCATCGGAGGCTACTTTGCTTCGTCGACAACGTAGTGCAGTGGCATTGACGCATGCGATTGCGTTGGAGGAAGCGTATTGGAGACAAAAGGCGGCATGTCGATGGGCGGTGGATGGAAGCACAACTCCCGGTTCTTTCATTCCATGGTTCGGGAGCATCGGCGACATGCATCGATATTTTTTATGCGTGACGGTGATTGATCATATCCAAGCATTTGGAGATAAAGGACTCGACCGTAGGTACTTCTAATCTATGTTTGATGAGGAGGACGATGCGGATACCTCGGGGATGAATGACCTTGCTGATCCGCTGCAGCAAGTTCCGCCGGAGGAAAATTTGCGACTTTTGGCGTTACCGACATTAGCAGAGGTTCGGGAGGTGGTGTTCTCGATAGATGCGGATAGTGTGGCTGGTTCATATAGATTTTCAGCAGCGTTTTATCGTTAATGTTGGGACATCATAGGCCCCAATGTTCTCACGGCGGTCTTGGACATCAAAGAGGATCATTTGTCGCCAACTTTATTTGTCTTGGCAGCGGACTTGTTATTGCAGGGGTTGGACCAATTATTTGGGAAATTTCTGGATCTCTTTATCATTGCGGAGTGGTTTTCAATTGTCGCATTTGGCGTATGCGGATGATGTTTTGATTTTCGCTAACGCTGGTAGTGTGAGCATTGGCTCTTTGACGGAGTTTTTAGATGATTATGCGCGGATCACCAGGTAAAAGGTGAACTGTCAAAAGAGTCATATAGTGTTGAGTCAGCAATATACGGAGGAGCTCCGTAGGCGGCTCTGGGAGGCCATGAACTTTGGGGAGGCTGAACTCCCGCTTACATATTTGAGAGCCTTATTTTATATGGGATATCGGAGAAACATATTGTATGATGGGCTTCTTGGCAAGCTCCAGAGGTATTTAGCGAATTGGGATAGATCCGTCCTTTCGCATCGAGGATGCCTCAAGTTGATCTGGTGTACACTATCTACTACAGGTTCTTAGGCCGCCGCAGACGGTGCTCCATTCGGTGGAGCAATTATTTGCGAGATTCTTTTGGGGATCTTATCATGGTCATCGTCAGCGACATTGAATTTCTTGGGCAGAGGCTGCGAGATCAGTGGAGGAGGGTTGATTGGGCTTTCGTACATTGACGGATATGGTGGAGGCTTTTCCGTATAAGCTTTGGTAGAGGTTCCGGGATGGCTCGTCTTTATGGGAGCGAGCTATGAGGCACAAATACTTTTGCAGCACTTTTTCTGGGATTGCTCCATGTAGGAATTACAATAGTCCGGTATAGAAGCGATTGTGTGGAGTGCGTGCGGAGGTGCAATCTCGGATCTATTGGAGCTTAGGTCAGGGTGATTGTTATTTTTTATATGATAGATGATGCGGGGAGCAGCCCTGTTGTACGTATCGAGGAGAGTAGTCGCCGTCTTTACTTGTTCGGGAGATGTGGTATGGCGGATCTTAGGATTTGGAGCGCTTTGGGCATATCTCTTGGAGTCGCTAGTTCATCGTGTCTCGAAGATTCTAATAGATGGATTATCGAGTGATAGGATGACCGGGGTGGTATATGGTCATGTCTACTTACTCCTACGATATCGGTCTTTTTATGGAGATTATTTTAGCGGTGTTTACCGGTTGATGATATCCTTCGGCATTATGAGATCCATATAGTATCAAGATGTTATTATTATCCGGCGGAGGAAGAGACGGTCTCTCACCTCTTCTTTGAGTCGGCGGTTATTTGGAAGGTATGGAGCCACTTTGCGGCGCTCTTCCGGTTCACCTTGCCGGAGACATATATGCCGTACATCATGGTATCTTCTTGGAGGCTTTCGACGACACATGCTCGGAGCATTCGGGTTTTCATTCCTATGTTGATTATGTGGTTTTCTTGGACCGCCTGGAATGATGTAAAACGTCGAGGTATATATATATATTTTTTCATCCAATAGGATTATTTGGCGCATGCACTTACACTTGCAGGTACTTTGGTGCTCTGGTATCCTTTTCTAAAAGCATTTGGAGGGAGATCTACATATAGCGATGAGCCTTAAGTTTCGGTATCCTCCGTCAACCCCTCGTCCTCCGATCCTTGTGTGGTGGAAGGCGCTGTCCCCGGGATAGTTTAAGCTCAAAAGGGATGGAGCATCGATCAGGAACCCTGGGCCGGCAGGAGCTGCCGGTATAATTCAAGACGCTCCAGGCTGCGATCGATAGAGCGACAAACACTTTTGCCGAGCTCTATGCGATTTGCATGGAAGTGGACCTAGCGGTGGGTTGAGGTCATTCACCGTTGTGGATCGAGACGGACTCCACCGCTTACATCTCCTTGATATCTTCATCGATCGGTCATTGGACGCTCTAGCCCCTTATTCTTCAGCTTCATTTGCGGCTTTGGGACATCACCTAGAGGATTTCACATGTTTTTTTAGAGGGCAACCGAGTTGCAGACTCATTAGTAGGTATGATGAGCACTCCCTGATGCACGGACTCTCCTTCAAGAAGACATCCCTTGGCGGCCTGAGGGTTTCTTAGAGCGGCCCGAGGGTTTCTTAGAGCGGACGCGAGCGGACTTCCGAGTTTTAGGTTCCGGTAGATTTCTTTATTTGGTCGATTTTGCTTGTGTTAGCTTTTTCAGTTGATATTGGGACATAGACTATGTTGTAGCTCTTCAGTTAGAACTACACATGGCTTGATCTTGGTTTTTTAACCGTAGGCAACTCTTTTGAGCGCAATCATTAAAAAAAATATATAAATGTGTCAACATTCTCAACAAATACACTGCAAACTAAACAAGACATGTCATATTAGACAAATCATGTGTAGCAGATAAAACTTAGAAGCCTTGAGGTCCGAATAATTATTTTATGATATTGATGTATTATTTGGAACTTAAAAATTATTTTTTAATATAATATTAAAAATAAAAAAGTAAAAGCTTAATTTGATATATTTTTTTTAATAAAAACTTTCCACCAAACACAACCTCCTTGTATTTTATTGTTACGCATAGGATTATGGTTTCGATGAGTCTTTTTTTAACACAAATCTTTCCAATTGTATTCTTTGAACTTAATATTTTTAAAAAATATATATATATATTTACAAAATATCTTATCAAATATTATTTTAATATTAAATTTAAATAAAAATTTTCGAAATCAAACACAAAGAAACGCACATTTTATAATTATCTCTCTCTATATAGTTGGTATTCATGCTGAATTAATAGGTAGGCAAGGCAGCAATCAGTCACAGCAATTCCGCAGATACATTATGATGATCGGTGAAATATATATATATATATATATATATTTGAATTGATTCGATCTGTTACACCTATATAAGCGGCAGAAATCCTGGTCAGTTATATATATTGACTTTTAAATAATAAATATATACAATTCATTTAAATTTGTCAGCCTCCCACCTCTTCCACACCTTTCTTTATTATGAGTCATTCATTAATCATTACAATGCTAATACTTAAATTAAGTGATTTGATTTATAATTATCTATATAATATTTCATTTTTAATTAGTTTGCAGTCATTTAAATTATATGATTTGTAGAGAGAATATCTAATTAAGCAAGATATGTAGAGAGATCCAATATTACAAAGCCCTGGTTTTTGGGATAACATCAAAGTAATTAAGTAGAATCAAAGGGTTCCACTAAGACTTCTTGCAGCCTTGTACAATGCTAAAACCCATTATAATTTTCGGCTACGGTGGAGTCATCTTGTTTTCGGCTCCGGTGGAATCATGTTATTTTCGGCTCCGGTGGAGTCATGTCGTTTTCGGCTTCAGTGGAGTCACGTCGTTTTCGGCTCCAGTGGAGTCATCTCGTTTTCGGCCATCTCGTTTTTCGGTTCCGATGGAGTCATCTCATTTTCGGCTCCGGTTGAGTCATCTTGTTTTCGGCTCAGGTGGAATGTCATCTCGTTTTTTGCTCCGGTGGAGAGTCATCTCATTTTCGGTTCTGGTGGAGTCATCTCATTTTTTGCTCCGGGGTAGAAAGTCATCTCGTTTCAGGTTCCAATTGAGAGTCAACTATTATTTTTATTTATGTTTTTGTTTTTGTGTTTATATTCAGATTTTTTTATCAAACTCAAGTTGGTTTCTTTTATCCTAATTGAGTTTGAGGGGATGTTAAGATATTTTAGATATTCAGTTTTAGATTTAGTAGATTTATATTTAGATTTGATCTTATTCATAGATTAGATTACTTAGATTTGAGTCTATCGAGTCTGTTTTGTATGGCCTCTTTATTTTGATGATAATAAGACAATTTCATTATTTTCCCCCAAAATTTCTAACAGTTTAATCTTGGCATATTGAACAAACAAGTAATTTTCTCCAAGTCCTCCACTTAGACATCGACTAAGTTGGAAGATTGCCTATTAAAAAGATTATATTAAGTGACAAATATTCGACAAAATATATAGTTCATAATAGTTCTATTTTTATAATTACAAAGTATAAAATGTTTCAATTCTGTTGCTCTATAGCATGACATAGATTCGGTTTAGTCTGGGTGATACTACAAGGGAAAGAGATATATATATTCATCTTCCAAGCACTTATTTTCATGGAGATTTTATAGTTTGAGGCATCTCCGACTCATTACTTCGTTTTTGGAGCGGCTACCGTAAAAATGCAATTGATCTAAAAAGTAATTTTATTAATTTTTACTCTAAAAAGTATATTTCATATATATCATCTTTTATATTATTTTATACAATTTTTCGTATTTATAAATTATACCATAACTTTAATTTATTTTTAGATTATCACTAAATATATATATATAATTCATATTTTATTTATAAAATTATATATCATTTTTTAAAAAAATAGATTATATATTATTTTTTAAAAAAATAAAATTACACATCACTTTTCAAAAAATAAAATTATATCACTTTTTAAAAAATAAAATTACACAAAACATCCAAAAATAAAAAAATTATACAAAATAATCCACTTCAAAAATAGAGTTGAGCTCCATAAATAAGGAATGAAATGAGATTGGGTTGGAGCCCTAGCCCCTTCATTTTTAGCCAACCGTGATCTGACCATTAAGATTTCAAAAAGTTGAAATCCGTCCGTCCAAAATCCCAATCTTACCATTCCTATGCTTCATTCCGAATGAAGGGTATGGCGTCGAGATGTTTCCAACCTTTTGTATCACACGGGTGGCACAAGATGTCTCCACTTGCATGCCAATAATCCGCATGACACCATATAAAAGAAGCAATTTGAGAAGACACAAACATTCGCTTAAGCTTGGGTATGGTCGGCAACTAAAACTTGTACACTCATCCTTTTCTTTTTTGTAATGTGGGTTTGCACAGAGTTTGTTTCATAGATAGTGCATCAATGCACATTGAAGATAATTTGTTGCATAGATAGTGCATCAACGTAAGCCATTCTAAAATATAAAAATATGTTTCAACAACCTGAAGTGGAAAAAAAAAAAAAATCATGTTAATATAATAGGTGGTAGTACGAAATTGATTGAAGGCTTCAGAAGAGCCATATTATTTCACTCCGAATGAGTAAAATTTGACATTTCAAATGACTATTTTCCAACAAATCTCAAACAAATACGCTAAATTCTAATGATATTCGCTGAAATAGATATCATATTGAGACATCGAGGGTGAGACAAACAATGAATTTTTGTTGATTACCAAATTATCTTCATTATCTTCTAAGTTATATTACATAAACTAAATGAAATTGAAATAAAACTGGTAGATGTGAAGTCTACAGATTTTATTATTTACACTATAAAAAAATATCAATTTTGTAACAAGATTTTTTCGTTCTTAAATCAACTTTTTCCGTTACTAATGATATTAGAGACGGAATTAGGGATGAAATTATGCTAGCTACGTGAACTTTAGAAAGGGAATTCCGTTACAAATATACTATTTTTTTGTAGTGTTAGCATGATCGGCTTAGGCATCTCGATAAGATTATGTTGAAACAAATTGTTAAAAATACTCATGGTCATACTTTGAAAAATCAAAAGGAATACAAAAGAGTTGAAATACGTTGCTTGCTCAAAAGAGAAATTAATAACTAGATCATCACTAGCAAAAGTGGAAAATGAATCTCTTGTATTTTTAAAAACGAATTCATTGTGATACATGTGAACCAGTAGATCTACAATGCAAACCATTTACATATTTTATGGTGCTTATTGATGCATCTATTCAATGGTCGCATATATGTTTATTATCCACCCGTAATTTGGCATTGGCGTGATTGCTTGCTCAAATAACTAAATTACGAGCATAGCTTTCAGATCGCCCAATAAAAAAAATTCGTCTTGATAATGCTGGTGAATATTCATCTAAGACATTTGATAATTATTGTATGTCTATTGGAATTGATATTGAGCATCTGTACCGTATGTACATGCTCAAAATGGTGTTGAATCACTTATAAAAATGATGCAATTAATTGCAAGACCTATGTTGATTAAATCTAAATTTTTCGTATCTGCATGGGGGCGGGGGGACTGATCAATTGAAAAAAAAATACTTGAAAATTACCTTTTAATTTTTTTGATCATCTTAATAGCCAAAGTAAATTAGAAGTGCGAAGAATTGTACATTGCAGTGAATAACAAATAAATTGTTTGATGTTTTCTGTGACGCCAGCAAAGTCATTAGATCATATATAGTTGCAAAGAATGCAGCGGCTAAAATTATCGTCCCTGACGAGGATCCTAAACCTAGATCGATTAATGAATGTCGAAAAAAAAAAAGATTGACCAAAATAGGAAAATATGATCCAATCTAAATTGAATTCACCAGCAAAAAAAACTCGGATCCATTATACAAACACCTGAAGATTATAAGTTTGTTGGCTATAAATGAGTATTTGTTCTAAAATAAAATAAAAATAATGAGATTGTCATATATAAAGCAAAACTTGTAGTCTAAAGTTTTTCACAAATACCTGAAATTGATTTTAATGAAATTTATTCTCCAATAACTGATGGAATAACATATCGTCTTGTTAGTTTGAAAGTTCATGCAAATTTAGATGTGTCCGATAGTCATCATAATTGTCTATTTATATGACTCGTTAGATAGTAATATCTATATGAGAATTCCTAAATGATTCAGTATGTCTGAAACATACAAATCAAAACTAAAAGAATATTATTCTATTAAATTACAAAAGTCTTTGTATAAGCTCAAACAATATGGTTGCATATGATATAATCGTCTCACTGAATCATTATTGAAAGAGGGATATGACAATGATTTTGTTTGCAAACATGTGTTTTTATATATATATAAAAAAATAACAATAAAAAAAAATGAGAGAAAATTTATGATAATAGTTGTATATATGGACGGTTTGAATTTAGTTGAATCACCTGAGGAGGTCCAAGAAACTGTTGAATATTTAAAAAGAGAGTTTGAAATCAAGGATTTTTTTTTAAAAAAAAAAACGATTGGTATACAATTTGAACATTTGGAAAATAGAATTTTGATTCATCAATCTGCATATACTATGATTTGAAATGAATGAAACACATTCATTAAGTAATCCACTGGTCATTAGAACTCTTGATCTTATCAATGATCATTTTAGACCAAAAGAAGAAAATGAGGAAGTTCTTAATCATGAAGTACCATATTAAAGTTCTATTGACACACTAATGTATCTGACTAACAATACAAGGTCATATATAGCATTTTTTGTAAATTTATCAGTAACATTTAGTGCAATAACAACACAATGATATTAGAAAAGAATCAAATATATTTTTCATTAGCTCCAAACATCATTGATCTCGGTTTATTATATTCAAATAATTTTCGACATTAATTAATGTATATTTCTGACCCGCACTTAGACTAACTATATATTTACTTGTGACAGTGTTGTGATATTTGAAGATCCACTAAATAAATATTAACCGCAACATCTTCAAATCATGCTGAAATAATAAAAATTCATGTAAGCTAGTCAATAATGTGTCTGGTTGAACCCACATTTTAAAGAATTGTGATTTGAGATCTGAAAATTAATATCCTCCTACTATTTTATCCAAAGATAATGCAGCTTGTATAATGCAATTAAAAAGAGGATATATCAAGAAAGACATAAACATATTTCACCAAAATTTTTCTTTACTTATAATCTTCAGAGAAATTGTGAAATAGATATGCTGCAGATTTGATCGAATGAGAACTTAGCATATTTAATAACACAAAGGCTTTACCGACTGCAACATTCTTGAAATTGATTTTAAAAAAAATCAGAATGCGTCGATTGCGATATTTCAAGTAATGTCTACATCAGGAAAAGTTTTTTTTTATTTTTTTTTTAGTACATGAATGCCGTATTTTTTTTCCTTAATTAAGAATTTTGCCTCACTAAATTTTTTATAGTAGAATTTTAGCTTATTAATGACATCTAAGAAAAATGGAAAGTGTTGTAAATCATCATATATATGACTCGTTATAATTTTTATAGATGTCTATCTTGCATGTATTGTCCTGTAATACAATTATAGCGACTAACCACTTCATGTAAAATCTATAAATAGACTATGTTAATATAACAATTGTATGGAATGAAAATTTACTCCTTTTCTATCTTGTTCTCTCTCTTTAAAATAAAACACACATTTATACATATACATATGTGTATATATATATATTTATCTATATATAACCTCTTATGTTTCTTTAATTATCTATTTTTCTATAATACTACACATAAAGATATTATTATTGTTATATATTACACCTTCCGTCATTCAAATCTATGCTCACTTTCATTTTTTGGTTGTTATCGGAAAAATATTCTCATTTCTTTTTTAAGTAAAAAATCATTCATCTTTTAATTATTTTTTACTATAAAAAGAAAAATTAACAATTATTAGTCACTTTTATTAAAATCCGTGTCAGGTCAAATAAGCACATATTTGCATGACGGATGGAGTACATAATATATATATGTTGACATTGATTTATAACATATATTTATCATTAAAAAATAAAAATAAAATTGTTTACACTTAATAATCATGCAAAACACCTCATTTGGTAAATAATTAATTGTGCCTGATTGATTATAAATTCTCCCAATGTCCTAACTACTTTTTTCTCACATGGGACATAGCCAACTCTTAATTTTAAGATATATCATTGTTACTTGTCAATATATAAATGATATTCCAAGTTTAACTCCTATGGCGATCACAATAAGTGTTAAAAGATGGAGGCTTTGGTTAGATGATTTGATTCAATTAGCATATATTAAATACAATATATCGTATATAATTTGACAGTACATTATATATTTTCATATAACACAATATATTATAATTTCAACATAGTAAACAAATTATACAACACAATACACAATAATTCACATAACACATATTTCTATATATCACAGCAAATATTGTTTGACTGACTTGTGATGGAATGTCGATTACTTCAAATTTGTACACTGACTTGATCATATCAGCACGGTGTTAACTTGATTGAGTCAAAACTCTAACCGCGGCCGATGGATATATATTTATATAGAGGTCCCAATGAATTAATTTGAATCTAAGGATTGTAATCTTTGGTCTCAAGATTGACTTTCCCTTCATAAAATTTCACTATTTCATAAATTTAATTAAATTCCGTCAATTCTAAACTAGTTAACTAATTATCTAGAGGTAATACATGTTTTGGTTTGGAGTAGTCATGACTTGTTAACTAGTTTGAATCTTAATTAATTTATTATCTGAGAAATTAGTATACATATATATATATATATATATATTATATCTTAGGTTAGGTAACATGCCAAAAAAAGATGAAAAGAATCTGCAAAATTATTATTAATGTTGGTTTGCAAAGTTGCACGTATATGTCGTAATCAGTGACTAAGATTTATCTTTTTTATTTCGAAAAAGAAGAAAACTTTCAGCAAATAATTTATTTATTTATTAGGTAATTAATTAAGAGAGAGAGGATATTATTGTCTGTCAACCATTTTTATTATTATTATTATTATATGTTTATTTATAATTAATGAAGAGATATCAATCACACACAAATATATATATATATATATATGCATATATTTGATGTCCAACTGCTTCTTCTCCATTATATATATATATATAGTGATGATTGTTAATGATTAATTATAAACATGATATTAAATATATATATGTATTGATTTCATTATATTGTAATTGGGTTTCAAATTACACGTCTTATAAGTCTCAAGTCAACTTCACTAGTACGAGACTTTTTTGAAGAAATTCAAAAAAATATTTGTGCTGGTTTAGCCCAACGCAGACAATATTATACTAGTGTTGAGTTAACTTAGTCCTAACAGTGGTATCAGAGCCCGGTTAGATGGTGAAGTGCCTTGTGTCGAAAGTTTCCTGGCGATGTTGGGTCGGTCCCGATTAAGGTGGTCAAGCAGCGGATCCCTTTGTGATAGGCAGTACAAGGTGGACAGGAAAGATGCATTGGTTGATCTTTTATAGGGAAGATCTTTTGAAGGAAATCAAAAAACAAATCCGTGCGGATTTAGCTCAAAACGAAAAATATTATACTAGTGTGTTTACTCGGTCCCAACAGTAATTGCAGTTGTAATATAATAGTGGCGTTTAATTTATAGTGAAATATATATATATATATATATAATATCGTAGATGTATCGATCATGTGTTGTGGATGTGAATAAACGACAGAAAAGTTTTATTTGAGGAATAAAGGTCTCCAGAGCATGTGCTGCAGCATCGAATAATAATAATAATTATTATTATTATTATTATTAAGATAATCAGAATAGGGTTTGATTAATTGGTTGGAAAATGATCATGAATATCTCCATGGTCACTAAATTAGAACCTTTAAAAAAAAAGAAAAAGCTTACAGATAAAGAGGCAGTATTTTCAAAAAATTAATTAATGTATTTTTTTGGTATCATTTTCGTATATATTTCATTGAAAATTATTTATTTTTTATTTTTTATAATAATAAAAAGTAATTAATATTCAAATACCAAAATATTTTCAATTTTTACAAAAATATTAAATTCTTTTACTTGCAATGATAAAAATATCAAAAATTATCTTACTCACGTTGATTAAAAATAAAAGTACTATTATTTCTTAATTTACTATGTAAAAAATAATAATTAGTCGTGGGAATAAAATAGTATATGCATATATAGAAAATCACTTCAGTTAGCATGTTGATTAAAGCTAATAATCCATTCGATTATCATTTCTTTCATACTAAAAATATAAATTCATTTCTTACTTTGTCTTATGCACTTCTCTTTTCCTCTCTTTTTTATTCTCCTTCAACAAATATAATTATTTTATTTAAATTTGTAAAAAAATTCATTAGAAAAATTAAACAAATAAATAAGTATAGTAGATACGAAATTTAGATAAAGTTTAATTAATAAGTAATTACAAAGTGTATTAGTAAATATAATTATTGTATAGTAAAAATAATTATAGATTAAAACTAAAATAACTAAATAATTTAATTAAGATTAAGAAAATTATAAAATTTAAAATTTAGAATATGATTAAAGTGTACCATCATTTTTCCAAAAAAAAATGACAATTATGTGGGACGGACGAAAATAAAAAATAGGAACAAATTATGTGCGATGAAAAGAGTAATATTTACTCATTGATTAGCAAATTTCGAAAATATATAAAATAATAAAGAAATATTAATAAAATTTTACTCAAACAACTAGCATATATAATAACTAAGTAAGTAAAGAAAAAAAGAATTATACGAACTTTTGAATAAATATATTTATTTTACTTAAATTTATAAAAAAATAATTTAGTAAAATTAAACAAATGAGTAGACAATATCTATTGAATTAATTATCAAAGCATCATAATATATAAAATCATAAAAAAAATATACATTAGCAAAATCTTACTTAAACAGTAACACATTATTCTACATTAGTAAATACGAATTTATCGGATTAATTTAAATAATAACCCTATGAGCTAACAAAAACGCAATTGGACGGTCCATATTGAATCAATATCCTATTGATGCGAAAGATGGCAACAAGATAACCAAATAATTTTGATGCTTTTTTTCAAAAATAATTATATTATTACTCAATTTTAAATAATACAAAAATAAATATATCACAGTCGCACTGGATAGGTCCGACAGAAAAGTTACACCTGAGGGTATCGGGAGTTTGAACCCATGGTCACACGTCCAACCCCCATACCACTAGATCGTCCCTTACGGGACTATATATATTTTACTTTTAATTTCATATCGTGTTGTTATTGTTGTTGAACCTCTCCATTCAATGCAACTTATATTACCGTATTATAATATATATATATATATGTATAAGTACGAATGAAGTATTATTATTCTCCTCAAGACAGAAAAAAATAATACTCCTTCCGTCCTCCCACGTACCATGTCTCACGTTGCCATTTCTGTCCGTCCCATGTACCATGTCATTTTCTTTTTTTGGAAAATGATTATACACTTTAATATTATTTTAAACTTTTTAATTTTATTTTTTTAAAATTTTAATTAAACTAATTAGTTATCTTAATCTTAATTTATATTATTTATAGTATATGATAATTATTTTCACTAATACATTCTTAATTATCTACTAATTAAACATTCCTAAAATACCGTGTTTACAGTGTATCAGACACGGTATGTGGGACGGAGGGAGTAATAAAATATATTAATATAAAAGTAAAATGGATAAAACCAAAATATGGGTATTATAATAAAAAATTTATTAAATGGTTGATAAAAAAAAAAGTTATGAAATATGTAAAAAATAGTAGTAATTTGATTATTATTTGTTAATATATGGTAATAAATTATTACAAAAGAAAATGTTTTTAGTCTAATTCAATATCATAATTATCGATTTTGGTTTTTCATTAAGTTTTTCTTTTTATCAATTTTGGTCTTATTCAAATTAAAATTTATTAATTTTAGTCATAATAATTGACTGGGATTGAACAATATCGTGTTAAATTGACTCAGAAGGGTGACTAGGCGCCTAGACAGCCCAACATGGCTCAACACGATCGTGTTGATTACCTTACTCTGAATATAGCCGTGTTCATGCCCCTGTTGACGGTCATGTTCTTAACACGGCCTTGTTCACGCCAGTATTCTCAACACAACTATTGTTCACGATCTTGTTCTTAACATGATCATGTTCTAAGCCATATTTACGACATGTTTTAAATATGGTCATATTTTAGGTTATATTCATTATTATTTTTACTTCTTTATTCAAATATTTGATATATATTTATATTTATAATTTAATAAAAATATTTTTTTACAATTATTTAATAATATAAAAAATAATCATATTTTAATATTTTAAGAAATAATTGCAAAAAAAAAAATTATAAAAATAATAGTATATAAATATATATTTTTAATAATCATAATTATATATTTTTTAATAATCATAATTACATATATTTTTAATAAGTTTTAGTAAAAATTTTAAAATAATCAAATAATTTTAAAAATAAAAATAAAAACAATTTTAAAAATATTTTATTTTAACTAAAAAAATTATAATTATATATTAATTATATAAATTATTATGTTGTTTTAAAAAATTTCCATTTAATATATTATAATTTTTTTAAATAATATTTATATTTTTTTTGTTTTAGATTATAAACTAAAATTATTTTATATCTTATATTTTTAAATTTATGAATTAAATTTCTTTTAAAATTTTTTCTATAAATTTTGAAATATATATAATTTTACGTATTCAGAATATATATTAATATACTATTATTTTAATAATTTTTTTTTTTGCAATTTTCTTTTTAGATATTAAAATTTGATTATTTTTTATATTATTAAATAATTGTAAAAAATATTTTTATTGAATTATAAATATATATCAAATATTTTGAATAAAGAACATATAATATTAGCATATTTATAATAGAGTCCTGAAAATAGACATGAATATGAGTGTGCTCAGAATACGGGTATAAAAACGATCAAAAACACGATCGCGTTAGAATATAGCCGTTAACAGGGGCATGAACACGGTTATGTTCGGAGCAGGGTAATTCTCAAGGCTGTGTTGAGCTCAACACGGCCGTGTTGGTTGTCTCGGACTTTCAGTCACCCTTTTGAGTTATCCAACACGGCCGTGGTTAGTTTCAATCAATCATCATTGGACTAAAATTAATATTTTTAATTTGAATATAATCAAAATTGATAAGAAAAAATTCAACGTAACCAAAATTAATAATTATAATATTAAATGAGTAATTAATTTTAAGTTCGAAACGAGTAATTAATTTGATTAAGTCAACTTTTCCTTGAATTTTTTTTTTGTTTTTTGTATTCTACTCCCTCCGTCTCACGTACCGTATCTGCTATACTATACTGTAGACACGATATTTTAGGAGGGGTGTAATTAGTGGATAATTAAGAATGTATTAGTAAAAAATAATTATCATATAATATAAATAATTATAAATTAAGATTAAAATAACTAAATAGTTTAATTAAAATTTAAAAAAATAAATTAAAAAATTTAAAATGAGATTAAAGTGTATAATTATTTTCCAAAAAAAGGAAAGTGACATGGTATGTGGGACGGACAGAAACGGCAACGTGAACATGATATGTGAGACGGAGGGAGTAATTTTTTGGTAAGAAATTATTATTATTATTATTATTATTATTTATAGTTTGGGGTCCAAATGGATGTGTTTGATAAGTGTTTTCTATATTAATTCAAGAATATGAGATGCAAAACTTTTTATCTAAGTAGTTTGCTTGATTTGCTTTCAATTTATCAAAATTAAAATACCATTGAGGATAGAATAATAATAACCATCAAAACCTCTTAAAAGTATGTAATTAACCTATAATTAAAATCGGTATTGTTATTTAATTTTTTTAAAAGTACAAATTGAATGTTCAAATAGCAATCCATATTTAATGCAGATAACATTGTGTTATGTGAAATAAAAGCATGTACTTTTTGTTTATTATTTTTTTATACGGGTGTTTTAGATAATTATATCTAGTACTCTATAAAAATATATTTTGTGTTCTATAAAAGTATATTCGGTGCTTTATATATTATATATATATTATTCTATAATGTATTTTTAGTTTTTTGCAATTCAATAGTTCATAAAGTACCGATTAAGAATCCAAAAAACAAGGATCAAGAATTCAAAAAACATACGCTTTAAATATAATACATGCTATCCGGACTCTTAATCGGTGCTATATGGATTCTTGACCGGTACTATACAAACTTTTGATTTGTGTTATTTGAACTCCTGAACAATGATTTCTCTTAAACAATATTATCTGAATAAAAAAAAATCATCATCGTGCTGGTTTTTCAAAATCAATACTATAAATGCCACAAACTAACACACTATGCAATATATGCACACATGCTTATCATGATTACCATTAGTGATTTGTGAATTTATCTTAAAAAATATTTTAGACAAAAATTTCATGACTGAATATTATTTCAATACTAGTTAGGTGTTAAAATCATTTGTCTTAAAAGCAAAAGAACACATTATTAATAATTGTCATGTGTGTTCAGAGGCGGAACCAAATCAGGTTAAGAGGGGGGCTAATTTTTCAAATTTCAAAACGAGCATCATCTATTTGTTATTCAATAATTTTATCAATGGAGTTATCATATTTCAAAAATTTTGCAAAATATCAATCTACAGTGACAATTGCATATTACAGATAAATTTTGTATTATGAAATTGATAAATAGTAAAAACATTTATTAAAAAAATAGCTTTACCTCCTATATATTTGGTTGAGATTTTTTTGAAGATTTTTCTTTTTTTAAATTATTATTTATTATTTTTTGTTCATATTTATTTTTATAACATCAAACAATTATTATGATATAAATTTTTTTATTATACTCTATCAATTTTTAACAATTTTTTAATTTGTTTATTGTTTTTTATATTATATATTATAAATTAAATATTAAAAAGGGGTGGGGTGGGAGGCTGGAGCCCCTTACCCCGAGGCTGGAGCCCCTTACCCCCACATACTGCACCTGTGTATGTTTGTTTTGTGAGATTGTAAGAAAGAAAAAAAATTTATGTAAGGTATAGAGAATTGCATAGCGAATATAAAAATAATGTATGTATATAGTGTATTAATTTTTTTTAAAAAAACACTTGAAAAAAAAAATAAAAAAAAAATATATATATATATATATATATATAAAGAGAACAAAGTTTTTGCATATTTCATTACCCCTATATTGATGGCCAAGACTATATACCACAAATCTCTAGTCGTAGATGTTTTGTAGAGTATATTAATTCAATCCTAATAAATATATAAACTATTTTGCACATTTCATTACGACTATATTGATATTTAAACTTTATTAGTTAACCATTGTATTCCTTTACCTCATTTTATCTTCTTCTTTTGAGGGTTCTTCCATATATATTATCGATTCTTTGCTCCATTTTAATCCATTACTATTATATTTACGTAGCCAAGTTGGCTATTTTGAGATTGGTAATTTTCTTAAAAAGACAAATATTTATGCGGATAACTTAAATTTTCATAAAATAATTCGAATTTGTGGTTATTAAGATGTTGAATCAAGGCTATATGATTTCATTTTTTGTTGAATAGACTTGTTGAGATATTTTAGATATTCAATTTTAGATTTAATAGATTTATATCTAGATTTGATCTTATCCATAGATTAGATTAATTAGATTTGAGTCTATCGAGTATGTTTTGTATTGCCTATATATAGGCTCCTTATTTTGATAATCAACAAGAGAATTTCATTATTTTCCTCCAAAATTTCTAACATGGTATCAGAGCTTATCTTTCTCATGCCGTAGATATAGCCTAGCAACCCGTGTTTCTCCGGGTACATTCAACCTAGATTGTACCCGGAGATCTTGTGATTTTGAGATTATGCCTTTGCAAGTTGTCTTTTTGCAAATCTGTCTCGTCTCCGATCTGTCATCTGTCCGCTGTTTGTCTGTTGCTTGTGTGCAATATGAAATCTTCGCTGCTTTTCTGTTGCCTACGAGCGATTTGAAACAATCTGTCATATGTCCGTTGTCTGTCTGTTGCTGCGTGTGATCTGCCATCTGTCGTTGTCTGTCTGTTGTTGCGTGCGATCTGCCATCTGTTGTTGTTTGTCTATTGTCTGCATGTGATCTGCCATCTTTAGTTGCTTATTTGTTGCCGGAAATCTGTCTATGATCTGTCATGTGTCCGTTGTTTGTCTGTGGCCTACGTGCGATTTGATCTGTCCGATGTTTACGATTTGTCTGTTTTCAGCTCCGGTGGTCATATGGTTTTCGACTATGGTGGAGAATCATTTCGCTTTCGGCTCCGGTGGAGCGTCATATCGTTTTTTGGCTCCGGTGGAGTCATCTCGTTTTCGGCTCCAGTGCCGAAAATCACATGACTCCACCGGAGCCGAAAACCACATGACTCCATCGGAGAGATGACTCCACTGGAGCAGAAAATGAGATGACTCCACCGGAGCCGAAAACGACATGACTCCACCGGAGCAAAAAATGGCATAACTCAACCGGAGCCGAAAATTACATGACTCCACCGGAGCCGAAAATTATATGATTCCACTGGAGCCGAAAACGAGATGACTCCACCAGAGCCAAAAACCGAGATGACGCTCCACCAGAGCCGAAAACGAGATGACTCAACCGGAGCCGAATACGATATGACTCTACTGGAGCCGAAAACGACACGACTCCACTGGAGCCGAAAACAAGATGACTCCACCGGTTCTGAAAACAAGATGACTCTCCACCGGAGCTGAAAATGACAGGACTCCACCGGAGCCAAAAACAACATGACTCCACTAGAGCCGAAAACGACATGACTCCACCGGAGCCGAAAACGACATGACTCCACCAGAGCCGAAAACAATATGACTCTACCGGAGCCGACAACGAGATAACTCTCCACCGAAGCTGAAAACAGATATATCGCATACCAAAAAGATCGCACGCAGACAACAAACAAGCAGCGAACATATGGCAGATCGTAGACAGCTTTCCGGCAACAAACAAGCAACGGAAGATGACAGATCGCACGCAGGCAACAGACAGATGGCAGATCGCATGCAGACAATAGACAGATAGTGGATATATGGTAGATAGAAGACAGATCGCAGATAGATTTCATATGCAGATCGCAGACAAATTTCAGATTGCATGCAAGACCAGACAGACAGCGGACATATTTGCAAAAAGACAAACTTGCAAAGGCATGATCTCAAAATCATAAGACCTTCGAGTACAATCCAGGTTGAATGTACCCGGAGAAACACGAGTTGGTAGACTATATCTACAACATGAGAAAAATAGGCTCTGATACCATGTTAGAAATTTTGGAGAAAAAAATGAGATTGTGTTATTGATCTCAAAATAAGGAGCCTATATATAGACAATACAAAATAGTCTTGATAGACTCAAATCAAATCTAAGTAATCTAATGAATAAAATCAAATTTAGATATAAATCTACTAAATTTATAATTGAATATTTAAAATATGTCAACATGTGTAATTAACATGCATATATTTTAGAAGATTTAAATTAAGTACTTTTGTAGAAAATATCAATAAGATTTTTTTTCAATTCTTATCGAAGTGAATTTTTTCTCAAAGCTTACATTATCCGCACAATATTCTTTTTGTCAAAAATCTATTAATCTCGTAATAGCTAACCTAGATTATGTAAACACAATATTACATAAGTAAATCAAACAAAAGAAAAATGAAAAACATATATATATATATATATTCTAATTTGCAACACACAATTGAGAGTTAAATCTCTCGCCATGGACAGCGGAATTTGCAAGGTTATAAGTAGACAGGATGACTATTTGGTATATTTTCGATGAAAAATCACGAAGAAATTATTTTCCCACAAGTTTTTGTTTACTAGGAATTTGCGACGGATCTTCCCTCACAAAGTTTTACTTTTTGTTTAGGGGTTAGGATTTTTAGTTGGGATTTGAATAGTAAAAATTTTGAATTTGAATAGTTGTATGATGTGATATAAATAGGTGTTGATGCGATGTTTTGAATGTAAAATTGATTTAAAACATGGTGAACTAGGGGACGAAGATGTTGGTAATGGCTTGAGGCTTTTTTTTTATATTTTTTTTTTTACTTTTAACCACCTCTCAGCCGTTGTTACCGGCAACGACAAGGTGGATAACATAAAAGAAACATATTTTAGAAGTTACCCATTGGAAAAATTTATTTGTTCGATACAATCTAGATGTTATACATGTTGAGAATTGAAGAACATGTTTAAAAATATCTTCAATATTATTACGGACATGAAGGGTAAGACCAAGACAATGCCAAGGTACATGTAGATATGAATCATATGATTATCTTTTATGACACAAAAGAACTTGAATATGATAATGTCCGATAGTTCTACCCTCTTTCAGCATACGCACCGGATAAAACCTATAGAAAAAAGATTTTATAAGTTTGGTTGAGAACTTGAAAATTCCCCGATGGATACACGTCCAAATTAGATCAATGCATTGACATGATGAAGCACCAGTTGTTGCAAATGAAAAGTCATGATTGTCATGTTTTTATGTAATGACTAATTCTAACTGAATTTCACGAGCTTTTGCCTAAGAATAATTTATCATACAATACAAGCATGTAATGATAATTTTTTTTATATGTCTAACCACACTATTAATAACTACCGTACTACACACATTCATTTCAACTCACCGAATAATCAGTTTCAAAAATTATAAATTTAATTTAAAATTAAATTTTAATCGGTTAATTAATTAACTGATTTTTTCAACAATCCCCCACAAGAGTGGAAATGCCCATTAATTAGGACAACACATTGCTTAGTTCTTGAGACATCGACACATCGAGATAGGTAGCTTGTGGCTTTGAACCTTCCATAGTCAATATTATTGTATATACCGGTGGCCTAGTTGACACGATGTATTGAACAATTCAACCTTTGTGTACATTTTAATCAATAATATTGGCAAGTCGCTATCTCAACTTCATTTTATTCTCACGTTTTGATATGTTTCGGCCATGGATCACATCTTTGGATTCATAAGTGTTTCTTTAGAAGCGGCCCTCGCTTCACACTTATATAGGTAATTCTGTCTTAAAGTATCCAACTCTACTTTTAGGATTATTAAGAGTCACTGACTCAACATCACCACTTTGCACATTGAAACACTCGTAGCTTTTCAGGGAATGGTGATCGAGTGTTCATGCTGAACTATTCTAGCTTAGTTTTCCCATTAAACAAAGGGTTGGGATCTTCAAGTGATTTGGTTAGGTTACTACTGTAATTGTCTCTTAATTTTGTAGATTTCAGATCGCGAGAATAACAAATAATTATCAGAAAATAAAATTCGATATCAAAATAATTTATCGAAATAAATTCGATAATCACGTCAAGTCGAGGTAGAACCTCTCTCCGTAAAAACGAATACGTCCCGGTAGTGTCTCCGGTTCGTGACGCAACGTTTCCAAAGACAAAACGACATCATCTCTGAATTAGGTGGCACCCCAATATTTCGGAGCTCCGGCAAATTAAAATAAGGAGATTTCTAGCTATATCGGAGGCTTATATAAATGCAAGTGATTGGAATATTGACCGGAAACTTCGTCGGATAATATTTCCAGAAACTTAGAGAGGAAGAGGAAGAGAGAGAAGAAAGAGTTCTCTCTCCGTTGGTGTGTTTTGAGAGGGTATAGAGATGGTCTTTTATAGGCACTTTCACCCTTGGAGTTTTAATGCCAAGCCGAAATCGTCGGTCATAATTTCGGTAACATCCGACAATAAATACCAAACTTAATTCTACTCATAAATATAATGATAATTTTTTTATCCGGACAGATGGTATGTGCATATGTGGCTTACCGTTATTGACATTTATATGTCTAACCATACTATTAATAACCACTTTACTACTCACTTATATTCCAACTCACCGAATAATCAATTTCGAAAATTATAAATTTAATTTAAAATTTTTAATCGATTAATCAATTAACCGATCTTTCCAACAATCTTTGTATAAAGTCTAGTTCATTAAGTTTGGTTAGGCCATCTCTAATCCATCAACTTTATTTATCCAGTTTTAATTTCAAATATGCAGTTGTTACAGTAATTTTACTTCAACCATAACTCTATTTTCCCCTATTATTCTTCAAATATTCAATTTTTCTTATTATTTTAAACAATTTTTTATTTTTATAATTTTTAAATAAATTTTTTAAAAATTTAAAAAAATAAAAATTAAATTTAAAAGTTAAATTTATAATTTGTAAAAAATAAAATAAATAAAAAAAACAAAGACACCATAAATGGCGTTTGCTACAGTGCAACACAAAAAATAGTGTTGCAATTGGCGCTGAATTGAAGACCCGGGGCGGCATAATTGGAGTTGCAACGTCAATTTTGACGTGTGGTTGGAGATGGCCTTAGTATTATTAGAATGAATATGTTGTTACACATTAAAAATAACTCCACAGAATATTATTGGAGTTGAGCCAAACTCAAGAACGAGAAAACTCGATCCATCAAAACGTTGCCCTCCAAACGGCAACAAGTCGTCAAATTATTAGAAAATTAATTATAAAATTATATATATATATATATATATATATGGATAACGCGTTGCCTCCTTGTGTTAAATTAATGGAGTGAGTGACGGACAAGTCACATCCATCGTCCATCCCTCCCATGTGAGATCAGTTCAGATCAGAGGGATCTTCACATCACCACTTTTGTCCATATACACACTAATATATTATTATTATTATTATTATTATTAAAAAAGACAACATGGGAGGTGACGACTAGAATCTAACTTCCACACACACACACATTATCGTCCTTTGCTTTAGCCAGCTTTGTTACAGCCAATTTCTTCCAGTGTCCTTAATTTTCTCTCTACTTATATATATATATATATATATATATATTGTAGAGTATGGCAAAAACTAACGCGGAACTTCGATATAGTAATACAAAATAGATCGACTAGGATTTAGCCTTTCAATTCGAATATGACATAACAATTCAATTATAATACTCCCTCCGTTCCATAAGTAAGTATCCATTTGCTTTTTGCACGTAGTTTTAGAAATATTAGTATTATATTTGGATATAGTAAGAATAAAATAGAAATGACTAAAATAACATGTGATATAAATGTAATGGCATTTGTGTAATATATTGTAAGTTGTAAGGATATTGGTAATATTAAGTAGATAGTACAATTACTATAAAAAAAAAAAGAAAAGAAATAGATACTTTGTTATTGGACAAATGGAGTATATTAATACTAATTTATTTATTATATATATAATAATTTTGCTATAATAACAATTCATGTATTGATTTAAATTGAATTCAATCATAAATAACTTTATGATTGGACAATTCTGGCACAAACACAATATGAAAGAATTAGATTTGGATAAAAGAATAAAAAAATTACACCTTGTTTGATTTTGAAAAATCGAGTCTGATTCTATGTTATAATTTGAAGGAAAATTATAAAATTGTATTATTTTAAAAAAAAAATAAAAAAAAAAATACAAGAGTATATATACTAGCTAGTGAATTCAAGTCTAAACTAAGACAGATAATATCAAATAATATCAAAAATATATTTATATCTAATTAGGAAAATATATAAATCTAACACACCTAATGATATACTTCGTCCGTTTAAGACTAAACTTCTCATTTACGTTTTATATGTTGATCTTCGAATATTAATTGTTATATCAAAATATAGTACAAATTAAGAAAAAATAGCTAAAATATTTGTATTAGTATCACGTAATACTAATATAATGACATTTGCACAACAAATTATACAAATATAAATATATTTTTAATGTTAAGAACAATGATGCAAAATGTAAATGGAAATTTAGTCTTGGACACTTCCTCCATCCCATTGAAAGGTTGTCATTTTTCATTTTCGTCCGTCCCAAAACAAAGTTACAATTTACTAATTTAATAATTGTACTATTTATCTGCCATAATAAATATCATTCTATTTTACACTATATTACACAAATATCATTAATTTTATATTACACAATACCAGTAAGGTATTTTTGTCATTTTCACTGCAGCTCATTATAATACTAATATTAAAAAATTTACATACAAAAAATAAACGGCAACTTTGCACCGAGACCGAAGGAATATATATATATATATATATATGTGCAAGTCAAGTCTATTGTATTTTATGTTTGTTTCTTTAGAAATGTTTCATTCATTCCTTTGGGCGGCCCACAATAATAATAATCAATCAATCCTGCTGGCTGGCAATTACAGGATTCCACCCATCCAACTGCTATGCTGATCTTCGGACATGCCTGCCTCTGCCAGCCTGGAATCACACTTCAGGACAACCATAAAGTGCACACAAACACAGGTTCTTCTACACTTTCTTGCTCAACATGTTTCTGTTTCTTTATCTACACATTTTAAAATAATAAATTTTATTATTTCAACTCTTTATCTAAATAAATAATAATTTTCAAATCAAACCCTAATTAAAATAAAAAATAAAAAATAAAAAAAAGACGAAAGCAAGAAACTGTAAGTAAGAAAAACCATGAATCATGTTGTTCAATCAGTCACATCTCAGCTGATCTATTCGATCAATACAACGAACAAATTAAAGACCAAACCAAGTCAAGTGGAAAAAGAATAAATTAAATACAAACATCATCGATCATCCTCAAAGTTCGATTTCTAAATACACAACCATGTAGATGTAGTGTAAGGACAACTACTTACCTTGCTCGATCGCCAATTTCCATCCATGTCCGAATCACGACACCCCTTCTATCCTCCACATCATCTACAATCCGTCGAATTGAACGTGTCGGCAAATCCCGACGGCTTCGACGGGATGCTCGACTGCGACGTCTGACTGTAAGACAAATCGTCGAACATTCTAGAAGTCCCTTCATTGGCCTGCCATCTCTGCAGGGCTTGAGGAAGGCTCATGTGGAGGTCGATTCCGTAGCCGTCGTCTTCTTCCGGTTTCGACGGCTTCCACTGCTCGACGAGCGGTCCCAAGACGTTCACGGCATGTCCCATGTCGGGCCTCTGGAAAGGCTCGCGCGCCGTGCAATGCCCCGCCAGCTCAGCAGCCTTGCAGATGCTCTCGTAGGTCTCGTCGTCGGGGTCGAGTATCGGGTCGATCGACTTTCGGAGGCTCTCCTTGTTGATGAGGACTCTTCTGAACCATGTCACCAAGTGAGATCGCTCGTCCGGCACCGTCTCGTCGAGGGCCCTTCGACCCGTGATGATTTCCATCAGTACGACTCCGAATGCGTAGACGTCAACTTTCGTCGTCACTCTTCCCGTAGCTGATGAAAAATAGACATGATAAGAGAATTCACTTTGAGATCTCATAAATTATGTTTCGGCATTTAAACCCTTTCAAGACTATAAGCTCTTTCCCGGAGTTTCCTAATTCATCGTCACTTTTAATATATAATCAATGATGTATATACTACCGTTTACGTAAAATGATCATTTAATATGATATCAGAGCAAAAAATCTAGCTCGCGCGCAAAAATTAATACCATTAAGCAACGACAAATGAAATATATAATAATTTCTAAACATAACCTACTTTAAAATACCAAAATTGCTTTTCTCCCTATAATCTAAATTACTAGAAAAGTTTCTACAAATAGTCTCATCAAGGGTTGAATCTAAAGCATAGTTCGATCGCTAGTAAACGTTCATAACATAATCATAGCAAGAATGCGCAATAACCACAAAAAAACAACATATTTGTAACGAAAATTAGGGACAGTTGACGTTAGCTACGTGAACTTTAAATACAAAATTTAATAAATTTCGTCTTTAATATCATTAATAACAGAAAAAGTAGAATTAGGGACAGAAATTTCATTACAAAAATATTATTTTGTTATAGTGACTCTAAAATCATCCACGGATGCTCATTCTAGGTAGATTTTGTAGCAAAAATGGTATTTTGTTATAGTGACTCTACAATCATCGATGAAGGCTCATTCTAGATAGATTTCGTAGCAAAAGCGCGAAATATAACGTAAAATCAAAGCAAGCCAAAGCTTACCGGCGTATTCGGGCGCAAGATACCCAAACGTCCCGGCCAACCGTGTCTCAAGAGAATACTTCCCGTCGGGGGCATTCTTAACCAATCCAAAGTCGGCGACCTTGGCTCTCATATCATCGGAGAGAAGTATGTTCGACGGTTTCAAATCCCTATGAATAAAACTTTGTTGAGCCAAACTATGAAGATACTCGACACCCCTCGCCACATCCAAAGCTATCGTCACCCTTTGCTTCCACGTAAGAGGCTCGTATCCGAGCTCATTCCGCTCGAACAAGTGTTGCCCTAAAGTCCCTTGCGGCATGTACTCGTAAACCAATAGCCTCTCGTTGTCGTTGATGCAATATCCGAGAAGCGCCACCAAATGCCGGTGCCGGACTTTCGTTAGGACGGCGATTTCCGCTTGGAATTCCCTCATCCCTTTCGTCCCCATCGCGCCGGCTTCCATTCTCTTCACTGCTATTTTAGTCCCGTCGTGCAACTCCCCCTTGTACACCACCCCAAACCCGCCCCTTCCTAATACATTCTCATTGCTAAAATTGTTCGTCACTTCCCTAAGAACTTGTATCGATATCGCCACACTCCCGCCTTCGAACACGTTAATTTCGGTATGATCGCCCGCACTCGTTTGGCTTTGTAAATCACTCGGAACCCCTACATACGATCCGTTGCCTCCCCCGTCGCTTCCGTTAGGCTTAACCAATTCTTTCCCTTCCTCGACCCGACCGAACCTCTTGTGCCGTCTCTTGACGAAACACTTGTAAGAAACAAACAAAACTACGGCTACAAACACCACAACGGCTACTACAATCCCGGCAATTATCGCGCCCGAGCTAGACCCTTTTGATGAGTTATTTGAATTCCCATTTCCACCTCGGGGGCCCGGCGCCCCACTTCCACCGCCACCGTCGACAATGTTAGTACCGAGCAACGGATTGCCACTACTAACGAAATTTACCCTTTCCGGGAACTTCGGGATCGGCCCAGATAGATTATTGTTTGAAACGTCGAAACTTTGAAGCTGTGGCAATGTAGTTAAGACATCAGGTATTACGCCTGTGAGATTATTGTCACTCAGCACTAAAGTCCTCAACGATGTCAGATTCGCAAACGCCGGCGAAATGGAGCCGGAGAATCCCTGCTTCCGGAGGTTGACGATGGTGACAATCCGGCCCTGTGAATCGCAGTTAACCAATCTCCAATCGTTGCAGGCGTTGTTTCCCTGCCAAGACTCGGCTAAAGTCATCGGGTAGCCGAGGGCGGCGGCGGCGGCGAGGAGCGCCGTCACCTGCGGATCGCAAGGTCCGGGAGTGTCTGAGCAGAAGCTGTTGGTGGTCCCGATGGTGGCTTTTACTCTCGCCGGAAAATTGGGATATGGGCCTTGAAGCTTATTGTTCTGCAGAGTGATGTTGACGAGATTGGGCAAGGTCATGAGCGATGGCGGGACGACGCCGGTGAGTCTGTTGTCTCTGAGCTGTAAATCGAAGAGATTTGTGCATTTTGAGAGATCGGGAATCCCGCCGGAGAAGGTGTTGGCGTGGAGCCAGACCTGGGAGAGCTGAGTCATGGTGGAGAGGACATCGAGCGTGCCGGACAGGCCTTGGATTTGGTTATTGAGCCAGAGGTTTTGAATCTCGGTGCCGGAGAAGGATTCCGGCAGAGATCCGGTGAGGTTGTTGTAGGAGAGCCTGAGATTCTGGAGGTTGGGGAAGGAGGCGAAGATGTCGGGAATGGCGCCGGCGAGGCTGGCGTTGCTGGCGAAGAGGGAGACGAGATTGGTGCTCTGGGTGAGGTAGGATGGGATCTGCCATGGCGGGAGGCCGCCGTTGTCGCTGATGCTGAGAATCTGGAGATTGACGAGGCCGGAGAGGAAGCCGGCGGGGACGGCGGAGAAGGCATTGGTGTCGAGGAAGATGGACTCGAGGGAGGTCATGTTCTGGAAGGAGGGGAGGGGGCCGGAGAGGGAGTTCTTCTGGAAGGCTAGGGTTTTGAGGTGGGAGAGCTGGGAGAGCTCCGGCGGGAGGGTGCCGGAGACGGCGGCGGAGTCGAGATTGATGGCGGTGACGAAGGAGGAGGTGGAGTCGCAGTTGATTTTGGTCCAATTGCAGAAGTGGGTGGTGGAGGACCAGCCGGGCGGCGGCGGGGAGAGGGAGGAGAGGAGCTTGGACATGACGGCGGAGTCGTCGGCGGGGGAGAGGAGGGGCAGGAGGAGGAGGTGGAGGAGGAGGAGGAGGGGGCGGCGGCGGTGGGTCGTCGCCATTGGGAAGGGAATAGGGGAATTGGTTTTTTTTGTTACTTTCTCTCTCTCTGTATGGCTTTTATTACAGAGGTGGAGGTGAGAGACCGCGGTAATGTCTGACCACATTGGTTGTCTTACTTACGGCAGAGATAATTTGTCTGTGAAAATAATTAATCTATAATAATTATTATAAATTAAAATTAAAATAATTAATTAATTTAATTCAAATTTAAAAAATAATAAATTTAAAAATTTAAAATAAAATTAACATTCTTAATCATTATTTATAAAAAAAATAATATAAGATATAAGACAGATAAAAACAACAATATGAATATAATACATGAAACGGAGGAAGTAGTAGGGGTGGGCAAAAAAATCGAACCGAACCGCCGAACCGTTGAACCTAACTGAATCGAACCGAATTTTCGGTTAACCGAGCAAATTCGGTTCGGATACAAATACTGCATATTTGATATTTGCTCGGTTCGGTTCGGTTTCGGTTTTTGATATGTTTTTCGGTTCGGTTAACCGAACCGAATATATTTATATATTTATGTTATTATATTTTAAAATTTATATTAATAATTATATTCAATTCGGTTTCAGTTCGGTTACAGTTCGGTTTCAGTTCGGATATTTGAAATATTTGCAAATAGTTTGATTTAATTAGAATTTTAATTATTTTTTAATATATTATTTTTTTAATTTCGGTTCGGTTCGAATTATTTGCGAATATTGCAAATATTTTCGGCTAACCGAAAATTCGGTTAACCGAAATTTTCGGTTCGAATACGATTCACGGTTTCAAGTATTTGTTCGGTTCGGTTCAGATATCAAATACCTGTATATTTGAAAATATCCGAACCGTGCCCACCCCTAGGGAGTAGTACATAATATTACTATAATAGCACATTATAATCCATTCTTCTCATCTATTTGCTTTTTATTTGGAATTTTAAAAATATTAGTATTATAATAAAATATAATAGAAATAAAGTAAAAATGAATAAATGACTTTATTAATATTGTGTAATATAAATATAATAATACTTGTATAATATATTGAAAATTGTAAGAGTATTTCTAATATTAGATAGATAGTACATTTATTAAAAAAAGAAATTAATACTTTGTTACGAGATATACCAAAATAGAAAAATAAATATTTTGTTATGAAACGGAGGGAGTATATGATAATATAATATTCCCTCTGTCCCGTAGAAAGGTTACAGTTTACTTTTTGTAAATAGATTTTTTAATATGAGTATTATATCAGTTATAGTAAAAAAGACAAAAAAACACTTTTATTAATATGGCGTAATATATAAAAGTAATAACATTTGTGTAATATAGTGTAAATTAGAAGATATTTATTATGTTAAGTAGATAATATAATTACTAAATTAGGAAATGGTAACATTGTTTTGGGATATACGAAAATAGAAAATGACAACTATAAATAACCAAATTTATCTTCTTTTTAAAAAAATATATTATACATTTTAATTACATTTAAAAAATTCATAATTTATAATTTTTTATTTCAATTAAACTATTTAGTATTATAATCTTAATTTATAATTATTTTTAGTAAATCATAATTATATTTAGTAATACATTTTTTAATTACTTATTAATTATTCAATACCTAAAACTCATTAGGTAATTTAAAGTGGACAATTTAAGTAGAACTGAAAGAGTATAAAATATGACCTAACAGTACATATTAATAGTCTCATATCGTACATGCAACAGTTAATTTTAGCAAATAATATATTATTATACAATACACTTCTAATTATAAATAAACAACACATGTCTTTATTATACACAACATATGTTATGTGTAGTAATAGCATGTGTTTATATATATATATAATGTATGCTAATTTTTTAAATCAGCACCGTAATCATTCCCACGACAATTAGTAATAGTAATTACGTATATAAATTATAAACAAACAACGTATATTATGTAAATAATAGTGTGTGTTTCTATATACTCCCTTCGTCCTATAACAAAGTATCTATTTTTCTATTTTAGTCCGTCTCATAACAAAGTATCCATTTTTTTTTTTTAGTAATTGTACTATCTACCTAATATTACAAATATCCTTACAATTTACAATATATTACACAAATATCATTACATTTATATCACACCATACTAATAAGGTTATTTTAGTCATTTCTACTTTATTCCTACTACATTCCAATATAATACTAATATTTCTAAAATTACGTACAAAAAATAAATGAATACCTAATTATGGGACGAGGGAATATAACTAATGCTAATTTTTCAAATATAATTATCCCTACGAGAATTAGTAGTAGTAATTACGTATATAAGTTTAAATTAATTAAATTTAAATTTAAAAGTGAAAAGGCAATAATAATGTTTTCAGGGGGCTGAGCTGAGGTAAGTTGAAGACGACATTATCATGTTACTTAACGTTGCTGTCTTCGATGCCATTGATTCGCCAAATAAAATTGGATTCTTTATTTGAAGATTTAATGATTACTTTTGTTTATTGTTTTTAGTTAGTTACAAGCATCTTTAGATGTGTGTTTATTTTTTCTTTTTATTATTATTATTTTTTTTAAGTATTTCAATTTTTATTATTTGTATTATGAGTTTTCTAATAGACGTGTACTATCTCCGTCCTACATTGAGTATTTTGGTTACGGTAGATAAATATAATTAGTAGATGATTAAAAATATATTAATGAAAACAATTAACATATAATATAAATTATTATAAATTAAGATTAGATAACTAATTAGTTTAATTAAAATTAAAAAAATTAAATTAAAAAATTTAAAATAATATTAAGATGGATAATCATTTTTCGAAAAATGAAAGTGACATAAAATGTGGACAGACAGAAACGACAATATGATAAAGAGGGAGTATTTTTCACTCACAAATATTAATTTAAAATAAAATTTTGCAATCCAAATACAAAGTATGAAAATTTGTGATTGTATTAAAAAATATTATTTCCATCTCAATTCAAATTAATATTTTAAACTTTTGTAATAGAGTGATAAATAAAAAAATATTGTATCCGTGAGTGAGTGTATAAAATAATATCGATATTTTTACTCGTTTAATTTTATTTATAAATTAATTTTATGTATAATAATAACAAATTTGTAATTTATATAAAAATTAGAAAAACATTTTAGTTTTACAGTTTATTATTTTTACTTTAACTGAAAATGAACATTTTTTAACGTAGGACGAAATGGTAAAATAATACTCTCTTCGTAAAAAAGAAAAAATGATATTATTGGTATGAGAACTAAAAAATAATAGTATTATATTAATAGTGAATGTAAAAATATTTTTAAAAGACCAAAATACTTTTACTTTATATAATTATTGTGAAAAATAGAGAATAATTTTGTAAATATATGGGGAACTTGTTACAAAAAAAAAATGAGAATATTGTTTTGAGACAGACGAAAATAGAAAAATTGAACTATTTTTTTGGAACGGATTGAGTACTGTAAATATTCAATTATTGAATACTTCCTTCGTTTTAGATAAAACGATCACTTTACTATAAATACGAAAATTTAAGAAAATTATAATTAGTAATAATTAAAAAATATATTAGTAAATATAATTAGTGTATAATATAAAATAATTATAGATTAATATTATGATAATTAGATAATTTAATTAAAATTAAAAAAATTACAAATTATAAAATTTAAAATGTATAATTATGTTCCAAGAATAAAATAAATAAATTATATAGAACAAACCAAAATAAAAATATTGAACATTTTATGTAGGACAAATAATACTATTTTTTAGAATGATGTCTATTTTTTAATTTTTTTTTTTGCTTGGAAGAACATAATTAAAATTTTCTTTTGTGAAATTTTTAAATTTTGATTATCAATGTTGTGATATTGTGTTTTTTTCTTTTAGAATTTTGGTGTATGTTTTTTTAACTATGAAGAAACTTTAAAACAATATTATTTTCTTACACTTGTGTTTTTTTTTTTTTTATAATGTATTTACATATTTGTTCATCCAATATTTTTTGTAATACGATTTTTTATAAATATTATAAAAAAATATAATATATACA
The DNA here is from genome assembly GCF_009805555.1 of Andrographis paniculata. NCBI lineage: Eukaryota > Viridiplantae > Streptophyta > Magnoliopsida > Lamiales > Acanthaceae > Andrographis > Andrographis paniculata. Next base: position 2,944,172 of record NW_026137583.1, on the reverse strand, counting down.
CTTATATTACCACTATATATAATATATATTTTTTAATTTGTTCAAAAAAATTAAAAATTAAATACAAAATATTATTTTTTATATTACCTATATAAATTTTCATCCAACATAAAAAAAAAAAAAAGAAAAAACAAAACAATTTATCCAAAAACAATAAGTAAACAAACCCTGTAGGAATATTAAATATCGGATAATATTATATTTTTTTGTATGAAAATATATATTAGAATATTAAAAAATTATATAAAAGAACGTCTTTATAGTTCATATTACTTTTATTTTAAATATTAAAATGTTATTTCATCCGTCCACATACAATGTTTATATATTTCTATTTTGGGACGTCCAATTACAAAGTTAACATTTCATTAAATATTTTACTTTTTTCTACAAATACCCTTACTTTACATCACATCTTTACTTTTACACAAAAAGAAGTAAAGGCAAAAATGTCATTACACTACTTTTAATTATTCACGCCAAAACTAAATGTAAACTTTGTAAGTGGACGGAGAAAGAATTATTTTCTTTAATCTCTATCCATCCTATAGGCATAAGTTCAAAAATAAAATTTGTTTTAATTTACTTCAATTTTATTATAACTATTTTTTTAAAAATCTCTTTGTCCAGTCTTACAGGCATAAGTTTGGCAAAATAAATTTTAAAAATAAAATGTTTTAATTTATCTCAAGGATTATATACTCAAATTTTATTTTATTTTTACATCAATGGGGAAAATTTGCTACAGGAATACATGTTAAATCAGCAATATAAAATTATTATTATTATTATTATTATTATTAATAAGTATTCTCTCCGTCCTACTTACCGTGTCTATCTTTCTATTTTTACATGTCTCATTTTAATTTCATTTTAAAATTTTTAATTTAATTTTTTCTAATTTTAATTATACTAATTAGTTATTTTAATCTAATTTAAAATTATATTTATTAAATAATTATTATTTTCATTAATACATTCTTAATTATGAATTACTTATACTTTTTCTAAATTCTCGTGTTTACAGTAAACGGGAATTGTATATGGGACAAATGAAATAATATATATTGTGTAATTACATATTAATTAAACGCGTAAAGATATAATAATAATAATAATAATAATAATAATAGTGATTGAGAAAAAGGAAAATTGCAGTGTGCTAATTTTGTGTGTGGACTAAGAATCCTATGCAATTAATTTGTATCTACATAGTCTACATGACAGTGGTAATAATATTAAATATACTTTGTTCTATTCCTTTCCAAATCTATTTTTAAATAAACAAAACCTTCTGCTCTTAGATATACGTGTTGTATAGATGCATGTCACATTAATTAATTATTTTTATTTTTGATTTGGTCAGAGAGTTGAACAAACTAATAATAGTAAATTTATGTTGGGTTGTAAGTAAATTTAAATCAGTGGGTCACAGAAATACCCATTAAAAAGGATAAGAATGGTTAGTTATTAGATTCGGCCAAGGTTTACTGCGGGTGCAGATTCCCATGTCATAAAAAGATACTGTAATAATAATAAGGTTGAAGTAAATTTAGGGACATATATATATACACACGCATAGGAGAGAGACAAACAAGAATAGCTGTCCACGAGCTGTTCAAATTCAAGATTTATATATTATATATTATATATATATATATATACTACCAATTCGCCGGCGTTACACCGCGTGAGTGACTTGTAAAAATAAAAATTAAAAAACAAGAATAAAAATTGATTTATAGAATCGAAGATATAGCATGAACATTAAAAATATATTATTGACATAAAAGTAGAGATTGAAAATGTGCTAAGTAGAGTTTTGTTGAGATCGAAGAGGATACAAAAAAAAATAAAATAGAAAAAAAAAAAAAGGACTCAGAGAGAGAAAGGATGAAGTTGTTAGTAAAATGAGAGGGTAAAATAATCACTTTTAAGTGTTCCTCCAATATATATATATATATAGTTATAATATCTAAATTATTATTTATAGTTTTTATTTATAATTATTATTATAGATATGGCAAGAGTAACATGGTTTTACCTGAATTCTGTATGGTTTTTATGTCAAAGTCTTTTTTATCACAAAGAAAATAAGTATATATTTTGAATAGTTATAATCCCTCGTCTAATACAATAGTTTTGTTTATTATTTTTGTCCGTTTTAAAATAATAGTCTCATTTCCATAAATAATCGTATCACCATAAAATTATTCATTTTATTATTATTACACAATTGCCACTACTTTTACACTAATATACTCACAAGGGCAAAAAAGTAATTTTTACCAACTACCAATATAATATCAATATTCTTTAAATCCCGTGTCCAACACAATAAGATTATACTTTTGGGACGGAGGGAGTATAATATTTATGAAAATGTAATAATCTACTCAACGTGGAATAAAATTCAAATAATTGAAATGAACCCCAAAAATATACTTTCGGACATTGGTGTCAAATTGAATGCAATATTTTATTGATTCTTCTAAGCACTTGTACTAATTTTCTAAATGGTATAAACGTATTTATATAGTGACGCTTAGATGACCAAAAACTCTAAAATTCAGGTTTGAATTACTCCCTTTCATGGCTATCTTTCACCTATGGTTTCACCCATACTTGAAACTTTACCAACATGGGCGTGTATGAGGAGTGCACGAGGGGTTGATGAGACCCGGAAGAGAGAAGGAAAAAGAGCAAAGGATTGAAAAGGTCCTTTTAGATCCCATCTACCCAGAACTGTCAAAGATAATGGGGAGAGTACAGGCCCGTTCCTGATATGTCGGGGGTCCGGGGCGAAATCTAAAACAAGGGCTCTAACAAATATTTATTTATTTAAAAGTTCTATACAAATTTTGGAACAATCATATTCAAAAATTTCAATGGGTTAATTTAAATTATCCGGTAAAATAACTTGTAAAATTTTTAATTAATAAAAAATATTTTAAATCAACATCACATAAATCATTATGAGATGAAAGTATTTGAAAAATAATACAATAGTTTCTAAGCTCATTATAATTTAAAGATTTAATTTATTTAAAATTACATAAAAATCCAAAATAGTATTCAATTTATATAATTATTTGAATATTTCATTTAAGGATACAATAGACATATCTATGAACTAACTAGAAAATAATTAATTTTAAATTATTTTTCGTCAGATTGTATTATACTTTCATTTTTATTTTCATATCTACCTCTCATAATTCTATTTTTATTTTTATATATACATTCCCTTTAATATAGTACATAATATATATATAGATATACATGGGAAAGCCCTAAAATTTTGGGCCCCCTCCTGGGCTGGGCCCTGGGCGGTCGCCCTCATGGCCCAGCCTCAGGAATGGCCCAAAGAGAGTAGTGTAATGGTGAAAATTTTTTACATAGGCTAACTATTTCAAGTAGACCACATAACATTAACAATTTATGCACTTATTTTTTAATATACATATGTTAAATTTTTGTATTGTTCTATTAACGGCTTTACAAACTCAATGTATACGATTGTCTACAAATTAACATTTTTATTCAAGGACCTTTATGATATGATAAATGTATTTAATATCATTTCATAGATAGAGTGTTTTAGAAATTATGTTTAATATAACACATTTTAGATAATCCATCGGTGATAGAAATTAAGAATATTTTCAAATTTTCGTAAGGCTTCAATGACAAAATTTGGTGGAACTTTTATCATATATATTCAATGATAAAAATCAACATAATTTAGTGAATGGAAAATCGACTTGTTATGATATATCACATAGTATAGAATGTTCTCAATAGTATTAAAATAATAAAGAGGTTTCTTTTTATCAACAATGCAAATCTGCGTACACAAACTACCTATTTATTTGGTTTACCATTTTACAATAATTTTATAGTAAACTTATTATTTCTTCTTCTTCTTTATATGTTTTAATTATCTCCATTATTGACTCATTTTGATATGCTATATTGATGTAGGAAAACTATCTAAGATGTTGCATATAGGTATGAGACCTTAATCTGCTTCAAAGTACTATTGATATTGCAAATGATCGAGCAAATTGGATAGCTAGGTTATATGAAACTATTTTCATAGCATAGTAGTAAATCACAACTAATTCATAACATTTATATTTTTTGTGATATATAGATGTACATAAGAATAGTAATATGTATAAAATTCCTTTACACCTTGAAATTGCAATATCATTGAGAATGACAGTTCATGATCACGGTTCTTAAAAAATTATCATATGTAGTCACGGTTCCACGCTGCAAGACCAGTTCCCGCGTATTTATGCTTTAGCAGTAATTAAAAATGATTGGATTTCATCACTCGGGAATTGAACAGAGGGCAGCTGGAAGTGGTTGATACAATATGAAAAAAATGGAACGGTGGGAGGTATTCATGTCAACTATAAATACTACCTGCCCAAGACAAGAAATTAAAGATAGAGTGGTGTGGACAGGGTCGAAAAACGGTGAGTTTATGGCAATGGAAGGTGGCGGAGCAATACAAGTAGTTCTTGAGGTAGGCAGGGTAGTATATTTAATATGGGCGGTGATGCCCCTCCCAGTGCGCAGGTTTTGATGTGGAAAGTTATTAATAAGGGTATCCCCATTAGATTGGACTGTGCAGACGGGGTTTGACGTTGCTCGGGGGCATGGAGTGTCCTTTATGCGGGGCAGAATAGGAGGAGGCTGACCATTTATTCTTATATTGTGAATTTGTCACATATTTATGGTGCTAGGAAATCGAATGTTTCAATATTTCTTGGGCATTTCCGAAGGATGTGCAGGGGTTGCTTCTATGCTAGATGAACCTCCAAAAGCGTAAATGTTGTGTGATGTTATTTGGGACCTCATGTGTTTTGCAATAATTTGGTGCATATGGTTAACGAGGAACGAATTAGTGTTCCAAGGAAAGAATCACTCCCAAATTGGTATGATTGAAAGGGTGAGATGGACTGCCTAGAAATGGTATAATGCCAAACATCCAGGGATAGACAGTAGTGCAGTGCTCTTACATGAAAATCTAGATCAACTTCAAGTTAATCCAAATTATAAGAGGGGGGTGGTGAGGATAGAGTTATTATGGCTCTCTTCGGCTAGAGGTTGGTGGAAAATCAATGTCGATGGATTGGAATTAGGGTGCCCAGGGGCGGCAGGTATCTGGGTTGTGGTTCGAGATCAAGCACGTCCATTCATATTGATGATGTCCAAATTCATCGGCTTAGTGAAGTCAGTGGTAGCTGAGCTGGAGGCGGTCCAACTAGTTCTTTAGGAACTTCGCAGGTCCGGGGATTTCCGGTTCCAAAATTGATATTAGAAAGTGACTCCAACTATACCAACTTATTGATTGTAATACTGGTGAAATATCCGAACTTATAAGTTAACTATATCAACTTTAATCTTTATAAATGTTTTCTAGAAGCACTAGTGAAAGTTACCAAATAGATTGTAGCACTGAGATCCACTGAATGATATCAGTGATATAACTATTCTTTTATTACAATTATTTTGTTTTTAGCATAGTGATTAGTAAATATTATTTTTTGTTGTTTCTTGTTATCATTAATTTCATTGATGTCAATAAAGTATACATTTTTAGCTTAAGTAATTCCTTTGTTATGGTTATACATAAAAAATTATACCCTTTGGACTTGTCAAGATAACTAAGAAGAAACTAAGGGTCTCAAAATTCTACCCGACCCGAAAAGCTGAACTCGTTCGACCTGAAAACTTTTAGATTTGGGTTCGAATGTTTCAGGTTTAAAAAAAACTCAAGTTGATTCAAACCCGAAACAAAAAAAATTAATGTCGATGTTCGGGTCGGATTTCGGGTTGACCTAATAACCCGAAATAAAAAATTCATGTTAGGTTTCAAGTTTTGGATTGACTTGATTTTTTTAAATTTATAATATTTATACTCCCTCCGTCCCATAAGTAAATATCCATTTATTTTTTACATGTAGTTTCATAAATATTAGTATTATATTGGAATGTAGTAAGAATAAAGTAGAAATGACTGAAATAACCTTATTAGTATGTGTGATATAAATGTAATGACATTTGTGTAATATATTGTAAGTTGTAAGGGTATTTGTAATGTTAGGTAGATAGTAAAGTTACTAAAAAAAGAAATGGATACTTTGTTATGAGACGAACTAAAATAGAAAAATGAATATTTTGTTATAGGACGGAGGGAATATTATATTAAATAAAAAAATTATAAAAATATTATAATAAATAAAGAAAAAAAAAACAATTTTAAGTTTGTATGACACCAAATAAATTATAAAAAATAAATAAATATAAAATATAAAATATTTTTAAATTAAAAATTTTAAACCCTAACTAGTAATTAAAGTGAACAATCCCAATTCCTACAGACCTACACTAATACTATATGAAAGAAGCAAAACACACACAGTAACCCACCCAAAAAACAAAAACCCTATGAAGGAGATCAACGAGTTAGATGAAAGATGTGTAGATTGGCTGGCCGACAAGCCACCTTCACAATGGTCGAGGTCACATTTTGCCATATTTTCGAAGTGTGATATGATTTTGAACAACTTGTGTGAATATTTCAATAGTATTATATTGGATGCAAGAGATATGTCAATTTTGCCTATGCTGGAATGGATTAAGAGATATTGTTGTCGCGGCTTGCAAAACGAAGAGAAATGACACTTCAAAAATGGGAGAATATGCGGTTTTGCCCCAAAATAGTGAAGATCATGGAAAAAAAAACATTCGAGAAGCTTCATCACGTGTACCAATTAAGGCCGATGATTGGACCTACGAGGTGGGTTGTTCCGATGGCAGCAAGTTTGTAGTGGATATTTTGTAGTGGATTTATGTGGGATTCCTTGTCGTCATGGAATGAGTGCCATCTGCGGACAACAGCTAGATCCAACGGACTTTGTTGACGAAGTATACAGTGTTGAGAACTTTAAAAGGGTTTATTCATATTCTATTGGCCCCATGAATGGAGAACAACTGTGGCTGAAAACTGGTTTGCCTCCACCATTTCAACCTATCGTAAAAGGCTCTGTTGGCCTTCCTAAAACAGCAAGAAGGCATGATCCTGATGAGATTATGGAGAAGGGATACACAATGAGACAAAAAGAAGATAATAATAGTTTGCCAAAACAAAGAAGACGAGTAACTTGTAAGTTTTGTGGTCTTATCGGTCACACACTTAAGGATTATCAACAGAGAAAAGCTCAGTTGTATGAATCAAATTCCACTGCGAGAAGTACGCAAACTACTGAAGGATTATTATCTCAAACAAGCGATATTCCTGAACAAGAAGAGCTTCCATCGGGTGAACACGAGGAGCCGCAAAGGGTACAAGCTCCCACAACAAAATTAACGGTATGATTTTGCATTAATTATGTTTGAATATACAACTCTTTATGAATAATCTATGAATTTTTATGCAATAGGTGAGAAAAAGAACTTTGACCCGAGGAAATACACAAACATGAATCACGTTGGAACGTCACGTGGAATACGACAAGAACGCATTGATTTTGGAGATCTTTTAGAATAGATTGCCATGTTTTGATATATTGCAATGCTTGGACTTGTTTTGAGATTGTTCAGTATGTATGATATTTTGGTTACAATGGGATTAAAAAATTGAATATATTCATTGAATTTCATTTATTTATTTATTTATTGAAATTTAATGAAATTTGGAATATTAGGTTGTAAAGACATGCAATAAGAGTGCACACAAAAAAAAAACGGAGGTGTACACGGCCGTGTTAAAGAACAACACGACCATGTATACTTTGACATTTGATAGCAAAGGTTGACAGAGAGTTACACGGCCGTGTACAAACATTCACACGGCCGTGTTCATGTTGACAGATTGAAAAAACTGATCTAGAGACTTACACGGCCGTGTTTTACCAGCACATGGCCGTGTTTAGTTCTTCACCAATTTACAGAGAGTTAAATGGCCATGTTTATGTTCACACACATGGCTATGTTTAATTCGGAGGTGTCCAGTAAGATACACGGTTGTGTTGGTTTTGAACATGACCGTGTTGTGTTCACGTAATTCGAAGAAATATTAGGGTTTCACATGGGCGTTTAGGTGAGCCGTTTTTATACACGGCCGTGTGTATATTTGCACATGGCCATGTACGGCGATTTTTAAATCTTTTGACAGGTTCACGGGCGTGAAGATCTTGTTCACAGCCGTAGTTGATTCGATTAGAAATTTTTAAATCTCTCTTTCGGTTGAACGCGCAGAGACTCATTTCTATTTCTTCTCCCGTTTTGCCTTTTCCGGCAACAACGACGACGGATCATCGACGGACGAGGGCGGGTAGCATCTATTTGGGGGAAGTTTAAGTTGGGCTTGTCTTTTTGTTCAAGTATAAGGTAATGTGTGGATATATCTATTTTTTTTTTTTCATAAATTTTCTTATGATTTTTTGTTTGTTTGTGTTAGTTTAGTTGATAAATATTTTTTTGTATTTTTTGTTCGATTTAAAGTATCGGATTATGCTTATATTTTGTTAGAATTATTTTTACTTGAAGTTATATATTATTTGATCTTTTGGCTGCTTTTTGCATGGATATTTTGAGCAAAATATTTTTTTAATTTTGCATTTTATTTTTATTATAGAATAATAATGGCGGGGGGAAAGGGTAAGGGCAAGAGAGTTCGAACAGATGCAAGTTCTTCAGCAACTATTGAGAGGGTGGAGACTGCAGATGATTTTTTAGGTTTTGGTGAATTAGGACACGCTAAACGATGCGAAAGATTTAGGAGTAGATTTTTTTTCAAAGAGCAAATATATCGATTTGAATGTTTTGGCTATGTTGGGAATGCAGGAGGAGGTAGAGGCTTTAGTTTTGGTTGGGGCGTGGGTTCATTTTTTTCGGATTGTAGAGCCGAGTTACAAAAATTTAACTTTGGAGTTTATGTCAACTCTTGATCATGGATAGGTGAACTATAATTACGAAAAAAACTAAGACTTTGACGTTTAGATTACTGGGAAAGATGTTTTCGATATCATTGGCCGATTTTTCAGTGATAATGGGTTTATATGACCGGGACTTTGTGGAAACGGATGACTTCCAAGCCTTGTCTACTCTTATGCCTATTCAATCTGCCGTGTACTGGTCCCAAATTAGCATCGAAGCGGCTTACAATTCTGCACGTTCTAAGGCATCGACTCTTCGGTACCCGCCACTACAGTATATACATTATATTCTAGCTCACTCATTTTCCAGTCGGGGCGAGAGCACTGGGGTACTTTCGAATATTGATTTATATTATCTTTGGAGTATGCTAGAGCATCAGCCCATAAATTTGAGTTTTATGCTTGCTCGATTTATGATACATTAGGTTGAGGATGGTCGTTTGGAGAAAATCTTTCTTGGTCCGTATGTTACTCGACTGGCAAGGGGCCTTAGGCTTTTAGAGGAAGAGATTTAGGATCCGATTTGTGTTATGCAGCTTTGTGGTTTTCGAATGCTGCAGATGATGGGTATGGTTAGGAAGGTGACGAGGGGAGGAGTAGATAAATATGTATTGGTTGATAGAGTTAATGCACCAGGAGATGGGGTTGATTAACTTCCAGGTGATCAGGGCGCGCCAGCGGGTGATCAGCCGCACCGCATGGTTCAGAATACCATGCCCATTGACAGGTCAACCATTGATAACTTACACATGGATATGCATCGCCGTATGGACGAGTTGCAGATGGAAGGGCATCGCCAGATGAACGGTATGCGGTTGGAGATGAGATCTTCATTTTCGCGTATTTTTCAACATCTCTCCGTTCTTGTTTCACCAAATGATGGTGCTCCTCATGAATCTAAATCGGGACACAGCGATGTCACAATTGATACAGATACTTTGTTTGCAGATAATCCAAACAGAAACGAGGATGTGTAGCTTTGTGTTTTTTTCTGTATTTTGCATGTAGTATGTAATGATTTTTTGTTATAAGTGTATATTAATCCTTACTGTAATCTAAAGACTGATGTTTAGGTTATTTTTACTAATTTTAATTCAAACTTCAAAATTGGTTAAATTTCAAAATAATAATAATAATAATAAAAATATTAACATTTAATCTCCGGAAAAAAGATACACACCCTTATAAAAATTAACACGGCCGTGTAAAATACGAGGGAGATAACAAAAAAAACGTCGCAAACACAGCCGTGTAACAACAACACACGGCAACACAGCCTGAGTCCATGGCCGTAAACAACAACACGGCCGTGTGTAGCGTTAACACGGCCGTGTTTCATCGCGGGAACTACTGTTCAGATGAACACGGCCGTGTGTTAACACAGCCAGGGAACATGGTCGTAGTCCGTTTACACGGCCGTATACAATCTCACACGGCCGTGTATGGTGACTTGCGGATGCTGACTTGCATGTTCACGGGCGTGTTTTATGGTACACGGCTGTGTTCATTCCAGGTCAGCCGCCAACTCGGCTCCGTTAAGTCCACGTCAGTATTTTTCGTCGGTTTGTTGACGGTGGGACAAAAAAAGAAAAGGTTTGATTATATTTGGACCAAAATGATGAGTTTTAGTTATATTGGGACTAAAATTGATAAATATTTTATATTGGGACCAAAATTGATGAATTTTAATTATATTGAGACCAAAAATGATTTTTTCTCTAAATAAATAACAGCCTCCAAGTTTATATACGATTTCAAGAACAAAACTTTTTATTATATATCAATCAATTATTAGATTAAACAATTAACTAATCTAAATAGATATTGTTGGTTTAATTAATTAATTAATCATATTTGAATTTTGATTATTTTTGAATTATCTTATATAATTAAACTAACCTAAAATTGTGGCCCACTTTTCTCCCATTAAGTCTATCACATTCAAAATATACGTGAGAAGTGGCAGAAAAATCGTGATGGACGGTTTTTCTTTTAATTATAAATACTCTCACATACGGGTTACTAAACCTACTCTCATAAAATTAGAATACACCATCGCTATTTGAGAGCCAGGGTTTGGCAACATCATCCTAGGGTTCCACGATCTGGCACTATCTTCGGAGGTTTCCAAAGTTTGACAACATCCTCCCAAGGGGTCCAAAGTCAGACAACACCATCTTCCAACAGTTCCAGTCCACGTTTTGCTTGGAGAAGAGAATATCGAGAATAAATCTAATTTTCTAGCAATGGCAGGAGGTTTGTTTAAATTTCGTTTCCGCTAACATATTTGATTATATGCTTATTTTTCTAACATTTGGTATCAGAGCGATTTTTGCCTCTGCCTTGCTTAGAATTTTCTTCTCATCAAATTCTTGATCAAGATTCGCTTTAAATTCTTATTTGAAAATATTTTGGTTTTCTATTTTCAACAATTGTTTTGCGATATTTTCTTGATCAAAATCCGATCCTGCGATTTGAGAAAATTTCATTCTGTTTTTGAGGAAAATTTTAAATTTTATTTTGAAATTAATTTATGCAAAATATTAAATTTTTGAATTTTCCTTGCGTTTCGATGGAGTGTTCAGATTCTTCTGTAATATTTTATGTGCACTTCATATCTGTGTCGACTTGTATGCGCAATTAATTATTCGAGGAAGCTTTTCGGTGTTGAATATATGAGATGATATTTATCTGCAATCGAAATCAGATTTGTATGGTTTTGTTATCGATTGTGGTGTTTTTATACAACCGAGTTGCGGCGCATACATGTTAATTAATTTAGTAAAATCAAACATGTACCTATGCGCATTAATGTATCTGCATTCAGTCCAAATTTTCTAATGATATCATCCGGAATCATATATACATATTATTTGCAAATATGGATTAATTGCAAGTGAAATCACTTCAAATCCATTCATGAAAATCAATTCTGCAAACATACATATTATATTTGTTTTGTTTTATTTATTTATTTGTATATATAGCAGCTAATTGTATTTTGAATAAGGATGAATCATGCTGCGTTGGTTTATTTATTATTATTATACTTAATATTACTGTAATGATAAGACATGCTGAATTATTATTATTATTATTATTATTTTGCATATATCTGCACTACATTCTTAATTGAAGCATGTTGATGGTATAAATCTGATTTATTTATGTGAACTTCAGTTTATATATTCATGATGTTTGTGATTTATTTTAAATTTTATTTAATTGCGGAATAGCCACAGCATCCTCGATTAATTAAAATTTTGTTCATGATTTATTTGAAATCACATTAATGGACATCAATTGTAATTATCATGTACGATGTGATGAGATCTACCCACAGGAGTCTCGTTATATTTGTACGAGTAATTAGGATAAAATATCGAGTTGTATTTCTTAATCTACCCACAGGAATTGAGAAAAGGAACACAATTTGATAGTTTTATTGTAAAGTTTTTGATGAAATCTAATTGAGTAAAACTTTAGCCCACAGGCAAGTTTTATGTCTCTAGATTCATGTTTTAACGTGTTTACATTGGTAGAACATGTAACTTATTTGTCTCGATTATTGATGAGCATGTATGTTTAATTTTGCAGCATTTAATCATATGAATTTCACTGACATTAAATTTGATATTCCTGAATTGACTGGTGATAATTATAAGATCTGAAAGGAGAGGATTCTCCTTTATTTAGGCTGGATGGACATTGATTATGCTATACGGAAAGACGAGCCGCCGGTTATTACTGAAACCAGCGAGCCAGATGATGTGGATCTTTATGAGCGATGGGAGAGATCTAACCGTCTTTCCATGATGCTCATAAAGACTAAGATCTCTGCTGGTATCCGTGCGTCTGTCGATCAGCATGATAATGTTAGAGAGCTTTTGAAGGCTATTGATGAACAATTCGTCAAGTCTGATAAGGCTCTTGCCAGCACATTGATCATTCAGTTCTCCACCATGAGGTTCACGGGTGTGAGGGGTGTGCGCGAGCACATAATGCGCATGCGGGACATTGCGGCGCAGCTGAAAAGCTTAGAGGTGACCATGTCTGAGACCTTTCTTGTCCATTACATATTGTGCACTTTATCTCATCAGTACGGTCCATTTAAGATATCCTATAACACACATAAAGATAAATGGTCCATTAATGAATTGATGACCATGTGTGTTCAAGAGGAGGAGAGACTACTGATGGAGGAAGGTGAGAAAGTAAACCTAACGGTCCATGGCAAAAAGAGAAAGCATGATACAAAGGGGAAGGGACCTGTGCCAGCTGAGCGGGTTATAAGGAAGGAGTCTACGTGTTTTTTCTGTAAAAAGAAAGGACACATGAAGAAGGACTGCATTAAGTTCAAAACCTGGCTCGAAAAGAAAGGTATCCCTTCTGCATTTGTCTGTTATGAATCCAATATGGTTAATATTAATTATAACACATGGTGGATTGATTCTGGTTCTACAATCCATGTTTCCAATACCTTGCAGGGTATGGAAAGCCTAAGGAAACCAATGGGAAGTGAACAGTTCATCTATTCCGGTAGTCGGATGCGTTCGCCTGTGGAAGCCATTGGGACGTGCAGTTTAGTGCTGAGTAGTGGCTTTGTTTTGAAGTTGGAAAAGACTTTTTATGTTCCTAGTTTTTCCAAAAATTTAATTTCTGTATTGAGACTATCATGTTTGGGTTTTTCGTTTCACTTTATGGATTCTAGTTTTGTTTTGAATTTTGAATCTAGAACCGTTGGTTGTGGTGAAATTAATGATGGTCTTTATTCGATCAAATTGAAAAACGACACTACTTTTGATTCACTGCATGTCACAGCTGGTTTAAAGCGATGTGTTATGAATGAGAACTCATATATGTTGTGGCATCGTCGATTGGGACATATCTCAATTGACAGAATTAAGAGATTAGTGAATGAATGGATACTTGGTACCCTGGATTACACTGATTTTGAGACTTGTGTTAGTTGCATTAAAGGCAAGCAAACTAACAAGTCCATAAAGGGTGCACAAAGGAGTTCGAATCTTTTGGAAATTATTCATACAGACATTTGTTGTCCAGACATGAATGCAAGTAGTCCGAGATACTTCATCACCTTTATTGACGATTGTTCACGGTATATGTATCTTTACTTACTTCATTCTAAGGATGAAGCTTTAGAAGCCTTTAAAGTTTTCAAGGCTGAAGTAGAGAAACAATGTGGAAAACAGATCAAAATCGTCAGATCTGATAAAGGTGGTGAGTACTATGGTAGATACACAGAAAATAGACAAGCTGCCGGTCCATTTGCTAGATTTCTTCAAGAGAATGGGATTGTTGCCCAATACACTATGCCTGGCTCTCCGGACCAAAATGGTGTTTCAGAACGAAGAAATCGAACATTAATGGACATGGTGAGGAGTATAAGGTGTAATGTGAAACTTCCTCACTTCTTGTGGACAGAAACGCTAAAGACGGCTGCGTATGTATTGAACCGGGTACCAACCAAGGCTGTCTCAAGGACACCTTTTGAATTATTTAAGGGTTGGAAGCCGAGTTTGCGACATATACGTGTTTGGGGATGCCCGTCTGAGGTGAGAATTTATAATCCACAAGAAAAGAAGCTAGATCCGAGGACTATTAGTGGGTATTTCATTGGATATGCCGAAAAGTCTAAAGGATATAGATTCTATTGTCCATCTCATAGCACTAGAATTGTGGAATCGAGAAATGCGAAATTTCTCGAGAATGACTTGGTTAGTGGGAGTGATCATATTCCAGATACTCATTCTGAAAGAGATCACTATAAAGATCAACCTACTAAGCTGAGTGATAGATTGATTGTCTTTCACGCTCCTCAAGTTCCAACGCGTGTTAGACGATTAACTAATGAAGTTCCACAAACTGATGAAAATGATCACGTAGATCAAGTTGTTAATGAAGAACATCAAGAAAATGTTGAACAACATGCTGTTGAATCAGTTGGTCAGCAAGTTCTTCGTGATAATGATGAAACAACATTAAGAAGATCTACACGAGTCAGAAAATAAGCTATTTCTAGTGACTTTATGGTGTATCTTCAAGAATCAGATTACGATATAAAAGCCGCAAATGATCCTGAATCGTTTTCACAAGCCATGAATTCTAAAGAATCCGATTTATGGCATAGTGCTATGAAAGACGAGATGGACTCTATGGCATCAAACAAGGTATGGGATCTTGTCGAGTTGCCTGATGGTGTAAAAGCCATTGGATGCAGATGGGTCTTCAAAACCAAAATAGACTCTGATGGCAACATCGAAAGACATAAAGCAAGACTTGTTGCTAAGGGATTCACTCAAAGGGAAGGAATCGATTACACCGAGACATTTTCTCCGGTATCTAAGAAAGATTCCCTCCGTGTGATCATGGCATTAGTAGCTCAGTTTGATTTTGAGTTACATCAGATGGATGTGAAAACAACATTCCTGAATGGTGATCTAGAGGAAAATGTTTATATGAAACAACCTGAAGGATTTACCTCTAGTGGTGGAGAAAATTTAGTTTGTAAGCTTAATAAATCCATATATGGATTGAAGCAAGCCTCCCGTCAGTGGTATTTGAAATTTCATGATGTTATCTCTTCATTCGGCTTTGAAGAAAACGTCATGGATCACTGTATATACCAGAAGGTTAGTGGGAGTCATATTTGCTTCCTTGTGTTGTACGTGGATGACATTTTGCTTGCAACTAATGATAAATGGATGTTACATGAGGTGAAACAATTTCTCTCAAGGAACTTTGATATAAAAGATATGGGAGAGGCATCTTATGTCATTGGCATTAAGATCCATAGAGATAGAAATCGAGGTATTTTGGGTTTGTCTCAAGAAGCCTATATCAAGAAAGTTCTAGAAAGATTTAATATGAAAGATTGTTCACCAAGTGTAGCTCCTATTGTGAAGGGTGACAGGCTCGATTTGAGTCAATGTCCGAAAAATGACTTTGAAAGGGAACACATGAGCAATATCCCTTATGCTTCAGCAGTATGAAGTCTTATGTATGCTCAGGTTTGCACCAGGCCTGACATAGCATATGCTGTTGGAGTATTAGGGAGATATCAGAGTAATCCAGGTGTTGACCACTGGAAAGCTGCAAAGAAAGTGATGAGGTACCTTCAAGGTACGAAGGATTTTATGCTCACATATAGACAAACTGATGTGCTGGAAGTGATTGGCTACTCCGATTCGGACTACGCTGGCTGCATTGACACTCGGAAATCCACATCGGGTTATGTGTTCATGTTGGCTGGTGGAGCCATCTCTTGGAGAAGTGCGAAGCAGTCTATCACTGCTACTTCCACTATGGAGGCTGAGTTTGTTTCATTTTTCGAGGCTAGCTCGCATGGTGTATGGTTGAAGAGTTTCATATCTGAGCTCAGAGTCGTTGACTCTATTTCCAGACCGATTAAGTTGTACTGTGACAACTCTGCTGCGGTATTTATGGCTAAAAACAATAAGAGTCGGAGTCGAAGTAAACACATCGACACCAAATATTTAGCCTTAAGAGAGCGTGTCAAGGAAAATAAAGTGGTCATTGAACACGTTAGTACAGAGTTGATGCTTGCTGATCCCTTGACTAAGGGCATGCCACTAAAGAGTTTCAGGGATCACGTAGCAAGTATGGGACTTGATTCTACAATGTAGTTTATTTGCACACATTGTTATTTGAGACTCTTATTCACTTTGATGTTTTCTCGCTTTATTGTGCACATATTTGTTTATTATTGAGAAAACTCGCTTATGTTTAACCCGGAATAAATATAAGATTTATTCATTAAGTTGTGAATTTAGTTTGAGATGCTTGACATATCGTGATACATGGAAGGTAACATTCGTTTATAGAAGACCTACCGCCATGATTCGTATGTAAGGTTTCTCGTTATGTTGTGATAGTTTGAGTGGGCCAAGTGGGAGAATGTTGGTTTAATTAATTAATCATATTTGAATTTTGATTATTTTTGAATTATCTTATATAATTAAACTAACCTAAAATTGTGGCCTACTTTTCTCCCATTAAGTCTATCACATTCAAACTATACGTGAGAAGTGGCAGAAAAATCGTGATGGACGGTTTTTCTTTTAATTATAAATACTCTCACATACGGGTTACTAAACCTACTCTCAGAAAATTAGAATACACCATCACTATTTGAGAGCCAGGGTTTGGCAACATCATCCTAGGGTTCCACAATCTGGCACTATCTTCGGAGGTTTCCAAAGTTTGGCAACATCCTCCCAAGGGGTCCAAAGTCTGACAACACCATCTTCCAACAATTCCAGTCCACGTTTTGCTTGGAGAAGAGAATATCGAGAATAAATCTAATTTTCTAGCAATGGCAGGAGGTTTGTTTAAATTTCGCTTCCGCTAACATATTTGATTATATGCTTATTTTTCTAACAGATATTACATCGCTGCAAATAGCACACATAATCATCAAGCACGCAAACAGTCGAACAAATATAACCGAATATATGCGTGTCTGAGAATATATGCGTGTCTGATTACATAAAATTCCATAAAATATTAATATTGATAAGAAATATGTAGAGTAATGAATTCATTATATTATCATATCATACATACCACATAAATAATGTGTCGTGCATATATATTTTAATTCACTTATTCGGATTGAAAAGTTAACATATATTTATCCCGTTAGCAATCAATTAATCCAACCAAATACTATAATCGATGAAAGCGAAACGAATAGCAATTGAAACAAAGATCAAATAATTAATTGTAACATATATGAAAATAGTTCGATCCTAGACCAAAGTAATTTCAATTAAACATCTAACAACATATTTTAATAATTCAATATGGAAAGACTCTGATAACAATTGTTTGAAATGATCATGAATTAATCTCCAAGCGAAGATTTGTCGTGTTGGAATAATTGATACAAGAAAATAATGGATATTTCACTTAAATTTGAGATCACAACCCTAATATAATTATATCTCATTATTAATTGATGTCATCACCTAATTAATAATTTATGAGTTTTTGCACATAGGAAGCACACACTTAGTTTATATATTTAAACCTAATAAATTTAATAGATTACTTAATATATGTTTAATTTGACTAAACCTCAAATAGTTACATTTAATTTACAATTGGATTTTTAATCCAACAATTTCTCATTAATAAATATACATTGTATAAAGCTTAGCATTCCGCAGGAAATAGCAATTGAGAAAAAATATATAAAGCCTTAATAGTGAATAGCAATACCAAACGGCGAATGACGCGAGAAATTGTTCAATGGTGTTCGTCTCATCCTCGGATAAGGTACCCTTTCCACAGTAGTTGTCGTTATTGCAATATTCCTCCAACTTTTGTGCTCCAGGGTCTGCTACAACCTTAGCATCCGAGTCCCCATCGTCGCCGACGACAAATGGTTCCTGAACCAACAATAAAGATAATCATGTTTCCGTAGGTATCTGTATTTATTGTACAAGTATTGAATCAAAAACACTGGGTATTTAAGAATCTATCCGAAGTATTTCAAGCCAGCGACTGATATTTGTATCAAACTACGTACCTACTCATTATTGACGTCGGCCGGTGACTTTCCTTTCGCCCTCCGTAATTTTTTAGCTTTCTTAATTCGCGGTGTTGACACAGGTGCACGAATTCAGGCTTCTTCTTTCTCTTCCGATCCTTACGTGCCATTACACCACGTACGATCGATGAATCTGCGGCCCTGCTACAAGTCTCACGGTCGGACTCATCGGCGGGCTACAATTTCAACAAAGCAAACAATCATTCAACATATAGACAACTATACCTACAAAATGTACTTACTATATTAATTAGCTTACCTTGACATCTATCGGTGCAATATATGGAACAATGGCCATCAGTTGGTTAAACTCTTACAGGCTACCAACCCCTTCGTCATCTGACTCGTTTATCGGATCAACTTCGGCCAAAAGGATGTCCATTTTTTTTTGCTTCGTCGCTCGGTATTCGCTCGCTCTTCCGCTGCCTCATCGGGATCCTCCTCAGCCTGACTCTCCTCCTCCTCAGTTTGTTTCTCCTACTCCTCCTCCTCCTCCTGACCCTGTTTCTCCTCCCCGTCAGCCTGCTTCTCTTCCTCCGAGTCCTCCTCGGTCTGATCTTCCTCATCCTCATGCAGTTGTTTCCTCTCTGACTCCACACCCATCCGGTCTGCTGTCTCCTCCTCCTCATAGTTTGCGTCACCCTCCTTGCCATCACTCTCATCCTCACACTCACCTTCACTGTCGTCATCGACAACACCAACTTTAGCTCTTTGCAATTTACGAGCAAGTCTGGCAATTGCAGCGTCTTTCTTCCGCAACTCCACCTTCAATGCCGCAATTTGCTGAGCTACTACCTGTAACATATGTTAATAATGTCATATAAGAAATTATTTTATCCATTTACAATGGTAGCAACATTGAATAATGCATTTACCTCCGAAGCATGGAAAATTGCACGAACAAACTTTCTTCCGTGCCTATCCGATAGAATTCCTGAATATCTGACCGCTTCAGGGATGTCAATTCAGCAACTGCATGAACCCTGGACATTGGACCGAGGCTATTCAGCCACCGAAAGAGACGCGGTACCTTCGGAAGGCACCGTGTCTTGTCCAAAGTTGGGACCCTCTCATTGAACCAAGCCTGCACATAATAATAATCTCATTACTGCCAACAATAATAATAATAGACATATTGTGCAATATACCAAAATAAGTAGAAAAAATTAATAAATCCGATATTACATTGCTTACCAATAAACCGGCGGTGCAGCCTGTCAAATATTTCTTCCCGGACTTGAAGTCGCTTATACACTTCAAGAGATAACAGTGACTTGCGGGTCCCCACGTATAGTCACCAATCGCAGTCAGGTCATCCACATACGGTAACAAAAAAAAAGGGTACAAAATAATTCGAAGAACAAAATAAAATATTTGCAAAAACAAACAAAATAAAGAGACGGACAACGTCCGCAACAGAAAGAGGCTCCAGCCCCTGCAACATAGCCTCACGCAGCTTCTGCAACACCTGGCCACGGGTTACAGAACGCGGCTTGCTCCCAAAAATCGGAACAAACCATTCACTTTCGACCG
This sequence comes from Andrographis paniculata, assembly GCF_009805555.1. NCBI lineage: Eukaryota > Viridiplantae > Streptophyta > Magnoliopsida > Lamiales > Acanthaceae > Andrographis > Andrographis paniculata. The sequence goes on along the minus strand of NW_026137583.1, from coordinate 2,924,087 downwards.
ATGTGTTTTCGGTCACGTAGACTCCTTTCGCATGTAGTCCTAAGACTACAGAATATTCCTCAACTTCAAATGGAAGCTCAATGTCACTTCCAATCTTGAAGGACATAGATTCCGAACTAAAGTTATTGATGAGGGCAACAAGTCGGTGCCACGAAACTTCATTTTCGGGCAATCCAAAAAATGCCCGAACGGAGTCATTTTTATGGTTGTGATGTGTTCGTCCATCATGTGTTGCTTCAGTTTCCCCACCTTATTATGAAAAAATGGTAATGCAAATCGGCTTATTACTGATTTGTGCTCTTTCCCTGGCCTGTAAGTAAAAACCATAAGTCCACATTATCCAAATATCTAATTTAGTTAAAAGTTTTTCACAATTTATCAAGAATAAAAATGCATTCCGAGTATACAATAGTGTCATACAGGTATATTACTTAGCAAATTAGACCAAACAAATGAAACTCCTGGTACCTAATAATACCACATTTGTCAACCCACAAATATGACTAATTACCGAACAATCCACAAAAAAAACTAAAATATGCAACTTCAAGTAACTAAACAAAATATACATCTTCAAAATTAGCAAAATCAAAGATAAAATAGATAAAATCACCCAAAATCGGTGCATAAATAGAACACCGAACCGGGTTTCCTGGCCAAAAATTCGAACAATTTCAAACTCGTTGAAAAACACAACACCGAACACCCAGGGCTCCTCATCACCGAACCGAGGCATACAAACAATCGAATAAACTACGATATAAAATTCAATTGTCAACAAAATCATAAAACGAAAAGGGTTTCGACCAGACACTTACTTCTTCGAACTCTTCGTGGGGGATCGCAGCGGGTTCGTTGTTTTCCTCACCATTTTGCTGAACGAATGTGTTACTGCTTGATCGTCGACTTCACGAAGGTCGATTTGCTTCTCGAAGAACTAGGGCTTGGTCGGAGAGTGAGGGAAATTAGGGAATGTTTCAACTCTTAAATCGTGTGTATTTTTTTTTTCTTTTTCTTAAAAAAGAAATCACAAAATAAGGTATGCAATATTTAAATGGAATTATCTAATCGTATTCTGGGGTAGAGCGGGAGGTAATGTATGTATATATTATAAAATTTGAAGTATTTATTAAACAATCATAAGTACATGTCGCAGGTACAACTGTGATTGAGTGGAAAATATAAAAAGAGAGTTATAACATATCTAATCAATAAAGTAGGGACTGCAGACCAATTAATGTACAATAGGGACTGAATTGCATTTAGGGATTTTAGTCTAACTCTCCCATTTTTAAAAGCCATTTTTATTATTTTGCTATTAAAAAAAAAAAATCAATATCAAATCAATACCTATCAAAATTCTTCAAATCTAAATCAAATTTACATAAACACAAAAATTCAAATCCAAACTCAAACCTCCCAAACTACTTTAAAAGAAACACAACCTTAAACATTCGATATCCATGGATATTTCATGTAATAATTACTACCTCCGTTTCTTAATAATCTATTCGTTTTTTTATTTTGGTCTGTTAGATAACAAAATATTAATTTTTTTTTAATAATTGTATTATCTTCCTAACGTTACAAATACCCTTTTAATTTATAATATATTACACAAATATTATTACATTTATATTATACAATTATTTTAGTTTTTTTACCATATAGATATATAGAAGGAATTTTTTTTTTACCATACTAAAACCCTACTGCGGCTCCCAAGACCATAATTCTTTCTTACCTAATCCCGTCACTCACTCTTTTCCTCCTTTTATTTTCTTCTTCCCACACTCTCTTCCTCCTTCCTTCTTCAATCAATCGCCCACATTTCGCCGTCACTGACCGCATCGACCGTCGTCGGAGCTCTCCAATCACCGGACGGCGGACGCAACCACGCAGGTTTGAGAAAAAATTAGTAATAGTGACTCCGGTTTTCAAAAAACTGGAACCGAGTTCGGTTTCGGTTTAATTTCACGGCGGTCTCGGTTTGAACCGGCGAACCGCCGTCTACTCTTCATTTCCTTCCTCCGGCGGCTCACAAACAATTCCTATAAATCTCACCAATGGTTGTAAATTGTTTTTTTGTCTACAGTGAGAACGTTATGGCAGGGAATTTAATTTGTCGCTGTTGGGAAAACAAATGTGAAAACACAAACTAACAGAGCCCTTTGATTCTTCAGGTGTAGTGTATTTTTTTAATCTTCCTACTGCTGTGACCTTGTGGTGATTCCGCTTCCACGATTACAATTTTGTGATTTCAGATTGTTTTAGATTTCTGTTGAGAAATAATTAGCTCGGTTTGCTTCCCGATGGATTAAGTGTTATTTCATTATTCAGCTAGGGTTTCTGTGTTGTTCTTACTTCTTACTAATCCAACATGTTTTGAATCTGTTGCTTCTTTTTATGCTGCTTTGTTGATGTATTGCATGTTGTTTTTGTCAATTCAGAGGTAAAAAATTGTTTCTAATTTGCTTTCTTCCTTTCTTGTTTAAACATACTGTAGGATATCATGAAGAAAGCTCAACAGATGTACAGGTTCTCTACATTCCATATCAGAAGCCAAAGTCATGCCAAAGATCTTGCTGAATTTTCAATATCAGATAATCCCAAAAAAAAGTGTACTTTATTACCTTATAGGACACTGCCTCCAGCCAAGGGTGAAGATTTGGACTATGCAAACATTGTGCACAGTCGTTTGATCCACTCTGAATGGGATAGCCTCAATAATCTAGCCTCTGGCTTAACATCATTTAGAGTTAAACATGTTTTGCTGAAAATACAGAAAGATCATGTGCTTTCACAAGAATTTTTCAACTGGGTTGAGCTCAAGAATTCCGAGGTGAACACGCTTGATGTGAATTCTGTAATTCTCCACATATTGACTAAGAATCGAAAGTTTAAATCTTCCGAAACTATTTTGAGGAAAATTCTTGAAATGGGATCTGCAAAGTTGGATTATCCTCGCAAGGTCTTTGAAGCATTGGTTTACTCTTATAGGATGTGTGACTCTTCGCCACGAGTGTTTGATACATTGTTCAGGACTTATGTCCACATGAAGAAGTTTAGAGATGCTTCTGATTCTTACTGGTGGATGAGGGAGTACGGATTTTATCCCACTGTGGAATCTTGTAATGCATTTTTGAGCTCATTGATCAGTTCGAATCGTGGGGATATTGCCTTGGCAGTGTATAATGAGATGTGTAGGTGCAGAATATCACCAAATGACTACACAATTAATATGGTCATTGGGGCATATTGTAAGGTGGGGAATATGGACATGGCGGTTAAGGTATTTACAGGAATGGAAGGAATGGGATTATCCCGTAGTTTTGTAACTTATAATACATTGATGGCAGGATATTGTAGTAAGGGTCTATTGACCAGTGCTGTGAATCTCAAGAACATGATGGAGAAGAATGGAGTGCAACCGAGTGTCGTTACCTATAACACACTGATACACGCATTTTGCAAGGAGGGAAAGTTACAGGAAGCAAACAAGCTGTTTGGAGAAATGAAAAGCCTAAATTTGAGACCTACAGCTGTAACCTACAATACATTGATCAATGGTTATAGTTTAATCGGAAATAGTAAGATGGGCATCCAGTTCTTTGAGGAAATGTCTACAAATGGTATTAAGGCTGATATCTTAACTTATAATGCTTTGATTTTGGGCCTATGCAAAGAGGGGAAGACGAGGAAAGCTGCACATATGGTGAAGGAACTTGAGAGGGAAAAGTTAGTACCCAATTCTTCAACTTTTGCTGCTCTTATAACTGGGCAGTGTGTGAGAAACAATGTGGATCGTGCTTTTCAGCTCTATAAAATTATGGTGCGGAGTGGTTGTCATCCCAATGAAGCGACTTTTAAGATGATAATATCTGCTTTTGTGTATAATGAAGATTATGATGGAGCAGTTCAGATCTTGAAAGAGATGATGGAGAGAGCTGTAGCTCCAGATTCAGACATTTTGTTTCGTCTTATTAGCGGACTTAGCAAAAGTGGTAAATATGAAGTGGCCATGAATTTGTGTAAAAAACTAGAATCTCAGCGCCTCATGCCTCAAGGCTTTCAGAGTATAGACATTTTAAATGAAAGCCATATGACGTGAATATCGTCATTATTCAGAGACATGAGCTGTTTCAAGGATTTCGTTGCAGCAGTATCGAGCATTCCTTTGCCCTTGCATATTCTGCTAAAACAAGTGAAATTAAACACTCACCGGACTTTTGAAGTCTGATTTAAGGATAAAGAAAGGACAAGCTGAATAGGACGATTTCTTGGCAAGATTTGATCGACAGAGGCTATTTTGGTAAGTATTCCCATGGTTGTGTTTATGTCTCCAAGTTTCTGAAGTGATTGGTATTTGTGGGTTCGATCAACTGTTCTTTTGTTTTGTTATTTCTCTTCCTACGAAAAGTTTCTTCAGTTTGTTGCATTGTTTCCTTTCACCACATCTTATATATATATATATATATATGATACTGAAACATGCTTTAATCACATGCTTTTGTGTCTTGGGTAGATATTATAACAAAATTATTTGTTTAAGTCATAAGGTTTCTTGAAATGGCAGTCCCGGCTTCCTGTTATAAATGCATGTAGATGCAATACTCTGTTTATTTTTCATTAATTTTTTATGTCAATATCCAAATGTCCTGAATAAATGGATAGATAGATAGTGATGACAGTGTATGATTATTTAATGTTAACAAGAGAATGCCATGCTTCGAGTAAGATTATTGTTTTATGTTAACAATTGTGAGTCTTTTCTGGTTTGCTGCCCAATCACTTCAGATTTCATTCTTCTTAAAATAGAAATGCAAAGTGTTGTTAGCTTTACCATTGTTCCTGTCCATCTATGTTTAGCAATCTCGATCACTGTTCAAGACGACTAATGATGACATATTATGATGCAAATACTTTTGATCCAGCTACTTAATACTGTTCATTTGCTTGCTGCATCATCTTGATGTGTCACGAGGGTTGCATTAGTCCTGACTTATTTTGATGTTTGAACTTTTTGTTGTTCTCCTTTCGACTATATTTCTATTCACAATTTTCTGTACTTTCACAAAATACACGAGAAGTATGAAACAGCTACTTCTGATCTTGTTGAGATGGAAAAAAGGACAGCTATGGTGGAGTCTGTGCTTGAAGCTACTTTGCAGTATCAGTCTTGGAAAACCAAAGCATTATCTTCTTCTCAGCTAATACTGGTATGGATGCTCAATTAGGGTTGCATATGAATCAAATTGATGTGAAAATATTCGACTACTCGATTTGTTTTGAATCTTTAAATGGTATTCGTATTCGAATCGAAATAGTTTTCAAATGATTTGCTTCGATTTTTTTAAATGCAATTTTAATAATATTATTCAAATATTCTAAGATTTGGTTTGTTTTTATCTTATCCTATTCGATTCAAAATTTTATAATTAAAATTTTCAACAATAATATTAAGACCACTTATAAAAAATGAAGGTATCTTACTATTTATCATTTTGTTTTTCAAATTGACACAAGATTTTATTGTTTTAACAAAAATAAAAATATCATTGTATAGTTATAGTTTCACTTGTATTATATGTTTTTTTATATAAAATTTAAAAATAGTGTTATGAATATATTTTCATTAATTTATTTAGGAAATACATATATACATATATATATATATATATAATATCACATCAAATATTTACTAATATTAAAATTTCATATTTGAATCGAAAAAAATTATTCAACCCTATGCTCAATTGATATCTCTAGTGTACTAAGTGACATCAACATTCTCTTTATGTTATGCTTCCACATTTACTAGCCTCCTACTCCAGTAAGTATTTTCTTGATGTTCTTTGCAGATCAATGCATCAAAATAGTCAAGATGATTCACAAGAAGTTCCATTCAGGAAGATAAGTTTGCCTTATAGATCATTTGGTTTCGGATGGAGAGATAAGAACAAGGTTAGCCTAGGCCCTCCTCTATCATACATAGTAAGTCGGGAAGAAAAATAGTGGTAAATAAACCTAGAAGTTTTGTTACATGGAAGGTTGTCAACACATGTTTCTACTGCAATTTTGTGTTGTACCTTCTTTTTTTCTACTCTTCGAATGTGCTCTTCAAGCCATGTTTGACTGACAAGACAACATCGACAATCTGAATCCATGATTTCACCATCACGAGTTTACAGACACTATCGGACCATCTCTTATGAGACTTGGGTTTGTTTGTTTGTAGGTTTTAGTTTTTAGGTTTGAATTTTTTAATAGTAAAAAGTTGAATTTGAATAGTTGTTTGATGTTATATTTTAAATGTAAAATAAATTTGTAGTATAATATAAAAAATAATAATAATAATTATTTGATGTGATATTTTTTAAAGAAGAAAAAAAAATTGGATAGTAAAAACCTGGTAAAACCCACAAAAGAAACACTAACTTTTGTGTTTTGCTTTCTTTGGTGATTAGAGACATGCTTTCACCTATGCATATATATATATAGGTATGTATGTTTTATTTTTTGGTAATCAACAATAGCTGTTGCATTGAACGAATTGAATCCATCAGTTAATTTACAGCATAAGCTATCTATCTAATAAGGCAACATCCAAATTCCATGAGTAAAAATATAAATAATGTAGCACAAGAGAAGCAATAGTACTATTTATTTGCACATTGAGATGTGATCAATAATGCCTCAATAGAGTGAATTGTAAGTGAAGCAAGCGGCTACAATCGATCGAGCTACAGAGCTCATTCTCTGATATCCAGCCGGCCTGATCGTGCAATCCCGGAACATTCAAAATAGTAAAGTCAAACAATGTACAAGCATAAACCACCATAAAGGAACACATGAAATTTTTTTGAGTAACATAGAAAACAAGTCAACAATGTTAAGAGGAGGCATCAATATATTCAGCAGCAACAAAACTTACCCATCATTTTGATTGTGAAGCTGAAAGTGATAATAGTAATAAATAATCTTTCTTTGAGCTCAAGATTTCTTGACAACTGTCAATGTTAAACATTACCCAAATTCTATGGACCTATATGCTTCCAAACCTGCATTATGGCAATATTAGTAAACTACTATCTAATTTAATGAATGAAAAGATTTTGAACTTCAATGTTACTTGAACTAATAATGAAAATAAATAAATAATTGTGAATGTCACTAAAAGGAATTTTTTTTGAGTAATTTTGAGGATTCACATGAAATTGATCTTATCTAACATATAAGAGAGATTGTCAAAAAACAAAAAAATACATCATATGGAATATATATATATATATATAAACACACATACATACAAATAAGACATTGAGATAGTTATGATTATATATTAACTAAGAAACATACAAAACTATGAGCTTGCGATAACACATTAAAAGAATTGTATACGCTTGTTTTAGAAGGAAAATGGTACATAGGAAATATCCGATAGATGACCCGAGATCAAGAGGATATAGGATCACAATCAACCTACAAGATCAGAATGCCCAAAGGCACCACAATTCACACACAAGTCTGCCAATCTATTGTATTCAATAGTATACACATGATTAGAATGTGTGTGCTAGCAAAAAAAAAAAAAAAAAGTTATATACAGTTGTGCATGTGTTTCTGTTGTAAAGATAGGGAAACAGAAATAACCTACAATGGATGTTCAACATGTTTTAAATGAAAAATAAGTTAGTCTGAGTGTATAAAGAAATTCTTAAATTTTAAGCTAAACTGTACAAGATGCATGTGCCTAATGGTTTCTTAAATTGAAACATGGAATGTTTCAAGACTTCATCACACATATATGCTCCAGAAACTATATATAATATCTGACCTGATAAAGGTGTGAGCAGAGCTAGAGTTAGTCAGAATCATCTACTTCCTCTTCAGAGTCTGGCATTCGCCGGAAACGAGCAAAAGGCCGAATGTAAGATGTTTCCTTGTCTCGCGGAATCACTGATCTCTTTCTCTTACGAGAGAATCCTATCTCAAAAGTTGGATCCGACAAAAGCTCCATGTTGCTTTTCTGCATATACGCACTACTCTTACTCTCTAAATCACACCTGCACAATTAGCATTGGTACAGAGTTTACGTAGCTACGAAAATGACATACACTAGGAATGTAAGATTCCTTTGAATACTAAGTAGACAGAAAAAGTGCTAATTCATAGAGTAGACAAATTGAATGACTAAAGCTAAAATTATATGAATTCGGGCATCCTCAATTTAATGGCTTTAGCCTGTTCCACAAATGAATGCATAATTCATTAGTCATTTAACAATTCCAGCGTCAAGATTCGGTCATTTACACTTTTAAAGCATATATCACTCTCTTAAATGAAATCCCAGTTAAGGAAAATGAAGAGGACATAAAATAAAAGGTTGCCAAAGAAATTATATAGGAACACTAGCAATATAATCATTAGTGGCCAAACATGTAAAACAGTGGGATTCAAGTTAAAAGCAATATCAACATGGACCAAATATTGCAACCATTTACATAGGAGGGTGAAAATAGTGTAATGTGGGGTGCAACATGCTAGATTAACAACTATTTAATGTACCTTAATAACAACCCCCATCATGTGTGGTGGGAAGGTTGAATGCATATTGAGAGGCCATGGAATAGAGAAAAAATGCATCAATATGCATTTCGTTATAAGTTACATCAATGTTCCCTCCCTTTACCTATACAAAATTTCCAAGACTTTCGAGGTGCACCCCTACATATTTAATATATTTGTCAGGTTGGGTCAGGTCTAGGGTCCAGAAACTTTAGTTGATACCCATTCATACCCAACCGATATCCCAACAATTGGACCCTATCTCAAGTAAACGAGTCAAGTAATGAGTACATGCATACCCATTGCTATCTCTACTAGAAACAAAAGAAGCCGATGACAAAGGAAGCTGCAACAATTAAATTAGTAAAAAGGTTCAAATACCTCATGATTTAACAGGATACAATAAAAATAAGGACAAAATTGGATGGAGGCACACTGCCAACTTAATTATCGATTTTAGAAGTTAGAAGTATGTTCTCGGCATCATATATAGATACAGATAATATCTAACAGCTATACAAATTCAGGTACCAGAACCATGAAGTTAGAATAGTTGGATGGTATTTTTGGCAATTTGCTCTTTTAATTAATATGTTTCTTCAACGTGTTCAACAATATGCACAAAAAATACTCCCTTTTACCTCTCACGGATGATTTTGAAAGCTTCTTTTGTTGCGTAAGGTAAACCAGTCTTTGGATCGCGGTACCTGCATTTTGCAACAGAGCAATACATAGCATTCTTTAGAAGTTGAAGTATCACATCCAGTAACCATTATCCATTCAAAGCATCATATCTAACAACTACCTCAAAAACAGCAAAGCCAAAAAGCATACAAAACACACACACTCGCAAGTTAACACACTGAATTCTAAGAACTGTTTAATCATTGAGCCCACTTGAAATTCAAAAAACCTATGTACATTGCGCACACACTATAATTAGTTGCACCACCTGTAATACGATCATTATACAATATTAATTGTGTAGTAAAACATAAATGTTATGTAATGCTATATTAATAACAATTTTATTTTATTCTTTTGTGTGTTTTTCACCTACCAAACCACTATCCAAACAAATCCTTCAATTTCTGGTATGTTTCACTTAGGAGTGCAAGCAGAATTCCAATAGCCAGGTTCGCACACAATGGTTAATGAATGCAAAGATTTAACACATGCAGGATGTGGTTAAACTGGAAAAAAGACTTGTTTACAATCTGAAATATTGAAAATGAAAAGTAAAGTGCACAAAAATCCCCCAAGACTTGTTATATCTGACAAAATATTATGCAACCATAACAGTTCGGGATGATACTTGGTGAATCTTACATTGCAGGAAGCCCAGTAACAGCACATACTGCCTTCTTTGGATCTGGAAAACATGGATTTGTACAACAAGTCAATAATCAGAAGCAGAATAATGATATTTAGGTGCACTCAGCAGTTTGGGTGTGACCATAACACAATGATAGCAATTTTGGCTTGAAAATCAGGGGACATCACCTTCAAAACATCATTCCAATGTTTTCGAGACAGATAAGTGTAACCTCAATAGCTAACTGAAGCTTACAAAGAACTTTGCAGTTTTCAAGATATTAACATTGACACATTTGAGGAAGAATAAGTGAAATTGACAGGGTGAAAACTAAACTCCAGAACTCATTATCCAAATGGAATGTCTATACTTCCCATTCCAGAGACAGTCTCTCTCTATTTGCAGATACATATATTATATTTTGACTAGAGGTCAGATGGCCTTAGGAGGTTATAGATCTATCTCGCCAAATTGGTAAACATTAGAAGATAGAACTTCATTCGAAGATTATCATGATTAAAGAAAAAATATATATGGAAAAGAAATGATAATAAAAATCAAATTCATGAAGCAATGCTTCTCTCTCCTCTACAAGTGAAATATATGAGGTTGAAGGCTTGAGCAGAACCAATTGTTATCAATCACATTGAAATTCCAAGAACAAATGCATCGGATGAGAAATCAGATTAATGTATCCAATAATTTGTGGCTATCAGTTACTTGGTTCCCATATAGCAGAAACGTGAATAGGATTGCACTTGTTTCATATGAATCCAAATTTATGATTACTAAAATCGCCAACACTGTGCTCTGAAATAAATAAAATATCTCAATCCTAGTCACCAAGAAATGCAGTGATTACTGTGGAATGCATATCCAGCTATATTTACGGGAATCTCTAACTTTTTCCAATGACCGATCAAATGACCATGAATCTATGAACAATGTTGTCACTAGGTAGGCAGCCTCATTATATATACCAAATCCTATAAATGTGGCAAAGATACAAAATAGATAGCTTACATGGGGTAGAAGTTGTTGAGAGCTCTGATCCAAAGGAAGACCCATTAATGAATTCTATATACGAGTAACCTGCAACAAACATTTTGATTCAATTTCATCAAGTGGAATAATAGATAGTTAAGCTTAGAAATCAATGACAATACTTTATCAGTATATCCAACAAGGATGGAACTAGAAGAGAATACAAAAACTTGCCATCTTTGGAAAGATATCGTATTTGTGGACCACTGTAAACTGCTTTATGAACAGTAGCTCTTTTTTTAACTTCTTCCTCTCTTGCTAATACCCTTTCCAAGTTTCTCAAATTCATTACCTCTGCAGCACATTTTATGTCAGAGAGCATCTTCACTTGCAATACATTACAGGAAAAAAAAAAAAAAAAGGCCTCATACAACAATCTTATTATACAAAGCACCTGTTTGTGCTGCTTCTAGAAGCATCTCCTCTTGGGTCATCCTTTTCTCCTCACCTTCCTTTTTCTTTTTTACAGGCTAAAAAGTAAGAAGATAACCATTAATAGAACATTATTGTGCAAAAAAATGTACAATTTGAAAAGGATCATTCTTAAACTTGTATTCCAAAATCTCTTAAACAAGACATAACCAATATGGATCATTCCCATTAACAATTCCAGTTTCATTACATCACCTTACCCCTGATTCAAAAAGCTCAGTTCCACGCAAGGTGATCAACCACCTATGATGGTGTTCTTTCTAAAGCTTAGTAAGGTAGAATACAAGTAATTTACTATGCAAGGCAAGCTTATTTTTGCCAAAAAATGAAAAAACTAAGCTATCTTAATTGAGAGAGAGTGATAACCTTACTAGTAACTAGCCTAAGATCAAACTGAAATCTGGATTGTACTCTAGCCTGCTTCATCATTGAGTGAATGTATGGCTTCCAAACTATATTTAAAATAAGACGAAATGAAGCTTAAATCTACCAAAATTCTTATAACAATATTGAGAAAAATTTTATGGTGACTTTAGAATCTCACTCAATCAATGAACAAACAAACCGAAACAATGGCTTCCAAAAGCCTTCTCTGGCATGTATGTCTACTAATAATTTTGGGTTTCCCGGACCACTCAAAAACCTACGATCTTTCTATTTCCGTTATCATCTTGACTATGCCGAGGTTGATATTCATCAGAATGTGTCCGTGAAAGAATTTCGAAGATGCAACATTGCAATTAAAACACTTGACAAACTCTATCAAAGTAAATCTTGATGTTCTAACTGACTATATTTAGTAAAAATGGGTATGCGATGTTTCCTTGTTAGCAATGCATAATGGTAATTATCAGTACCTTTATTGTAGTTTGTAATGCTGCACGGATTGCATCCCTTTCAGCTTGCCTAATAACCACAGAGGTTCTTGTAGATTTTCTTACAACTTTCTCCGCCTCTGCATCATCAGGGGCATCATCATGATGTTCTGAAGGAGTCAACTGATCCGAAGTTTTCTCATCTTTAGAAGAATTTTCTGACTTTGAAACCACCTTCTCTTTCTTCTTCTTGTTACTCTTCTTTGGGGGTTGCTTTCCAGGAAATATTAGTTTCTTTTTAGTCCTTGTCCTGTTCCAGAGCATGAAAGAAATGTATAAGAAAGCCCAACATCAGAAAACATAATCTTCTACTGATGAAGAGAAAATCAAACCTCTCATCTGGTTCGTTTTCCGCTTCTTCATCTGCCTCGGGCTCCTGACAGCATGATGCAGCCATTTGTGTGTAAGATAAATAATGAAGAATAGAAAAATGAAGAAAATTAAAACATAAAACTTACATCTTCATCAAAGTCACTATCAAAAACATCAGCAACCTCTCCTTCCTCCTCGTATTCTACATCATTCTCTTCCTGAAAATGTGCATGAGTGACATAATTCAGTCTTCCAAACAACAAACAGATTAGACAAACATATGTAAGTGCAAAGTACATAGAAGTTAATGATTGACATTGTTTGCCACAATCCACACTCACATACATTAAAAGGTCCATCAAATTAAGTACATACTGAACCATCAACCTTTACATAAAAAAGAAATACTAAGAATGAATTTCAATATTAGGACTACATAACAAGCCAACACCTTTTGCATAAATCTCCCTTTTCTTATGGCAGAAAACATGAAATTTTATCATTCCAATCATGTACACTTCTTTACCGATCTTTGGCATAGTTTCTACATGATTCTTATAAGTATCTCTATGAGGCCCATGCCACACATACATGGTGTCTTCAAACTTTCAAGAAAGTCTTAATTGCATGAACCTGATTACAAAATTCTAAGCAGATGGCAAAATTACATTTTTTTGTTTCACCAAAAAACAGTTCATTCATATTTTAGCCATATAAAAGATCATCTGCATTAGAGACCAAATTTTAGTAATTTCCCTCCTACAATATTCAGGATGACAAACATGGTAGGTATTTTTATGTTGCATCAAGAAAGAGAAGAGAAGCATCTTGAAGATAAAACAAAACAAATGCTACCTCTTTTAAAGCTTCTTGGTTCCAAAAGTTGTTGTCTTCTTCAATCTCCTCGTCCAGCAGTTTTGTCATTCTATCACAATATTGCAGTTTAAATTAGAACCAAATAATAACATTTGTTGACTCCATATGATACAAATACAGCCACATACATACCGTTTTCCCCTCGTAGCTCGAGAGGTACGATCGAGGAACACTTGCAATTGAGCCTCTTCATCTTGGGGCTCCATTGATTACCGAATCGACCCGATTAATAAACCCGTGTGCTGAGATCCCAATCCAGAGCGAACCGCACGAAGAAGAGAGGAAGGGGAAGATAAGAGAAAGAAGTAGATGAGAGGAGTGAGGAGATTCGTGAACGACCAAGAGACGAGAAGAAGAAGAAGGACCGAATGAGAAAGAAATAGTTGTAATAGAAGAACGGAACGAAAAGAAAGACTAACCCGGTCCGCCGGTTTCAAACCGGAACCTTATCGAACCGGTTCCTAAAATTTCCAATCCCTAAACCGGTGGGTCAGCGTTTTATAAGTCAGTATCTCACGATAACTTTACATTTTACTTCTTTTCTTTTTTATATTAATCTTTTAATTATAACATTTATTTTTTTATTAATATTAATTATTATATAATATAAAGATAAAAATATTTTATTAATAATACAAATATAATAATATTTTTATAATAAATAATATAAATATAAAAAACTATCAATTTATCATAATATAAACAATTTCAATCAATTTTAGTTCTACGGTTCAAAAGCTAACAGAAATCGCTAACGTGGATGTAACGGGGTTGACGTGGCAGTTAACACGGAAACATCACGGCCATGTACAATATACACGGCAATGTTGTCACACTGACCGTGTATAATTCAGTGTACAATTATACACGATCATATTGTCGTATTGAAATTGATTGAAATTATTTATAATAAAATTCAAATTATTGAGTTTTTATATTATGACCAAAATTGATAAATTTCAATTATATTGAGACCAAAATAATTTTTTTCAAATATAAAAATATTATAAATGGACGGAGATAGTATTACCTTTTTTAAAGAAATATATATAGGATCCTCTATATATATATATGTATACCTAAATTTAATAAAAGAGATATACTAATCTCTCGTCCAGTCTTTATTGTCTCTATCATATATTATATCACTCACATCACACATTTACACTTATATACATATATTACATACATATATAATATACACACACAACATATATATATACATATTTACCAATATTATAATATTATTATATAACACTTTATCAGCACGGAGGCTCTTGCATATTTTATTTTTGATAAATTTTATTTTTATACTATCTATATTATTTATTTTTTAAATTATGAAAAATCTTGTAAAATTTTTTTAAACTTTTTGTTATTACTAATCCAAGATCAACAATACAATATTCACACACGAATATTCCAAATCTAACGAAAACTTAAAGAAACTTTTATTATTACGGAAGCAATTTACTCGGACTTAATTTTACCCACGTATCAATCAAACCGACATCGAACATACATCCAAGACCCAAGCCACAAATGACTCGCCACGGAATTGCAACTAACACACAAACCCGAACCCTAATCTAAGGAAACACAACAATTTCAAGCCTATTACACCGCGAACAACATATACATAGCGAGACTAGAATAAAGGCACAAATTGATTAAATCAAACTGTAGAAACACTGAGGGAAGAGGCGCGCATCAACAGGGAAGAAGGAACTCCTAACTCGCCGGACAGATTCACCGGAGAAACACAACGCGAACAATCGACGGAATCGCCTAGGGCTTGAGAGAAGAATCGCGAGAGGATCTATTCTGAATCGAATGAATGAAGGAATGAACCGGTCCAGCCTATATATATATATATATATATAATCAGATCAGACCGGTTCAGTCCAGATCGGTTCAAACTGGTTCAGACCGGTTCAGATCCATAAACCGACGGGTCTCACGGAGATTGGGTCGGGCAGTGGGTTGCCGGGTCCAGGCTTCAATTTGGACGGGTCGGTTGTATTTGTATTGGGTCTCTTTAATTTATTGGCCCAAAACTCCACAAATCTCCACCTTTTTGGGCATGGAGAATGTGCTTTAAAAAATGGGTGTCATCACAATCCGAATCATCAATTGTTTCCAGTCTTTTAACCTGCGGACTTATTAACACGATTATTATTTACACATTTTATCTACATACGAAAACAACAACAAAACAACCTTTTAAAACAGTTAAGAAAAACAATGCATTTTTTACTTTTCAAAAACAGTGATTAAATTTCTGTTTTTACAGTTTCAAACACATCTCTAATAAAAAGTATCAATATACACTATTTTCTTACCCAATTCCAATTTCGTAACCGATAAAAACCTTTAATCCCATGTCCGCAGGGTTATTTTCAAAAAATATCTTTTCAAGTTTTATCAAATATTTAGACACTACCTCATGAATCAAATGACACCTAATGTCTATGTGTTTCAAAACATAAAGGTACTTTTTCAAAACACCATGTCTATTTTTACTTTCATTTATTTCCTTAACCAACTCATTTCTATATGTTGATTTTATTGCCTTACTATATGTTTTTTGTTCAATCCCAGCTGCAGATTCAATTGATTATTCTCAAAAATATTAGCAAAATCATCAAACATAGATGGTTTTCTAATTATCCTACTAGTTTTATCACTAATCAATTGATTATTCTCAAATCCAAGGCTTCCTATATTTAAATCCCGAAAAAAAGCAAAAAACCCCCCTGTGGTTTCCGAAAATTGCTGAAATCCCCCCGTAGTTCTAAAACTCCAAAAATCCTACTTGTGGTTTCCAAAATGTTGCAAAAAATCCCCCATCCGTTAGGATTTAACGGAGGTTGTATAGGACGCGCCTGAAATACGATTTTTGGTTCATAGAGTGATATATTTCTATATAAAATTACTAAAATACCCTAATGACTACTTTTTACAACATCTTCTTCTTCCTCGTTCTTCTTCTTCCTCGTTCTTCTTCTTCCTCATTCTTCTTCTTTTTCCTTGTTCTTTTTCTTTCTTATTCTTCCTCATTCATTCTTCTTTATTCTTCTTCCTCCTTCTTCTTCTTCTTCTTTGTTCTTCTTCTTTCTTACCAAACCCAGAATTACTTTCTTCTATTTTTATCAAACCCAAAAATCTAAAAATTCAATTTGACATCAAGATTTGAAATCAATCTAAGAAAAAAAAAAACTTGCCTCTCGTTGCAACCGTGTACGAAAGAATTAGGAAGAAAAAATAAAGAAGAAAGAAAATTGGGAAAAAATAGATAAATAAAAAAAATAAAATTGGAGGAAAAAAAAAAACCTGATGTCTTCTTTTTCATCTTCTTCTTTCCCTTCTTTCTTTATTCTCTTTCTTTTCCTCTTTCCTTCTTCCCTGCTCCAGCCGCTTCCGCCCGTCATCTTCTTTCTCTTCTTATTCTTTTCCAATTCTTCATTCTTCAAAGAACAATTGGAGATGAAGAAGAAGAAAAAAAATGGGGGAAAAAGAAGAAAAGAAAGAAGCGGGTAGAACTACTATGGCATGAAAAAGAATTGGAGAAGAAGAAGAGAAAAATTGAGGAAAAATAAGAAAAGAAAGAAGTGGAACTGTTATGGTTTGAAAAGGAATTGGAGAAGAAGAAGAGAAAAATCGAGGAAAAAGATGTGTGAAGAAGAAATTGGGGAAGAAAAGAAAATGGAAGAAAGAAGTTGGGGAGAAGAGAAGAAGAAAGAATATAAGAGAGATAAACACAGGGGCATAACGGTCTGATAAGATTAAAATTTAACGCCGTCAGTGTGATTTAAAGAGGGGGCGAGTGTGCAACGTTTTACAAACCACGAGTAGGTTTTTTGGAGTTTTAGGACCACATGGGGGTTTTCAGCAGATTCGGTAAACCACGGGGGGTTTTCAGTAAATTCGGTAAACCACGGGGCGGTTTTTTGCTGTTTTGCCTTTAAATCCAAATCTAAAACATCAGAATTTGCACCTACATCAGACTGTTCTTGCAATTTCTCATAATTCAAAACAGTTTCACACAGATTTCGCACATTTTCATAATTTAAAACATTTTGGGACAGATTTTTAGAATTTCCAGACTTTAAATCTGTTGCGGACAAATTCTGAATATTTTCAGAAGTTAAATCTGGTCCCGGCAGATTCTGGAAATTTCCAGATTCTTTTTCCCGACCAGATTCAAATTCTGTACATGCTGGAACATTTTCATATTCAAACATAACATTTTTATTATGCTCCACCTCATTTGAGGTCTTATTCAAATCACTAAGAGTTTCATTCATTTCATTTGGCACATTATTCATCAAACAAGGCATCTTATGTTCATTAAACATCACATTCCGACTCACAAAATTTTTGAATCCCGGTTTAGAAGTTAACCATAACCTATACCCCTCAACTCCCTCGGGGTATCCTAAAAAAATGCATTCTAAGGTTCTAGTTTCCAACTTATCACTAGAAACACGAATAAAAGCGGAACAACCAAACACTCTAAAGTTGGACAAGTCTATATCTTTCCTACACCAAATCGATTTGGGGCAAGCTCTCTTCAAAGGGACCGACAGTGACCTATTAATTAAATAGGTTGCGTAACCAAGGCTTCTCCCCAAAATCCTTTGGACAACCCGGAGGAAGCAAGCATGCTTCTAACCCTCTCTAATAGGGTCCGGTTCATCCGTTCGGCAACCCCACTTTGTTGGGGTGTAACCAGAACGGTTCTTTGACGATTTATTCCATTTTCTACACAAAAGTTGTCAAACCAAGCATTACAAAACTATAAACCAATGTAGGTTCTTAAATTTTGAATCTTTTTACCCATTTAATTTTCAATCAAAATCTTCCAATTTTTAAATGTTTTAAAAACATCGGATTTTTGCTTCATCAAGAAAATCCACACTTTTCTAGAGAAATTATCAATTATAGAGAGAAAGTATCTACTCCCACCATGTGTGGGTTCACTAGAAGGACCCCACACATCGACATGTAGATACTCTAAAATACCTTTTGAAAATATTTGGTTTTCCAAGAGTTTTTGAAGAAATTGCACCTTATGGTGTTTTCCATACACACAATGATCACAAAAGGGAATAGTTGAAAGCTTTTCATTACCAAAATAATCAGATTTATGCAATATTTTTAGACCTCTATTACTAAGGTGTCCTAACCTCTTATGCCTAAGTTCAGTATTATCTATAGTCTCATTAACTATATTTTCAGATTTATTAATTGGCAAAGCCGATGTGACATAAAGGTTATTTTTCAAATTCGCTCTAAAAAGTACTAAAGCACCTTTTGTAATTTTAATGCAATTTGCTCCCCACTTCCCTTCTAACCCCATAGAAGATAAACTTGCACATGATAGCAAGTTATTAGACAAACTAGGAACATGCCTAACATTCAAAAGCTCAAGAACATAACCGGAATCAAATTTCAACACAACGGTTCCCATTCCTTCAACATTGCAAACACGTTCATCGGCCATAAACACATTGCAATTTAACAAAGTTTTATATTCCGAAAACATTTCTTTAAATGGTGTCATATGGTACGTGCAACCGGAATCTAAAAGTCATTCATTCTTATCAAAAGAAGTCACTTTAGAACATAAAGGAAACACCGCAAATACACCACCTAAACATTCATCGGTTATTGTCATATTAGCAAGCTCATTAGTACAAGTGTTTGTTGAATTGCTAGCATTAAAACTATTGTTATTGGATTTAAAGTTCTTCTTAGGAAAATTCCTAATAAAATGAGAAGAATCACCACAATTAAAACAACGTTTGATGTACTCGGAGGAGGTTTGAGATCTATTATTTGACTTGCTTCTAGACTTTTTCTTATGTTGACTATTGTGAGAATCATTCTCTTGCTTATTGCTATGGGAAAAAGAGTCATTCTTGCTAGTTCTAAAAGAAGATCTACCCCTAACATGCATAACCTCTCCATGGCTTTCTCTATTAGCTTTATAAAGTTGTAAGTCTACTTCCTTACTTTTCAAACCATTTATCACTACTTCTAATGTTATCGTGTCCCTCCCATACTTAATAGCCGATTTCACATCCGAGTAGGAACTAGGGATAGCATGTAATAAAACTATAGAACTATAGTCATCGATATTCTTATCACCCGTTAGTTTTATATCTTGTATAAGCTTGGTAAAAACATCGAGATTGTCATCTATAGACTTTGAAATATCCAATTTATAACTAAAAAACTTTTCTAACAAATGAATGCGATTTGAAATAGAAGTTTGAGTGTACATTTGATTTAGCTTATCCCATAAATCTTTGACCGATTCATAAAATCCAATTTTTCTAATAACATGATCCGCAAGATTCAATATAATGCATGTAGAAGCCAATTCATCCAATTCAGCCATTTTTGTAAGAGGGATATCAATTGCATGTTCAACTTCAACAACTTTATACGATCTTTGCGGAACTAAGACAATACGCATTTTCTGTTTCCAAATAGCAAAATCTATTTTACCATCAAAAGGTTGAATATTGTAATATGCAGGACTAGCCATCTTTTCCACAAAAACTGATTTTAAAAAGAAGTTTCTTAAGAACATATTTTAACAAGAAAAAATGCTTCCAAACAAGAATATAGCCACAAGCTCACCCAACAAACAATTAACCTATTGAACAAATAGATTTCTAGGCTATCCCAACAGGAAAAATGAGCAGGCAGCAAGCAGAAAACACTTCCAAACAAATTTCCAACTAAAAAAGCAAAAACCACAAGTAGAACACAAAAACAGTTACTACTTCAAAAGTAGAGGGATAAGCTATTCGATACCCACTCCTTGCTCCGCATCAAACTTTGACAATCTTTTAGGATTCCTTTGTCGCCAACCTGTTTCACCATTTGGAACTGCGCACTCAATATACGAGTTAGAATAGTTTGGATGATGCGATAAGAGACTATACCATCCAACAGCCTAATCAACAAGAATGTCACAAGTAAGACAAGCTTATACCAGAAACCCAAATTCAGTTTCACTTTTGAACTATGTGATCTCAATTATAGTTACTCAAGTTCTAAAATTTCAAGTAACAATCACCTAATTTTTAGATTGTACTTCAAACCTAAGGAATTGAACTAATTAAACTTCAATCTTACTATAATTCACAAATAAAAAAAATAACATATCACATTAGCAGGCTGTTATTATTTCAATCTTGGTTTCAAAACAGTTTTATAGTAAAACTCTATGAACAATTTTTGAAATAACCTAATTGAATCGTTGTTTTAAGACCGAACAGTCCAATTTTTTGAAAAACAGAGAACTATTATCACATTTTTTAAAGACAGAGAACAAAACCAATGGTTTTTCAATTCTTTTGAAAACCAGGAATATAACGTGATTAAGATTTCTCAAAGACAGAATACAAACCACGGTTTCAGTTTTTATACAAACCAGAGAACTCATTCACGGTTTCAATAATTTGGGGAAAAACAGTCAGACAAATCACGATTTCAGTTTTGAAAAAACAGAAACAAACCACTGTTTCAAATCTTTAAGGAAAAACTAGAAAAAAAACTGCGATTTCAAGTTTTCGAAAGAAACACCTAGTTAGAGACCTAAAAGCTCTGATACCACTTGTTATTACTAATCCAAGATCAACAACACAATATTTGCACACGAATATTCCAAATCTAACGAAAACTTAAAGAAACTTTTATTATTACGGAAGCAATCTACTCAAACTCAGTTTTACCCACGTATCAACCAAACTGACATCGAACATACATCCAAGACTCAAGCCACAAATGAGTTACCACGGAATCACAACTAACACATAAACCCGAACCCTAATCTAAGGAAATACAACGATTTCAAGCCTATTACACCGCGAACAACATATACATCGCGAGACAAGAATAAAGGCACATATCGATTAAAACAAACCGTAGAAACACTGAGGGAAGAGGCACGCATCAACAGGGAAGAAGGAACTCCCAACTCGCCGGACAGATTCACCGGAGAAACACAGCGCGAACGATTGACGGAATCGCCTAGGGCTTGAGAGAATCGCGAGAGGATCTGTTCTGTATCTGTTCTGAATCGAATGAATGAAGGAATGAACTGGTCCAGCCTATATATATATAATCAGATCACACCAGTTCAGTCCAGATCAGTTCAAACCGGTTCAGACCGGTTCAGATCCATAAAACGACAGGTCTTACAGAGATTGGTTTGGGCAGTGGGTTGCCGGGTCCGGGCTTCAATTTGGGCGGATCAATTGTATTTGTATTGGGTCTCTTTAATTCATTGTCCCAAAACTCCACACTTTTGTCTCTCACCAACAATAATTTTTTGATTTGGTTTTTTGATGTAGAAATGCATCGGTTTCTATGGGCCTTGTTTATACAATTGCCAGTGAAAATTCAGCTATAAGCCAAGATTGGACTAAGGTTATTATTTTCATTCGTCATCATCTGGACATTCCTTTACAGTCCGAATATTTGACGATGAAAGATCCACTTGATTTGTAGAATGAATTAAATGAGAGATTTAGGCACTTGAAATATATCACTCCCCCAAAAGCCCGACATGATTGGCTTAACCTGCGATTGCAGGATTTTAAAACTGTTACAAGGTATAACTCTGCTATCCATCAGATTACATCTCAGTTGAAACTCTGCGGGGAAAATGTTATTGAGAATGATAATTGAAAAAGACTCTCTCTACTTTTCATGCTTCTAATGTTATGTTGCAATCGTGAGAAAAATTTTCAAAAGTACTCACAACTCATAGCATGTCTTTTATTAGCTGAGCAAAATAATGAGTTACTAATGAAAAATCATCAGTCCCGGCCCACTGGTTCCAGTCCATTCCCTGAAGTGAACGTGATATTTTATGAACGAAGCCGATGACGTGGTAGAGGCCGTGGACGTGGTCGTGGTTGTAAGAGTCAACGCGGTTGATATACCCCTTACAATCACTGCGGTTTTGAAATTAACAGAAAGTAGAGTAAACCCCAATATGGGGATATGACCGAAAAAAGCTAAACAGGGAAAGAGGCAAATCAGCATTTGTAATCAGTATGACATTGAAAGCCATTGGGTCAATACCTGCAGAACAGTCAAATATCTAGCCGATCTTTATGAAGCCTCACTGTAAAAAAATGAAAAATAGGTCGAGATTAATCACGTTGATAATGATGACGACCCCGATGATGATCTTCTGGATTACAACACAACACATCTTGATATAGCAGATTTTGTCGTAGATCCAGCACCCCTAGTGATAAACATATCATGTCATTTTATATTATGCTAATTTAAATTTTGTAATATTTAAATTATCTACACTATCTTTTTGTAATGCATTTTGTAATATTTATATTTGCTTTTATTAATACTGTGTTTATTTATATTTGAAGGTTAAATAGATGTCAATTAAAATGATGCAAATATGTGTTTCATTGACAGTGCAACTATATATAGTATATTGAAACACGAAAAATATTTCTCCTATTTGATAAAGGAAAAGATGAATATCAATATAATAAGTGGCAGTACAAAATTAATTGAAGGCTTTGGAGAAGCTATTATATTTCTCTCCGTGGAGACGAAAATTGTGATACAGTATGCACTGTTGACCACTAAAGCTCGAAGAAATTTACTGAGGTTTCATGACATTCGAAAAAATGGTTATCATATTGAAACTATGAATGATACCGATGGTGAATTTTTATTGATCATTAATATTATTGATAAAAATAAATGCATAATTGAGAGATTACTTATATTTTTATTTAATTAACATAAAATAATTTATAAGATAATGAAAATTTTTGAATATATTTATATATTAAAAAAAATTTGAATGAATTTTAAATAATAATATAATTTTTTATAAAATAATAATAAGAATATAATGTCAATTTTGACTGAATGCTAACCAAACAAACTCAAGTGGAGACGGCAGCTGTAGATTTGTAATGTGTCGATTGGGGTAAAAGTGTTAAATAAGGTGTGTATATTTTATTAAATATATATATATAGGTGTTTTTATTTTTTAAGTAGTTCTGGAAAATTGAGTTTGAATTTGGATTTTATTTGAATTCTAAAATAATTTAAAAATTTTTGTGTTATTTTTTTATTATGACATGGAATTCGCAGTCGCTATACGAAAGTGCGCACTGGATAAACCTCTGGTCGAACTTAATATCATACGAACTAGGTCTGACAAGCAAGTTAGATTAGGCGAATCATATGTGGTAGGTGGACCTGAAGGCATCGAGTTATTTCTTTTGGTACGTAAGTTTGAAAGTTTTGATATGTATTGATTCGATGAGCAATAAATATAATAATATAAATATGTATTAATTTTAAATTTTTAAAATTAATAATGATATGATTTGATTATAAATTTATATTATATCTACAAATATATTTTTAAAATATTATTTATTTGTATTATAGATCATTTTGTATATGTTTTATTAAACTATAATTATTATAAAGAAAAAATTAATTTTGGTCTTATTATAAACAATTTTAATCAATTTTGGTTCCACCGTTAAAAAAATAACAGAAATTGCTGACGTGGACGTTACGAGGTTGATGTGGCATCTGATTTGAAAACTACACGGCCATATACAATTATATAGGACCATGTTGTCACAAGCCCGTGTATAATTCACAGTACAATTATACACGACCATGTCGTCACACGGCCATGTTTAATTCCACTCGGCCGTGCCGTATACCTTTCTGTTTTGATCTTCTTCTTTTTTGTTATTATTTTTTTAAAAGAAAATTAAAATAGTTGATATAGTTAAAATAAAAATAATAATAATAATAATAATAATAATAATAGTCCCAATGTAATTAAAATGTACTAATAATTTTAGTTTAAATATAAAAATTTATTAAGTATATTTTTATGAAAGATTCTGCCTAAAATTTAACTATTTACCAAAATATTTCCTTTGAAAAATATTCAATTACATAACTATTATTTTTTTATATTATATTAAAAACTAATTTTATATTTTAATGCAATTATATATGTCTATATTGAAATTTTTTTGAAATTGTATTGAAATATAAAATAAAATTTTAATATAATATAAAAAAATTGTGTAATTGGATGTTTGCAAGAGGAAATTTTTTTCATGAATAGTAGAATTTTAGGCAAAATCTTCCAAAAGAACATCCGGTAAATTTTTATATTTGAACTAAAATTTTGATACATTTTAATTATATTATGATTACTATTATTTTTTTTTCAATTTAACTCTATAACTATTCTAAATTCAATTTTATATCAAAATAGAAAGGTACACGGCCTAGAATTAAACATGGTTATGTGACAACATAGCCGTGTATAAGTGTACATGGTCGTGTAGTTTTCACATTAACCCGTAACGTCCACATCAACAATTTCCGGTAATTTTTAACGGTGAGACTAAAATTGATTGAAATTGTTTATAATAAGACTAAAATTGATGAGTTTTAATATTGTGATAAAAATTGATAAATCTTAGTTATATTGAAACAAAAATTAATTTTTTTTTCTTTTATTATAAATATCAAATAAATATTTTTTTTTGCGTAAATCAAAATATTATTTTTACTATTTTTGTTTGTGTCAATCAAAAGTACTCATGTTTTTTCAAAAAATTAAAAATATTAAAATCTCTTACATATTTTCACTTATCAATAAAATATTTAATATTACCTTTTAATTTACTAAAAAATCTCAAAAAAATCCTTTCAAAAGGAACAAAGGAAGTAATTATTTAAGGTCTTACTATGCAAAAATTTTATATTTTAAATTTAAAAAGAAGAAAAAAAAAAGTCAAAAAATTGTCAACCATAACGGAACAACCCTGAGTTAGAGTGATTTACTGTGCAAAATCACCCTAAACCAGGGCTAAAGAAACAGACTTTATATATTTATAATTACAATTATTATATACTCTCCCCGTCCAATTAAAAGTTTGTC
The DNA here is from genome assembly GCF_009805555.1 of Andrographis paniculata. Taxonomy (NCBI): domain Eukaryota; kingdom Viridiplantae; phylum Streptophyta; class Magnoliopsida; order Lamiales; family Acanthaceae; genus Andrographis; species Andrographis paniculata. Next base: position 2,898,673 of record NW_026137583.1, on the reverse strand, counting down.
ATTTTTCATTTTCGTCTATCCCAAAACAAGTTTATCATTTCCTAATTTAATAATTGTACTACCTACCTAACATAATAAATACCATTTCAAAACTTACACTATATTACACAAATATCATTACTTTTATATTACACAATACTAATATGGATATTTTCGTCATTTTCACTACAATCCATTATAATACTAATATTCAAAAATATGCGTGCAAAAAGCAAACGTCACCCTTGTTTCGGGACGAAGAGAGTATTACTATTATATTTTTTAAAAATAAAATGATCTTTTAAATAATATAAAAATAAATAATTATTAATCCTATAATATATGTTTTATATATTTATATTTTAATTTCATAATTTTTTAATTTTTCCGTCTGCCAAATTTATTAACGTGGTAAAATTAACAAATCAACATTTAATTATTACCTTTCATTCAACACTTATTTACAACAAATACCAATAACTTTATTAAATTTTCTCTCTTCATTTACTTTACTTTTTAACTAAATTTTCAAAAATACTCTCAACTATCTATCACTTTTTCAATAAAATATTCATTTTTCTTAATTCCCGTGTCGAGCCCAAATGAGCTAATTTTAATAGACGGAGGGAGTATTATATAATATATACTGTGTTTCTTTGATATCTTTTTCAAAATTTTACATTTTGTATTTTGTATTTTAGAAAATACAATCTTCTTTCTTAAAAAATTGTGTGTTTCTTTTGGTTGAGTTTGAGAAAATTTGGTTTGTGTTTAATATTAAAATAATATTTGATAAGATGTTTTGTAAGATAATAAAAGTGTATTTTTTTCAAAAAACGCAGAACATTAATAGTAAAATTTTAGAAAATTTGTATAAAAAAATATCTATGTAAAATTTTATCTGACAGGTTTTCTTAAAAAAAATAATATATACATATTCATTTATTTTTATATTTTATACACAATTTCATATACCTTACGTAAAAAATATCCGTTCAAATTATCCACAAAATAAACACACCCTTAATTGTTCTTTTATCCAAAAATTTTCAACACATTTTCCTAAAAATAAATTAATATACTATATATTCTTATTATTTTTATATTATCTACACATTTCTTAATATATATAAAATAAAATAAAATAAAATATTCTTTCAAACAAAGACACAAAACAAAAGATTATCAAATTGAATAAATGCAATGTTAGAAATAATTTTCGAATTGTTAGCGGAAGCGAATAACGAAATTTAAACAAACCTCCAGCCATTGCTAAAAATTAAATATGTTCTTTAGATCTTCTTTAAAAAAACAGTAGGTTGGAACCGTGGGAATATGGTGTTGTCAAACTCTGGAACCCTTAGGAAGATTTTGCCAGACCTTGGAACCTATGATGTTGCCATCCTTGCTCCCAAATAGTGACGGTGTATTCTGAATTTCTGAGAGTATGTTTAGTAACCCTTATGTGAAAGTATTTATAATTAAAAGAAAAACCGTCCATCACGATTTTTCTGCCTCTTCTCACTTATATTTTGAATGTGATGGACTTAATGAGAGAAAAGTGGGTCACAATTTAAGGTTAGTTTAATTATATAAGATAATCGAAAAATAATCAAAATTCAAATACGATTAATTAATTAATTAAACTAACATTCTCCCACTTGGCCCACTCAAACCATCACAACATAACGAGAAACTTTACATACGAATCATGGCGGTAGGTCTCTATAAACGAATGTTACCTTCCATGCATCACGATATGTCAAGCATTTCAAACTAAATTCACAACTTAATGAATAAATCTTATATTTATTCTGGGTTAAACTTAAGTGAGTTTTCTCAAAAATAAACAAATATGTGCACAATAACGCGAGAAAACATCAAACTGAATAAGAGTTTCAAATAACAATGTGCACAAATAAACTACATTGTATAATCAAGTCACATACTTGCTACGTAATCCCTGAAATTCTTTAGTGGCATGCCTTTAGTCAAGGGATCAGCAAGCATCAACTATGTACTAACGTGTTCAATGACCACTTTATTTTCCTTGACACGTTCTCTTAAGGCTAAATACTTGATGTCGATGTGTTTACTTCAACTTTCACTCTTATTGTTTTTAGCCATAAACACCGCAGCAGAGTTGTCACAGTACAACTTGATCAGTCTAGAAATAGAGTCAACGACTCTAAGCTCGGATATAAAACTCTTCAACCATACACCATGCGAGCTAGCCTCGAAACATGAAACAAACTCAGCCTCCATAGTGGAAGTAGCAGTGATAGACTGCTTTGCACTTCTCTAAGAGATAGCTCCACCAGCCAACATGAACAAATAACCCGATGTGGATTCCCGAGTGTCAATGCAGCCAGCGTAGTCCGAATCAGAGTAGCCAAGCACTTCCAAGACATCAGTTTGTCTATACATGAGCATGAAATCCTTCATACCTTGAACGTACCTCATTACTTTCTTTGCAACTTTCCAGTGGTCAACACCTGGATTACTCTGATATCTCCCTAATATTCCAACAACATATGCTATGTCAGGCCTAGTGCAAACTTGAGCATACATAAGACTTCCGACTGCTGAAGCATAAGGGATATCCCTCATGTGTTCCTTTTCAAAGTTATTTTTCGAACACTGACTCAAATCGAGTCTGTCACCCTTCACAATGGGAGCTACACTCGGTGAACAATCTTTCATATTAAATCTTTCTAGAACTTTCTTGATATAGGCTTCTTGAGACAAACCCAGAATGCCTCGATTTCTATCTTTATGGATTTTAATGCCAATGACATAAGATGTCTCTCCCATATCTTTTATATCAAATTAGTTTGAGAGAAATTGTTTCACCTCATATAACATCCCTTTATCATTAGTTGCAAGCAAAATATCATCCACGTACAACACAAGGAAGCAAATACGACTCCCACTAACCTTCTGGTATATACAGTGATCCATGACGTTTTCTTCAAAGCCGAATGAAGAGATAACGTCATGAAATTTCAAATACCATTGGCGGGAGGCTTGCTTCAATCCATATATGGATTTATTAAACTTACAGACTAAATTTTCTCACTTTCCTCCATCAATAGTCTCTTTTCCTCTTGAAGACATATGGTCATCAATTCATTGATTGATCATTTATCTTTATGTGTGTTGTAGGATATCTTAAATGGACCGTATTGATGAGGTAAAGTGCACAAAATATAATGGACAAGAAATTACTCAGACATGGTCACCTGTAAGCTTCTCAACTGCGCCGCAATGTCCCGCATGAGCATTATGTGCTCGCGCACACCCATCACACCCGTGAATCTCATAGAGGAGAACTGAATGATCAATGTACTGGCAAAAGCCTTGTCAGACTTGATAAATTGTTCGTCAATAGCCTTCAAAAGCTCTTTAACATTATTATGTTGATCGAAAGATGCACGGATACCAGCAGAGATCTTGGTCTTTATGAGCATCATAGAAAGACGGTTAGTTCTCTCCTATCGCTCATAAAGATCCACATTATCTGGCTCGCTGGTTTCAGTAATACCCGGCGGCTCGTCTTTCCAAATAGCATAATCAATGTCCATCCAACCTAAATGAAAGAGGATCCTCTCCTTCCAGATTTTGTAATTATCACCAGTCAATTCGGGAATATCACACTTAATGTCAGATAAATTCATATGATTAAATGCTACAAAATTAAATATACATGCTCATCAATAAACGAGACAAATAAATTACATGTTCTACCAATGTAAACATGCTAAGACATGAATATAAAGATATAAGACTTGTCTGTGAGCTAAAGTTTTACTCAGTTAGATTCAAACAAAACATAACAATAAAACTATCAAATTGTGTTCCTTTTCTTAACTCCTGTTGGAAGATTAAGAAATACAATTTGATATTTTATCTTAATTATTCATATAAATATAACAAGACTCCTGTGGGTAGATCTCATCACATTGTATATGATAATTCCAATTGATGTCTATTAATGTGATTTCAAATAAATCATGAACAAATGTTTAATTAATCGAGAATATTGTGGCTATTCCCCTAATTAAATAAAATTTAAAATAAATAACAAAGATCATAAATATGCAATCTGAAGTACACGTGTCTATAAGTTATTGAGTGCTCCGTATGTGAATTTATAAAATAAATTAGCAATCTTATTACAAGTTATCGTGCAACATCAACAATTGTCTTTGGACAAATTACTGACTCGCTAATGATAAATTTGTTTTAACAAGCGAAAGTTGACAATAAAGTAGTGTGTCGAACAATACTCTATCTTTGGACAAATATCTTGTTCACACACAAATAACCAAATTATCATCACTTCATTCAATGTCATTAAACATGCATGTAACTACTTAATTGCTTACTTGTCTTTGGGTCAATCAGCAGCCTTATAAATAAACAACCTTCTAACATATAAAATAAATCGATCTATACAACAGAGGCTGCTTTGGCAACATCACTGTTTCAACCAATTCATAAATTATATTATATTATTTATTACTAATTAAATACTTTAAAATAAACTATGTATGTCCAATATATATGAAAGCTATAACAACATCAATTAATTTATGGACTTATTTAAATAATCAAGTAATTCAAGAAAGACTAAATGTAGCGGAATTGCACAGGCAAAAAATATGTCACCCAAAGAGATTATAAATTTGATATAATGAATATTTATAGTCGAATTTGCACAAATGCTTATGATCAAAAATACATGCTGATTCACAAACTTAATTGCATCATAAAACATATCAGAATAAATCCATAGTTCTGATTATTCATAAAAATCAACAGTAAATAAATAAATAATCAGTCAAATGCATATCTAAATTCATGACATCCGAAGCAAAATTCAGCTTCCATAAATAATTAAAAATTATAATAGCTACATAGATAAATAAATCAATGCCGATTGTCATGATTATAGAGATATATCTATTTTATTAAATCACATAATTGAATCAAATAATTCAATAAGAGAGACATAGACACACTATGTGCAACACATATAAAAATTGCAGCAGCTGTGATATTTCTATAAATTTTTTGAATATAATTTCGGGAACAAAATAATTTCTGAAAATTAAATTTGCATATATTTGGAGACAATTGGTGTAAAATATATATATATATATGTATAACTCCAATATATATAGTAATGATTTCGGCGGAAACAAACAATCACAAATATGCTACCGATAAAAAGTGTGTATGTAATTTACAATTATGTAACCAGTACACTATATTGACGTAACCATCAAAAATAAATTAATGCCTACTGATTTCATTCCATTAAGTATTAAATATTAATAATAACAAATAAACATGATTGCTATCACAATTATTAATGCAATAACATTAATTCTTTGTCTAGTAACAATAATATTTAGAGCTCACAATAATATTTAGAGCTCACAATTAGTCGATTCGTGTCGGATTCATGTCGGGTTAAATATTTTAAATAGGTTAAATTATTCGTGTCGGGTTAAATACTTTAAATGGGTTAAATTATTCAATTTTAACCCGGCTCGTTTATTTTCGTATCGGGTTTATGTTAATCCGTTTATTATCGTGTCGGGTTCGTATTGACTCGTGTTGATCCGTATACATAATTAACTCAAATATCTTGATTCAAATTAAATAATTTTTTGTTATGTTGTCGTGTTATGTTAGTTTTTATTGGTTTGAGCGTAAATTATGTTGAATTATTTAAAATTAAACTTAGTTTAAATTAATTTATGAAAAAATTATTAAATTATGATTATTTTACATATATAATAAATATATTAATCAATATCAATATATTATAATCGGGTTGTCATGTCGGGTTCGAGTTGAGAGCCTCAACCCTAACCTGACCCGTTTACTATCGTGTCGGGTTCGTGTCAACCTGTATACATAATCGAGTTGAAATATTTTGACTCAAACCCAATTATTTCATGTCGAATCGTATCGGGTCAGTTTTTGTCAGCTCTACACATAACTGCACACAAGAAACTCACATATATTTTATTTCCATTTCTATCCCAATAAGCGGGTCAAGATCAGACATTAAAGACAGAATAATTCAACAATGAATTGAATCTCGGGCAACATTCATTCCAAATATGTCAATTCATGCATCTCAATTTGGTTTCCAATTCACATATTACTTTCTTTCAAGAAAATGAGTCGCACAAATAAAGCAGCAATGAGTTTGATTAATGCAAACGAAGTGAAAGTCGGTTACGACAAATCGACAAGCAATAATGAAAATTCACACCAATGTAATTCAGATCCATTGATAAATAAAATATCTCAATAATTCAACACGGAAAAGCTTTCTGAAGGCAATTAATTGTGCATACAAGTTGACACATATATGAAGTGCACAGAAGACATTACAAAAGAACGAACACTCCATCGAAACACAGGAAAAATTCGAAAATTTAATATTTTGCTTAAATTAATTTCAAAATAAAATTCAAAATTTTTCTAAAAACAGAATGGAATTTTATCAAGAAAATATTGCAAAACAATTGATGAAAATAAAAAACCAAAATATTTCCAAATAAGAAATTAAAGTTAATTTTGATTAAGAATTTGATGAGAAGATATATTCTTAAAATAATAAAAAAAATATGTAATAAAAATTAAAAACTTACAGAAATCTGTACGTCTGACACATTCTAGAATATTCTTAAAATAATAAAAAGATGTATGTGTAATAAAAATTAAAAATTATAGAAATCTGTATGTCTGACACATTCTAAAATATTATTAAAATAATAAAAAGATATATGTGTAATAAAAATTTAAAACTTACAGAAATATGCGAGTCTAACACATTTTAGAATATTCTTAAAATAATAAAAAATATATGTGTAATAAAAATTAAAAACTTAGAGAAATCTGTATGTCTGACACATTCTATAATATTCTTAAAATAAAAAAAAATATGTGTAATAAAAATTAAAAACTTACATAAATCTGTATGTCTGATACATTTTAGAATATTCTTAAAATAATAAAAAGATAAATATGTAATAAAAATTAAAAACTTACAGAAATCTGTATGTCTGACACATTCTAGAATATTCTTAAAATAATAAAAAGATATATGTGTAATAAAAATTAAAAATTATAGAAATCTGTATGTCTGACACATTCTAAAATATTATTAAAATAATAAAAAGATATATGTGTAATAAAAATTTAAAACTTACATAAATATAAATATGCGTGTCTAACACATTTTAGAATATTTTTAAAATAATAAAAAATATATGTGTAATAAAAATTAAAAACTTAGAGAAATCTGTATGTCTGACACATTCTATAATATTCTTAAAATAAAAAAAATATGTGTAATAAAAATTAAAAACTTACATAAATCTGTATGTCTGATACATTTTAGAATATTCTTAAAATAATAAAAAGATAAATATGTAATAAAAATTAAAAATTTACAGAAACCTGTATGTCTGACACATTTTAGAATATTTTTAAAATAATAAAAAAAATATGTGTAATAAAAATTAAAAACTTACAGAAATCTGTATGTCGGACACATTCAAGAATATTTTTAAAATAATAAAATAATAAAAATTAAAAACTTACAGAAATTTGTATGTTTGACACATTCTAAAATATTCTTAAAATAATAAAAAGATATATGTGTAATAAAAATTAAAAATTACATAAATCTGTATGTCTGACGCTTTATAGAATATTCTTAAAATAATAAAAAGATATATGTGTAATAAAAATTAAAAACTTACATAAATAATATGTATGTCTAACACATTTTAGAATATTCTTAAAATAATAAAAAATATGTGTAATAAAAATTTAAAACTTAGAGAAATCTGTATGTCTGACACATTCTATAATATTCTTAAAATAAAAAAAAAATGTGTAATACAAATTAAAAACTCTGTATGTCTGATACATTCTAGAATATTTTTAAAATAATAAAAAGATATATATGTAATAAAAATTAAAAATTTACAGAAGAAACCTGTATGTCTGAACATTCTAGAATATTCTTAAAATAATATAAATATGTATGTCGGACACATTCAAGAATATTTTTAAAATAATAAAAAAAAATATGTGTAATAAAAATTAAAAACTTAAAGAAATCCTGACCAATTCTAGAATATTTTTAAAATAATAAAAAAATGTGTAATAAAAATTAAAAACTTACACACATTCTAGAATATTCTTAAAATAATAATAAAATATATGTGTAATAAAAATTAAAAACTTACGCTAAAACATTATATGTCTGACACATTTTAGAATATTTTTAAAATAATAAAAAATATATGTGTAATAAAAATTAAAAACTTACATAAATCTGTATATCTGACAGATTCTAGAATATTCTTAAACGAGCTTGTAAACCCGTGCGATGCACGGTTTGTATAAATTGTTGAAATAGTATTAAATAAATAATTAATTATAGTATTGGAAAATATTTTGTAGAATGATACAAATATTCTTAAGATTAGTCAACGATTAACATATGACCAATTTCTTTTATTGTGTCCATGAAGATATAATTAGTACTATACATATATAAACACAATCTATAAATATGTTAATAAAATCTCGTACTAATTATATATCATTTCATGTTATATAAGTATGCTAAAATAATTAACAATGAAATAATATATATATATATATGTATACGTGTAAAATATGTCTGATTTTGTAAATTTTTTAAATAGAATAGTTGATATCGAAAGATAAATTGAAATAATTTGTTTGACAATTTTAAAGTTATCAATCTTAAATAAACTTAACAAATATAAATCAATTTTATTAAATTTCTAATATTTTACACGTACTACCAACTCAAAACCCTTTATTTCATATGTCTCTCCAATTAACAAATATTTTATTTATCTTTCGATATCAACTATTAAATATTATTAAATTTATCAAGAAAAAAATAATTGTAAAATAAATAAGATCTTGCAAAATATAAATAAATATCGTATTAAATTATTTATACACTATAAAAAAAGATTTAAAAATAAATACCGTGATTATATATCTTCTCCAAAATAGTAAAATAAAAAAAAAAATTATATAAAAATGATGACACAAATATGAAAAAAAAAATCATATAATAATGATATAATATGATATTTGAATGCTTCAAGAATTCAAAATCTATACAAATCAAACGAAATAATTATAAAATACTATAATATATATATAACTAATGATTTTTTTTTAACTTCAAAAAAAATCAAAATTGTAAACCTACACTTTTGCATCTTTATTTTTGTTTTTTTCTTAAATCAAAATAAATATAAAAATAAATTTCGTTGAAAAATATGAAAAAAAAAAAAGAGAATATGAGTTTTTTAAAAAAAATAAAAATTGATTTTTTTTTAACTTGAAAAACAAAATCAAAATTGTAAACCTACACTTCTGCATCTTTATTTTTGTCTTTTTCTTAAATTAAAATAAATATAAAAGTAAATTTCGTTGAAAAATATGAAAAAAAAAAATGAGAATATGAGTTTTTTTAAAAAAATAGAAATAAACTATATTAAAAATATATATATACATATCCATTAACGCTATAAAAGAAACTAAATGTATAGATTTTAAATACCTCACTATTATATAAAAATGATGATAAAAAACTGTAAAACAAAAAAATAAAATCAAAAAAATCTCAAAACGAAGGAATTAGAGACTGATATATCTCAAATACATAATATATAGACTAGCAAGTTTAATTTCGACAGTAAATGCAACTCATTAAAATAATCTGTATGTTCACTATGAATTGATTTTTTTTTTGCGACGAGTTGATAATATAAAAAATAATATTTTGTGTTAAATAATTAATTTTTTTTTATAAGTGAACGATATATTTTATATTAATGTGTATGTATTTTTGTATTGTTTTAATAATATTTATGAAATATTATTTCATTAAAAATTATAATATTATTGAAAATTTAATATACATTATATAAACTCAAATTCAAATTCAAATTCAAACTTAAATTCATTAATAAATTAACAAGTTTGGGCTAGGCTTAATAAAAGCTCTAAGTGGAGTCAAGCTGAAATATAAGATATTCAATCCACTTCAATTAAACTAACAAACCTAGTCAATATTAATTCAAACTTAATTAATTTACCGTGTATACGTCGTCATGAATATTTTTGATAATTTTATATTTGTACAAATAGGTTACGGTTTGAAACTGTCAGTTTCGATTTGTCAAAAATTAAATTAAAATTGAATCTTTTAAATTATAATTTTGATTTGTATTTTTCAATTTTAATTTCAATTTCGATTTCTATTTCAGTTTCGACGTTTAAATAGCTGCCCCTATCGATTTATATTTATTTAATGATTATTTATTAGATTATTATATGATAAAATAAAATTAGCATAACAAAATTTAGCATATAAAGTTTGTTCACTTTGTATGCGCCACGATTTTTTATAAATATTATAAAAAATATAATATATAGACATTAATATAATATTATAAATATGCAATTTGTCTATTAAAAAAATTAATAATTCAATACAAGATATTATATTTTTTATATTACTATAAAATTTATCATATTTAATATAAAAAATACATCTATTCAAAAGTTCATAATTTAAAAAATACTCTGATTTTATCCAAATATGCTGCTACATTTGCAATTAAGATATTTACAAAAGTATTTCTACATCACTTTCTCATACTCTTTTTCCTCCATATCATATTTTATTTAATTTATTTTAATAAATAAATAAATTTATATTTATATCAAAATTATTTATTTTAAAAATTAAATATAAATAAAAATATATCGATATTTATATAGTTAGGTAGATAATTAAATTTAATATAATACAAAAAATAAAAAACCTAAATAAATAATAATAAATATATAAAATAAAAAATTATGATTTTTTATACATTTCTGCACGGTTATTTAAGAGATTTTAAGTTTTTAATTTTTATTACATATTTTTTTATTATTCTATAAGTTTTTAATTTTTATTACACATATTTTTTTATTATTTTAAGAATATTGTAGAATGTGTCAGACATATAGATTTCTGTAAATTTTTAATTTTTATTACACATATATTTTTTTATTATTTTAAAAATATTCTAAAATATGTCAGACATACAAGGTGTGTTTCCTTATGTTGGGTTTGGGAAGATTGAGTTTGAGTTTGATTTTGATTTGAATTTTTTTTAAGTTTTGGGAATTTGCGTTTCTTTAGTTTAGTAGGTTTTGTTGGAGTTTGGAGAATTTTATTGGACAGTGATTTGATAGGTGATGATTGGAGTGATGAGATTTTTAATTTAATTAAAAGTAATTTATATTAAAAATAAAAGTAATGGAATATATACAAAGAGTGCATTTTTTTTCCTTTATTATTATTATTATTATTATTATTATTATTATTATTTTAATCCGTAACTAAAAAAGAACAGAATTTCAAATCTACTTCTAAGTCTTACCTACAGCTACATGCGGAAGAACAAGCGTATGCACGGCCATGCATGAGTCCGTGGTTGTTCGAAAACAACACTAAATACACCGGACGAAGAAATGCAGCCACATTTGCACGGCGGTAGTAGATTGTTGTTTGTTGTGTGCTTCCCGTAACGCTAAAAGTAGCATAATAAAATAAATCAAGCACGACCATGCTCGTTCCGTATAAGTGGTTGCTTCCCGTAGGAATTGAAGCAGAAAAACAGACCTAAATGCACTGCCGTACACAACTATCCATATTCTTCTAGCTCTTGTATGAAACCCTTAGCGAGGAATGAAGGCAACGTCAGATTGGTGTGTAAGATGGTCCTATCATAGATTTATCAAAAATTGCATGAATTTACGAAATCGATTAACCAATTAAATCCCAAATTGAAATGTAGTTAGGTTTTCCTTACTTCTTTGCGCTCAACCGCCGGAAACCCTATCCCCCGTCAACGTGCATCCCTCGAACTCCTTCGCGGCAATCCTCTGCTTCACTCGCCGACAAAACCATTAAAATCCCACGATCCTTGCTCTGCAACGAAGGGGGTGAAGAAAATTTGGGAGGAAAATAAAAAGCACGAATGGAAGATGAGAAATAATGGAAGAGGGAGAAAAAGCAAAGTAATGATGGGAAGATAAAATAGTGAAGGAGAGAGACACATCAACAGATAGGAAGTTTAGGAGGAATTATGCTAAAGAAACACACCAATAGATTTCTTTAAGTTTTTAATTTTTATTACACATATATTTTTTTTATTATTTTAAGAATATTTTAAAATATGTCAGACATACAGATTTCCGTAAGTTTTTAATTTTTATTACACATATATATTTTTATTTTTTTATGAATATTTTAGAATATGTCAGACATAAAAATTTTTGTAAGTTTTTAATTTTTATTACACATATTTTTTTTTATTATTTTAAGAATATTCTAAAATGTGTCAGACATATTGATTTTTATAAATTTTTAATTTTTATTAAACATATATTTTTTTTTATTATTATTTTAAGAATATTCTAGAATGTCAAACATACAGAAAATAGGATTACGAGTTCACTTTCACACCAACTATTTTTTACGGGACAAAATATATTAATTTATATCATGAAATAATTAATTAATATAAAAATGGAAAAGGTATTATTTATTTATGTTTTTAATAATTATTACTCATTTCTTAATATATATATATATATATTATTTTTATATTATAAAAATATAATAAAATTTAATTATAAATAAAATATTATTATTAATTATAATAGTAGTATAAAAGATACACTTTCACTCTGATAACACATTGAACATCCCACCGCAGCAGCGTCACCAGGTTAGCTTCTTCCTCTCTCTTCTTTCTTCCTCTCTCTCTCTCTCTCTCTCTTCTTCCCCCCATTCTTCACGTTTTTTGCTTCTCTTCTTCTTCTTCTCTCGGTTGCTCCGCCGCCGTGACTGCCTGCCTGACTGGTGAGGTGAGCTTTATATATATATATTTCTATAAAAAAATAAGTAAAATCTGAACCGCCTGTTTCCGGCGGATTATGATGGGAAAGGTAGAGGAAGCTCAGGATAATAGCAATGGCTTTGTTTGAAATTGTCGATGGAAGGTTTAGTTAAAATTGTCCAATAGCTCATTTTTTTTTAACGCAACCTTTTGTTTTTAAAGATAATATCGAAGAACGAACAGTCGCAAGGGTTTTCATTCCTCCGAACCTTTCCCTCTTCCCCAGTTTCTCTCCCGCAAGAAAATTCGTAGCTATTTTTCAACAATTTGATCTTATTTTCGTAGAAATCACTCTCGTGGTGGCTTCTCCACCTTCAATTTCTCACGGGCAACAAATCGTATTTCCCAAACTGTGACGAGGTAAGCAGTTCTCTCATTCTTACGGATTATTAAAGCTATTTGAAGCTTTTTTTTACACTCCCAATCTGCGTGTATATATATTTGTATGTAGTACTGTATACATACACACCGTATATATTGTTTGTTTTTTTAATTTTTAATTTTTTATTAAAGAGTTACTAAAATTTTGTATATGTTCAAAAAATACATACAGGAGATGACAGATGAGATTGTGAATTTTGTTTTTGAACTTTCATGGACATGTTTCACTGCAATAAGAAAATGATAGTGTTAAATAAGAATATTATTAGTTTTTTCAAAATAAAAAATAAAAAAAATTGATGCTATACTTATTGTTAATAATGTTTTGATAGAGGAATACTCTGATCAAGAAATGGTATTGTGCTAGTTCTGAAAAACACCAGTGAGAATTGCTGCTGGAACTAACTTCTAATGTTAGGCAACTTTTATGTTGATGCAATAAAATATTAGTTTGTGATGTGTCCATTGTGCTTGCTAATTCATTTTGTCTTTGCACTTGCCTGAGTTTTTTTTTTTTTTTTTTTATTTGTCTCTTTTCCCTGGTTTGTAGATTCTTCATATGGTTGCACTCCTTTGAGGTTATTAGACATGTTTTATATAAAATTTAAATTCTTTCCATTACAGTTTTCAGAAAATACAGTCATGAAGGATGAAATTGAAGGAGAGAAAGTGGATGATGTGGTTGATTTAGTGGATCTGTCTCCGACAAGTAACAAATCCCAGGTAATGCGAAATAACTCAATTTTGTGTACTGACATTACCGCGAATTTGACTTCACCTCAACATGCATTTCCGAGCCACTTTAGTACTGATTTTAGTGGTCCTTTATCTCCTATGCAATACTACCCCAAATGAAATAATACCATGTTTTACACAAATATATGGGACTTCTTACCACCAGGGACATCATCTGTCATATTATAGGACCCAGGCATCACAGAATAACACATTACCCTTTGATGCTAACCATCCTTCATTTCAGTGTCAAGTTCCTTCCCAAAGCAACTCTGCTATAAGGCCTGCTAAAAAAAGCCAACGCGCAAATAAGAATTGGAGTATTGACGAGGATGTTGAGTTGACTAATGCATGGTGCAATGTGCCGGCGAAGGCACAGGTTGGTGTTGGACAAAAAAAGATAAAGTTATGGGAGCGTGTATGCGAGAATTTTGTTAAGCGCATGGAAGACAAGCACAAAGTAAGTAGATTAGAAAATGAGAGGACACCTGGAGGATGTGAGAATCGGTGGATGGAAATTCGATCACAGTGTATTAAATGGTCCGCCATACGAGTTCAGACGCAACCACATTATCATAGTGGATGGAGCCCAACAGATTTTGTAAGTATATATTAAGTTTCATTTACTGTATTTTTCCAATAAATAATTTATCATCAATCCACTAACAATAGTGATTTCACAGGATCAATATTGCCGAACAAGATATTTGACTAAACATGAATCAAACTTCAAGTGTGAAGCAAGCTGGCATATACTAAAAGATCATCCGAAGTGGATGGAACTTGTTAGTGGAAAGAAATGCAAAGTAAGTGGGCAGTCAAGTACGTTTGCTAAAGAAGTTATCGGGGAGGCAAATGAGGTTCAGAGACCTGTTCAAGGCCACTCTCCAGTCACCCCTATTGACTCTAGTTCAGGGGCGGTACGTATACATACTAATTCCTCAGAAAAAGGTCCAAATCCATCAGAACTAGGAGGCCCTGCTGCAATTGATATGGAACATCCCGTTGGAGCATGTAACAAGTCAAATGATGAGCGGCAACAAAAGATACAAAGGCACGAAGAGTCTCAAGTTCAAGTTCCTTCCAAAAGCAACCTTGTTGTAGGGCCTGTTAAAAAAAATCAACGTGCAAATAAGAATTGGAGTATTGACGAGGACGTGGAGTTGACTACTGCATGGTGTAATGTGCCGACGGATGTACGAATTGGCGTTGGACAAAAATTATGGGAGCGTGTATGCGAGAATTTTGTTGTGCTCATGGAAAATAACCACAAAGTAAGCAGATCCGAAAATATTAGAACACCTGGAGGATGTGAGAATCGGTTGATGGAAATTCGAACACAATGCAGTAAATGGTCAGCCATACGAGTTGAGGCGCAACAACATTATCGTAGCGCATGTTGCTCAGCAAATTTTGTAAGTATATTTTTTAATTTTTTTTTTACTGCATTTTTCCAATAAATAATTTATTATCAATCCACTAACAGTAGTGATTTCACAGGAAGAATATTGTCGAAAAACATATTTCAATCAATACCAATCTAACTTCAAGTGTGAGGCATGCTGGAATATACTAAAAGATCATCCGAAGTGGATGGAATTTGTTAGCGGAAAGTTAAGCAAAATAAGTGGGTGGTCAAGTACGTTTGCTAAAGAAGTTGTTGGAGAGGCAAATGAGGTCCAGACACTCGTTGAAGGCCACTCTCCATTCGCACCTATTGACGGTACTTCAGGGGAAGCGCATATAAATAATTCCTCAGAGAAAAACCCGAGTCCATTAAAACTAGGAGGCCCTATTGCAACTGATTTGGAACATCTAATTGGAGTTAAGAAGACTACGGCCTGTAACAAGCCAAACAATGAGCGGCAACGAAAGATAAAGAGGCACAAAGAGTCTCAAGCCTCAATTTCTCGAACCATTTACGATGACAATCGAAAAAGAGACTTAAAGAGAGATAAGGAACATGAGACCGTGTCTAAAAGAGAGGTAACTTCAAAATTTACTGTACTTGATGTATTATTTTGAATGTTTCTTGTTACGCTAACACTTCTTTACTATTATGCCCCATAATCTCTACAGCATTCAATAAAGATTACCAAAGAATATGCAAACATAGCTACAGAGCTTGAGAATATCGGTGAAAGGTTGATGGCTGCAGTAGATAAATTGAAAGAATTGGACAAGGACAATTTAGACACCGAGGACGAAAAGAGAATGTACGTAATGCGGAAAGAGCATGTGGAACACTACAAGCGTGCTTATAACAGTAAGTATGTTCACATTTTAAAGCTACGAAACTTTTAATTAGCTGTTTGCTGAAGTTGTACATTTCTAGTGTTGAAAGCAACTCTCAAATCACTTGAAGAAGCAAATTCTCCAAACGTGAAAGTGGCCGAAACAAGTTCTCCAAATGCGAAAGTGGCCGAAACAAGTTTTCTAAACGCGAAAGTGGCCGAAACAAGTTTTCCAAATGCGAAAGTGGCCGAAAAAAGTTTTCCAAATGCGAAAGTCGCCGAAAAAAGTTTTCCAAATGCAAAAGTGGCCGAAAAAAGTTTTCTAAACGCAAAAGTGGCCAAAACAAATGCTCCAAACGCGAAAGTGGCCGAAACAAGTGGTAGGTGTACTGACAAAAGGAAGCGACATTTCAATGATTATAGTGATTTGGATTGCCCCCCGGGATTTGAAAAGCACAAAGTGTGTAAGTAATGCATGCTTTTGTGTGACTGACCAGATTGAGTGACCTTGTAGATTTATTTTATGGCATTGGGGATTGAGTGAATTCTTAAATTATGAGTTTTCAGATGTTGGGATATCTTATAGTAGCAGGTTAAGACTGTCGGATTATAGTTTTTGACTTTGTTGTTGTCTGTTTGGTGTTCTTCCATTTTATGTCAGTGTAATTTTGGAGGGAACAAGATATTGTGAAATTAATTTAGTCTATGCGGAAATTAGCGGTATGTGTTACTTTTTGCCGTCTGCCTTACATTTGTGCCGAATGGAGTTTCTAGTAATGCAGTCGAATATATTTGCTTAAGGATAGATTAATTTATGTTGTGTGTATTTCTAGATAATTGTTGGCGTCACTTTTTTTAGTTTTTAGGCGGAGATTTGAACTTTTCGAATTGAATTTTGGTTAGAATACATCGATATCTGTCGACAATAGATGGTAGCCGAGCTTGATCTGTATCAAAATATGTGATTTTTTATTCGTTAGTTTTATGTGATAAATTATTGAGTTTGCTTTCATTAATTGATCACACTGTCATCATGGTTACTTATAAATTCATGACCCAAGTAGTTCAGTGTAAATTTTGTCATGCATTTTACTTTTGAAGTCGGATACAATTTTTGGGGGCATAGTCATCATATTAAGGGGATGTGTTTCTTTACACTTTTAACAACAGTTTTCTATCAAATCAATTTGAATAGTGTTTATTTTATTATACATTATCTTAATATCAAATTCAAATTAAAATTTTTCAAATTCAATCAAAATAATATATATATATATCATAAAGTAACAGAAGCTAGCAAAGCAAAGCAGGCTGCCTGCCAAAGCCAAAATTAATTTTAATTTCTCAGACAACTTTCTTAGCTAACTCCCACAGCAGATTTGTTGTGTTATGGTGTGTTTCTTTTGATTAAGTTTGGGAAAAATTGGTTTTGGGTTTCATATTAAAATAATATTTGATGAGATATTTTCGAAAAACACACAGTTTAAATAGTAAAATTTGAGAAAATTGTGTTAAAGAAAAACTCTAAAACTATTAATATATATATATATATGACGAGTTTTTCTTCATCATCCTCGGGATTTACTTGTTGATGAGTATAGAACATTTTTTGTACATAGTCATTATATTAAACACATCACTCAAGAAATTTAAATATTTTCATCTCCCTATATCATTCACTAGTGATTAATATTTTCTCGTACTACGAATTCTAGTTATCCTAGTACGAGATATGAGATGAACATCGACAACTAATTGCTTAGGCTCATAGGCTCAGGTACATCTATATCTCCAAACATTAAGAGGCAACTCTAATATAAAATACTTCCTTCGTCCCATAACAAAGTATCCATTTTTCCATTTTAGTCCGTCCCATGACAAAGTATCTATTTCCCTTTTTAGTAATTGTACTATCTACCTAACATTACAAATACCCTTACAACTTACAATATATTACACAAATGTCAATACCTTCATATCACACATACTAATAAGGTTATTTTAGTCATTTCTACTTTATTCCTACTATATCTTAATATAATACTAATATTTCTAAAACTACGTGAAAAAACAAATGGATATTTTGTTTCGGAACGAAGGGAGTATATAACCATAAAAACAAAATGCAAAGACACTCAGAGTGTTTCATTCACTTCATCTTTGAAGTAGAATTTTTATTGAAATTTCAAGATCTCCAAAATTTCAAATTAATTAAAGCCAAATATAAATAAAATAAATTTCAAAAAATTTGTCAGAGGAGAAGCCCGGGAGAGCACCCTCGAAGGAAAGAATTGTTAGAAATATAATAACAATATTATTATATTACAAGAATATAATTTTTGAACTAAATTCAATATCACAATAATTTTATCGAAATAAATTCAATAATCACGTCGATTCGAGATATAACATTTCTTCGTAAAAACGAATACGCTCTGGTAGTGCCTCCGGTTCATAACGTAACGTTCTGAAAGATAAAACGACGTTTGTTTTCGAATCAGGTGACACCCCAATATTTCAGAGTCTGACTAACTAAAATTGTATCGGAAAAGTAAAGCTAGAAGAGTAACCAGAACCGATACCGAAAACTCGCCGAAAGTCTCGACTAACGCCGGAAGAACAAGGAACAAATATCGCCGGAAAGAGATGGGAGAGGGGAAAGCTTTTTTTGGGTTTGTGTGATTGTTGTGTTTTTGAAATGAAGAGAAGTGCCGTATACATAGGCCTCTACCAAAAGTAACGGACAAGGATTAAATTCATTCCAATAAATTGAAATTCAAAATTGCATGCACGTTTCGATGAACCAAATATTGGCCATAATTAGACTTAATTATTGGCATGCTAATTTGAATTTTGTATTCCACAACTTTTATACTTCCTCCGTCTCATAATTAAGTATTTATTTTTTTTTTCACGTAATTTTAAAAATATTAGTATTATATTGGGATATAGTATGAATAAAGTAGAAATGACTAAAATAAGTGTAGTATAAAGGTAATGACATTTGTGGAATATATTGTAAATTGTAAAAAGTAGATAGTACAGTTACTAAAAAAAAAAGAAATGAATATTTTCTTACGAGACCGATTTAAATAGAAAAATAGATAGTTTGTTATGAGACGGAGAGAGTACATCAAAATGCATTACATTCCGCTGGAGTTTATCTAGTGCGCACTTTCCGTAGCGACTGTGAATTTTTACGTTATAAGAAAAATGTATTAAATATATATATATTTTTTTATCGGAGTATTAAATGCACTTTTGTCCTTGTATGAATCATAGTTGCAAGTATTGTGTAATTTCCATGCATCATGCATGCATATTCATGGAATTCAAATACAATCAATGTATTTGTTAAAGTTATATATGCACGTACTACTTTTGCATGCATGCATGCAATTTCAAAATAATTTAGGGTGTGTTTGTTCGTGGGTTTGGGGTTTTGGATTTGAATTTATGACTAATAAAAGGTTGAATTTGAATAGTTGTTTGATTTGATATAAATAGATATTAATGTGATGTTTTGAATATGAAATAAATTTGTAGAATAATATAAAAAATTATTGTTTGATTTGATATTGTTGCAGAAACCAGCTGACTCAATTTCATGTCATGCAATATTAAAGCTATAATTTGGTTCAAATATTCTTTTTCTTTTTCTTTTTATTTATACATCGATCTTTAGAAATATTTTGACAAATACACATCTATATTAATAATGTGTTAAAAGAGTTTGATAATATGCTCATATTTTATATGAATATTAAGGTTGTGTTTGGTATAGAAAAATGAAAAAATAGTCTCATTCCTCTTCTTTGTTTGAGCTTGAGAAATGAAATTTGAGAAATAAATAATTTTCATTTCTTTGTTTTTCATTTCTCTCTCATATGCAGATAAAGGGGAAAGAAATGATGTTGCAATATTTTTTTTATTTTTTTTTATCTTTTTTTTTACTATTTAATTTTTATAATTTTTTTAAAAGTATATTATTTCAATTTTACAAAAATTTAATTTAATTTATTTTAAAGTACTTAAATCTTATGATTTTTAAGAAATTGTACTAAAATATAATCTTAAAAATATAATTTATAATTTTTTTAAAAAAGAATCACCAAAAATATTTTTCATGAATTTTCATTCGTTAAAACTCTTATTCTTATTTGATTCATTCATATATGTAATTTTTTATATATATATTTCTTGACTGAATTCTATTTCTCACCCATTTTATTTTCTATTTCTTATTTCTCTGTGATTCCATTATCAATAACACTCCTAAATTTTGACATTAACTTGAAAATCACTTTTATTAAAATAAAAAAATACATCGCATAAATGAAAAAAAAAAATTAATAAATTTAAATATAATTTAGTTGATAGCCGTTACTTGATTCAATTAGCTGAAAAATTTATTTTTTTATCTAATATATTCAATTATGTTTTTTTTAGTTTAGAATGTTTGAAATTTGTTGTTATTAGTTATTGAAAATTGTAAAAGTGTTATAAAAGTATTTTTTTTTATTATGGTTAGATTTAAAAAAAATAATATATTTTTATTGAAATATATAAATAGTTTTTTCTATTGAAAATAATGTAAAATATAAAATAATAAATTTTTCGTATATATATTTATTATGTTAGTTATCGATTAGTTCATTATATTTATAAATTTCAATTAATTTAATTTATTTTTAGCATAAAATTTATATAATGTAATTTTAATATAAAAATAAATTATTAATATTTATATTTTTTATTTTATGTTGATTTTAATAAATTTATATATTTTACAATAAAATAATTTATATATAAAAATTAATTATTTTAAATTTATAAAAATAAAACTATAAAATAATTAAATATTCTAATATAATTAATAAATAATCAAAATATATTTATTTGTGTAAAATACATAATAAATTTTTAATAGCATATCAGGAATAAAAAAAATTACAGAAAAAATTATTTCAAAAGTTAGCTTTTCACTTTTTGGTAAAAAAAAAAAAAACTATTCCAAAAAATTAATTTACCAAACACCTTAATTAACTCTGTGACTGATCAAACAGCCGTTCAATAAGTTAAAAACTTTTTAAAAAATTATTTTCTAAATGCATATAAATATATAAGTGCAATATAAATTAATGGATAAAGCATTAATATTGGACATAGAAATAGTCCACTTTATAATCCAACACAAATGATAATATATATATGTAAAGTTAAACCCTTACATAAACCTTCTCCTCCCCTGCCCTGCCTCTGCCGCTTTCAGCCGTCCGCCGTCCGCCGTCCGCCGTCGTGTCGGATCAGGTGAATTATTTAGTTGTACTGTTAATGTTTGTTTCTGAATCTATTATTTCAACACATATGACGAGCCAAACACTTATACATTTATTTTATTTTTACGAGCATTTCTAGATACTGTAAATGGATAGCAAGCACAGACCAATTGTTGCCAGTTTCCTGGAAACTCTTCCGGAGGTTGAATTTTGCTGTGTGTATGGTTCCTCCCTCCATACAAACAATTTGGATAAGGTGCGATATTTTTTTCAATTTCTGGTTTTGTTGTGTTATCTTTTTAATATAAAAACTTGATGATGAAGGTTTAACAGTCCATTATTGTTCCAATTTAGAATTTTCTTTTTTATGTTCTGCTTATTGTATAAGTTTTTAATATTGCAGTCGTCCATGATAGATCTCATTCTTGGTGTGGATGATCCCGAGCAGTGGCATGCTGAGGTATTTGTGGATTTTCATTTAATAATACTTCTTGTTGTTGGACCTTTAGTGCCTTGACATGTGGCTTAGTTGTTAATGGATAATATTGGTCTTTCCTTATCTAGAATCTGAAGATGAATGCGAATCATTATGCTCCACGGATGATTCGTTTTGGCGGAGAGCAACTGGTGCTGTAGTGCTGCTTTGTGTCTCTTAATTCTTTCAATTTTTACTTGTATCATAATTATGTGAAATTCATTTTTGCAGGTCACTTATGTTGCAGATCGAATTGGGGTTGGGGTACATTTCAATCCATTTGTTCCACACAAGGATAAGGTTATTAATTAGTCAGTAATATTATCGCAGTGTTTTGAGAATCTATACTTAGTGCTGGGGTTGTGCTAGTATATTATCTTGGTTATATCCTGACTATATTTATGGTTTCTTTATCTATCTAGTTTACGTCTTGATTTATGCTTGAATATATGCCTATAAAATTGACACTAGTTACGCTTGTAGGTGTTCAAATATGGTGTCATTCGAATGAAAGATCTTGTTGAGGATGTTATGTTGTGGCAGCAGTTCTATGTCAGTGCGCGCTTACAGAAACCTGTACGTGTTTGCTCTCTTCGACGCATCTGTAAGGCTACCATTTTCAAGATATGCTTTGTAAAGTCTACAATTCAAATGATTAGGGGTGGCATTAATCCAAAATTAGTGGGGTAGGTGTACACTTTTCTTGATTGACCTGCAAAATAATCTGGTTAGGCTTGGATCCATTTGCTTAACTCACAGTTTGACCTGTAAATATGCGAATCAACACACGCGTATGTTGATATATTTAACCGTCTCCTATCTTTTGTACCTTAGGCATCTGAAAAATTCAAACTCGAACCCATATATATTATCTGAAAAATTCATATATAACATCAGGCTGCATCTTTGTTTTAGGTTGATATCATAGTGGATAGAAGGAATGTAAAAGAAAAAAACGAGTTAAATCGGTTGGGTTCAGTTGCTGCTGCTCTCCTCTGTCGGCCATCACCTGTTACTGAGGTATGAAAATTTATTGCTTTTCAAAATCAATTGATGTTGAAAGCATGAAGCTGAATAACACCAGCTGTACTAACAGGTACAACTTTACTACAATATATGTAGGCTGTCATACTCGGGTGATGTTCGAATGCTTTTTGCAGAGGATAGGGACAAGGTAAATGAGTTTAGCTTCTCTTTGACAACTTTGCAGGGAAACTTACATTGAAATTGTGCTGTTTGCATCGACTGTACTTCCCTGTGCATGTAATGTATCTCTAACCTACTTGCAGAATTTATGATGTTGAAGGTCGAATTTTTCAGTGATACATTGGATTTTAACTCTGAGATCACAAATTCCCTTTATTTTCTTTCATCAGAGAAATATGATAAATGAGCTAATTCAGTCCTTTCCAGTATTGATCTGTAAATTTGAACTCTTATTACCCAATGGCAGGACAAAAATTGTTCATAATCTCTTGGTTATTTCCAAGTTTTTAAGTAATAATTCTCTTTTTTCATGTAGCGTTAACAATTGCGTACTTTGTTGATATTACTGATGAACAAAGATACATTTTTTCCAGGTGCCGAAGATTGTCCAGAGTTAACTTCCATTATTTCAAACATTGTATAGACCACATCTAAAAGAACTTCAGTCGAAGGAAGCTATTATGATGTCCGATGATATTGATCATACTACTTTACACATAAATGAGGTTAGTCCATAATTTTAAGCTTGATGCACTTGTAAATTGTCTTTCATGGACTTGTTCTTTATTCCTCCTTTCATTGATTTAAAAAACAATTTTTTTTAGGAGACAACAAATGAAATTTTGTGGACATTTTTGCTGGAGTATCTTGACTTATTAAAATGTATCTTTGGCTTCTATAAGATCTCCTAATGTGTAACAAGGGAACAGCTTTATGCTTTTTGTTAGCAGTTTGTTGTCATATTCTCTCAATAAGTTTTTGATTACCCACAGACTCGTGTATTAATGGATTGGTGTATTATTCGTGTTTGTTTA
Organism: Andrographis paniculata; assembly: GCF_009805555.1. Classification (NCBI taxonomy): domain Eukaryota; kingdom Viridiplantae; phylum Streptophyta; class Magnoliopsida; order Lamiales; family Acanthaceae; genus Andrographis; species Andrographis paniculata. Next base: position 2,874,523 of record NW_026137583.1, on the reverse strand, counting down.
AATACATTATGATTTTCTTATCTTGTCAGATTACATGTTAATTCCTGGCTGCTTCTAAATAACCCCATTTGGTGATTTTTTAAAAAAAATTTAGAGCAATGGCAGAGGAGCACTTCTTGATCAAATTCCTTCACGAACAATAACCCTCGTGGAGGCTGAACTTGGAGGTCATATTGATCGAGGTATGATCTCTACTATTTTTCAACTTGTTAGATAAAACATCTGTGTCCAATGTATGTCTTGAGATATTTTAGATATTTAATTTAGATTTAGCAGATTTATATTTAAATTTGGTCTTATTCATAGATTACGTTACTTAGATTTAAATCTATCGAGTCTGTTTTGTATTGCCTATATATACAGATCTCTTATTTTGACAATCAACAAACGATCTTATTATTTTCTCCTAAAATTTCTAACAATACGTATGTTATATATTCATCTCATTCTTGTCCCGAAGGCACGTGCCCGTTTGGAGCTTCATTTTTCTTGCGGACGGTTCTAGAACGCCAGGTGAGGATTTCGAGTGCAAGGCAGGCTGTTGCTGGCCTTCTGTCGGCCGGCATTTATCGTGGACTTAGATACACCGGTCGGAAAATGCTACAAGCATGGAAATCATATAGTTGGTAACCCCTCCCCTTTTGTTCATCTTCTTCATATCATATTCTTTAGATTTGCTCTTGAATTAGAGTTGCTTTTTGCTGCTAGTTGTTTAGGAAAGATCTAATTAGTGAAGATCTCTCGCTAAAATTATGGTGAATAAAATTATCTTCCATTTGCTGAAAAGTATTCCTTCGTTGCTTTAACTTTCAGTTGTATGTGCTCATTTTCTAATTAATTGTATACATAAATATCATTATTTTTATATCACACAATCCGTGCATTTTTGTCATTTCCATTATAAACCAATATAATATTAATATTAGAAAATTTACGTGAAAAAAAAATAATGTATGTTGCTCTTTTTCGGGACAGAGGTAGTATGTTATTGTATTTTAACATGATATTATATTAATTAAAAATTTTGATGTCTTTTTTATTTTATATTATTTTTACTTGCATAAGTTGAATATGTTTGTCTTTTTTACTATTTTAAATTTAAATTTCAAAGAAATATTTTATTTCATCTCATATAATATCGAATCAAAATATTATTTAAATAAAAATTTAAATTAATATTAAATTTCAAATAAGTTTCAAGCTATAACAAAAAAAAAAAAAAAAAAGTATTGGAGAATTTTGTGTTGCTTGGCACTTTTGGATGTTGCTTGTTATAGAAGTTTAAATATAGCAAAATTTAATTATATATTTCATCTTTCAAATATATAGTGTGTGTACGTTTTAGTGGTATTAGCTTAAATTATTTTTTATTTTATTTTATTTTATTTAGTTAATTTTCAACGTGAGATATGAGAAAATATCAACAAGCTTTAGCCTAAAATAATTATGATCCAGAATAACGATGTAGTGTGGTAGGTTGGGCCTAACTAATTGGGCCCGACCCATTTTCTAGCTTTAGTTACAACTTTTATAAAACAAACCCTCTTCAAAGATTTTATTTATTTATTTAGGGTGTGTTCGTTTGTTTTAAAATTTACTATTCATCCAATTTTTTCCCCCAAAAAATATCAAATCAAACACTTATTTTTCATTTTTTATATTATACTAAAAATTAATTTTACATTCAAAACATCACATCAACACCTATTTATATCACATCGTACAACTATTCAAATTCAAAATTTTTACTATTCAAATTTCAACTCAAAATCCAAAGCCAAACAAACACACCTTTAGAGTTTTTTTGTTTAGTATTTTGATTTGAAATTTTCATTTTGATAAGGTACAAAATATTTTATAATATTTTTTATTGAATGTTGACTTTTGTGAGAGAATAAAATATATATTATTGAAATGGAAAAAAGTTTTGCGTGAAACTTTTATATTTTTAAGTATTATTACTTATTATTATTTCACCGTTTCCACTCAATATGTGTTTATTTAAATGATTAGAATAGATAATATTATTTTATTAAATTTAGGCATATTTATTACTATATTATGCTAATTTATTTGAGAATATGGATTATAATTTTAGGATTATTTTCATAGATTATATAAATTAATGGATTAATTAATACTCTCTCCGTCTCAAAACAATAGTTTTATTTTATTATTTTGGTTCGTCCCAAAAGAATAGACATTTTCTATTTTTAGTATCAAATTTCTCATGTTTTTACAAAATTATTTTCACTTTTTCAAAATAATTATATAAAATAAGGGTATTTTGATCTTTTAAAAATATTTTTACATCAATTATTAGGAGAATGAAATTGCATAAAAATGAAAGAAGAGAATGGAATTTGAGAGAAATAAAATTGAGTCTTCTGTTTGGTAAAACAGATAATTCAGTTGAGAAATGTAAAAAAATTATAGATATACGAATAGATCAAATAAGAATAATAAATTAATCGGATAAAAAAAGAATTTTAACAAATGTGAAAAATATTTTTGGTGACTTCTTTTTTTAAAAAAAAAAATTATAAAGTATATATAATGTTTTTTAAGATTATATTTTAGTACAGTTTATTAAAAAATCGTAAAAATTAAATATTTTAATAATAAATTAAATTTGATTTTTGTAGAATTGAAATAATATAATTTTTAAACAATTATAAAAATTTAATAGTACAAAAAAGATTTAAAAAAATAATATATATTGCAATATCATTTCTCTTCTATTCTATTTTAGAACCTGATCCATATTCTTAAGGTGTTTTGGTTGTTTAGTGAAATTTCAAATTATGTGTTTTTCATTTCTTTTTTGTTTGTTGTAATTTTCATTTGATTTCTACAATAAAACACAAGTTTCCATCCTATACTTTTACAGTAATATTTTTATAAACAAAGGGAGCACATATTTAATATATATTCACGTATTGATCCAATTATTTATATTTTCAATTTTATTTTTTATATTGCTTTTCTAACATTTCTATCTATATAATATATCATCACTCTCAAAACTCTTCTATTCAAAATAATTTTACAAAGCTTTAAGTATTTTAATTATTTAGGATTTGTTCATTTTTTATTTTTCTATACTTTTTTTATAAATATTACTCTCTTCGTCCCATAATTAGATATCTATTTGCTTTTTGCACGTAGTTTTAAAAATATTAGTATTATATTATGATATAGTATAAATAAAATAGAAATGACTAAAATAACCTTATTAATACGTGTGATATAAAGGTAAGGACATTTGTATAATATATTGTAAGCTGTAAGAGTATTTTTAATGTTAGGTAGATGATACAGTTACTAAAAAAAAAATTGATACTTTATTATGAGACGGACTCAAATGAAAAATTAGATACTTTGTTATGGGACAGAGGGAGTATTAAAAAATACAATATATACAAACATTAATATATATATATATATTATTTACTCACAAATAAAAAATAACAATTCAACCAAAAAAAATATTTATTTTTATCTTCCTAACATAATTTTACATATTAAAATAAAAAAATATATATATTCATCCAAAAATACGCAATGAACATACCCATCCCACGTAATATAGGTATATTACTGTAGACACGGGAATTTAGATAAAGTATAATTAGTAAATAATTAAGAAGTGTATTAGTAAAAATAATTATTATTTACTAAAAATAATTATAGATTAAGATTAAGATAAGTAAATAGTTTAATTAAAATTAAGAAAATTATAAAATTTAAAATACGATTAAAGTGCATAATTATATTTCCAAAAATAGAAAGGACAAGTTATGTGGGACAGACGAAAATAGAAAATAGAGACAAATTATATGGGACGAATGAAGTATTATTTTAAAATGTTGGTAATAATAGAAATAATAATTATTTAATTAATTATGCAGAAGGTAGAAATGATGCGTTGGCATGGAAGCTTCTTAATTATGTATCTGAATGTTGAATTATTTTTGTTTAATTAAACTCATCTGTCGGTGAATTGTTTAATCCAAAATCACCTGCTGCTGCTTCCTTTCTTTCGCCTTCCAATTTATTAATTAATTAGTTGGTTCACACATTAATTAAATAATTAATGGACGTGTTTGAATAATAATAATAATAATAATAATAATAATAATAATAAAAATAAATGAACTCAATTTTATTTTATATTTTGATGTAATAATTATAAATAAATGTTGTTTCAAAACATTAGGGAGTGTTTGTCTGTGGGTTTTAGATGTTGGGTAGTTATTTGATGCGATATAAATAAGGATTGATGTTATATTTTTTTGAAATAAAATAAAATAAAATCTGAATAGTAAAATCATTCATGCGGTAAAAACCACAAAAAAACACAACCTTAGAGTTTATTCCTTTTTAAGTATTTTCTATTTTTTTTTATTATACTATTTCAAATTCATTTTATAAAAAAGCAAACATCTAAGTAAAATTACAGCCAAACACACCTATATCACATTAATATAATATACCTATCTTTTTTTTATATAAAGTATAGCATACAAAATGGCTAGACTTCAATATTATAATACTTCATTTTAAAATAAATTCATCCCATTTTGTGACTTTATTATTTTATTTTATTTTTTTTTTATGATGGGAGAATTCGCAGTTTTTTTTTTTTATTTTTATTTTTTATATTCGAATGCATATATATATATATATTTTTCTGAAAATCTTTTATCTTTAGTGGTTTTCTTATTTCAAAATGTGTTAATTTTTTTTTTTATTGTATTTTCAAATTCTACCTTCATTTTGTTTATTAGAATTATTTAAATTTGCAAAAATAATTCAATTTGTGTCAACTTTCTTATTTGGTTGTGTTTTAATGTTGATTTAAAATAGGATGTCGATTAGAATTTTTGTTTAAAAAGTATTTTGATGTTATATTTTATAAAAATAAATAATATATTTTTATTGAAATCTGGTGAATAATATTGATTTTGATTCAAAAGTTAAAAAGAACAAAATATCATTTTTACTATATATATTCATTTCTTCACAAAAATTATATTAAGCACATTTCCTTTTTTTAAAAAAAATAAAATATTATAGTCAACATTAATCACTTTAAAGTTTCAAGCTACTAAAACAAAATTTAAAAAATAAATAAATAAATAAATAGTCTTGAAAATTATTTATACATATAAGCCTTTTGTAATAATAATAATAATAATTTTTTATTTTATTTTATTTTTTAAAATAGAGAACCTTAACACAAAAATAAAATATAAAGGTCTACATCTAACAAAATACAGAAAAGGTTTCATAATGAATTCCGAAGAATATAATGTTTGAAAAGTAGAAAAAAATATTTATCTATACACAATTTTATTAATTAATAATCTTATTTTAACATATAATAATTAATTTGTCATTATTTTTTTATTTTTTTTATATTTTTTTAATTAATTATTTAATAAATTTCTCATGATATCTTAATTTTACTTTTTATATACCTTATTTTAAATATAAAAATATTATTATTTTTTAGACTTCGTATCCAAACAAACTTACATAAATATATTGTTTTTATTATTAAATAAAAACAACTTTATACCACAATATAAAATAATTTAAAATATTATATTTAGCTTATTTTAACAAATATTATGGGTGTATTTCTTTTCCCAAGTTTTCCAAATTTTTTAACGGGTAAACTAATTTTTGTGTCTCGTAATTGGATCTTTTTTTTCATTTTAGTCATGTAATCGGAAGTTATTTTAAAATAGTCTCGTAAGTAAAAAGTTTTCGCAATTTAGTCTTCAATGTCTATGTGGCACATGCGTGGCATGCTGACGGACACTTGTCGGCCAAGTTAGCGTCACGTGGCTAACACGTATCCGCCACGTAGATTAATTTTATTTTAAAATTTTAAAATATAAAAACAAGTACAACTGTAAAAATAAAAATAAAAATTAAAAATTTTAAATAAAAAATAAAAACTATTCATATGTGCGTCAAGTCAGCGCCACATGACCTTTCATAATATATATTAGTATATTTTTAATTATATTTTTATATTTTATATTTTATTTTTAATATAAAAAAATATAAATTATCCATGTAGCGGCCACATGACGCTAACCTGACGGACATGTGAATAATTTATACTCTCTTTGTCTCATATCTATCTATCCATTTATTTTTTACACGGAGTTTTAGAAATATTAATATAGTCCCTCAGTCCACTTACAATGTTTACATATTTCTATTTTGGGACGTCCAATTATAAAGTTAACATTTCATTAAATATCCTATTTTTTTTTTATAAATACCCTTACTTTACATCACATCATTACTTTTAAACAAAAAAGTAAGGGTAAAAATGTCATTATACTACTTTTAACTACTCACTATAATTAAAATACTATTATTTCTTAAACATCGCGCCAAAAGTAAATGTAAACATTGTAAGTGGACGGAGGGAGTATTATATTGGGATGTAGTACAAATAAAAGTAAAAAGACTAAATTACCTTTATTAGCATTGTATAATATAAAGGTAATTACATTTGTGTAATATATTATAAATTGAAAGAGTATTTGTAATGTTACAGTTACTAAAAAAAAGAAATGAATACTTTGTTATAGGACATACCAAAATAGAAAAATTGATAGATTGTCAAGGGACGGAGGGAGTATTTTTAATTTTATTTTTTATATATTTAATTTTATTAAAAAAATAAAATTAAAAAAAAATTATTCATGTACCGAATATGTGTCAGCCACATCATTAAAGACTAAATTGAAAAAAATGTTTACTTCCAAGACAATTTTAAAACAGTCTTCATTACGAAAATAAATTATAAAAAGTCCTGTTACAGAATTAGAAAAAATAGTTTAGTCTTTTTTTTAATTACAAATATTACAATTCAATATTTGTAAGCCACGTAAAAATTCAGACATTAACAACGCTTTCGTTCCCACGTAGGAAAGTTCAATTGAGATTTTTTTTTTTTTTTTTTAAATATCTAATTTAAAAAATCTTTTAGTAACAATGTCCTTGGTAAAATACAGTCCCTCCGTCCTAATATAATAGTCTCGTTTACTGTTTTTGTCCGTCTCAAAACAATAGTCTCATTTCCATAAAAATCATATCACTATAAAATTACTCGTACTTTTTCATTATTATGACATAATTGCTCCTACTTTTTACTTTAATAAACTCACAGGAGCAAAAAAGTTTTTTACTTGTACTTTTTATCCACTATTAATATAATATCAATATTCATTAATCTCATACCTAACATAACCCAAACTATAATTTTGGAACAGAGGGAGAAATATGTATGTGTTTTGTTTGATCATGAAACACAAGTTTTGTACAATGTTAGAATCATCGACCAACTACTAGAAAAACATTAACCTCTCCATGCAAATATCCAATTTGAGATTGTCATTTAATATTTTTAGGTGGAATATTTTCTTAAAAATATTATTAAAAAAAATATACAATATACATACGCATTAATACAATATATATAACAGTTACTTCTTTTCAAATCAAAGGGGTCGTTGAGATTTTGTAATAGATTAAAAAATAATAATATTTTATTAGTTATTAAAACTGTGTAAGAATTTTTGATATTTTTGTCATTTGACTTCATGTATAAAGTACCCTCTTCGTCCCAATTAATTTGTCTCATTTACTTTAGGCACAAAATTTTAGGTATTATATAATTAATAAGTTATTAAGAAGTGTATTAGTAAAAATAATTATGATTTAATAAAAATAGTTATAGATTAAGATTAAGATGATAAACAGTTTAATTAAAATAAAAAAGTTATAAATTATGAATTTTAAAATTCGATTAAAGTGTATAATTATAATTCCTGAAAAAAATGACAAATTATGTAGGAGGGAGAGAAATAGAAAGATTAGACAAAGTGGGACACATGGAGTAATTGTATGTGTAAAATGTAATAGTATATTTGTAATTTAAGTAAAAATTAAAGGTATTTTGGTATTATTGTATATTTTTTTAAAAAAAAAATAGAAAATAAATACTTTGAAATAAGACAAAAAAAATGGTAAAAAAGAAAATAGTAAAAAAAGTATTTTGAATTGAAATTAAAAAAATTATATACTATATTCACGTATAATATTTTTTTTATATATTACCAGCCTAATTTTTCACACCCAACATATTAAAAAAAATTAAAAAAAATCCATCAGAAAATATAAAATAAACAAATCCAAGCATTTCAACCATAGAATTTCTTTTAATGCTTTAGTGATAGATATTTATTCAATTTCGGCTAAATTTGTGACAATGAGAACATAAGTTTAAACCTCGGACGCTTGTAGATCTTACATGCCACACTTTTTTTTAGAAAAAAAAAAATTAATTTGTCTTATCTATTTAATTTAGAGACTACTTACTAGGCTCAGCCGAAAATCGAAATTAAATCATATTCAGAAATAGGTTATAGCAGTCTTATATTAATAATCCCAAACAAATGTTAAAGCATTTCGTGTTTTAATACTCCCTTCTTCCGTCAAATTTATTTCTTTTTTTTTTTTTAGTCCGTCTATTAAATTTATCTCATTACTAATTTTGGCAAAATTAACAAATCAACATTTAATTATTACACTCCATTCAATACTTATTTACAACAAATATCACTAATTTTATTACATTACATCTCTTCGTTTATTTTATTTTTTAATTAAATTTTCAAAAATATATTCAACTACTTATCACTTTTTCAATAAAAATATTCATTTTTCTTAATTTTTGTGTCCGACAGAGGAAGGACAATATTAGACAAAATTTACTAAAGCAGGGTAATATAATGTCATGTACTTAGCATGAGATGCATTATCAAGTTTATGACATTAGAATAGAAAACTTTCTTCATATATCCAATATCACTTTAGATTGTAGTAAATAATCTTTACACAAATTATATATAAAGTGAAGGACTAATCGACTTACATCAACCATTGAAAAATAAGTTAGGATTTTTTTTTAATTATTTCTTTTTTGTATTTATTATAATTAATATAAATTAATTTTATAAAAAAAAAAATAAAAATTAAATTAAATAAATATAAAAATATTTATTTATTAAATAAAAATAGAAAATATAATATTATAAGTGGTTTCTAATTGATAATATAATATTTGAGAAAAAAAAATTAAAATACAATACAAACCATGAAACCGTACACAACTATAATAATTTTTTTAATTAATATGATTTTTTTTCTTCTTTTAAATAACTATTTTTTACATATAATTATTTTAAGGTAAACTGTTTTTTTTAGTCCCGTAACTGGACTCCTTTATTATTTTAGTCCCGTAAGTGGAGCCTGTCGCAAACTAGTTCCATAAGTGAAAATTTTTCGCTATTTTAGTCCTCCGGCGCCGGAGACGCCCGCGTGGCTCGTCGGAGGTGACGTATCCGCCAGGTGTCCCGCCAAGTCAGCGACACCTATTTATATAAAATGACAAGGGATCCAGTTACGGGATTGAAAAAACAGTTTACCTTTCTTTTAATTCTCAATGAAAATGGGCAACAAGTAATAATATAACACGAACAATAAATATTTAACTACAAACGTTTTTTTTCTTAATAATAATAAAAAAAAAGTATTATAATCAACAATTATTTATTTATTTATTTTTTAATATTATACTAAAAATTAATTTTACATTAAAAACATCACATCATACAACTATTCAAAATTTTTACTATTCAAATCTCAATTCAAAATCCAAACTCTCAAACAAACACACCCTTAAAGTTTAAAATATAGTTTCCGTTATCTGATTGGATCAAATTAATGATGCTGATTTAACTTAATTAACAAGTATTTATAAAGAATGTAGCACATATTATTATAATATAGTATAACGCATATTTTGATAGCATATTATATAATTACATGTAATACAATATATTATGATTTCGATATCATAACACAATAAACAGATTATACAATACAACACAATGTATAACCTACCCAACAAATATTAATACAATATATAATATGGTATATTATATAATTATATGTAGCATAATGTATGTTGATTTCAGAATAATATATAATTCACACAATATATATTCTATATAACACAAGATATATTACATGTCTTGTGATAAAACGCTAACTGCTTCAAATTAATATTTTAATTTTATTATATATCATTTGAGATGTGATAGAAATACATTGTTTCAAGTTACTATAGTAACTTGACCTAGTCAACACTCTAACGGTCACCTTAAAATATATTTCTTCCGTTTCATATTTATATATATTCATTTATTTTTTATATGAAGTTTTAAAAATATTAGTATTATATTGGAATATAGTAAAAATAAAAATAAAAAGACTAAATTGTTCTTATTATTATTGTATGATATAAAAGTAATGACATTTGTGTAATATATTGTAAATTGGATGGATATTTGTAATATTAGGTAAATAGTACGGTTACTAAAAAAGAAAATGAATACTTTGTTATGGGACGGACGAAAATGAAAAAATAGATAGATTGTTAAGGTACGGAGGGAGTATTAGGATAGAATCTATTTCATTAGTTAAAAGAATTTTTTGTTGTACTTAAGTATGACATTTTTAACTTATTAAAGGTTACATTCCTATTAATAATGATTTTAAGTTCATGTTTAACTTTCTTGAAATAACTTCAAACCTATAGGTTTGTTTGTTTTGTATTTTGATTTGAGGAGAGATTTTTATGTCTAAGTATAAAAATTTATGTAGATAATTTCAAAATAATAAATATATAATATATTAATATTTTTTTAAAAAAATATATTGAAGTATTTTTAAGCTTTCAATTCTAATTTATCAGTTTTTAATTTATTAATTTTTAGATGAGCAAAAGCAATACATTCAAATACTTTCAAATTAGACAAGTCATATTTCGTTTTTTTTTTTTTTTTTTTTTTTTTTTTTATTTTTAGATATAGAACATCTTGTCAAATCATTATGCAAGCATAAGCTATCAACAAATATACAAGCCAAACACACTTATTATTATTATTATTATTATTTGATAAAATCAAGCTATCAAAAATTAAACAATAAAAATAATTTAATAATCCCCTAATTCATTTTTTATTGTCTTAATTGATATTTAAGCTTTTTAGGTAATAAATATTTTATTGTGAGTTTATAAATTTGTTATTTATTTTGTGTATAAAAAAAAGAAAAAAATTAAATAAATGAAGGACAAATGAGTAAATTTTGATAATAAAAAAATAAAAAAGACAGTAATTGTTCAACATTTTAAATGAGAAAATAGAACATTAGTTTTTGGAAGAAGAGAAAGTATATATACTCCATTCACAAATGACCCATTTTTCATTTTTGCTCCGCCTTACAAAAGATGATCTCTTTATATTTTTAGTAATTTTTTTCATTTTAAACATATTTAACAAAATATAAATTAATTAAATTAATTTTCTAATTTCTTACGCGTATGACCGACTCAAAACTCCTTTATTTCTATCTCTCTTTATCTATATTTAATTTATCATCTTTTATAAAATTAGTTTTAAGTTAATTATAAATAAATAAATATATTTTTTTTTATTTATTTGTATTATATAAAATTTTATTATCTACGAAATGATATTCATATTACATATATTTTATTGAAATATAATTTTAAAAATATTTAAAATATCAACAATACTATTCATGTAAAAAATGATAAAAAAATATTATAATTTATTAATAACTTACTGATCTACACTACCAATAATACCGTATCACTAATAAAATGACTTTTACTATTTAATTGAAATATAAACACTCTTCATATAGAGATTATTAAATTTAGCAATAATTTTCATTAAATAAGTTGGACTAAAAAACAGACAGTAAAGGTGGCAGCTGCTCGGGAAGAAAACAACTCGTCTTTGATAATTAATGATTAGTTATTATAATTAATTACCTTTGAATTAAAATAAAATACTAAAAGATAAGATAATAAGGGTTTACAACAAATATCTGACAATATTGTCCCTTAAACAAAAGGCATCCTATCGTGTCGTCCCATATAATTCATTTCTCTCAAAATTATAGTCTTATTTGAGTTGAATACGGAATTTAAGAAATATTGATAGTTGGTAAAAAGTATGAGTAAAAGATTTTTTTACTCTTGTGAGTGTATTAATATAAAAAGTAGTGATATTTGTGTAATAATAATAAAAAAATAGAGTAATTTTATGGTGATATGAATATTTATGAAAATGAGACTATTGTTTTTGGACGGACAAAAATAGTAAACAAGACTATTGTATTAAAACGGAGGGAGTATTAGTTTACAATTTTATAAGAATGATCGGATTAGTGTAAGTATCTAATTTTATTATTGTAAAATTACATGTTCATATAACCTATTTTGTTGGTAAGACGCTATTTTATTTTAAATAGTGTAAACTAGTAAGTTATTAATAATAAATTATGATATTATTTTTACCCCATCCGTTCCATAAAAATGATACGATTTTCCATTTTTGTGTGTCCAGAAAAGAAAAATACAATTTCCTAATTTAGTACTAATTGATTATTTACCTAATATAATTAATACACTTACAACTTCCAATACATTACACAAATATTATTACTTTTTTATCACACAATCTAATAGGGGCATTTTTTGTCTTTATACTATTAACCAATATAATACTAATATTCAAAAATCTACGTGTAAAAAGAAAATATTACTCTTTTTGCGGGACGGATGTAGTATTATTTTTTTTATATAAACAGTATTGTTGATATTTTAAATATTATATTTCAATAAAATATATACAATATGAATATTATTTTGTAGATAATAAAAGTTTTATATAATATAATATAAATAAATAATTATATTAATTTAAAACTAATTTTATAAAATATTAGGAGTTTTAAATATAGATAAAGATATTTATTTATTGAATAGAAAAATGAAAATAAAGAGGTTTTGAATGATTCTGCGTGTAAAATTTAGAAATTTAATTAAAATTAATTTATATATTTATTAAATATGTTTAAAATAAATAAATCTATTAAAAATATAAATGAATCATTTTTTATGAAAGGACAAAAGAGGATCAAATAAATCATTTGTGGCGGGACGAATAAAATATAATTTTTTTTAAAAAAAATTAGTATGTATTTATTGAAAATTACAAAAAAAAATGTACTTCCCCTGTCATCTAATTGTGTACTCATTTGACTGAGTACAAATTTTAAGAGCAAAATGATCATCTCACCTAAAAATTTCTGCATCCCATAAATCATATAATAAGTAGAAAAAGTAATATTTTTTAACTAAAAAGACGAAAATAAATTTAGATTATATAAAAAGAATGATACTCTCTCCGTCCCGAAACTATAGTCTTGGTTGTGTTGGACATGAGATTTAAGCAATATTGATATTATATTGATAGTTGGTAAAAGGTATAGGTAAAATACATTTTTGCCCATGTGAGTGTATTAGTGTATAAGGTAGTAACAATTGTGTAATAATAATGAAAGAGTAAGAGTAGTTATATAGTGATATGATTATTTATAAAAATAAGACTATTGTTTTTAAAATAGTAAACAAGACTATTGTATTGGGACGGGGGAGTAATAAATTTGAATGAATTTTATATTTGAAATATATGTATTTAATATATATTAAAAGAAATAACAACAAGAAGTCATTATTAGAACGAAAAAAGATTAACTGATAGATTAATTGATTAAGCAAAGGCGCCTAAGAAATACTCCCACCGTCTCAGATACCGTATCTGCTACACTGTAGATACGATATTTTATGAGGGGTGTAATTAGTAGATAATTAAAAATGTATTAGTGAAAATAATTATCCTATAATATAAATAATTATAAATTAAGATTAAGATAACTAATTAGTTTAATTAAAATTTTAAAAAAATTAAAAAATTTAAAATGAGATTAAAATGTGTAATTATTTTCCAAAAAATAAAAGTGATATGGTATGTGAGATTGACAAAAACAGCAACGTGAACATGGTATTTGGGACGGAGGGAGTAAAATACTGACAATTATGGAGTGAAAATAAATAAGATTCCCCCAACAAAACAAAACCTGCACACTTTCGATATGTATAAGAATAAAAAATAAAAAATAAAATAAATAAATTAATATACTTCTTCCTTCCCAGATATTTTGAGCTTATTCATGTTGATACGAAAATTGAAGTAAAATATAATTAGTAGATAATTAAGAAGTATATTAGTATAAATAATTATAAATTAAAATTAAGATAAATAAATAGTTTAATTAAAATTTAAAAAATTTAAAATTTAAAATTTAAAATATGATTAAAGTGGATAATTATATTTTCAAAACTAGGAATGACAAGTTACGTGGATTAGACAAAAATAAAAAATAGAGCCAAATTATATGAGAGAAGAGAGCAATAAGCAGTACTAGTATTATGGTAATAATGATATACTCCCTCCGTCCCAAAAGAAGTGTCTTATTGAAAGTTGGCACGGTGGATATAAAGTAGAATATAAATGACTAAAATGTCCTTGTTTTTTTTTGAAGAATTTTAAAGAGTATGTTAGTAATAATTAGGGATAGTATAGAAAAATATGAATAATTTTATTGTAAAGTGAAAACCATAACTACTAAATAAGGAAATAAGATAATTGTTTTGAAATGGATGAAAATAGAAAAACAAAGATAAATCTTGGGACGGAGGGAATATATATTTATTATTAATTGAAAAAACAGCTCACTGTCAGTAATTATTTATTTATATATTTTTTAATTCGATTAAATTGTGGCGGCGTCCTCTCGAAATTTGTGAAACTTTGACTAATGCCCAAGCGACACTTGGCCAATGCTTTTTTTTTTTTTTTTATAATATTGATTCGTAAAATGGGCCGACATATAATTCCGTAGGTAAATACAAATATATATATATATATATATTATAGGTGTGTTTGTTTGGGGATTTGCATTTTAAATTGGAATTTAAATAGTAAAAATTTTGAATTTGAATAGTTGTATGATGTGATATAAATAAGTGTTGATGTGATGTTTTGAATGTAAAATTAATTTTTAGTATAATATAATAAATAAAAAATAGGTGTTTGATTTGATGTTTTTGGGGAAAAAAAATTGAATGAATAGTGGAAATTAAATCCAATCTCCCAAACAAACACACCCCAAATAACTATTAATATAAATAGTTATTGTATAATAAAAATAGTTATAAATTAGAATAAATAAATAAATAATTAAAATTTTAAAAATTATAAATTATAAAATTTAAATATACTTAAAATATATAATCATATTTTCAATTTTAAAAAAATAAATAAATTACATGGGACAAAAAATTAATATAGAATATTGTAAAAATAAAAATAAAATAAAAATATAATTATGATTTTATTTTATTTTTGTTTGATTTTTTTATTATATATATATTGCACTTTGCATCCAATGGGGATCAACAAACTCCAACCTTAAATGTATGTGAAAGAACAGCTCAATCATAAACTTTAATTCCTTCCCTGTCTTTTTGTTTTCCTTTAAAAAAAATTTCCAACTATTGCCACTTACAATACACAATATCAAAACTAATATTTAAAAAAAAAAACTAATATTCAAAAAACAAATTATAATAATAAAAATATTAAATCAAACTCTTCTCCCCCCACCCTCTCAAAAAAAAAAAACTCTATTATATGGTTCGCCTAATGTGACATGTTTGTTGGACCTAGTTTGCAGGGTATTAGGTTCGACCGGTGATTTATCCAATGTGCATTTTCGGATAGCGGCTGCGGATTCTCACGTCATAAGAAATAAAAAATAAAAAATAAAAAATCCTACCATATCTTTGACAATATTGTTCAACATTTACATTAAACACACCCTATCATATCTTTGACAATATTGTCCAACATATACATGATATATTAACTACTATGGTACTTGTTGAGATACATATATGTATTTGTTATAACGATGGTTACGGTGTTGATTTAAAAAAATTAGCTATTGTATTAATTTTTTCATATAACACTGTTCAAATTTTCAGAAAGCACTGTTGAATTATTATAATAGTACCAATTCAAAGTTTAGATAACACCAAATACATTTATACATGAGCAAAATATATATTTTATAGCAATGCATATACTCTTGTAGAGCACTAGAGGTATATATTTTTGTCGAACAACAATTTAAATATAAACAAATAATACACAACTCTTATTTCAAGAGCACAGTGCTATCTGCACTAAAAATTAATGCTATCTGAATATTTATTTTGTGCTTTTTTCGGAGAAAATCAGCAATTATCTAATGCGTTAGCACTGTAACAAAAGATTTGATATATATATTTGTTACTATATATATTAGATTATATTACTTTGAATATATTAATTTTGATTTACAACCAAGATGTAACACTTTTTAAGTATTATTATTATTATTATTATTATTATTATTATTATTATTATTTTAGTAATATTTAATATTTAGAGAAAACAAATTTATAATTGGCCAATAAAGGTAACTTCGACTTGAATTATGGGTTGGTCAATCATTAGAATAGTTTCAAATTAATGTTTCTTAATAATATTTATATGGATTTTGATAGATTTGATTGGATTATTTATTAATTTTTCTAAACTTCATTAGACTTTATAAATTTATAAATTAAATATTTTTTTATTGATTTATATAATTTTAAATATATGCTATACTTGTATGTATATAATTTTTTTTTAAATATTTAACAAAAATATTTGTTGATGTAATTTTTCAACAAAAATAAAGTAAAATTCAAAGATATAGAAAATATCCTTAAACTTGATTAATTAGTGCCTGAGATTAGGAATCTCTAAACACTGTACGGTACAGAAAATAAACTGGAAAATAAAAGACTGAAATTTAAAGTGGTGATCCCCAAATCTGACTTTGCTTTGTTGAAGTTGATTGAAGATACCTTGCCAAATGATGATTCAAACCTTTAAATATTCTCTGGGAAACCGCACCGAAAACCGTCACCCGAACGGTTACAACGTCTCATTCCCAACCGTCTTCCAACCCCTCTCCTGCTGACACGCGTCCTCAGCAGACCAAAATTATCCCTATATTTCACTCTTTAAGCCGACCACAGACCTTCCGCCCTTTAGGCCCGACTGCCAATCTACAATAGTATGGGTCCGACCGCCAATCCTCCCGACTTGCGAACCAACTGGCCTGAGGTCTTCCCGCCTTGAGGACTTCCCGACCTGAAAACCTTCCGACTTGAGGTCTTTCCGCCTTGAGGACTTCCCGACCTGAAAACCTTCCGACTTGAGGTCTTTCCGTCTTGAGGACCTCCCGACCTGAAAACCTTCCGACTTGAGGTCTTTCCGCCTTGAGGACTTCCCGACCTGAAAACCTTCCGACTTGAGGTCTTTCCGTCTTGAGGACTTCCCGACCTGAAAACCTTCCGACTTGAGGTCTTTCCGCCTTGAGGTCTTCCCGACCTGAAGTCCTTCCGTCCTAATGACTTTCCGTCTTGAGGACCTACCGACCTGAAGACCTTCCGACCTGAGGTCCTTCCGTCTTAATGACTTTCCGTCTTGAGGACCTACCGACCTGAAGACCTTCCGACCTGAGGACTTTCCTTAGTAATAAACCTATTTTCCTTGATTTCCTCATGGTACCCTTCAATCAGTTCAATCAACTCTATTGCCAGGCCCATTCTTCTTTTTACCTTGGGCTTTTAACCTAAATCTAAATTTCGTACGTAACAACTTGCCCGCCGCCAAGGGACTTTCAAACGCCATTTAACAATCAATGTTTGGAAGTTCATAAATCACCACCCTCTTGAAAAACTCCCTTAGCAACTGCACCAGTTACTGCAACACTCCTGATTAACTTCCTTCTCCGCAATACAAGCTTTTGTGAATCACAATCCCAAAACACTCTAACCATGGCGAATCAATACATTCCTGCCCTTCCCTTCGACGGAACCCTCCCGGAGGGCCCATTTTCAGCCTCAAAAGTACTGACTCCGACGATCCGTCCATATTGCACTACTCCTGAAGATTTAAACCGGATGAGGGAAGTCTTGGAATTCCGAAATTCCTTGGCTATCAACAGCCCTAACTACCAAGCGGTTCGCATTCGAGACAGCATCAAAACCCATCTCACAGACCCAAAAGATCCTTACCGCGCTTGGTATCGACGGGTAGCAGAACACTTCCAGACCCAATGGCGTTCCCAAAAGATCGACCAAGCAATACTACTGTCCACCATGCCTATCAACCTGCATGAGAAGGTGTTGTTGGCCATGTCTGCCTTCTGGAATGCGGAAAATGGGACTTTCCTCTTCCCATCAGGCCCCTTTGGCCCAACTCTTATGGACGTTGCAATGATCGAACATCTCCCAGTTGTGGGTGAAGACCCTGTAATGGGTGCCCTAGATGGGCAGGAGCCATCAGAAAACCATCCAGGGTGGTCTTTACAAGGTGTGAAGGAATGGGGTTGGACAAAGTTCGCAACCGACCAGCAAGGGGCTCCAGGGACCCCTGTAACCGACCGGGAGCATACTGCCTTTATCATTTTTTGGCTTTGTAGGTACGTCATTGTTTCCCCTTCCAAATGTGTTCTTCCTTCTCATCTCGACCTAGCCATTCATATCGCGTCAGGTCGTTTTTTCTCTCTTGGCACCCTGTTTTTAGCCAATCTGTTTGAAGGACTCACTAGAGTTAGCCTTCGCTTAACAGATAATGATAATAGGAAATTAGACACTGCCGCGTCGGGTCCTTTTTGGTTTTTAGAACTTTGGTTCCGGCTCTACTTCCCCAACGCGTTTAACTTAGGATCTCCGCCCACTATGCCAACAGCTGAAAAACATTTGGGACTAGCCCTTAACCGACTCTGCTCGGGACGCAATAACCTCCAATCTTCCGATCCAATAATAATTGCAGTTTTAACAGATACCCGCAGTAATTCTCGATTTTCTATGTATAAAAAATATGCGGGCTATGCTCCCGACCATTTTTGGCCTTTTCCAGTACCAAATCCGCTTCCGACTCCTGAGCCTTGTCCTCATTCCACTTATCCTTTTGCCTGGGACGTTGCCCTCAAACCCAGGTCTCTTTTTAGTAGCAAAAAACTTGATAAAAAAGGGCAGAAAACCTTTTACACTTTTAATTATGAACCTCAATTCATGGCGCGCCAGTTCGGCTGTTGCCAAGGTATCCCTGGACCCGTCGCTTGTCCTCATATAATTTTTCAAAGTCCCGACCGACGAGTCCTACCAAATTCAATCCCTTCTTATATCTCCCAGCTCACCACGTATATAATTTCCAATTCGTATATTCCTTTCCGCTCCAACCCTGAGACTGTAGATACTTTCAATGAATGGTGGTCGGTTGTATGGCCCCTGATTTCCCCTGATGAGGGTCGGTTGCTGAACATACTCCTTCCACCCCAAGGATTGGTTCTAGGGGCGGCTAGACATACTAGCACCCAGCCACAAACAGCCGCCCCGGGGACCGGATCTAGTGTTCCAAAACGAAAAAGGAAAGCTTCCCAGCTGCAAACACCCCCGACCTCTGGGGCCGACCAGCAAGCTCAAGCGGACCTAGGAACTACTAGGACGTCAGCAAGGACCCGACCCCGACTAGGTAATTTTTCTTAAAACCGTGAACCAATTCACTATATCTTAACCTTGATTTCACATATCATTCACCAGAACCAACCTTGGCAGCACCGACCACACAACCGACGCCAACCCCAGCCGACCAACCTTTGGTCCCGACTGAAGCAGTTCCTCTCCAAACCCCTACTCCACTTCTCACTTTGCCAATGAGCAGTCAGGCGGAGGACCCGACGAGGAGGCAAACTCTTCCTCCCGCACCGAGGAGCGGTCGGGCCAGGCACCCGACCAGGAGGCAATCCTTACCAGTAGCGCCTATAGAACCTGTAAGTTCTCTCGTCAGCAATACTTAGAATTCTAATGACCAACTTTGATATATTCAATCAACAACATTTCCATGATTTTTCACAGACACCTTCACCCATCGGATCAGCAGCAGGGGTCTCTTCTGACAGCGAAGGAACTACTTCCCAGATGGGTCGACCGCCATACATGGCATCAGACTCATCCATTTCGAAGGAAGGACCAACTGCCCTCGCCGAAGCTGACCCTCAAAACGACATCCTTGATGTTGCTGATCCCGAAATCGGAGGTGCCGCAGAGATCCCGGCTGCAGTGGCTCTAGATGCAGCCGCCCAACCTGCAGCCGCCCAACCAGCAGCGGCGCTCCCTCTAGCCATCGAGTGGCAGGCAGAAGAACCACCTGCGGCAATCCAACCTCCAGAAATGGAAGAAATGTCTTCGTCTGAATCGGAGACTTCTGTAAATTTGGTAAGATTCCACCAATCCATGCCATAATGTTTCCCTCGGAAAACACTAACTGTTTTATATACCACGTTCCATAGGGACCCAGGTCGGCACCTCAGCGACCATTCGCAGCAGCCGACGAGTCGGCTGCTATTATACCAGCTGTCTGCCCTACTCGACCGACCTCATTGCTGCCCCCCTCACTGACAGCAGTCCGCCCAGAGGTAACACATATCTTATATGAATAAATTTGCACCTCCTTTGGAATACTTATTGACATTGTAGGACTTGCAGGGGCCTTCGGACTTAGCTGTCCTATCGACTGTTCCGGTTCCGGCGGAGGCCCGAACCATATTCACCGAGGCCATTAACCATCCCCTGTCAGAATTGAGATCCGACTTATTGGACAAACTCATTCAGACGGTTGGTGGCCTTCTTTTTTACACTCCAACGGAATCGCCAGCCGTCCCCATTCTGCATCGGCTGATGGAAAGACTTACAGAGCTCAAGACTGAAGTGCTAGTCATTGGACTCCTGTCAGCTGAAACCCCCCAGCCCGACTTCGATCAAACAACGCTGGAGAACTCTTTGGCTAAGACCCGAGAATCCCTTCAGCAGACTACTGGAAGGCTGAGTGGTCTCCTTAGCACGAAAGCTCAAGTTGATGAAGCTATCCAGAGAAAGGAGGCAGAATTGAGGGAACTGAGGAAAGAACAGTCTACCCTGGATAAGCAAATTACCAATGAACAGCGTCTGCTTGAGAAGTACACCAAAAATGAGGCTGAATTGGATCAAGAGCTAAAAACCCAAGCCCGATCCCAATTCATCATAAGATATCAGACGGCTGCCAATACCAGAAGGCTATCCAGGGATGAAATCAAATGGACCCATATAAAAACTGCCCTAGGGGCATTGTTGTAATACTTCCCCCTTTGTAACAATATACGACTTAGTAATCCATTTTTTCTTTCGTCTCTCAAAACAAGGATCACCTTTCAATTTCCAACTTTGTAGGAATAGAAACAAACTCCTTCTTTAAAAGAACATTGTTTCTCACATTTTAAGAAACACATTCCAAGGCATATTTTGAAAATCACAACACTTGAAGTGTTAACAAACATGGCGAATGACCGACCTTATGTTCCATCAAACAACTGGCAGGGTGTTCTTCAACCCTTCTTTGTGGGTAATCACCCTATTGGAGGCCATGCAGAAGACTTGTTACATATACTCAAGCAACTAGACTTCAAATTCCGATTCTCCCAACGAGGAAGAAGAACCATTCATCGCGTCATCCGCCTAATGGAAAAAGTCATTGAAGGGTATGAACCACTTCGTGACATCCTTAGTCGCATTCCTGATCTCCATCACCACATGGAAATGATAGAAAATCACGCAGCAACTATACTTCCAGATCTTGGTTGGGATAACATCTTTTCCAATCAACGAAAAGTCTTCTCAAGATTACGGACCATTGTTGATCGTGAACATCAAGCCCTAACAGACATGCAAGCGCGTACCCATCAAGATCTTGACGATATGCAAAGCCAATGGGAAAGGTACCGACCAGATTTGGAAGATCTTATTGAAGAAGAACCAGAATTAATATCCACTCACTGGGATGAAAAGTCTGATTCAGAGGCAGAAAATTTCTCACAAATACATGATGACTAACAGAAATGAACCTTTAAATAGGTTCGAATCCGAACCCCATAAATGGGTTCTGAATAACATTTTGTTTCAGGCAGTTTTGTTATCTGAAAAGGCAGGATAATACCTCTTCAGATATTTAGCATTAATACAATCATGTACTCTTCTACCTTCATGATTTACAATAATGAAAGCACCATTCCCAATATCTTTTTGAACAATGTATGGTCCTTCCCAATTCGGTGACCACTTTCCCAATTGATCAGTTTTCTTATATGTAGGAAGAATGGTCTTCCAGACTAGGTCTCCTTTTTGGAATGTCCTGTGAAGAACTTTCTTTCCATAACTCCTTGCTCTGATTTCACTCTGTTTCACACTTCGACTTATCGCATGAAGTCGGTTAACATCCAAATCTTCTAACTGTTGCATCATAAGTTGTTGGTATTCTTCTGTAAGACCACCATCAGTAAATTCTGTCCGACCAGATGATACTCGGATTTCGGCTGGTAAAACAGCATCTTGGCCAAACGTGAGTTGATAAGGTGAGAACCCTGTGGCCGTATTTCTGGTATTCCTATGTGCCCATAAAGCCTGAGACAATAACAAATGCCACTTTCTTGGGTTCCCTTCCACCATCTTCTTTATGATCCCAATAATAATCTTATTTGCTGCTTCCGCCTGTCCATTGGCTTAGGGATAATAAGGTGACGAATGATGTAAACGAACACCGAATTCTGCCAAGAAACTAGAGAACTTTTCCCCTGTGAAGACCAAACCTTGGTCGGTTGTTATAGACTGAGGAATACCATATCTGTAAATAATTTGATTCAAAACGAAGTCTATCACTTCTTTCTGATCCACATTTTTTAAAGCAACTGCTTCTACCCATTTGGTGAAGTAGTCAGTCGCGACCAATATGAAACAATGATGTTTCGATGAAGCAGGATGTATCTTACCAATAATATCCATAGCCCATGATTTAAAAGGCCATGGTTTTGCCAAGAATTGCAATTCGGTTACTGGCAAATGGTTTAAATTTCCATGTCTCTGACATTCCTGGCAGCCTTTGGCAAATTGTATGCAATCTTCAAAAATCTTTGGCCAGAAAAAACCCAAACGATGAATGGCCCATCTCATATTGAGACCTGCCCGATGAGCTCCACATATCCCCCCATGTACTTCTGTCATTACCTCTAGAGCTTCTGTAGACCCCAAACATTTCAAAAGCAGACCTTCAAATGATCTCTTATACAAAATTCCATTTATCAATTGAAAACGTAAAGCTTTCAATCGTGTCGCAATTGAAACACTTGCACCTGGATTCTGTAAATACGTGATAAGCTCTGTTCTCCAATCGGGCACTGTTTCGCCGTCGGACTCCTGCCTGACATCTACTTCGCAGTCGGGCTCCTGTCCGACCGTCTCCTGCCCGACCATGACTCCGCAGCCGGGCTCCTGACCAACAACTTCGTAGTCGGGGTCCTGTCCAACAGTCTCTTGCCCGACCATTCGGTCACCTATTGGGTCTGTCTTTCCTTCTATGCCCGACTTGACCTCCGACCACATATCCTCCAGAATTCCTTTACATGCCCTTTGAGCCAATTCATCAGCACGTTGGTTTTCTTTCCTCGGAATGAACTCAATTATTACTTCTGAAATTTTTGTCAGTAACCGACCCACAATGTCCCTGTATCTGCGAAGATGAGGGTAATTGCAAACATATTGATTGTTTACCTGGTTGACTACCAATTGAGAATCCCCCCTTATGATTACAGACTGGACCTTCCTGGCTATTAAAGCCTCCAAACCCAAAATTAAAGCTTCATATTCTGCCGAATTATGGGTCATGGCTTCCAATCGTAGTTGCAAATTGATCTTTTGACCATCAGGTCCTTGCAAAAAGACCCCTGCCCCTGATTTGTTTCCAGAGGTAGAGCCATCAAAGAACATCAACCATGTTCTGGTACTTATATAAGGTACACATCCGACCTGTAGACTATTCAAATATGATGAACAAACAAGTGGTCGGACGCTATCACAATGAGAGTACCCGACTTGTGAAAATTCTGCTAAGAAGTCGGCTACTGCTTGTCCCTTGACTGCCCTCAAAGGGGAATGTTGAAGATCAAAAGGAGCCAATTTAATGGCCCACTTCATGAGTCTGCCCTTCATAGTAGGTCTCTGTAAAATCAATTTGATGAGATCCACCTTTGATATGACCTCAATTCTTCTGGGCAGCAAATAATGCTCGAGTTTAGTACAAGCGAAGACCAATGAATAACACATTTTCTCTGGCATAGTGTAATTCAGTTCTGGTCCTGTAAGGGTTTTACTGAGATAATAGATTGCCCTTTCCTTCCCGTCATCACCATCCTGTGCCAATAAACAGCTAACCACTTCATATGTATTTGCCAAATAAAGTTTGAGTGGCCGACCTTGTTTAGGAGGCATCAAGACTGGAGGGTGAACCAATGCCTGCTTGATAGCATCTAAAGCCGTCTGTTGGTCGGGACCCCATTCAAAGGCATTTTTTCCAGCTTGCAATAATTTAGTAATGGGTCTGACCTTGCCAGCAGCATTAGAAATGAAACGCCTCAAATAGTTCACCTTACCCAAAAGACTTTGGATTTCTTTAACCGTCTTGGGTGGCCGACTGTCAAGAATGGCTTTAGCTTTATTGGCATCGATTTCAATTCCCCTCTCATGAACTAAAAATCCTAAAAAGCTCCCGGCTGATATTCCGAAAGCACATTTGGTTGGATTCATCTTCAGCTTGTACTTCTTCATTCTTTCAAATGCCTCTTCAAGATCTCTCAAATGTTCAACAAAACTGGCAGACTTAACAATAACATCATCAATGTAAACTTCCATAGATTTGCCAATTAAATCATGAAAAATTGAATTCATGGCTCTTTGGTAAGTTGCCCCTGCATTCTTTAACCCGAATGGCATGACTGTCCATTCATAAATACCTAAAGCCCCTGGGCATCTGAATGCTGTCTTAGGAATGTCTTCTTCTGCCAAGAATATTTGGTTATAACCTGCATAACCATCCATCAGACTAAGGATTTTATGCCCTGCTGCTGCATCTATCAACATGTCGGCCATAGGCATCACATATTCGTCCTTAGGGGTAGCTAGATTCAAATCCCTGAAGTCGATGCATATCCTTATCTTACCATTTTTCTTGACCACTGGCACAATGTTAGCTAGCCACTCCGCATAACGGCAAGGTTGAATAAAACCCACTTTGAGGAGTTTTTGGATTTCTTCCTTGATTTGAGGCATCAGATCCGGGCTCATTCGCCTTGGAGGTTGTTTGTAAGGTTTACAACCTTCTTTGATAGGCAATCGATGCTCTATTAGACTTCTTGTCAAACCAGGCATCTCTGAATAATCCCATGCTAAACAATCAATGTTGTTTCTAATAACTTCGAGCATCATTGTTTGTTGCTCTTTAGACAAATAACCACTTAACCTGATCACTTTTGGAACCAATTCGGTTCCTAAATTAAACTCCAATAACGGGTCTTGTGATGAAGCTGTTGGTTCTGTTTTTTCTAATAAGTCGGGCCAACGAAATTGTTCATCTTCTTGGAGGTGAACATCCAGAATCTCTTTACTATTTTCTACTTTATGTAATAATTGCTTTAAATAGAACTTATTAATAAGAGAACTACATACTTCTAAGCTTGTATCTTCCATTACAAACAAATTATACGGGAATGGGTGTGGCTTTATCATGAGCCATACAATAAAGGTGTTCTTTTAATAGAACATCGAGTTCTGGCCAGTGACTTTATAACCCTTGATTGGGTATTCCCTGGCCATGTACAACTGAGACATCGGAGCCACCTGACTGGAATAAAACACTGACTCTTCAACTTGTTCTGTTACATCGAATGGATTATCATTCGCTTCCATTTTGAAGACCTGATTTCCTTCCCAGAACATTAATTGTTGGTGCAAAGTTGATGGCACACATTGAGAGGCATGAATCCAGTCTCTTCCCAGCAAGAGAGAGTATGTAGTATCTGCGTCCACAATAAAGAAAACGGTGGAGATCTTCTTTGGCCCGACCTCGATCGTGGCAACCATCATGCCTTCAGGCTTAGTCGGCTGCCCTGTAAAACTTGTCATTTCGAATTCCACAGGAGACAGATCATGAATTCCTTTCCCTAACTTCTTGAGGGTCTTCAATGGCATAACATTAAAGACTGCTCCATTATCGACGAAAACCTTTGTGATTGGTTTCCCACAAATGTGAGCATTAACATACAGAGGTTTCAAATGGGAAATCGCACCCTCTGGAATAGGAGGAAACACGATCGAAGGCGCCTCCGTTTGAGGCTCGGAATCTGTAGTCTTTGCCCACTCTGTTTCCTCTAATTCGTCATCTGCCAAGAATGCCCATAAAGGTTCATCCAGAGTATCATCTACCAGACTTGCCCACATCGGTTCATCACTCATCTGAGTAATCTCTGTCATTCGACAAGGGATTCGTGGTCCCAGACGAGATTTAACAGATCTTGAACTTTCCTCTGTAATTACTACTTCTTCCTTTGTCATATCCCGAGACTGAACCGTCAAAGATTCAATACGGAATTCTTCAAGAGATGGATTGAGGTTGATCCGTTCACAATGTTGGCATCTAAAACCTTTAATTATTTCATCTGCCATTCCTTTACCTTTCCCTTGTCCCGACGAACCTCCTTTGGTAAAGTCGGCAGCACCTAATCGGTCGTTCGGTTGCTTTCCTGAACAGACCCGACTGGACCGACTTTTTGGAGATTGCATGACTGCTCCTTGCTCATTGGTCGTCTGTTCTGTAAAGACCCGAATAGACTGATCTCCTACCAAGCAGTCGGCTGCGTTTTGCTCGTCGGTTAATTGGTTTGCAAAAACTCTAATGGACCGACCTCCTGCCAAGTGGTCGGCTGCTTTTTGTTCGTCGGTTCGTTGTTTTGGTGAAGGAACTCGTTTCCCATACTTTGCAGCATACCTGCGTTTGGCATTGCGAATCTGTGTACGATTCATACCTGGGAAACGAGGATCTATATCAACCGGTAAAGGCTTTTTATTTCGAGCCCAATTGTTCCCGACTGATCCTGTTTTTCTGGTCGGGTAGTCACGTACTACAACCCTTTCTTTCACCTCCACATTAAACGAACCGTCTGGTCGGTCCCATTTTTCAGCGACTGGTCTTTCAACAACTTTGAGTCGTTCTTCCGGTCGGCCACTGTTTGGCTGACTTCCCTTTTTAGTTCCAGGGTTTGCCTGAGTTCGTTCCCCTGTATGTCCATCATTGGCCGAACTTTTCCCTATTTCCGAACTTGGTTGGATGTCAACCATTGCCGTTGTTACTTTCGGAAATGGTTGCTGGTCTACCCCTAGAGTGATGTATTTGAGCCGACCTGTCTTAATGGCTTTTTGAATTTCCTTCCTGAAATGAGTACACTGACTTGTATTGTGTGTGAAAGAATTATGCCACTTACAATATGGTCTCCCTTTGATTTCTTCTTTAGTGGCCAATCTTTGCCCCTTTGGAATACGGATCTGCCCATCAGTCAGTAGGATGTCAAAGATTTCATCAGCTTTCGAACTATCAAAGGTCGGTTGCTCTTTTCCTTCAGATCCGGGAACTGGCTTCAATTTAGGGCATACATATGGTTTTCCAGAAAGGATTTCGGCTGCCATCTCTTCTGACTGATTAAAATCAAAGTCACATGTTTCTGTTCCCATACTCGCCATATGTTGGCCTCTATTACGCCTGTTATGCTGATCTTCTTCTCTAAACAAAGATTCTAAACGTCCTGCCTTGGATGCAAGACTTGCCAAATCCTCAACATCCAGGGCAGTGAGTGCCTTTCTTAAACGAGTATGCATATTCCGGACCACTAAATTGGTCATCTCTTTCTCACTGATTACCGTGGGACATCGTCCCTTCATCAGTCGCACCCTTTCTATAAATTGTGAAGCAGATTCTTCTGGATACTGCCTCAACTCCAGTAAATCTGTTAAAGAAACAGTCGGTAAAGGATTGAAGAATCTAGCATGAAATGCCGTCTCCAGTCCTTCCCACGTCTGAATTTGTCCAGGGGGCAGACTTGCAAACCACGAAAATGCGGTTCTAGTAAGAGATAAACCAAACAATTGCAACTTATAAAAAGCGTTATTACCAACTTCTCCCAATTGTGCTGTGAACCGACCAACATGTTCTATGGTGGAAGATCCGTCTTCCCCTGAGAATGCATGAAAATCGGGTGGTCGATAATTCCTTGGGAGAGGGTGTTCATTAATGATTCTTTCTGGGAACGGTTTCTGATATGCAGGGCGGTTAACCATCTGAGGAGTTAATCCATACTGATCCCTTAATATATGTGCAAGCTCATCAGGATCTACATGAAAGCGTTGATGCTCATGATCAGGAACATGGAACGGATCCTGCACAGGAATATGAACAGGATCATGTATATATCCTTCAGGCCTGTCCTCCCTTGTATTGTTCGTCTGGGGATTGGTAACCCTTGGTCCCAGTGGAACAGTGTTGGGAAAAGTCAGAGGAGACTTTCCCCTATCCATTCGGTTGGGATTTGTGGCACTTGGAAATGTACTATCCACGAATGATGGCCCTGCGAAATTTGTCTGTGGTCTGGATGGTGATATTCCTGGTGGAGTTTGAGTGGGTTGAAGACTAACCCTTGACAATGCTTGATCTATCATGTTCTGCATCAGACTCTGTTGCTCACGCAACATGTTCGTTTGTTGCTCACGCAACATGTTCTGCATAACCAAAGTGTGCTGGTTGTTCATTTGTTGAACATAAGACCACCAATCAGTTGGTGGTTGTGGGATTTCCCCGGCATTTGGCACAATAGGTGGTGGAACGGATTCTCCCACTGGTGCCGAAGATGTTTGAGGTTGTGAACCTGCCATATGGACCCTTCCGATGATACGGCCGGATCTTAGACGTATGAAATTATCGCCGGAATTGGAATGAGCAATTTTGTCTTGCTCCCACTGTGGTCGCCAATTTGTTGATGTAATTTTTCAACAAAAATAAAGTAAAATTCAAAGATATAGAAAATATCCTTAAACTTGATTAATTAGTGCCTGAGATTAGGAATCTCTAAACACTGTACGGTACTAAAAATAAACTGGAAAATAAAAGACTGAAATTTAAAGTGGTGATCCCCAAATCTGACTTTGCTTTGTTGAAGTTGATTGAAGATACCTTGCCAAATGATGATTCAAACCTTTAAATATTCTCTGGGAAACCGCACCGAAAACCGTCACCCGAACGGTTACAACGTCTCCTTCCCAACCGTCTTCCAACCCCTCTCCTGCTGACACGCGTCCTCAGCAGACCAAAATTATCCCTATATTTCACTCTTTAAGCCGACCACAGACCTTCCGCCCTTTAGGCCCGACTGCCAATCTACAATAGTATGGGTCCGACCGCCAATCCTCCCGACTTGCGAACCAACTGGCCTGAGGTCTTCCCGCCTTGAGGACTTCCCGACCTGAAAACCTTCCGACTTGAGGTCTTTCCGCCTTGAGGACTTCCCGACCTGAAAACCTTCCGACTTGAGGTCTTTCCGTCTTGAGGACCTCCCGACCTGAAAACCTTCCGACTTGAGGTCTTTCCGCCTTGAGGACTTCCCGACCTGAAAACCTTCCGACTTGAGGTCTTTCCGTCTTGAGGACTTCCCGACCTGAAAACCTTCCGACTTGAGGTCTTTCCGCCTTGAGGTCTTCCCGACCTGAAGTCCTTCCGTCCTAATGACTTTCCGTCTTGAGGACCTACCGACCTGAAGACCTTCCGACCTGAGGTCCTTCCGTCTTAATGACTTTCCGTCTTGAGGACCTACCGACCTGAAGACCTTCCGACCTGAGGACTTTCCTTAGTAATAAACCTATTTTCCTTGATTTCCTCATGGTACCCTTCAATCAGTTCAATCAACTCTATTGCCAGGCCCATTCTTCTTTTTACCTTGGGCTTTTAACCTAAATCTAAATTTCGTATGTAACAATATTAAAAGTACATTAGTTCTTAAAAAAATATATTTATTTTTATTCTCTTTTTTATTTTATTTTAATAATAATAATATTTTTAAATTTATATTTTTTGTTATAGTATTATTTTGATTGGATTTATTATATTATATATATTCAGCGTAATTAATTTTTATTTTGTAACAATCTATTTAATTATTATTATTATTATTTATATGAATTTTTATACAAAAAAATATATTTATAAATAAAATCACATTAAAATTATAATTTTTATTAATTAAAATTAAAAATAAAATAATTAAAAAAAATAAATATAAACTAACATTGTCAAATATAATCGGTAGTTTTTGAACTGACGGAACTGAAATCGAAATAAGAAAATATAAATTAAAATTATGAAAGATTTAATTTTGATTTGATATTTCCAAACCTTAAAAATGATAATTTTAATTCGAACCATTGGAGCAAGTTTATTTGTTATTATATATATATAATTTTTACTATTATTTCAAATATATAAAACCTTAAAATATTTGTAATTTTTATATTAAATATTTAAATTTTCTTATCTTATAATAAATACAAAGTGTAATTTATTAACAATTTTATTAAAGAATCAAACAAAATCCATGAATTTTTTAAAGTCCATATATTATTGAATACACCAAAATTTTAAAAAACTTTTTAAAATTTGAATTGAATACACCCAAATTTTAAAAAACTTTGAAAAGTCACTTTTTAAAATTTAGATTGAATGCACCCAAATTTTAAGACTTCTATTAAATTCAATAAAAACTATATTGAATCCAGCCCCTTAAGTTTTTTCACTTATTGATTTATTTTATTTTAAGAACAAGTTGATGCGTGAGGATGTTCGATTTAATTAAGGACCCAAATCTCAATCTTTTCTTTTTATTACTGTGCCTCCGTCCCACATACCGTGTCTGACACGGTATTTTAAGAGGGGTATAATTAATAGATTAAGATAAAGATAACTAATTAGTGTAATTAAAATTTTAAAAAAATAAAATTAAAAAGTTTAAAATAAAATTAAAGTATATAATCATTTTTTTAAAAAAAAAAATGACATGGTAAGTAAGACGGACAGAAACGACAAAATGAATATAGCATGTAAAACGGAAGGAGTATTATATTTTTTAAATTTTGATATATATATATATATTTTGTTGACACGTCTTTAGCCCTGATGCCTTGCATTGTAGTATTGAAAAATAATATTGTTCTTTTTTCCTTTTTATTGCTATTTTATTTTTATTTTATATTTTTCTATTTTTAATTGATTGCATGTATGTGTGTGCTTCAATGATTGAGTATCATCATCACGTTGGCTCAATTATCAGATGCTCAGTAATAGTATTTTATTATTATTATTATTACTCAAATTATCAACTTCTTATGTCCATATTTTCATTTTTTGTCCATTTATTTTATCACTTTTATTATTTAGAAAAGACTTATACATTTTAATTTTATTTTAAAAAATTTAATTTATAATTTTTTTTAAATTTTAATTATACTAATACATTATCTTAATTTTAATCTATAATAATTTTTATTATATAATAATTATTTTTACTAATATATTTTTAGTTATTTACTAATTATATCCCTTTTAAATTCGTGTGAAAGATTATTACTCCCTCCGTCCAACATACCATATCCACGTTGCCGTTTCTGTCCGTTCCTCATACCATATCACTTTCCTTTTTTGAAAAATGATTATACACTTCAATATTATTTTAAATTTTTAAATTTTATTTTTTTAAATTTTAATTAAACTAATTAGTTATCTTAATCTTAATTTATAATTATTTATATTATAGGATAATTATTTTTACTAATACATTCTTAATTATCTACTAATTACACCTCTTCTAAAATATCATATCTACAGTATAACAGACACGGTACGTGGGACGGAGATAGTATTTTTTTATAGACTATTGTTAAATAGGGTTTTGGCATTGGTTGGTATATACAATGCATGTGTCAGAATGTTGTTATTAAATGTTATAGTTGCCGACCTCTTCTGCATTAATTAAATTCTTCCTTTCTTATATATGTATTTATTTAATTTATTTTCCTTATATATATATATATATATTAAGTATATAAATATTTATACTCCCTTCGTCCTATAATAAAATATCAATTTTTTCATTTTAGTCCATTTCATAACAAAATATTCATTTCTTTTTTTAGTAACTCTACTTCTATCTAACATTACAAATACCCTTACAACTTACAATATATTACACAAATGTCATTACCTTTATATCACACATATTAATAAGGTTATTTTAGTCATTTCTACTTTATTCATACTATATCTCAATATAATACTAATATTTCTAAAATTACGCACAAAAAGTAAATGGATATTTAGTTACAGGACGGAGGGAGTATTAAGGGACTATAAAATGGATGGACCGTGTATTTGGAGTATACGGCCTTGTTTAATTAGTTTAGTTTTTTTTTTATTATTTACATCATTTGTTTTCTATAAATAATATTTTGTAAGAATAATGATACATATTTTTTATTTTAAAATTAATATAATTTCATTATAAAATATTTTGGAAAAAAAAAACTTAAAAGAATATATTCTATATTTTTTAAACTAACAATGTATCCGTATTGTACACTGATATATATTAAAATTAAAATATACTTAAATTAAAATTTAAGTCATAAATAACATTTAAAATGTTTATAATTGTATTTCGAAAATTTTAATTAATTTTTTTAATCAAATAATTATAGTTCTAAAAATAAAGTATATGATTATAAATGATTTAAGTTAAAATCAATACAAAAAATCATCAAAATTATATATATAATAAATAATTTAAATTTGTGGAATTTAACTAAAAAAACCAATCATAACTTATTATATTATTATTGTTATTTTCAATTTCTAGAATTATAGTAGTTTACTTTTGGTTTCATTTTTTTACCATGCAACTCTCTTCTTTTCTTAAATATATATAATTTCATCTCATTTTACATATATTCAAATTATTATTCAAACTAAAATTTAAAACAAAAACTAAGGGTATGATTGTTTTGTGAAAAAGGTTCCAAGAAATATATATATATTTTTAATGTGAGGTATAGATAATAGTGTAAGTAATGTAAAAATAATAAATGTGTATAATATTTTTTAATGGAACATTTTTTATAAATATTATTAAAAAAAATTACAAATATCCACACACATTAATATAATATATACAATATTCACTCATAAAAAGTCAATCATTCAACACAAAATATTATTTTTTTTTATATTACCAACATAATTCTTTACACCACAAAAAAAAAAAATCAATTCAATTAAAAACGTTGGGTGAACAATATTTGTTATTTTGGACGAAAAAGAACACACCCTATAAGTCAAAATAGAAACCAAATCTCATGTAAACAAACTCTAGCTGTTTGATTGTGCTTTGAAATTGATATAAAATAAAATATTGATTTGATTTTTTGTTTAAATAGTATTTTGATGTGATATTTTATGAGAGAAAATTGTATATTTTTATTGAAAGTGGGTCAAGTGAATAATATTGATTTTGATTTGAAATATTAAAAGAACAAACTCTAGGTGATGTTTCGTACCAAAGTGAAATTGCAGAGAAAAAAAATTCAGTTGAAAAAAAAACAACTATTTGGATGGATCGAGCAAGAATAAATGATTAATTGGGTAAGAAAAAATTCTAATGAGTAAGAATCTATGAAAAAATATTTTTTGTGATTGTTTTGTTTATATAATTATAATAAATTAGATACGATGTTTTGTAATATCAAATTTTAGTAATTTTTTTTAGAAAATAGTAAAAACATAAATATTTGAATAATAAATTAAATACGATATTTTTTAAGATTTAAATAATATAATTTTAAAATATAAAAGAAAATAATTCAAAAAAAAAAAAAACATCAATATACAATTCTTTGGATTTATATATATACTACAGAGAAATAAAATCAAACAACGAGAAATAATTTATTTCTCAACTTCAAATTCTCTTGTTTAAGAAATAAAATAACTTTTATTTTTCTAACATCATTTTTATATACCAAACACACCCTAGAATTGTGTTGAATATAATATATTCTATCTATTTATACAAATTTAAGCATTCAATACGAAATCTTACCTTTTCGTCTCCGTTGAAATGACTTCTTTTATTAGTGATACAATATTTTATGGTTTAATCAGTTAATAATATTGAATTAAAATATTTTTTTATATAAGTATTATTGTTTTAGTTTTAATATAAGAACTAATATATATTATTAAAATAAATTTAGAATGCGTGTTTAAATATTTTAAATATTATATCTCAATAAAATATATAAAATATAAATATCATTTCGTAGAGAATAAAATTTTATATTATATAAATAAATAAATAAATATTTTTATCTATAATTAAAATTAATTTATCTTAATTATAAATAAATATATTTATTTATACAGAAGAGATATAAATTAATGAGTTTTGAGTGATTCCTCCCTGATGTATAATGTTATATATTATGAAGTTAATTTAAGTTTGATTTATATTTGTTAAATATATTTTAATTTAATAAATTTTACTAAAAATAGAAATATTCTACTCGCTCTCTCCCATAACAAAATATCTATTTATTTGTGTCATTATATTTAACATAAAAATATTTTTATATTTTTATAATTTTTTTGTACAAATATAATTATATTAGTATTATAAAACACTAATAGAAATATTTTTTTTTTCCTTAATTTATAATATGTTTTGATATAATATTTAATATGCAAATATAACACGCAGTAAATAGATACAAGAAGGAATAAATAATTGAAATGGGACATGTAAAAAGGTAAAATGAGTTAATTGAAATGGAAAGGAAGATTACTTTTTTTTCTTTTTTTTTTTTTATATCACTGATATTATTATTATTTTTTTTTATCTAAGATACAAAATACATATATATATTATCTCAATCTACTACTATTATTATTAGAAATAAATTGGAAAAAAGTGAGTTAAAGAAACACACCATAGGATTTCATACAATATATGTACCTATATATATATATACATATTTATTAGTTTTTTTTTAAAAAAATCATAATTAATTTTTTGGTTGTAATTTGAAATTTATTTGAAATATAATATTAATTTTAATTTTTATTTAAATAATATTTTGATGTGATATTTGTAAAATTTTCTTATTATTATTATTATTATTGATAATCGTACATAGTTAATAGTATTGATTTTAATTTGAAATTACAAACAAACACACTCTAGATTTTCTTAAGAGTGTGTTTGTCGGGGTTTGGATTTTGAGTTGGGATTTGAATAGTAAAAATTTTGAATTTGAATAGTTGTATGTTGTGATATAAATAGGTGTTGATGTGATATTTTGAATGTAAAATTGATTTTTAAAAAAATATAAAAAATGAAAAATAGGTGTTGTGATTTGATGTTTTTGGAGAAAAAAATGGAATGAATAGCGGAAATCTAATCCAATTCCCCAAACAAACACACCCTTAAAAACAACAAGTACGTTACCTTCTGCTTATTTCGAATTTTATTTTATTTTTGAGATTTTCTACAAAAAATTCAATATGTTTCATCACAAGATATTGACTTCAAACTATGCATATCCAAACTTAATCAAATTAAAAGCCAAAACCAAAAATTATTTGGAGGGATTTTGTGATTTATTTTAAAGTTTAGAATTAGGGTTTGTATGTTTTGTAGTTGTGTTTGAATTTTTTTATTTATTTAAGTTTAAGTTATAAACTCCATTCGTCATCCAATTCTGTGCTCATTTGACCGGCATGAGTTTTAAAAAAAATATGTAAAAATAAAAATATTTACTGGGTAAATTAAAAAAAAAATAGTATTTTATTTTATTTTTACTAAAATAAGAAATGGGAATAAATTAGATGACAAAAAAAAATTGATAATAAATTTGAATAACATAAGGAGTAATACTTTATAAAAATAAATAATATAATTCTATTTAAGAATTGTATGGACTAAATAATGCAATGCAAACTCAACAAATTTTGAGATGTTTTGAAATGAATGAATGAAATGATGATTGAATATGCTTTAGAAAATATAATATATTTCCACAATTGTCTATGAGTTAGAATAAGTCACTAGATATATAACGAAGTACATTTGCGAGTTGGAGTCTTGTATAATTACTTGTCGGGGACACTTTTACGCACAAAGTTTATACATGTATTGCGAATTCTTTCATTCTTCGACAACCATCTTTTTTTTTTTTTTTTTTTGGACCCTTATATACTGATCATCATCACTAATTATTAATCCACTTCACCTATCACTACAATAAAATATCATTTTTGTAACGAAGCTTTTTCTTCCCTAAATCAACTTTTTCCGTTACTAATAAAATTAGAGACGGAATTAAAAATAAAATAAAATTAGCTACGTGAATTTTAGCGATAGAATTCTGTTACAAATATATATATATATATATATATATATTTTTTTTAGTGTATTAACACCCTTGCGAGATCGCCAACATTCATTCATCCATCACCCCGTGAATCCATCATGCAATGCAGAACGCCACTCACCCCATTTCACTCGACATTCATTTTGCTTTTTACATTTCAATTTCTTAGTGTAATTTTTACCTTTGAACGCAATTCAATTCTAAATTTTGAATTCATAAACTTATATGCATTTTTACTTAAGCTTCCCTTTAATATTAAATGTTTCGATTTCGACATTGCATTCACCGATTACATAAAAAAAATATTATTTAATATATGCTTTTAAACTACACATGACACACTTATAATCCATCTCAAAGATAATTCGTAATTTCATATCTCCAAAATTCATATCATAAAGTAAAAATTTTACTAAAAACTTAGCATCAATAGTCTCTCTTTACTTTAGAATAGCACATTTATAGGTTTTGCATCAGTTTTAAGAAATTTATCATCGAAATCTTAATTTATATAATACTTGTTTGTGACATATGTGTTTTGGGCATATAAGTAAGATAGTTATGTTTGTTTGGAACAAACAAGACTTGTTAGGAGGTTAAAAAATGGAAAGACTTTAAGTGGAGATCGAGTCTCTTCGCAAGAATCAAACTTGAAAATTAGTGAAACTGCCAAAAGATAAAAAGATTGTTAGTTGCAAATAAAAATTCCAAAATCTCTATTCATGTACTACTTACTCTCTATGATTGCTCTATTTGATATAGAGCTTGAACAATACGATGTTAACATAATTTTTATGCATGGTGAGCTTAACAACAAAATCTACATGCAACAACCATACGTATTTGTTATTCAGAGAAAATAAAATAATGTTTGTCTCATGAAAAAATTATTTTATGGCTTGAAGCAGTCTCCTTAGCAATGGTACAAACAGTTCGATATATTTATGGTTGAACATGGTTCCAGTAGAAGTAATTATGATAGTTGTGTATACTATAAAAATTTCCAAATGGTTCCTCTGTGTATTTGTTACTATATGTTGTTGACATGCTCATCGATTCTAATAATAAGGTTAAAATTGGCAAAATGAAAATTTTTCTAGTGGTGAATTTGAGATGAAAAACCTTGGAGAATTTAAAATTTTCGATATGGAATTCCATATAAATCGACGAGAAGACAAATTATTTCTCTCACAAAAGAATTAAATTATATTGAGGAGGTACTTAAGTGTTTTAACATGAAAAATGTAAAATTGGTGAGAAAAATCCTACAATAAACTCAGAACGATCACATCCTACATTGGAAAGCAATAAAGTGAATATTTCATTACTTGAAATATACTGAAAATATTGGTTGGTCTTTTAGAAAAATTTTAGAATTTCAGTAGTATTATTAGCTATGTGGATTCTTATTACACTAAAGATTTGAATAAGAGACGATTTTTGATAGGTTATGTCTTCATTCTTTCGGGTTGCCTTATCATCTAAAATCAATTTTATAATCGACTATTTCATTATCTACTATAGAAACAAAGTATATGACAACAACAAAGGTAGTGAAATTTGGTCACCGATCTTGTTTTAAAACAGAAAAAATCACTTGTATTTTGTGATAGCTAAAATGCGATTTAGTTGACTAAGAATCAAATGTATCATTAGAGACTAAGCACATGAATATCAGACATCGCTTCATTCAAAATATAGCCCCTATATATGAGACATCGTTGTTGAAAAAGTTTCAAACATACGTTGATTAAATCTATTGCGGTATTTAAGTTCAGTCATTGTATGGAATTAATCCGTTTATATAGTATGTGTATACTCAAAATGACATAAGAAAAGTTATATTATGAAATTTTCTATTTTAGAGTTAGATAATTTCAAATTAAGTGATTTCTTGATTTTTTTGACTTAAAATTAAGTCCAATTTACTCAACTTAAAAAAAAAAAAAAAAAAAAAAAAAAACGAAATAGCATTTGTCTATGCATGTAGAATTTTGAACTATGTTATATTTTATTTTATTTTAAAATTTTTTACATTATTTTATTATTATTTTATTTTATTTTGTATGTCAATTTAAGTTGTTAAGTACTCATTGGTTTCATAACAATTAAAATATTTTTCATATTAGTTTGTCCATAACTAGTGGTATATTTATATTTTTAATATATACAATAAATATAAATTAATATAATTAAATATAAAAAAATACCGATTCTATGTATTTGGGTAAGTTTAGGTTGTGTTTTCATATTACGACATCAATAATAATGATACAAAAACAATAAATTAAACAGTACAAGGTTTGTTAAAAAAAAATAATAATAAAAATAAAAAATAAAAAATTAGTATTTGATTTGATATTTTATGAAAAAAAATAAAAATTTAATATGATATTTTTTAAAAAATAAATAATACTTCTTCCGTCCCAAAAGATTTGTCTTATTTTTTTATTTTCGTTCGTTCCAAAACAATTGTCTTGTTTCCTTATTCAGTAGCCGTGGTCTTTATAACAAAATTATTCCTACTTTTTCATACTATCCATAATTATTACTCTCACATACTCTTTAAAATCCTTCTATTTTAGTCATTTATATTCTACTTTATTTTCAATTAAATATTATTATACTTTAATTCTCGTAACAGCTCTCGATAAGAAACTTTTTTAAACGAAGGGAGTACAAAATGAATGAAAAAGTGTTATGTAAATAGAGAGGTAACTAGAATAAAAGTAGAAAAGCGACCAAGTTAAATTAATGGTGCGTGGAAGTATAGTGTATGCTTATGTGTGAATGGACAATAAAAATTAATAAATTTAAAATACAAAAAGTCAAATATAATTATTATTTTTATTTTATTTTATTTATGTATTCTCCTTTTCTCTCTCTCTCTCCCTCAATCTCCATCCATCCATTTTTATTTTAAGATTTTAGTTAGTAGTAGTGGTTGCTTCCTCTTCACTTTCCTGTCTCTCTCTCTCTCTCTTACTTTCTCTCTCTTCTAATAAAGTTGTCATAAAAAAGCAAACAAACGCCTTTTTCTTCATCATCATCGTCGTCGTCTTCGTCGTCATCTGCTTCTTCTTTTCTGCTTTCTGCTTCTGCAACTTTACTTTTCTTCCAAGAATCAAAAAGAACACCCACCCCATCATCTTCATCTTCATCTCCATGGATGCAGACAGTGGTTTCAACAAGGATCTCGATCTCGACCTCGACCTCCATTGCACCACCAGCACCAGCACCGGCGCCGCTTTCTTCCTTAATCCCATTCCAATTCCAATTCCTAATTGGGATAATTCCTCGCCTCTTTTGCACCACCACGACCCCGCCGATCCCTTCGAGTCCGCATTGAGCTCCATGGTGTCCTCCCCCACCGCAACCTCCTCCGCCCCCGCCCCCAATAACCTCCTCCGGGAGCTTATTGGCCGCCTCGGCACTATCTGCAACTCCGGCGAGATCTCCTCCAGCAACGCCGCCGCCGCCGCCTCCGTCTACAGCACTCCTCTCAGCTCCCCGCCTAAGCTCATCGACAATCCTCACCGGCAGATCAGGGGAAACCATTCCGCCCTCCAACTCCCACTCCATCTCCCACTCTCCCCCGATCCAGCCTTCGCCGAACGAGCCGCCAGATTCTCTTGTTTCGCCGGCGCCGGATCTCACAACAGCAACAGCAGCAGTAACAGCAACCCAAACCCTAACCCTAAAATGGCAGTTCAAGAAAGCAGGGGTGTCGATCCTCACAAGAAATTCAGCCGGCGGCTCTCGACCCCTGAAAATGTGGAATTCGGCGGCGATTCCGGGGAGAATTCGTCGGTCTCCGAGCAGATCCCCCTCCCGCCCAACGACGCCACCACCTCCAGGAAGAGGAAATCCAATATTCCCAAAGCAAATGGAAATGGCAATGGACAGTCTCAATCTCAGTCTCTGAAAGAAACCAAAGACCCCTCCTGCGTATGTTGCAACAATTTATTAAATTTTCCATTCCAAGTAGCAATCAGACTGATCTAACCTGGTCAGTTGGTAATGATAATCAATGCAGGCTTCCGAGAACAGCGAATCGGGCGCCAAAAGAAGCAAATCAGAAGAAGGGAAGGATAAGGAGAAGATTAATAATAAGGGAGGAGGATCGAAGGATGCAGCAGCAGAAGCTCCCAAGGACTACATACATGTGAGGGCCAGAAGGGGTCAGGCTACGGATGCCCATAGTCTTGCTGAAAGAGTGAGTAGTAGTAATACGCCATTAAAGCAGGATCTTCGGAGTTCCCCTCCTTTCCATTGATCTGACAGTCATGATTCTGTCTCTCTCTCTTGTGCAGGTTCGGAGGGAGAAAATCAGCGAAAGGATGAAAGTACTGCAAGATCTTGTGCCAGGATGCAACAAGGTAGTTGGACCGGAATGGAATGGAGAATTCTATACAGAGCTTGGTCGATGAACAATTGATTGACTTGTGCAGATTGTGATGAGTTTTAGTGTTATGTTATGGTATCAGGTGACGGGGAAAGCTGTGATGCTTGATGAGATCATAAACTATGTGCAGTCTCTGCAGCGCCAAGTTGAGGTGGGTTAATCTAATCGATTGTTGGAAATTAAGTCATCCTGGGATCATAAACTAGGAGTAGAATGAATGGATGTTGATGTTTAATTTGGCATGGCAGTTTCTGTCCATGAAATTGGCTGCTGTGAATCCAAGAATGGAGGAGTGTTCGGGCATGGAAGCTGCTGGTGGTGGTGGAGGATCAAAGGATGTAAGTGGAAATTAAATTAATTTGTTGTCTGAGAATGTATGTAATTAATTGTAAGAAAGCAGTGATTGATTTTGAGTTGAATTGGCAATGATTGATGATGGCTGGCTGGGTGGCATACAGGTGGGATCTATGGGGCATCATAACATGTACCAGCAGCAGCCATGGGAGAGCTATTATCATTCCACAACAACGATGATCAATAATTCTCATCAATCAAACGGGAATGGGAGTGGGATGATGATGATCCACCCTGAAGCTCATGGCAGGAATCCAACCTCACATAATTATCTCCTCCTCGACAATTTCAGCGAAAGCACAGCAGCAGCAGCAGCCTCGTCGCAGGTAATATAAATAAATGAATAAATGTTAGAATGGTGATTTGTAGTGTAGTGTATTGGATTGAAGATGAATGGTGGATGGGATATTATTATGTGCAGATGCAGGAGCAGGTTGAGGTTGAGGTGTGGGAAGATGACCTGCATAGCTTTGTGCAGATGGGATTTGGGCAACCTCAACATCAGAGGCAGACCCCACCCCCACCCCCACCCCCTCATGGTAACATTACTACCCTACTCTAAAAAGAATCATCCTTGATCAAATTGAGCTGGTTTCGATCCTCATATATATTATTACATTGGTTGGGATTGTTATGCAATGCAGGTGGGATTCGAATGAAAGTGGAGCTGTGATTGTTTGATTTTGATGAGGAAGAAGCAGCAGCTTGTCATTGCATTGCTGCTATATATATATAGAACAAAGTAAGCAAGCCTAATTCAATAATCGAATCCATTTGAGGAGTAAGGGAGTGAGCAAGTGTATATACACTATTACATACATAGTGAAAAATGGGGGGATTTATTATGATTATGATTATGACTATGATTATTATCAATTGACAAGGCAAGGCAAGGGAAGGGAAGGCCTTCTTCAATTCACAGCCTGCCTGTTTTTCTGTTTTATCCTTTTCTTCTCTTGTATCATCTCTAATTTGTTGCTACAAAAATGTAATTATGTTTGTATATGGTTTTACAATGAATGTACCAACCACCCTATACATACAGGGATGGATATATATATATATGTATGTATGTATATGGATTTCATTTCATTTCAGTTGAGTTCAAAAATTAAATTAAATTTGTCCCTCTCTCTCTCTCTCTCTCTCTCTCTCTCTCTGTGAATAGTGAATGGTGAGTAGTGAAAAGTGGTGTTTGATGGTAATCCAGTTGAGAAGTGGGATTTGGGGAAGGAGCTGTCTGTCTGTAACCAGCTGTTGGTGCTCTAGTGGGGACTATCTATTACAACTCTCTCTCTCTCTCTAAAATTGATTGATTGCGGGAGGAAGAAGATGATGAGTTGTATGTTGTATCTATATATATATATCTATAGAATAATGGCATTGAGGTGGAATATCCCAAACCTCTCTGTCCCTCACTTTGAAGTTTTGACGTTCATGCCTCCCAACCACACATTTCTTTATATACTTCTTCACTCCATCAAACTTAGGTAAATATTCCTTCTTTTTTTTTGTTATTAATTATGTTTATACATTATTTATTTATACTAAAAAGTTTTATTTATTCAAAATATTATTATTTCTTAATTTTCGTATATACACATATCTATATAATTTTTATGGATAGAGAGAGTATATGTATATATGTGTAATTTGCATTTTTTTGTTATGATGTTGAAATCTATCGCCTCTATTTTACGAGTGGCTTATGAATAAACTTTTAGCTGAACTTAATAACTTACAAACGAAGTTCGACGAGACAAGTAACTTAGACGAAGGAATTTGCATCATGAAAGGGATTTCTTGGGTTCTATTATTATCACTCAATAGATCTATAAATTAAATACTCCAACCGTCCACTTAAATGGTTAACTTTTGCTTAGGTATCAAGTTTTAAGTATTCAATAATTAGTAAGTAATTAAAAAGTATATTAGTAAAAATAATTATAAATTAAGATTAAAATAATTGAATAGTTTACTTAAAATAAAAAAATTATTAATTATGGATTTTAAAATATAATTAAAATGTATAACACAAAAATGGACAAATTAAGTAGAATGAAAGTAACAGTATACACTATAAATAAAAAAAGTATACTCTCTCCCTCTTTAACAATCTATCCATTTTTTTATTTTAGTCCGTCCCATAACACAATATCAATTTCTTTTTTTTAAGTAATTGTAGTATCTACTTAACATTACAAATACTTTTCCAATATACAATATATTACACAAATAATATTACCTTTGTATCATACAATACTAATAGAGTTAATTTAGTCTTTTTACATTTATTTGTACTTTATCCCAATATAATATTAATATTTCTAAAACTTCGTGTAAAATGTAAAATATGGGACGGAGGGAGTATAAAAGAGTATATAAATGCATACAAAAGTTGGTAAAAATTAGAAGAATATTGCAAGTGGTTGGTACTTTATTTGTAGCTACAACTACAAATTTCTGTTTTTTTTTTTTATTTTTTTTTTATTTTTTTTTACGGAGGAGATTCGGTGCTGAATGAAAAAATTCACCACCGATGCTGAACCTCGATAAAATTAATTTACATGATTATAATAATAATAAAATCTAATTATATAAAATAAAATAATTAAGTTTTATGCGTTCAACATTCATGCTGACAATTTGATTCAGCATCTGATCCCACTTCTTTTTTTTTACTATAGTTCATCAACATCTTACATTCAATAATGATTTAACCTACAAATTAAAAACAGAAAAAAAAAAAGAAAAAAAAAAAGAGATATTTCTTCAAAGGAATAATCCATAACAAACTAAACAGAGTAGTTAGTGGTTAGCTTTTAAGACCAGGAATGAATTTAAAATGAACAAGAGGGAGCTTTAGCCAGTATTTTTTTAATTTCAAATTAGAATTGTTATTATTTAGTTCTCATAATTTTTA
Organism: Andrographis paniculata; assembly: GCF_009805555.1. NCBI lineage: Eukaryota > Viridiplantae > Streptophyta > Magnoliopsida > Lamiales > Acanthaceae > Andrographis > Andrographis paniculata. The sequence goes on along the minus strand of NW_026137583.1, from coordinate 2,830,273 downwards.
ATAATTTTTTTTTTAAATATCACATTAAATTATTATTGAATTAAAATTTAATCAAAATCAAACAAACCCGAAATAATGGATATTGAATATTAGTATTAGACTAAAGTTTGATACAATAATTAATAATACTTATTTATTTTCACAAAATACTACTGATAATTCTAATAAAAATATTTTATTTTATTTTATCTTATAGAATATTTAAAAACTAAATAAATACTTTATAGTAATACCTTTGAAAGTTATCACTAACTAACAATAAAAATGAAGAAAGATAAGTTATATATACCCAATTATTTTTTGTCTAACAAGATTCCTTATATATATATATATATATATCATTTCACAAAAAAAAAAGTTAATATTTAATATAAAAATAATTTCTTTTCTATTATCAATATTTTTTTCTATACTTCACTTTAAAACAAATAAAAATAAAAATCTCACCAAATCACTAAACAAACAAAAAATGTAAAAGACATGACAACTGTTCTTATTTATTTACTTTTAAGAATTAATAACTTCAACGTTATAAAAAAAAAAAAAAAAAAAAAAATTAAAAACAACTCTAATTATTTTTATCAGTTACCCCTACCCTTGCCCTTAATTAATTCATTCCATTAGCTGTCACTTTCTTTTCATTATTATTATTATCTATATTACTATTAAATAAATACCACTTTACTACCATGTACGGATTATATATATATATTTATTTATTTATTTAAATCCTTATTTTATTATAGGCTCCACAAACCTCAAAACAGCACAGCCAAGGAAGGCCAATTCAAATCCAACACATTTAAATTCTCAATTTTTTTTATTTATTTTTTATTTTTTTTCAAAATTTTTTACAATACAAATACAAATAGAGTGAATGAATGGTTAGAATGCTGATTTGATCAAATATTACAAAAATATAACGTATATTACCTTCTCACTTTCTTGACAATGTATAAATTTTTTTTGGTTCGTCCCATAAAAAGTATCTATTTTGTTTTCCAATTTACAATATATTATACAAATATTATAGTTAGTTTAATCTTTTTATTTTTTTTAGATAGATAAATATGCGAAGGAGGGAGGGAGTATATCTAAGGAGAAGAGTTGGCGACAATGTCACAAACAACCTGTTTTATGGTCTCCATGGCAATATTAAAGAGAGAACTCAGATTGCACCCTATCCCCTTGACATGAAAAAACCAAACAAATAAATGAACCTGAGCTACTACTTCACATCCGGGTCCGGTCCCCGTCGTCGTCTTGTCCCCGTCCTGTCTCATTCGATTGGGCCCCGACTGAACTGAACTGAACCGAACAAACAAACAGCAGCCACAGGCTTAAATGGATTCACACATAGCATCAGCACAACAAGACAACCAAGAATAAAGCCACTTCAACACCTAACCTTACGAGCCGGCGCGAGAACCAACGAATGGAATTTTCTGATAAGCTTTCGATACAAAGGGCCACAACAAAGATTCCTCGGAGCAGAGATTGGTTCACTACATCTTAGTTACTACATGGTTGTTGTTTTTCGACAAACTGTATTACTTACTACTGTGTACTGTTACATACAACAAATGGCACACAAAATGTGATGGGGGACTGTAAAGAATCGAGAGTGTTTTTATTTATTATTATTATTATATATTGCAGCGGTCGTAGCCGGAGAACCATGATGATGGCTCATCTTCGACACCATATGATGGCGCGAATTCCTCTTGCCATTGTTGATCATCGTTGTTGTCTTTATGGCTGTCTTGAGCTCTGATATCTTCTTGCATTATGTGATCGGCTGCGAGCAGTTTGTTCAATTTTTCCATCTCTTTGTAGGCAGTTTCGGTCTCCTGCTCTGCCATCAACGCTCGTTTCTGCATTTGGCATGAAATTATTATGCACAGAAAAGACAGAAAAGTTCGAAGCAAAACAAGCTCAAAGCAAGATTCACAGATCAAGATCATCAAATTTTGACAGGAGCATATGAATACTGATTGAAGAAGAATTAATGTCGAATCTATTTATAGCAAAGAACATATTGCGTCTGATCTTAGCCTGTCTTCTCCCACAAGCATTTGTTAGTGTCTGTTCTTAGTAAGTTTACTGAATAAATAGAAATAATCTCATTGTTTTGATCTGCTGCACTCCAAACTAATGCGGTCGATCAGAACTTCTAGACATTCTAACTCGTGATCAGACCTAGTATTTTGTTAGGAAAATTTCAGTTCTATTGACAAATACGGCACTTTGCATGATAAAATTGCAAGTTTTTAAGTCTTAGTATTGGAAGTAGAGGGAAAAATGAGCAACTGATCATAGAACAAGTGCAAAGGATCAATGTTCTATCTGCTTCGTGAACTTTGCCAAAAATGCTCTAAATGCAGTTCTAGATGAAGGAACTCAAAGATATAGTGATAAAACAAGAAATCAACTATGAGCATGAGTGAGAATCAGTAATCAAAGCAGAACTCACCTCTGCAGCAGCTATAGCCTCTTCTGCTTCTTTAAGCCGCACGAGTAATTCCCCAGCAGCCTCAACTGCTTCAGCAGTATCCTGCAGTTGAGCCTTGAGCCCTTTATTTTCATCTCTGAAGTACTGTCTCTCCTTCTCTCTTTCCACTCTGAGTGCTGAAATTTCAGCAGCTAGAGCATTGATAAATCTAGATTCTGCCCCTTTTACCCCTGCTCTGGCTGCTGCCTTCTTGATATCATCAATTCCATCATGAATCTTCCTCTGCCTGGCGAGCATTTCAATGTGTTTCTCCTCAAGCTCGGCATACTGTTCAAGCATGCGGGCATGGCCTTCCATTGCCATTTGCATTGCTTCTTTCAGCTCTTCAGAACACTTCTTTTCAATATCTAATTCTTGCCTTTGTCTTTGAGTAATTGATCGGTTGGATTCAAGTTCCATTCTAAGTTCTTCAACAAGGGAAATCCATTTGCTCTCTGCTTCGGCCCACAGAATTCTCTCCTGCTCCAGTCTCTGCTCAGCATTTTCAGTAAGATCTGCAGAGGTGGATAAAGCAGGAACCGTGTTTAGCCCGCTAGAGGAAGTTAGCTGAAGGAGAGGCGTTTTTCCTTTAACTAACTCGGCTGAAGAACCAAGATAAAATTGCAACTGAGTCCTTAGATCATGTATTTCTTCCAACAAAACATCCCTTTCTCCTAAGTCAAAGAAATTTTGATATCTTTCAAGTTCATCTTGGACCCTTCTTAACTCAATTTGTGTTCTCAAGACTTCGGGATGATTATCATATTGCTTCTGAAGGATCTGAGCATACAAAATTGAATGTATTAGAATATATTTCTATATTCTTAGAAATTTAGAAACACAGGCGGGGTATGCATACTTTATGTTCATGAGTCAACGACAAGAGTTCCTCCTCCATGAACTCCTCTGTTGGCAATATCCCATCCATAAGACTCTCAAGTCGAGCAATCTTATCTTCACGAGTTTGACCAATTATGGCATTGCACTCTCTCTCATGTTTGTACTGCTGGACCTGCATTTATCAGCAACATTAGAATATATAAGAATAGTTTATATAATATGAAATGCGGTTAATATGCTTAGAATTCTACCAATCGATTAAGTTGCATGATCTCTGCATTCTGTTTGGAACATATCTCTTCCAATGCCATCTCCCTCCTAATAGCTCCAGTCAAAACCTTTTCTACTGCCTGAAAGTTATTGGTTAAACAAAATTTGGCAATAACTTAGAACAGAAAAAATATGTTAAATGTTAAAAAATTAACCGTCACATACTTTGGGAACTTGTGCTTTGCATTTGTTAGGCAATGGTGACTCATTCGCAGGTACTAACTGCATATTCTCGTCAGTACCATCATTAATGAGCTCCTGCTGGAGCCTACTAGTCTTGCATTTGCTACACAGAGAGTCTTCTGTATGCTTTTCCGTTGATTCATCATCGTATAAAACAGTTTGAATGCCTACATCAACTTTGACAACTGGCATAACAGCTTTAATATCAGCTGGCATGCAAGAGAATCTATATGCCGACCGTCTAAGACCAGGACTGTGGCGTTGATTGTCAATAATTTCAAGACCACGATGAAGTGTAGCAGCCAATTGAGCTGATGATGAAGCAAAACAAGATTTTCGGGAGGAGAGAGAATTTGCATGGATACTATTTAATGGCTTAGCAGTAGATTTAATCGTAGTCTTCAAGTTATCTGGAATCAGAAGACCCTGAGAAGCAATTGCTGTGGATGATGTCTTGAGACTTTTTCTATTACTGTTCAATCTTGGTGAAACAGTAGGAGCAGGGGACTTCAGAGGAGGGGACACATCAGAAGGGATGTCACCGACATTAGAAGCTATACCATCACCAATGATATTTTCGGACTTCTCAGGTGTGTTCTCTGCAGCTTCAGCAAGTTGCACTGGGGAAGATTGCTCTGTTGGCTTCCCGGAGATATCATCATTTGGCAAATTTTCAATAACTGCGGAACCCCCTCCATCTTTAGACATTCCACAAGAACCATCATCGGGTGCTACCTCAGACTTTCCCTGCGAGGTCTTTAACTGTCTTTCCAATGCTCCAGGACTGATAGTATTTGACTTGTGAACTGTTTCTGATGTTTCATCTTCCATATTAATGTCTGTGCTTTTGTCATCCTGTCTCGGTGAACATATGTATTTTTCATCTGGCATAGTAGACATTGTTTCATCTGTATCCACTATTTCCATTTCCTCATCGCTATCATCTTCAATATGTGGTAACATCATTGGCCTGTTGAGGCTATATCTCAGTAGATTCAAGCTTCTCCTCGCATTCCACCCAGTTGCATATGCCCCACCCTGACCAGTTTGATTGTTGGCCTTCATTCGGTGAAGTTCATCTCTAAGTTGTTTAATCACTTCTCTTAAGACACTAACATCTTCCTGCATTTCCTCATTAACAACAGCTTTGTTCTTAATTGCTTTAGCTCGTTGCGCAAATCTGAGTGTACTAAGAGTTTCACTCTTACAGCTGCAATTTCATTTGTATAAAACTGTTAAGAGTTGGAGTTGGGACCAGGGAAGTGCTTAAATTGTGAAGAAGGCAAGAAGCATAAACACCTTGGAAAATATCGCACATATTCTCTATAAAGACCAGATTTCAACTAACAGGTCTGAACCAATCTACCAAAAAAAAAATCATGGAAAAAACAGTAAAGGCTAATTAAACATTTTAATTATGTTGCATCACCCTTGCCCCCCACACCCAATAGGAATTTTTTTTCATCCTCTAAATGGTTTTCCCCATCATGCATGTCACCATTTTGTAATCATCATTAGTCATCGTGACCAATGTCTCTTTTCCCTACTTCTATCACCATTGGAATGCCCCATAACAAGTCTTCAGACAGCAAAACCAAGAATCTCCCTAGTATCTCAGTTATGTGTGTGCAGTTAGAATTGGTCCGGAAACTTATAATAAACATGATTGTGTATCACCTTTGAGATGGAGAAATGGCACATATCATTGCCATCTTAGCATTCCCACCTAAAGATTCCTGTAGCAAAAATGTCAACTTTGAGTCTCTGTATGGAATGTGCCTCTGTTTTCCTGTCTGAGAAACTTCAGCCAGGATGTTTATCAAGTTCCTGTAAATCTCAAAGACAATAACATCAGCCATACATGAATGTCATATCAATCTACACTCATTCTATACACTTGTAAGTACACATATCCAAGTGAAACAAATTGTTGCAAAATGCGAAGAATTCAGGAATAAGCATGGCATTTCTGAAATCTTCAAAGTTCTAGAAGTGATATGCAGTACTCTATTCTTGCAAGTGAAAAAAGACAATCTGTGCTATTTCACACACAAAACTAGAATCGTCAAACTAGTGTAGCATTCTCAATTAAAAATCTCATAGCCTATTAGTTGGAATCACAGGAAAGTTGATGTTCTCAATACTTATCCTCTCTACTTGTATAAACTAAATAACAGATTGAGCTGAATGCCATGGTTACCAAACAGCATGTCATTTTTCGATAGTCAGTCTTGACTTTCATATGAAGAGATGTCCAATACTGGATGAACCAATTTGGAGATCATACCCTAGCTGTGAAAGAGACCGATTGATATTCCCTGCTTCCTTCAAGCGCTCACCAGCCGCACCTGTTTGCTTTTGTCTCTCCGATCCAGCAAGATCAACAAAGTTGATTCTGCTTGATCTCATGTGGCTTAAACCATCGGCAGCACTCTGCAGTTAAAGAGAAGAAAATTACCATTTGACCAAAGATTGTTAATTATTAGTTTAATAGTCAAGTCTATTAGAAACAAAGAAAAAACAATTGAAATATGTGAGAGCGTCACATGTTCACCCCAAAATATAAAGGAAGAAGTGAGCCAAGATGACATGGCAGCCTGGTCCACACTTCGCCCATCAACATACAGAGATTCCATGGGCAAGGTAGAGGGCATACCACATGAATTGACAAAGGAAACAACAATATAATCTCAATAAGTGATCTAATTACCTTGCCACGTGATTCAACAACACACGTGAAAACACTGTGGGATCGAGAACTCTCAGAATTAACACAGGTGGCACTGGTTCTACGGTTTGATAACCCCTGCACAGATACATAAAAATCCAGTTGAATGCTCAAAGCCCAGTTGATGGACACAATAGCCAAATGATCATCACTACAACTGCAAGATAAAAATAAAAGTAAAAAGAGAACTGCAAAACCAGTCACCCAACTGAAACACTAATAAAAAAAATAAGATACTGTGCATATGAAATAAATATAATATTATATATAAAAGGATCTTATTCAACAACTTGAATTCATGAAACTGGAAATATGAATTTCATCCTAATAAGATGAAGACTAGCATGATCATCGGCATGTCTCGATCGTATTAATCAAATTCGAAAGCACAGTCTAGCAAACCTTGATTAGAAGTTGTGACACATCCTCCATACATGATGCACACTCCTCCCTTAAATTTTCAACATAAACACCTGCTTTAACATCTTCCCTAATCTGGAACAAGAATACAAGAAAATAAAATTATTTATCTGATTGAATTAAATAGCAACTATAAAAAATTACAGCAATACGTGTAGATTTACCTGGAGATTTTTTTGGCTGGGATCCAATAAATCAGTTATTTGTTCATTGTAGATCTGTAAGTATGATGCTCAAAGTATTCAGTAAGGATAACAGGAGAATGGCCATTAACAGCAAATTTTTAGGTGATCATAAAAGGGACCTCGAGGAAAGAGCAGCGACACATGTACACTAATTGTCTGTCAGATTCTTTTTGTTCCTGAATAGTAAAATTATAAAACTTAATTGTTAAATAAAGTTCACTAGTATGAAAATGTTAATACACATAAAGTACTGTATATGTGAAATTCTTGGCCTCACCTTGTTAATCCGGTCAAAGAGCCTGCGAAAGACACGGGGAGCTAAGCCTTGCTGATCTTCATCCAGCAATGCATTTGATGCACCCCAGATTGTGTATGTCTTGCCACTCCCAGTCTGAAAAATCAAATAAGCTCACATATGAAAGTTAATATAGATAGATATGTTTGTGTGTGACCCTGCTATAAAACCATACTTTTATTAAAAAATGCACTGCAATGATTTCCATAATCAGATATGACCATACCTGTCCATATGCAAAGACCGAGCTGTTGAATCCAGCTAGACAATTTTCAATCAAAGGTGCACCTATTAGCTCGTATATGTCACTCTGCAACACAGTAATCAAAACGAATGATCAGAAATGCTCCACTTGCTACAACAATGTTGTATCAGTTTCTCCAGGCCCAAAAAAATGATCAACAGGAGCCAGATCTTGCCTGCTTTGAGTGAATATCTGCAATGGAATCGAATGTAAAGGTTTGCCCGGATATTGTCAAAGAATCTTCTGTAATTTTCTGAACTACATTTCCTCCATCTTCCTCCTTGTTCGGTGGACGCACACGCACTATTACCTAATGTCATATGCAGTTAAGGTACAAATTAAACACAAATTAGGTTATCTTGTTTAATACTATCATCTGTTAAGTTGAATCTTAAATACGACGAACCAGAATTTTAAAAAATCAGATAGTAGCAGCAGTAAACACAAAGGAAAATTCATACTACCTTGACACCAGAATCCGATGAAGTCCCAGCCGGCGCACAATCGGAAGCGACAGATTCCACGCTGAGCTTGCGTTTGAGTGGAGGGCGAGGGGGGAGCGCACTCTTGGTCTTGAGCACCGGCGACGACGTGGGCAAATTGGGATCTGCAGGCGGCGGCGGTGTCGGCGGAGCGTTCTCCTTGCTGGTTTTGAGCTTCCGGGAGGGCGGGTTTGGGGTAGTAGGCTTCGATTTAGGGTTTGGAGATACATTAACAGCGTCGTGGTTTTCCCTCAAGATTGGATTCCTCGGCATCATGAAATGCTTCATGCCGAATGCGGAAACCGGGGAAAGGAAGAAGGATTGAAATAGGTTGTAGAGCGGGAGGAGACGAAGAAGAAGATGTGGAGAGAGAACAAGAATCTAGAGGCGTAGAGAGAGAGAGAGAGAGAGTGGAGAAGTAACCGTTGGAAGAGAAGGGACAGCACAGCAGAATTTGAATTGAATTTTGGATCTGGAGAGGGAGAGATTGTCGTTCTTGATCTTGGGGGTATTATTGTCATTTCATTTTATTGGAACGGGACTCCTGATCGACATAAATTAATACTACATGTTCATTTTTTTATTTTTTTATTTTTCTTACTATTTTTTATTTTATTTTAACTTCTAATTTATTTTTTTTTCCTTCATATAAATATTTAATACTATATTACTAAAAATTTATGTTTGATCTAATATTTTAAAATTGATATTGATTTAGAAAAGAATAAAATTGCATTTGACCAAATGTCTTTCCATAAAATTCTTCATTTTATTTTTGTTTTTCCAAATTATTTCTCTCTCATTAATTTAATTTCTATTTTACTCCCAATCAAATTGAATGAACAAATATATTTCAAAAAATAATTTATGGTTTATTTGCTCTAAAAAATATATATATAATTTTTAATATATATTTTATTATTTCACAAAAGTTAATATAAAATATTATTTTTTATATTATCGATACTATTCATATACCTCATATAAAAAAATTTATTCAAATTGAAAGAGTAAAAGTCAATATTAGTCCAAATCAAATTCATTATTTTTTAATTTTTAGTCACATTAAATAATAATTATCAAAATTAGTCTCATATAAAATATAAATGATCTTTTTAGTCCCACTGACGAAATATGCTGACGCGGCTGTAATATAAAGTAATGTGGCACACTGAGTATGATCGAAGGCCATGTTGTAAAATAATAAATAGGAATGTCAAACTGTTTGAACACGGTCGTGTTCGATCCGACTCACACGTAACATCAGTTTTTATTACCGTCACGTCAGCATATTTCGTTAAAAATTTAATGGTTGGACTAAAAATAATAATTTATATTTTATATAGAATTAATTTTGATAATTATTTTTTAATAAGACTAATTTTTTTAAAAAAAAAAAAAATTGATTGGGATGAATATTCAATTTTGCTCAAATTAAATACACTACTTGCCTACGTAGCTGTAACGTGGATGTTATGTGGATATTTTATAGTGGGTCTATTAACTCCTATATGCATACACATATGTGTGTGTGACACTCCTGGTACCGGGTCAAAGTCCGGGACTGAAGATCCCTGATATATGTATATATATGTATATGTTGAAACTATGAACGGACATTACACATAATTCGGATAAATCATCTATCCTTTAATTTTTCATACCTCTCTCGTACTCTCTCTCTCTCTCTCTATATATATATATATATATCTTTAAATATTATATACATTAAATATCACACGCATATTCACATATATATATATATATACTTATTACTTACCAACTATTTTATATTGTTATATACTCTCTCCATCCAGCTACAGAGTATACATATTTTTATTTTGGGACGTCCAATTACAAAGTAACAATTTTATTAAATATCCCAATTTTTTCCACAAATATCTTTACTTTACATCACATTATTACTTTTATACTAAAAAGTAAAGGCATAAATGTCATTATACTACTTTTACCTACACACTATAATTAAAATACTATTATTTCTTAAACTATGCGCCAAAAGTAAATGTATACTTATTGTATAGACGGAGGGAGTACAGTTATCATATATTACATCAATATTGATCATAGCTACAAAATTAAAATTAAATTTACAAATCTAAAAGAACACAGCTATCCAAATCTATAAAAACATTTAAATTCAAGCCAACTCCTTTCAAACCATAGGATGTGTCAAAGAAAATAGTAAAATTTGAATTTCTTTTTTTCTTTTTTTTTATTATTATTATTTTGGACTTTCTTAATTGAAAGTATTAAATGCAAGATTTAAGATAAATATCATGCAAATGGCTTATAACCTTCTTTTTTTTTTTTTTTCTTTTTTTTTTTTGGGTATAACATTAAATCATTTTGTGATGATGTGTGATGTTTTGATGAGTATTCAATAATATTTTCTTAATTTGATTCATAAAAATTTTGAGCAAGTATAGTGCACAATTTCAAAAGAATATGCACTCTGTCCCATATATATTTTGGGTTAGTTAGGGTAGATACAAGAATTTAGGTAAATTATATTCTCTCCGTCCGAGATACCATGTCCACGTTGTCATTTCTGTCCGTCCCACGTACCATGTCACTTTCTTGGAAAATGATTACACACTTTAATCTCATTTTAAATTTTTAAATTTTATTTTTTTAATTTTAATTAAACTAATTAGTTATCTTAATCTTAATTTATAATTATTTATATCATAGGATAATTATTTTCACTAATACATTCTTAATTATCTACTAATTATACCCCTCCTAAAATACCAAAGAGAGTAATTAATATGTAATTAAGAAGTGCATTAGTAGAAATAATTATTATTTAGTAAAAATAATTATAGAGTTAAGATTAAGATAACTAAATAGTTTAATTAAGATTTAAAAAATTATAAAATTTAAAACTTAAAATGTGATTAAAGTGGATAATCATATTTTCGAAAAAAGAAATAACAAATTACGTGGGACGGACGAAAAATAAAAATAGGAACAAATTATGCGGGACGAAAATAGTATTTTATACATTTGTTGGCATTTAAAAGTTTAAAATCAATTGAAATATGAGAAAGGATAGAAAAAATGGAAAATAAATAATAAAAGAAATAAAACTTTATTGATGGAAGCTAGGGTGTGTTTGTTTGAGGGATTGGATTTTTCTTTTACTATTCATCCAATTTTTTCTCCCCAAAAACATCAAATCAAACACTTATTTTTCATTTTTTATATTATACTAAAAATCAATTTTACATTCAAAACATCACATCAACACCTATTTATATCACATCATACAACTATTCAAATTCAAAATTTTTACTATTCAAATCCCAACTCAAAATCCAAACCTCCAAACAAACACACCCCAATGTGATTTACTAAAAAAAAATAATATATTATCTATATTTATTATTTTTATATTATTAATATAATTTTTTATATTTCACATAAAAAAAAAATATTTATTCAAATTATTTCACAATATAAAAACACTTTCGGTAGTAATTAATTTGTATGCTTGTGTGTTTGTTTGGGATTAGATTTTCAATCCACTGTTCATCCCATTTTTTTTCCTTTAAAAATATCAAATCAAACACCTATTTTTTATTTTTTTATATTATACTAAAAATCAATTTTATATTCAAAACACCACAATAACACCTATTTATATCACATCATACAACTATTCAAATTCAAAATTTTTATTATTCAAGTATCAACTCAAAATCCAAACTCCCAAATAAACACACCCAATGATCAATTGTTTTTTTTTTTTTTTTTTTTTTGTGGCAGTCAATTTTTTATTTTTGTAAAATACTTTCTTATGTTAATTCTATTAATATTTTTGTTGTTTTTTCAATTGTGCGATTAAAATTAACTAAAATTATTTTTATTATGACTAAAATTGATGAAAGTTTTATAATGAGTTTAAAAATGATGATTTGTTGTTTTAATGAGACCAATTTTGATTTTTCTTTTTCTCATCATTTTGATTTTAAATTTTTATTTACTTGAATTTTATGGCATAATATCATTTCATTGAAGTCTTTAAGGGATTTTACTAGTTTAGTTATGTAATCTTTTGGTTGAGTTTCAGAAAATTTGGTTTAAGTTTGACATTAAAATAATATTTGATGAGATATTTTGTAAAAAAACAAAATAATATTATTTTCGAAAAACACAAATTCCAAATAGTAAAATTTGAAAAAACTGGTTTAAAAAAAGCCCTTACTTTGCACAAACACAAGAACATATTACTTTTATGGAGAGAAAATAATTGTATTGATAAACACTTGAGTATGTTTGGTTAAGGTTTGAGAAGTTGGATTTGGATTGAGTTTGGATTGTTTTAAAAATGAAATATGATTTCTGATTAATTATGTACGGTCGATGATTGTGATTTTGGAATAATAATGTATTGATGAGAGGGAACGATGTAATGTAAAGAAAATATATATATTGATGTGACATAGATATTTATAAATTATTATGTTTATTTAATATTTTTTTTTTCTCTCAATTCAAAATATCTATTTTACTAAGTATCCGTTTTCTGTTATTTTAAAAAAGAAGTAATCATATGCTTAATTATAAATATGTTATTACACATACAATTACTTATATATAAAATCAAATGATTAAAATGCTAAAACTTCTTACAGCACCAATAAAATATTATTATTTTTTAATTACTACAAAATCTCAAAGAACTCCTTTCAATTGAGGCGAAGGGATTATTAGATTTCTTTTTAAACATTCTATAAAATATCCTTAATACCTAGAGTATAGTAAGCAATAACTAGAGTATATTAAGCAATACTGAGATCCCGTAAGGTATAGTCTGGTGGTGCGGGGTGAATTCGTGACCATGGAGTTATGTATTCAAACTTCCGACACTTTTAGGTGTATCTGTCATACATAGTTCATATAGTATGATGAGCCTTGTTGAGCGGACCTAGTGTAACATCAAAACTAGAAAGACGAGAAAGGTGTTGAAAGATCAATTAAAAAATAAACCAAATTGAAGTAAAACACTATCCAGTAAATTCAATTGATATATATATTAATAATATATTGATATGATTTATTCAGAAGATATAATGTTATTTTCTTTAACATTCTAATAATTATTAAATTAGATGTTTTTTTTTTAAATTTCAGTGAATGACCAAAAAGATCTAAATCACAATGTTATAGTTGAAGCATCTTTACACAATTATTATTTATGGGAAATGTGTACGATAAAACATCTTCATAATATGCGATTATTTGGATGTAATACATCATCACAATCACTTCATGAGATACATGAATTTGCTAATTGGATAAATTGGGAGAAGAAAAGTTACCTTACCAAAATTTCGGTGATGGGGACGAATCAAGTTGGATAGAGATACCAGATGCATTTATTATTCCGAATACAGAGAATGCTCTATCTTTTTTATTAATCAAACATATCCAGATTTGAAGGAAATGCATAAAGATCATGTATTTCTTCAAGAAAGAGCGATTTTGGCGCCGAAAAATGAAGATGTTGATGAAATAAATACAATGATGCTCTTCATGTTTCTTGGTGATCTTCACGAATTCTATTCATCTGATTCTTTATGTATAGGTGGAGAAACTGATACAGACTAATGCTTATATCCCCAAGAGGTTATAAATTCTTTGAAAGTTTCTGGTATACCAAATAATATTTTGAAACTTAAAATAGGAGCATCGATTATCCTATTAAGGAATCTAAATCAGTTATTGGGTTTATGCAATGGTACACGATTGACTATTGTAAAACATGGTTCAAAAGTACTTGAAGCTCAAATAATGACAGAATCACGGGTCATTGAACATGTCTTTTTTATACAACGGATTGTATTTACTACGATAGAGACTCAAACAATCATCCCAATAAAAAGAAGACAATTTCCTGTAAAATTAGCATTCGTGATGACAATTAATAAGAGACAAGGACAATCTTTGAAGAAAGTTGGTTTATATCTTCCGAATCTTTATTTAGTCATGGACAGTTATATGTTGCATTATCTAGGATATGAGATCATTCGGGATTAAAGATCTTGATTTGTAATAAATTAAGTATATCGGATCACTGTACCAAAAATATTGTTTACCAGATGGTGTTAGATGCAATAAAATGTTGATTGTTATTTAATTTCTAACAAATTACATATTCTTCGGTATTATATGTTACTTATTAGTTATATTATTTTACTAGTGTGTTGACCCGTGTGTTGCACGGTTTGTATAAATTATTGAAATAAAATTAGATAAATAGCTTATTATATTGGTAAATATCTTACGGGAAGATACAAATATTTTTCAAACCAATCAACAATTAATACAAAATTCACTATGTGGCGATTTCTCAGTCGTGCCCATGAAGGTGGAGCTGGTACTATAAATATATAAACACGATCTATAAAAATGTCAATAAACTTCTGTGTTAATGATGCTCCATTTTCCTGTCATATATTTAAATCAATTATTAATATGGTAAATTAATTAACAATAAAGTAATGTATATGTATACGTGTATATATATAATATATCCGATCTTGTAAATCTTTAAAATAAGATGGATGACATCGAAAGATGAACTCAAATTGTTTGTGTGACAAATTTAAATTTATATTTCCGGTACCATCTTTCACAGTCAAGTTAACATCATATTTACATTGAAAATTGTATATAAAATATAAATATAATATAAATAAAATATTGCGATGTATTTATAAATTTGATGATATATATTAACTTAAATTTGCTTCAACTGTATCGCTGCAATACATACATACCATCTTTGTGAAGTGAGTTTCACATAGATTTATGCAATTGTTATATGTGGCAGTCCAGAGAATTTGAACATTAATATGCTAAATTCCTCTAATAATACGAAAAAATTTGATCTTTATATAAAAAATAAGAAAATTAAAATTATGAGTTGAATAAATTAGTTATAAAAATAAAGTAAAAAAAACTTATTCCTAGTTGATGTTTGAAGTCACCTATGCGAATTCCTTTTGCATTTGAAATTTGAATTAATTTTGAGGTGGGTAATGAATTCTTGTAAGCAAACAATGATACCAATATTTGTGGTTTTTTTTTTTTTTTTATCATTGTTGTACATAATAATAATAATGCATACCAAGAAAGCAGTGAATCTTTCCGTTCATGTTCGCAATTATTGTATATTTTTGTGAATCGTTCGGTTTAAAAAAAGTAATGCACAATAACAACAACAACAATAATAACAACAATAACAACATTAATAATAATAATAAGGGTAAACTGTTTTTTTTAGTCCCGTAACTAGACCCTTTATCATTTTCGTCATGTAAGTGGAGTCTGTCGCAAACTAGTCCCATAAGTAAAATTTTTTCGCTTTTTTAGTCTTCCGGCGCCGGAAACACCCGCGTGGCTCGCCGAAGGTGACGTGTCCACCAGGTGTCCCGCCAGGTCAGGGACACCTGGCAGACACGTGGATTTATTTATTTATTTTTAATTTTTTAATTTTTTTTAAAAATTGGATCAAATAAAAAAAATAAAAAATACAAATAAAATTTAAAATAAGTTTTAAAAACAATTATAAAAAATGAAAAAATAAATAAAAAATCAACGTGTCAGCCAGGTCAGCGATACCTGGCGGACACGTCACCTCCGGCGAGCTAAGCGGGCATCTCCGGCGCCGGAGGACTAAAACATCGAAAATTTTTCACTTATAGGACTAGTTTGCGACAGGCTCCACTTACGGGACTAAAATAATAAGGAGGTCTAGTTACGGGACTAAAAAAATAATTTACCATAATAATAATAATAATAATATCAATAATAATAATAATAATAATAATAATAATAATATCAGTAATCATAATAATAATATCAATAATCATACCAAATGAGTCTTTTACAATAACTGTGCATACTGCAATGACATTGTTATGTTGAAAATCTTGAAATAATATTTGTCATTCCAGCATTGCTAATTGATCATATAAAATCATCCGTACAACTGACATACTCATTATTATTATAAGTATAAAATATGTTAGGTTTATTTAACATAAATATATATTAATAATTAATATATATATTTATAAGTAATACCTTGTATCTAGAAGAAAAATCTCTCTGGTAAGTTGTCCGTAATAATTATGGAATGAAGGCGCCGCATATGCAACAATGTCAAATATATCTACATTGTTTCATGTATTAGAGAAAAATGAAAAAATAAAAAATATAACTAAATTAAAAAAAATAGAATTTCATACCAAATAGTTGTGTTTCATCATACGCATGTCGACTTAGATTTCAAAAGCTCGATATGTTGAAGAAGTGGCGAGGGTACTCGTTATTAGGAGCATTTATTTTTTCTAATATTGAATTTTGCCCTAACAACAATCTATATGAATGCAGAAGAAATTTATAAGTTTGTGGGGCCATTATAATTTTTACATTATATATTCTATATAAATCTCCTTCGCGAAGAGTAGTGGCAGAAATGACATTGTCAGCATCAAATATAACTCCTTCCATGTAAAATCCCTAAAAGAAAGTTATACCTTGATGTGGACACGACTAGTCTAATTATTTTATTCTTGTAAGTTAAACTTGTGAACTAAGTAATTCTTATCGGTTGTACTTTAATGTTATAGTCTTCACCGGTGGGCGTTAATGAATCTAAATTCTTGCATATGATATTTGATGTGCCTGCATAATTTAATCAATATTCTAATTATTATTATTATTATTATTATTATTATTAATGTTGTTATTGTTGTTATTATTGTTGTTGTTTTTGTTATTGTGGAATATTTTTTTTTTCAAACCGAGCTATTAACAAAAATATACAATAATTGCGAATAATTCAGAAGCACTATTTTATTAGCAGACAGAATGAACGAAAAGATTCACTGCTTTCTTGGTATGCATTATTATTATTATTATTATTATTATTATTATTATTATTATTATTTTTGTAGGTACAACAATGATAAAAAAACCAAAAATGTTGGTATCATTTTTTGGGTACGAATTCATTACCCACCTCAAAATTAATTCAAATTTCAAATGCAGAAGGAACTTGATTTCAAATATTAACCAGTAATAAGTTTTCTTTACTTTATTTTTACAATTAATTTATTCAACTCATAATTTTAATTTTCTTATTTTTTATATAAAGGTTAAAATTTCTGTATTATTAGACAAATTCAGCATATTGATATTTAAACTCTCTGGACTGCCACTTGTAACAATTGCATAAATCTATGTGAAACTAACTTCACAAAAATGGTATGTATGCATTGCAACGATACAGCTGAAACAAATTTAAGATAATATATCATCAAATATATAAATACATCGCAATATTTTATTTATATTATACTCCCTCCGTCCAAGCTAAAAGTATACAATTACTTTTGCCGCAGAGATTAAGGAATAATAGTATTTTAATTATAGTGGGTAGGTAAAAGTAGTAAAATGACATTTTTATCCTTACTTTTTTGGTATAAAAGTAATGATGTGATGTAAAGTAGGGGTATTTGTGGAAAAAATGAAATATTTAATGAAATAGTTACTTTGTGATTGGACGTCCCATAATAGAAATGTGTATACTTTCTGACTGGACGGAGGGATTATTTATATTTTATATACAATTTTCAATGTAGATATGATGTTAACTTGACCGTGAAAGATGGTACCGGAAATATAAATTTAAATTTGCCACACAAACAATCTGAGTTCATCTTTCGATGTCATCCATCTTATTTCAAAGATTTACAAGATCGGGTATATTATATATATACATATATACATATATTACTTTATTATTAATTATTTTACCATACTAATAATTGCTTTAAATATATGACAAGAAAATAGAGTATAGTTAATGCAGAAGTTTGTTGACACTTTTATAGACTGTGTTTATATATTTATAGTACCAGTTCCACCTTCATGGGCACAACCGAGAAATCGCCACATAGTGAATTTTGTATTAATTGTTGATTGGTTTGAAAAATCTTTGTATATTCCCGTAAGATATTTACCAATATAAAAAACTATTTATCTAATATTATTTCAATAATTTATACAAACTGTGCAATGTACGAATCAACACACTAGTTACATTATTAATTGAATCTATTTTGATATTCGTAAACTGATTTTCTACTGTTTAAATATAAATATTATACTATCAATAATTTTCTCAATTTCTTTGTCGCATGTTAATTTATTTCTTCAATTAAATAAATTATATCAAATCTACTTTAACGTTATATTTATAATTGTTTACATATTAATATATAAGTTATAAAATACTATATTTATATAACTGACAATTAAAAATATTTTATATTTTATTTTTACAATATTTAGTTACTTTATTTTAATATGTAGATTTTTTGTTATTTGCTATTAGAAATTATAAAATATTATAATGTTATTTTCTAATATATATTATAAAAAAATAATTATTTCCCTCTTATAAGAAAATTACGATATTTGAATCTTAATTATTATATCAATACATAGAAAATGACAGAAATACTTATATTAGTCTTTTATAATATAAATATAATGACATTTGTGAAGTAAATATAGTGATATTTTTAATATTAGATATATTTTATTATGTTAATATTATTGATTAATTTATTATTTTATTACACTTAATTTTTAATAAAATTATTCTATTTTGTTCCTTTTAAAAATAAAATTTATGTAATAACTCTTTGGAGTGGACTTATGTCTTTGACTTGTAATAAAACTTATATATAAAAATATATTAATAATTTTATTTTACCTTAATTTTAAGAAATATATATTTTTTACAGATAAAATATATATAAGACTTAATAATTTCAATCACTTTGAAATTTTGTTAATATAAAATTATAATTTAACAAAAATAAAATATATTAAAATAATTATTATTTCTTTTGTCCACAAAATGCTCATTTGGGTTAGACAATAGCATTATATCCATTGATTGTCACGTAAAATAAAAATATTAGTAAATTAATAAAATTAAAAAAAAAAAACCATTTAATAAATTGAGCAAGTAGTTATAATATTTTTATAAATAAATATAATATTATAACATATAATTAAAAACTGTGTAAAACTATTTATATAAATGAGAAGTGAATATTTTTTATAGATATATATATATTTAGAGAATAATAATAATTTGACAAATCAAGCCGGTAAAACTATTAAATAAATTAAAAAAATTATTAAATAAATTAATTGTTAAACACCTCCAAAGATAAATCAAAATTTATCCTTGCCTCATGTCACCTGCTACACATCATTAGTCTAGTGTGATTTGTTTCTCGGGCCTAAGTTGCAGGGTATTAGGTTCGACCGGGGGTTTATCGAGTGCGCACACGTCATTAAAAAAAAAAAAAAAAAAAAAAAAAAAAAAAAAAATCCTTGGCTAAGAGACATGACAAATTAAATATAAGGAGAAAGACTAATCAGATCCTACTGAAAATATCAGCATGAAATTTATTATTTTTTTTAAAAAAAAAACGATACTATTATATTATAAATACAACACAAAAATTTAAATTCATAAATTTTCTCTAACTTGCCTACATCTAGACTATACATTTAAATTCATCAATCTATATAGCTGCCCATGTTATTTTTTATTGTTTTTATTAACAATTGAGATTTTAATTTGAATTTTGATACCATATTTTATAATAAAAATAAATATTTTTATTAAAAATCATAAATATTGAACAGTAGTGATTTAAATTTTTAAATTTAAAATCAACAAATAATACTATAATGTTATACATATAAGTCAAAGTGATGCATAAAATTCTTATATTGAAATACAAAATAAGAGTTCTACGCACATTTTTTATCAACACAAATGTTAATTTAATAAAATTCATACAAAAAATTTCTTGTAGTTATATTAAAATAGAAATGATATATTAGTACTTATGCTGAACTTTATAGACCAACAGAATTTAAAGCTCAAAAAAAAAAAAAAAGATCTTGTAACTATAATACAAAAAATAAAAATAAAAATGGCACATTTTATTCAAACACTAAAATAATACTTACTATGATGCAAATTCCATCATATGTAAAATTGGACCAAGATTGAATAATTAAAATCATATATCCAGAGTGGAGAACACATCTAAAGCACAAATTTGGCAGACCATAATACCAATGTAAGTTGTAATGTCTCCATATCAATTGTTTTAAATGAACATCTAAGCATAAGCATGGAATATTTCTACAGATACAGATATTACCGTTGATGTGGTGTCAACCAAGCCACTGCTCACAGCGACGATCCCCACTGCCTCCAACAGAATGTCGAATGCTGATCTTCTCAGTTGAGTATTTCTGCTGGAGCCATTCGAATGCGCTCACATCCAGCTTGCCAGATACAGACTTTCCTTGCTTTCTACGGTTGAGCTGTTCCCGGATAGAATTCCAAAGTTTCTCAATGGCATCCCTCTGTCGGGCGGTGAATCTTGATATATTATCAAATGCGTGCTTCGCTAGGATGTCAATCGCTGTTTGGCACCTGCAAACCACATGTAAGCTGCATTAGAAAATTTCATAGAGGACTCATGAACAGTGGGTGGAAAGCCGATTAACCATGGGGTTTTGTATCTCTTGGCTGCAATCTCTAAACAAGAAATCAGTGCTTCTCTCCGTGACTTGAGAATTCTCCGGTTATATACTTCATCATCTTGTCTGCTGTTGGATGGAACCTCCTTCGCCTCTCTTTTCTCTGCCTTTGTAGGTGCATTCGATATTAGAGCATCCAATCCAAAAGGATCTAGCTCTTCTTCATCATGACCATGAGACCTAACAGGTGAAGGTTCCTTGTTTAACTGTGCATCTGCACTAGCATCATCAATCTCATCTTCAAGGGCCGTGGCTTCTTCGACATCATCATCTTTATTTGAAAATGGAAGAGCAGATATGGCTTCTTTGATTCTCCCAGTAGCTTTTGAGAACTAAAAATAAAAATAAAAATCCAAATATAAGCCATGTCTGAGATCCAGTCCCATTGCTGGAGAAACAAAAGATAACATTAAAGCCAAATGTCATCATAATTATTAGTATCATATATTCATGGTGAGGTAACAACTAGTAAGTTGACACAATGTTTATACATAAGAGATACGATTAATTTGAAAATAGAATATCATGCAATAACCATATATTTATATGGAGAATGTTACTTTCAACAGTCTACCATTTGAACTACACACCACACATGTATGGCATCCCAAATCCATAGAGAGATGAATTTTTTCAAAGTTGCAAGTTATCCAGAGTACACTTTGTTATTTAATACCAAGAAGGCAGAACATTCGACAGCCAAATCTTAAGAATAAAAATGTCACAAGAACACTGGGTAAATCTAGACAAATAACAGAATGTCTTACAACCAATAACAGAATGTCTTACAAGTGTGTGAACATCCACTTCTCAGAACAGCTAATTCAGCGAACAGGAGGAATACTTTAGACAATTCCGAGAAAATTCAGAGGAGAGTATGACACAAGATTCAGTTTTAACATTGGATTAAGCCTCATAATTTATATACTGAAAGTTACACAATAGACTCATGCTGAAGTATAACTGAACAAATGCTCACAAGGATAGCAAAATCCTTTCATAGCTAATCCAGTACATAAGCTACATTAAAAGGCACACACAAAATGATGGAATATCATTTCTTATCCAGTACTAAAGGCCAGCCTATCAGGATGACTAGTCTCCTGTCAACAGGGAAGGTATTCTTTCAAAATTAAACAACAAAGGTCTTTCAAGTGATTCAGTGTTTATTTTTATTTTGCACACAATGTTAAATACATGCATTGTCATAGAAGCATTTTGCTTATTTGGGCATCTTAAAATATGTGAGTTTAGAAGGATGGCTCATAAATATTGAAAACATGCTTGGAGAAAGAAAGAAGCATGTTAAATTAAAGTGAACGGAAGAATAAAAAACAAGAAAAGATCAAGCTTTAAATATTTAAGCAACACATCATAACTTATCGCCTTAATGAGAGAAAACAGTTCAATTTCAAACAAAACAGCCATATCAAGTGCAACACCACAACCATCATACTTCAAAACAGGCTTCTCAGAACTAAACAGAGAGAAATGATAGCATTTGCATCAAGCTTATATTGAATTGATTCTTGCACAGTACTTATAAGACAAAACTATTGTTAGATATTTAATCACTACATCTGTAGAACCTCATGAATTATGGTAAAAAAAAAAGAAAGAAACATATCCATAGAGATGAAGAAATATTATTTTCCCAACACATTGCACACCCTCCCTCCCACACTTCCCTAAAGGGGTGAATACCATCCATCCATAACTTGGATACTATAGCTTGAAAATGAACTTTTTCTAGGTTGATCATCAATCAACTTGTTACATTTATTGCATATATCCAAATGACAAAGGCACTGCAATATTTAGGTACTCTTACAGGGGTATACATGCTCCGAAACAGGTTACACATTAAGAAGTTAGATGGTAAAAATATACCATATATTTTATAAAGCCAAGATGAAAAAACAAAAAAAACCCATAGAAGTGAATAAGAGCATAAGACATAATAGTGACTGACTGAACACAACCACCACAAGGTTCAATAAAAGTATCAAAGCTCACCACAAAGCTGTCATCTGTGAAAAGATCATTTGCCCAAACTGCCCGAATTATCCACAACTCTAACAGATCTTGTTGCTTCTTGCTAAGGCACTGCAGGTTAGATTTTTATTTAGTAATAATAGGACCTCATAGACAGTAGAGATGTAACCACATGAACTTGAAAGCTTACATCAGCTACATCTTGAGCTGCAGAGAACAGAGCATGATAGTCAGCTCGTAAAGTGGGTTCATTACAAGCGGTCAATGACAACATGGCAGCTTCAAGTATGGCAAAGAACTGATCTTTAGTTGCCTCCTGGAGGCTGCCAGCTTGAATAAGCTGTATGGCTAGCTTTGATGCCTTTCTGAACTTTGATGGGTTCTTTATGTGGGAAGATATTTTCTGCATGGCATCAATTACTTGTTTTTCAGAGGCATCCGTTGTTGTTTTGAATCTCAGACGTTTTGCAGGAGCAGCTGCATTTTAGACAAGTCACTTGGCAGTTACTTGTATAAGCACACTTTAATAAGCATAATTGTGGCAAGATGTTATTAACACAGGATCCCCTTAAGTGTGTATTACTGAAAACATCATTTTCAGGAGAATAAAGGGAAACATATTCCATTAACAATCTTCTGCAACTATTTACAAGGAAAGAAATAATAATGAAATAGTTCGGTTACATGCACCAAAAATATCATTTAAAATCAAAATGAGTACAGAAAAAAAAAAAAAAAAAAAAAAAAGGTATGTTTACCTATTCCTGATTCAATAATGGTCTGAAACTGCCAAATCCAACATGAATCAGTAAAGTTTCATCAATTATTTGAAACATTAACTGTCAACAATACAATGAAAAGAAACTCAAAGACAAAAATCATGAAATATCAGAAAAACCTAAAAGCAATCTCCTAAATATTATGTGTGTTTTTTGTGTTTGGGATCTTGTTTCCACACTAGCAAAGTAGCAATCTACATTAAAATATTCTCACATATAAAATACCACATCCGATAACTATTTTCCAATCAAAAGATCACATCTAAAACCTCCTTCCTTCAAAACATCGCATGCAATACTTATTTTTCATGTATAATACATTCCAAACCTTTTTTTTTTATTTAAAATATACATTCAAAACCTATTTTCCATTAAAAACTTCAAATCCAAAAAACCTCAAAATAACAATCACACCTCTGTTTAAATTTAAGAGGGCAGAAAGAGAACGTACCATCACCTTTCTCCCCCAAAAATACATAACCTAACATTTCATATATTCCTAAACTTAAGACACAAGCTTCAGTGGAAACAAATTTCAAAATAGGGCACAATCACATACGGCTAGAAGCAAGACGAGTAATAGAAAAATTTTAAGAACCTTCAGATTGTGATTCAGGCAGGAGCTTTGGGCGCTTGAGAGCACTCTTTAGTGCAGATCTTGGGAGCGGAAGGCATTCTGATGGTGGCGGTTGGGAAGGTTCTTCACAGGTATTGTTACTTGAAGAATGTACAGTTTGTTGTGGTTGTGCAGCCGTTGGGGGTGGCAAATCTTGAAAAAGGTCGCCAGCCATTAGTAATATGTCCCTTCACGCTTTTTAAAGCTGGTGAAACCCTAAGTAAAACAAAGGGGACGCAAGTCACAATACATCATCATCTACATACACTTGCAACGATAAAGATACACATTCAAAGCTCATGTCTACACATTATTAACTATATAGTTATAGGTTTGATGTTGTGACAAATAATTACAGAAAATATATAAATTAGATTTTGTATAACTGTAAAAGTAAAAAAAAATTGTAATTTAAAATACAATAAGAAAATAATAAAATACATTGAAAAATACATATAAAAAGAAAGGCATTATAATTATTGCATTTTACAACAAAAATACAAGGGTGTGTTTAGTTTGTGTTTTGTCTTTACAAAGTTGATGTAATGTTTTGGGAGAGCAAACAATGTATTTCTATAGGAAATCGTTGGGAATATACAATAAAGAAAATTTGAAAGAGAGAGCTTGAGGTTTATCATGTGTGTGTAGTTGCATGTGTGTGTGTGTGTATAAAGACTGCAGATGGTTAATTTCCATCTGCACTCTGACTGGAATCCCACATTCGTATTTAGTGAACTAATAAATTGAACAATAAGTGCCATATGACAACAATGCTTCCCAGCTTCCTCAATCTCTGTAGCCTTAATTCACTTTACTCCCCAGCATTTCAGGGGTTGTTACCACCCCGCCACCATGCATTAACTAGCTCTCCAAGCTTTTCAATACAGGAATTCCATCAAGCACCACATATTGACATTGAATTCAAAGGAGGAAATTATCTTCTCAAATCACAAGGCTCTAATCTTCAAATATACATTATAATCTATTTCCACCTCAAGCCCAGCACTTCATTCTTCTGCTACACATGTCAGGAGAGGTCTATTGTAGAGTAAGCCTGCGTCCATGCACCATTATACATCGTCTTGAAGAAGGTGGCGGCGGCTCCATGGCTTCGAAAAGCTGATTAACCATATCTCGGCTAAGATTAATCATAGTTATCATGCCTGTGCTAAAACTCGGGAAAATTCTTTCAAGCCACAATTCCACAATACCATTTTGTGACTTCAACAAAATTTTGGTTCAATTCTTGCCACTTGTTAAAGAAAACATCCATCACCTACAGCATCTCTATCCTTGGTTGGGATGTTTATTTTTTTGTTTTTTTCTTCTTGTCAGCAATGGTACCACTTTCAGCATGTAAATAACATAATCCTTGAGGGCCTTACTGAGACTAGTGGAAACTTAGTTTAGCTATCTAGATAATTGACCAAGGATGTGTGTAAAGAGTCATATCACTGAAGAGAATGCAGGAAATGAGAGAAAGTTGCATCTTGCAAGTAAAGTAGAGCAGAACAAGCAGACTAAAAAAATTTAGGCTTGGTTAGTCAAACTCTGCTAGCCATCTTGGATCTTGAATTCATACTCTGCGGCCTCAAGCATTTTGTGGCTCCATACCTCCTTGAGAATCAGCTAGTGTCACTACATATTCATTGGAAGTCACTGTCTCGCTATAGGGCCCCATCCAAAAAGGTAGTATCACCCTGATCCACACTCTTTAGCACAAAGAGATCCCAAAATGCCATTAAATCTTTTGTTTTATGGACCCACAAGGCGACTCCTAGATAGCAACTTCACTACAACTCTTGTTAGTGGTTCCTCTCACTAATCATCCATTAAGTCCTAGTGGTTTGCCCAAACAAAATCCTCCAATGATAATGGATTGTTGCCACTACCCCATGTTCTGCCTACTGAAAGTAAGCTTGGAAACAAGCTAAAGGAGAGTCAAATACAGGAAATTGAAGCCATGTAGCAATTATTCTTTTGGCTTCTAATAATTCAGCTAACTTTTGGCCTTGGCTAGGAAAGATTCTGCTTCACAAAGTGCAGAAGTCAAGAAACTTCATCTTCATAATTGCTTTCATGTGCAAATGCCAATCCACAAACAATTTTCTTTGCTAGAGGAAAAATAAAATCCGAGTCCACAAAGATTCCACTTTCTAACCCAACAGGCTCGATACTACTTTCATCCCTCTATCTTTTCCCTTATAGGAATTGACTGTATTCTCCTCACCAGCAAACAGAGTTGGTTGAAACAGAACAGACCTGGCTTCCTTGATCCCAACCTATCATATGAATCTTAATTACTGCCACCAGTGACAAATACACTATAAAAGCATATCCTTATGCCTGACCACACTTCTGTAGGCACTTTCCATGAAATTCACCAATTCAAGCCTTCCCATCGCTCAAGACACATCTATCTAACATTCTTCCTAAAGAAGTTAGACTAACCATCATGTAATGACTACGTTCCATTATAAATCTTGAAAAAGAATTATGCGAACAGATAATAAATATATGCTATGGTATAATTCACATACATATGCATATAATGTAAGTAACGGTGGATGCGAAGTGTGAAATCAGAACAAATAACAAACAGACTATCGAAATCGTAAATTCATTCGAAGTGGCTAAACGTAACGATTCAGCTATTAAGAACCCTCACTTGAGAAAGAAATATCAGAAAAACGAAGTTGGCCCCCGCAATGTATGGAAGAGACCTTCATTCTAAGTGCACAATAGAAATTAATCTTCCAATCAATCTAAAATAATCAAAAGTAACAACAAACAATTCAAACCCTAGATAACATAGCAGCCGGCATCGAAAATTTGATAACAGAACAAAAAAAAAGAAAAAATAGTCTTAAGGATTGAACTTACAACGTAACTGTAGAACGGCGACAACTAAGCTGCCCTGGCCTGTCCTGTGTTGGAGGAAAACGTCGAAGACCGAAGAAGAAAAATACGACTAAAAGCCGGAAAAGATGACGGTAGGACAAAATTTTCCGGAGTTGGGTAGTGACAAGGAAACGAATCTGGTCTTGGCTCCGGAACCAGACTGGATTCGAATGGTAAAATGTACCAAGAATAAAATACAGGCTACGCACTTGCCCAGCCGGTTTCGAACCGCCGGTTCTCCCGTTTCAAACTGGCGGTTCTGGTACATCGAACCGAAACCAAAACCGAAACCGGTTTTTTTACGGTTCGATTTCGGTTTTCATTTTTCTTCAAATCGTAAACTGCTGGTTCGAACACCCGTTTAGCGTTTTTTTTTTTTTTAATACTCCTCTATTATCCAAATTTATTTTCAGTTTATTTATTTATATTTTTTCTTTTTCATTCAAATTTATTTATTTTTTTTTATAAAATAGTACCACTTTTCTTTTACTTTTTTTTTTTTTTTAATCGTGTCCGATCAAATAAACATAAATTTATATGATAAAGAGAGTATATATTAATCTCACAGTCTGGCACAAGCAGCAGCAGGCAAGGGGCGGATGTACGTGGAAGATTTTGTGTAAAATTCTACTATTTAGAAAAAAAAAAATTATCTTACAAACATCTAATTATATTGAAATAATAAATTAATTTTTAATACTACTATAATATACAAAATTAAAAAATAGTTGTGTAATTGGATGTTTGTAAGAGGAAATTTTTTTTATAAATGATAAAATTTTAGACAAAACATTTCAAAAGAATATATCTTATAAATTTTTAATTTGAATTAAAATTGATAGTTTTTTATTATATTATAATTACTATTAATTTTGTCCATTTTAACTATATCAACTATTTTAAATTCAAAATATTTTTTTTTAAAAAAAATATATATAACCAAAAAATAAAATTTTAAACTAAAATAGAAATGTACATGGCCGTGTATAATTGTATATGGTCATGTAACAACATGACCATGTAATTATATATTGAAATATACATGGTCATGTAACAATATGGCCGTGTACTTTCCAGCTCAACTGCCACGTCACCTCCGTCATGTCCACGTCAGCAATTTCCGTTAGTTTTTTTAACGGTGAGACCAAAATTGATTGAAATTGTTCATATTTGGACTAAAATTAATGAGTTTTTTTTATATTGAGACCAAAATTGATAAGTTTTGATTATATTGTGAACAAAATTGATTTTTTCCCAAAAAGAAATGTGTAAGTTAACCGGGACAGGTGAAAATAAAAAAATGTATATATTAAGGCGGAACGAAGAGAATATTTGTTCATATTTTTTATATTAGCTATTAGAAGTATGATGACAATATAAAAAATATATTTTTTTTATTAAATTATTAAATCTTCATAAGCTTGCAGAATATATAGCTTATGTTGACGTGTATATATTGGATTTTTTTTAATGCATATCAAACACTCCATCCGTCTCAAAAGTATAGTCTTATTTTGTTGTACACGAGATTTAAGGAATATTGATATTATATTGGTAATTGGTGAAAAGTAAGTATAAATGACTTTTTTGCCCTTCTGAGTGTATTAGTGTAAAAAGTAATGACAATTGTGTAATAATAATGAAAAAGTAGGGATAGTTTTATGGTGATATAGTTATTTATAGAAATGAGACTATTGTTTTGAGACGGACGAAAATGATAAATAAGACTATTGTATTGTGACGGAGGGAGAATTTTTTTTTTAGGATGTTTGATTTCATATCTTGTATTAAAATGTATATTTTATTTCTTTCATAAATTAAAAAACAAAAGTTGCATACTTTTTAGTGTTAGATTTTCTTTATAATTTATTATTATTATTATTATTATTATTATTATTATTATTATTTGTTATTGAGAATTGTAAAAATATTATTAAAATATTTAATTGTATTATTTTGTAAGAAAAAATAATGTACTACATCTACGTTTCGTAAATTTGACTCAATTTTTTTGCATATTTACAAAAAAATGAGATTAAATTTAACGGACGGAGAATATTATTAAGAACTATGATTAAAATTTTGTAAGAATAAACCAATCCATAACTCGTCTATTATATTTATCAATATCAATGTCTAAATTAAGTTTTAAGTTTTATTTTTCGTATTTCCTTTTAAATAATCTTATATAAAGTATTATTAAGATTAAAGAAATTAAAGTCACATTATATTTTATTGTTTAATTATATTTAGATTAATAAAGTTATTATTTTTCTTTTATATTATTATTGTTTTAGTGATTATACAATAATTTTTTAAAAACATTAATCTCAATATATAAAATATTCAGCATAAAAAAAAAGTAAATTATTTTAATTTTTATTTTAGTATATCACTAAATAAAAATAATTAAAACAACAATATATTATAAATATTATATAAATTAATTAACCATCTAATACTATGTTGCTTATACTCTATGCCTAAAAAGAAAAGAAATCAATTGTCAAATCTTTGGAGATCAAACGGTGAGATATTCCTCGTTTGAGGGTTGGATTTCAGGTTTGATCCTCACCTACACAAATATGACCGAACTGGAATACAACGGGGTCAATCATTAAACCATAGGAAGTTCTTTTATCCATATCGAATCCAAATTGGGATTCCTGACCCAGTCAATCAAAAATTTCTTTATTTAAAAATTTGATTTTGTGTGAGACCCTAAATAAGGTTAAAAAATGGTTCAAAAAAATAAAAATAACATAATAATTTAGCATTTTGAAAAAATAAATTCGAAGTGAACCGAAATAACCAAAATTCGAATTCCGGAATTCTAATTTTTATTACTTCTTAAAATTGTACTATATTTTATTTTTTATATTTTTATAATTAATTTATAATATTAAATATATATAATAAATAAATAATAGTATATTAAAATGTAACTAATAATTTTGAGTTTTCATTTGTATTAACATATCCAATATATATATAATATATTTAAAATATTATATTTTAGATTTCAGATTAGTTCAGATTTTTAGTATACCGATCCGAATCAACTCAAAAATTATAAAAAATTCAATTCGGACCAATTCGAAAATCAGAACCAAATTTTAAATTTTCGATTTGATTTGATTTGGATCGAATTTATGGATTTTGAATATTTTGTTTACCTCTAGTGCCGGCCTTCAACATGTCCTGCACCAGTAATTCAATTTCGTCTTTTTTAAGGTGACCAGGCCCGTTCTTGACCTTTATTAGGCCCGGGGCAAAATGAAAATATTGAGCCCTTAAATATATTTCTTATATCATAATAATAATAATAATAATAATAATAATAATAATAGTAATAATAATATATTTTTTAATATAAATGTATTAATAAAATATTTTTTATATATTAAAAGATCAAAATATAAATATAAAATTAATGTGACATATTTAGTATAACATAAAAAATTAAAAAAAAATATTTGATTTAATATTTTTTTAAAAATATTTTTATAAACAATCAAAATCTTTAAAAGAAAATTTTCAAACAAAAATATTTATTAAGGGTCTGTTTCTTTTGATTGGTTTAGGGAAAAATTTGGTTTGAATTTGATATTAAAATAATGTTTGATGAAATATTTGTGAGAGAGAAACGCATAGTCCTAATAGTAAAGATTAAAAAGTTTAGATTAAATAAACAAACTCAATATTTATATAATACACAAATTTTTAAAACTACTACTAAAAAATATAATAAAATATACAAATTTAAACATATAAATATAAAAATAAAAATAATAAGAATACAAAAATATTACTCTATCATATCTTTTTAATTTTACATAATTCACAAAAAATATAAAATCATACAATTAAATAAACACACTAAAACATACAAATAAATAATTTAAAAATTAATGTAAAAATTATTTATTTAAAAAATAATTAAAAAATAATTTTTTATTTAAATTTTATTTTATACATTTTACAAAAAATAAAATAAAATAATAATAATATATATTAATATATAGGAGTATATATATATATATATATTATTGGGGCCCTTATGGGCCCTAGGCAAGGGCCCCTATGGCCCTGGCCTGAAGGTGGCCATACCTATAAGGACGGATGAACATGGACTTGAAATTTGAATCAACTCGATTTGATCGTCAAAAACCTCAGTATGCTCGTCGAGTATGTCATGTACCTCCCATGGTTACATCGGACAATTGTGCCAACCCTCCGCCGAATCCCTTATTATTCTGCCTAGTTGATACAAAGTGCATAATTAGATCATCAGCATTTGAGGTTTCTTTTCTGCATAGAAACCCCCACATCAACACTTAAAATTTTAAAAAATATATATATAAATAGTGAAGTGAAAAATATACTTTATTTTAATTATTTATATATATTAATTATTTTTTAATTTTATAAAATTTTATTTTTTACGAAATAATACCAATATTGATATATTTTTTTCAATAAAATTTTAATTAAATATAATAATTAATAATAATAATAATAAATATTTGCTATAATTTATAAATTAAATTATTAAATAAATAAATATGTATATTAGATAAAATTATTACTATTATTTAAATTATTTTTAAAATAGATAATTTAATAATATGATGGAAAAAAGGAATTAAATTGTGTGTAGATAAATTTATTTGATGTAGGTATAAAATGAAATGAGTTTTTCCGATGACACAGCAGAGAGATAATATGACGTGGAAAAGAAGAAAGAAAAGTAAGAAACACATATTGATTTTCATTGATACCAATGGTCTTAGAATCTCCAAATTTATACAGAATTTGTCCAAGGTGGAAAGACACACAACACAAAGGATAATTTCGACACCGCCCGAAGCGAATACATATAAATCAATATTGACAGCGTATCTCAGTATACTGAAATTGAGAGTTGTCTTTCTGATTCTTATGGGTGTCCGTCTCCCGATTGGACCCCAAATCTTTATGTCTTGTTCGGACTCAACCATGCCAAGAAAACCAAAGAAGAAGACATAAAATTATGGCTAGTGCCATTGTCAATCAGGATCGTTATTGTGCACCATTCGATCACCCTAGAAAGTTGCATAGTCCAACGCTAATCGTTCAAATCAGCTCCCTTTAAAATGCGTATCAAATCGCGCTACCAATGCTAGCGAGAATTCCTCACACGACATTCCTAATTTTCACAACCTTAGCCACATCAACCAGTATAGGGCAACCACCGTCTCACTTCCTTGGCTTGTGGCACACATAGGCGGCGCTAAGGCTCCATTGTGCCATTGGGGTGCACGGGCTATGCAGGATTGCCTCGAACTTTTTCAAGACTATGAATAAATATATTTTTTTAAAAAATATTATCAGCGAACATTTCAATAATAAATTTCATAAAAATAAAAATTATATTAATCATATATATAATAAATTAAATATGTGTGTAGACTGTCAGACCTAGTTTATAATACATATATTGACCATTATAAAACTTTACAATATTTTGACTATTATAAAACCAATAACTCAAAAATAATAATTAAAAATTCTAAAGGCGAGAAATATAAGATTAGAAAAAAAAATTGTTAGAATTTATTAGAATTAGAATTGAATTGGGTAATTGTAAAAAAAAAAAAAAGAGATAAAATTTAAATTAAATTTTAATATATCTAATAATAATTATAGACTTTATAAATATTTACTAATTCTAAAGGGAGTAAGATGAGATTATAGAAAAATTCTTATTAGAATTTAATTTTAGAATTAAAATTAGATTAGGTAATTGTTAAAAAAATTATGAGATAAAGTTTAAAATAAATTTTAATATATCTAATAATAATAGCTAAAATTAAAAAATATGGCACTTCTTGAAGTAGGGGCATGAGCAATTGTTCACGTTGCTCATGCTAAGAGCCGGCTCTGCGGCTATGCAACCCGAGGTACGAAAGGGCCCCCATTCCTCCTTGGTAAGTTCCACCTAGTGAATAGCTTTCCGACATAGGTTTCAAAATCGCTTTCGATACTGTACTCGAAGAAGTTGAAATCTCAACTAACTACGCACTGTTTTCAGCTAACCATGCATTGGTCTCGGCTTGGTCGGCCTCTAACCTATCCAAATGATCACTGTTTGACCTAAGGGTGAGGAAAAAATCGAACCGAACTACTGAACTGAACCGAACCAAATTTCCGGTTAACCGAGCAAATTTGGTTCGAATACAAATACTGCATATTTGATATTTGTTCGGTTTGGTTCAGTTCGATTTCGATTTTTTATATTTTTTTCGATTTCGGTTGACCGAACCGAATATATTTATATATTTAGATTATTATATTTTAATATAATTATATTCAGTTCGATTTTGGTTCGAATATTTGAAATATTAGCAAATATTTTTTATTTTAATTAGAATTTCAATTATTTTTTAATGTATACTTTCTTAATTTCAGTTCATTTCGAATTATTTGCAAATACTGCAAATATTTTCGGTTAATCGAAGTTTTCAGTTTGAATACGGTTTTTGGCTTCAATATTTTGTTCGATTCGATTCAAATATTAAATGTCTGCATATTTGTAAATAACCAAACCGTGCCCACCCCTAGTTCTACCTTGTCATTCAAGCGGGAACACAATCAAAAAAATTGAACCAATTGATAGGTCAATAATAATCAAACAAATTCTCGTCTGCCCAAAAGCATCCCCACATTTGATCCTATTTTCCCAATGAATGAATGAATCTCCAACAAAACCCTAATCCTATTTAGATAGTCTAAGGAGTAATAAAAGCCCAATAATATAAAAATCCATTATAGAAATGTGAAATAATTATTGAAAGATCCTATAAGAAACCCAAGTTTGCAAAAGCAAATGTAAGTCAAGTGCTCATTTTCGGCTAGCGACTGCGAATTCTCATGTCATAAATAAAAAATAAAAAATGTAAGTTCATTCTCGTCTCTTGTACATAAGTAAGGGCCTAGTCCCTTGGTAGTTCTTGAATACTTATTGTACATGAGTAAGGGCCTAGTCCCTTAGTGGTTCTTGAATACTTATTCTTGTTCTTATATCTCGATATAGTAATTAATAAATGACAAATCTAAATATAAAATTATGAACTCTTTGTTTGGAAGCTATCATGAATACAACAATTGATAAGGGATATTAACCACAAACATGATTCTTGGGCACACCTAAGGCGTGACAACCAAACTATTGATGTCAATTGTCACTTTGTATGTAAACAATTCATCTTTACAAAATACTACAAAATACGTAATATGAGAATATTAATTTAAAAAATAGTAAAAATTTTGAATTTGAATAGTTGTATGACGTGATATAAATAGGTATTGATGTGATATTTTGGATGTAAAATTGATTTTTAGTATAATATAAAAAAATGAAAAATAAATGTTTGATTTGATATTTTTTAGAGTAAAAAATGAAATAAATAGTGTATATAAAACCCAATCCCCGAACAAACACACCTAAGAAGTTGAGCACATATATTTATAACAACTTGGGGATATATATTTATATAAACTTCAATATGAAAGAATAATATTGGCTATGTAGTTTAAACTTTAAACATGTTTAAATAATGGAGTAAAATTATCCTTAAAAGTTGCACGGAGCCTCCTTATACTTTAAAAAACGTTGCATGAAATCCCCGCTTTGCAAAAATATAGATAAAAAATCTTCTCATTTCACAAAAAATATAAAAAAGATTTCATGCCAACTTTTTCTAAAATATAATGGAATGACATACAATTTTTAAATACAACAAAATTTACACTGAACTTCGAAAACAATTGAGAATTATGAACAATTTTGACAAATAATGACAAGATTATTGTGTTCATCCATTTCGATAGACTATCCGGTAAACTCCCAATAGAAGTTATTGTAATCTTAGGAATTTCGCCAACATCGAAATACAATGTTGTTGCTTAGTTTTGGTTTAACTTTTTATTTAAATAATATTTTATAAAAAAAAAAAAACTAATATATTTTTTATTAAGACAGTAGGAGCCGAATATTAGTGATCTTGGTTTAAACCAACCAAACAAACCCACTATAAATAAAGTTATAATGTCAGCACTTTATACTAAAAGAAAGTTAGCATTGCCAATCATATTTATTTCCACACTAAGCAAAAGGTAAAGTAGTCCTGACTAAAAATATCATATATGATTGAATACATACAAGATCAACACTGTCCATGATTAAAACAGTGTTGCCTTATTCAACAATTTTTATTTTTATTATATATATATATAGATGATTACATATTTGGAATTCTTCTTTCGAAAGAGTCATCCTCAAGCAAAAGCATATATAGTATGAAGATAACAGAACACACAAAGAGGCTACATCAGCAAACTCACTTGTATAAGCTATCAATTTGCTCTTTGTATAAAGATACGACTTGGTCCCGGCGTATTTTCATCGTTGGAGTCATTAAACCGCTGTCTATCTGCAAAATAATACGTGCATAAAAAGGTCATCAGTACTTCAATCGAAGGAGATTAAACTAAACTGCACAAAACCAAGAATTTTACTGTGAAAGGCTCATCAAGAATGAGTATGGGCCCGACTTGGAACGAACAGTCTGAGGTCCTGCGACGATTGCATTCATACAAGCATCAGTACACGATTATATGAACTTTATACACTTGAAAAATTGAATTAATATGCGTAATATTACGGGGATATTTGGGTGTGTTTGGTTTCTATTTGAAATCAAAATAACCATTATTCAGTTCACACGATTATCGATATAATCCACTATTTACTCTTACGAAATATTACATTAAAATACTATTACATCAACAATCCAATTTCAAATCAAAACCAAACAAAACCTAATAAAATACTCCCTCTGTTCCATATAAGAAGCAACATTTGAATTTCGACATGAGAATTTAGGCAGATACCGGGAAAATTAGGTGATGCAATGAGAAACAAAAATGTATATTCATTTTTTTATTTGTGTGGTGTGATGAGATGAAGTGTATTAATTATTTCATTTTTTGAAAATATTGTATACAGGTATTGGAAAGGATGTATTAAGGTGCGGGTACGGCATGAAGGGTTGTTTTAACGGACTCTACGGATTTCAATAAGGACAGAAGCCAAAATATGCCTTCTCAAGAAACAAATAGGAAAACCATTAGTCCTCTGGTTATATATTTTCCCTCACTTCAAAAGGGGGTATAAATTTTCTTACCATTTTTGCAATTCGTTGTGCAACAGGTTGGTCTGTTGCTGCTTGCTGAGTTCAGTTGCAGAATTTTCCACCATGGACAACCTTTTAGCTTCTAGGAGTATCTCTTCTTTGTTTGGTACAATTAATGCTCCAAGCCTTCGCTGATCCTGATTTAATATTGAGTAAAATACCATGTTAATGGAGTTTCATGTTGTGTACATAAAATGGTGACGATTTGAACAGGTGAATATTATCACCTGCCCAATGACCACTATTTGTTGTATAAGGCTACTTCTCATGGCAGCTTCTTCAATCTCAGAAGGCTCAACGTTTTCACCTGTCGGAACATTTGGCATGAGTTCGAAAATAGATTATAGGCCAAATATCAAACAGGTTCAGATTTATTCGGTTGCTTCTGGAAGAGGAGATCTCCAGAACAAAGATACAGAACTTTTCTTTATCTTCTTCTCTGGTTTTTGAACTTCATGTAATTGTATATTGTTTTACTGAATTCAAATAAACTCCCTTTTTTGAAAGACTTTGGACTATGCAACAAGCGAGAATTTTAAATACCTGTCAAAAGAACTATTGTATCTTTTGCCCGTCCCTCTAGAACAATTACACCTCCAGCTTGACGACTTCGTCCTCTAGAATGAGGAGGAGAAATCCAACCAATATCACCAGTGTTTAGCCACCCTTCATCATCTATAGCTTGACTTGTTGCTGAGGGATTCTGGTAACATTTCCAAAAAATAATAATGAATAATTTTTCCCACAGAAATTGATCTAAAGTGATTACAATCATAGTCAGCGACGATTGAAAACATAATGTGAGATTTGAAACAGTTATATTTCTCAACAAAAATGACTCTCAAGTATCAATATTTCTGGACTCGCCTGAGCAAACCTGCCAATATTACAGATCAATCATGCAAAAGAAAATCATAGAGCAAAAGGCTTATTTGGGGAATTGTTCTACTAAGTCAAGTGACACTTTCTTAACAGTTCACATTGTCTTTACACAAGGAATTTGTAAATCTAAATGTTGCAGTTTAGGATCTTTAATGCTGGCTCATCACTAAATCTAAAATATTAACGATGAAAAAATATATGCTATCTGATCAATTCAAGGTCCAGAAGTTTATACCTATGGGGTTATTCAATCAGGGTAGAAAGAATTTTCACTTGAGTGTGGGTGGGCAAGACTTGTCATAGGCTCATCTTTTCCTTCTTCGAAATATATGTAGAATAATTATCTTAATATGAAAAATTAAAATACTTGAGAGTAGACATTTATCACTACAAATGTCATGATGAGAAAAAATATTACCTTGTAATAACCCTTCATCACTTGTGGTCCCCTTACTTTGACAATGCCTTTTGACCCATGTGGAAGATCAGCATTTGTTTCAGGATCGACAACTTTTATTTCTGTTTGTTGAATAGGATGCCCAATTGAACCAAGAACCTTTGTACACAAAAAATAAAGAAAAAAAAGAGCAGCCATTTTGAAATTGGAACCGGTCACACTAGATAAAGTTTGAAAATAATTCAGCTCTACAACTGTGTACCAAAGTCTAAGTCACTAATTTCAGTTTTTGTAATTATTGCATGTTATAGGATATAAAAAAAAGTAACAAAAACATAAAATACAATAACTCTGCATTCGTGGCATAGATATTACCGGGTCTGAAGGAGGCATAGTCGAAATGAGTTCATAACCTACCTATTGCACAAGGAACTTAAAGATGGACAGATTAAGAAACACAAATCAGAAAGAAGGATTGAGAAAGAAATACAAAGGAATCGATGGGATAGCTATGGATTAACCCTGCATTTCTTTGAAGCCTTCACATATTACAAGTGGGTTCACAATTGGTGCTAGCAAACTAATGATATCGTCACTTCAATTACAGAACTTGAACTTGCTGTATATAATTTAAAAATGACCAATATAGATGAAGAACATGTATAACTTTGTAATGTTGATGAGATCTGATATTTCACTATGATAAAACTGGCTATAACTACAGTTAAGGCATAAAACCAAAAATGCCCTTCTTTCTATTAAAGAAGCTTAGCCAGAAATATTTTGGGCCATGATAGCTTTTAAGAAGCTGTCTTCATCAGCACAAGCTAGCACCCCACACAAGTAATAAATCTTTTCCCAGTAACCAGATAAAAAGATATATGGGTCATTCTCATCACTCCCATATCAAGGTGCATCAGTCCATAAATGATATTATCGTAATTGAAGATCACAATCAGAAATCTAGACAGCAGTGATATATCACGATACAAGAAACCCAAGGAATATAAAAAAATAAAAATAAAAATAAAAGCAGATTCAATAAATGGTTTCAAATTTTGCATACTAACATTCTCTGAGAACTAATTCAAAGATTTACACAATAGTACATGCATAGCTCTATTTAATTAATATGAATATATACATTTCTTACATTACAGTGTGGCCTTCGAGCAGCAACAACAGGAGAAGATTCAGTTAAACCATATCCATTTTGAACCTTTATGTCAATTGCCTGTGTCAAGAGAACATGGTGTTCTTAGAAAGCAGCCTCATCACATTTATAATTGATGCAGAATAGAAGAATCTAACCTCAAAGAACTTGTCAACATGAGAAGGCAAGCTGCCACCTCCACTTACACCAGCCTATCAAGTGTATAGGACAGTTTTCTAAGTATTTCTCAGAGATATTATTGTTAACATATTAGAGCTAGCAAATTTAAAGGAAAAAAATATCCAGACAAACCTTTGAAATGCCAATAGAAGAATGTATTTTACTATAGACAAGCTTTTTTGCCAACATATGAATTGGAAACAATAATGCAGCAACGATGCTTGCCCACAGCCAATCAAAGATTGCATAAAGGAGAG
Source organism: Andrographis paniculata (assembly GCF_009805555.1). Lineage (NCBI taxonomy): Eukaryota > Viridiplantae > Streptophyta > Magnoliopsida > Lamiales > Acanthaceae > Andrographis > Andrographis paniculata. Next base: position 2,791,058 of record NW_026137583.1, on the reverse strand, counting down.
AAGGCTGCTCAGGTTTTGTAGCCAGACATTTTCCCTAGGAAAAAGACAAGAAGATTATAAAGAACAGAGCTGAAAACCAAATGCAATATAAAGATAAAAGTATGAATTATAATATCAATACCAAAAAAAAAAAAACTCTCAAGAAATGAAATCAGAAGAATCATCAGTGGTAATTGTTAAGAAGGGATCCGGGCATCAGAGCCAAATGTTATTGAGCAGTGCAAAGTTTTGGTTAATTGACTAACATAAACAAGATTAAATGGACAATATTCAACACTCCCCCTTCGAGATGATAATCTCGAAAATCCATAAAGGATCCAAACCCAATACGGACACCATGGCTATGATACCATGTTAAGAAGGGATCTGGACATCCAACTTAAAACCACTTGGTAATAGGTGGAGTGGCCCTTCACCCTTATATTATAGGGGAGATCCTACACATTTAGCAATGTGGGACAATATTCAACAGTAATCATCAAGATTTTCCATTTGCTAACAAATGATTTTCTCTGTTGAGACTAATCAAAGGGCACAGCTGAAGTAACTTTTTGGAAGTCTAGCGGCAATGAAATGAAGATCAGGCAGAAACTAGGCACAGTTTACTCTGTGTTTTCACACTATTCGTCAAAATTTCCCTCTCTAAAAAACATCATATCCAAAACCTAATTTTCATTTAAAATTTTACGTTGAAAACTTATTCTCTATTCAAAACATTACATCCAACACCAATCTATATCACATAGCATATCTATTTTCTATTCAACTTTCTACTATTCTTAAACCAACCCAATATTCCAAAAACCACTTCCAAAACATATCTAAAAGGATCATAGGTAAGTGACTGTAATTTCACTTGATCACACATCCAAGGGCTAGTACTGACACTCAAGCAGAGAACACATTATGAGGCCAAAATAGTGTGAGATACCCAAGTATTGAGACTCAACATAGATCAATATCTTTATACACTTGTCAGATAATAGCATCATTGAAGCTCAAGATGATTAAAAAAAGGTGATAGGAACACATCAAATTTCATTCTATAAATTTGGTCTGTTAACTCCTGCCCCATTACCATAAACACTTAGACTAATAGGGTAAGAAATGATTGGAGTTTCAAATGGATGCACAAATACATTGATGTATGAAAAGTAGTATAATTAATATTTTGCAAAAACTGATTGAAATTAATTTTAAAAAAATTCTCAAATAAATGATTCTATATTCATTTAAGAGCATGCCAAAGATGATTCTGATTAATGTGACAGGACATCAGTAACTGCACAATTATTAATGTCATTAGCTCTAGCAGTGTTGGAATGTCTAGATTTATGGACACACTAATATTCGAACATTTAAATATTGACCTAAGAAAACAACTATACATCAAAAAGGAGCACAAAAAGTCCAAAAATCCTGCAAGCAGTTCAGTAAGTTCAACCTCGTATATTCTTTTCGCTTCCATGAAGGCTACACTGATCTTTAGGAATTGAAGTGCGATAAGCTTACGTACAGCAGAACTCATATTAATCTGCTTCTGTATTGCACTGCAGTGTATAAAACCCAATTCAATGATATTATTCCTTCATCACAACAACATGCTGAAAAAGGGGCAAACGACAATCAAGAAAATACACTTACTCATGGAATAAATGAAATCAAAGTAATGACAATCAATAAATTAAATTTATCTACAATTAAGATATAACAAAAATATGTATGTATATTTAGCAATTGAAATTTATGTACTATGTAGAATGATCAAGACATTTAAAAGCTTAAACTAATATACAAATCTTTGTGTCCTTATTTCTTTAACATTCACTCAAATGTATGCCTATGCCATCTTTAAAATATCATATTAATTAAATAATATATAGAGTTTATCATAGTGACAGTCTGCTGATAAAGTGAATATTTAGTATGTTTCCTTAATGCAAAGAGAGACTATTTATGTGCATTCGTAAGAAAAAATCTACATCATTGCCTTCCTAGATATTGATTTAAACATGTTCCCCACTGGATATGATGTGGTATGAATCTGTTATGTTTCAGGCTAGAAGGTGATGTTCTGGGTTTTTATTTTGAGCGAACTTTGTGAAGCAGAAATTTTCAAAGCGAACAGCTTCAGTAAGCCACAAAGCAAAACAAGCAAAAGAAAATGAATTGTTCTTAATTGAAAATCAAATCAATCCCTAAGGTGTAGCTAAGCAATTGTTTACTGGATGAAGAGATAAGCAATGAAGTAAGGGCCATCAGGCTATCGTTGATTGCACTAACTTATGTTTGCTAGAGGTGAGAAGTCATTTCTCACTGGTTAGAGGGAAACAAACCATCTGGGGTTAATCATAGCCTTCCTCAAGAATCCCTGCTAGTATAGGAATCTTATTAGATTAGGACACCTGACGGATGTGTTTTAGTTATTCTGGGTTTCGTTATTTGGAATTTCAGCACATTTATAGCATAAGAGCAGGCAGAAGGGACACAAATTTTGGGTAGTTATTCAGCTTAAGCTGGTGCAAGGGTATGCTATTAAGATACCTTACTAGTTTTTCTTTTGTTAAATGGAAGCTACTTTCGGAAGCTACCTTGTTTCATGACTCACTTAATAATGTAGAGATTTTGATTTTGTTCCAAATATTTACTACTTTATTCTTACTCAATTGAACTTTATGGAGAAATACATATTGCATATCAGCAATAAACAATATATATGATAGTAATTTATTAAATCTTCTCATCTACTCTACTATTTATCTATCTATGTAGGTCATTTATTCTATTATATTGTCACAAAACTTATTCAGCCCTTCTGTTGTTTTGCCTTCTAAGCAAGCACACTAATATCATAGTTACTAAACACTACTGTCAGCTCCACAGGGAATGGTCCAAAAGTTTGCTATGTCATATTTTGTATTTCAAGTAGTTAGAAACTGTTAAATTGGTAGGTGGAACCTAAATTTCGCCATCAACAAACTTTGGGATTTCATTTCAAGACCCCCCCTCATCCGTTTTGATCATGTTCCTGGAAGTGCAAACTGTTCGGCAGAATTTTTTTCGAAAAGTGGTGCCCAAGGTACCACCAACTTTATTGCACGACTTTAGTTCTGCTTTAAGTTAGATAGCTCTCTTAGCATAACGATACCATCTCTAGCCCCGAGTTAGATAGCTACCACAAAGCTAAAGACATGTATTATATCCTTCAAATAAATCTACTTTTAATGTTTCAAATAAATAAATGAGTAAGTGCCAACAATTTTCAAGTATATAATATAGTAGGAAAAAAATATTTATAAAACACACTAAGTAGTAAATTTCATTAATTCCCAAAGGGTTGATTCTCTCCAAGATAATTAAGTTATAATAAAGATTATGCATCATACTTTCTCCCATTATTCAACATCCAAGATAATTTTCAATGAAGAACAAGAAGTTTAAAGAGGTAGAATATTACCTGTAAAGCGTCTCATATACTAATGGAACAGAAATAAGATAATGAGGCTGATAACGACGCAAATCCTCCTGCAAGAAAACTAATATATTGGTTCACCATTGCGTGGGAAAGATATTTCCATTTGAAAATATGAGAAGCAAAAGCCCAGTTATATTATATCACTGTTTTGAGAGTTCAAGAAGAATGGCTGAAAGGAAAATGATCTATATTTTAAGAAAACAATATACCTTCAAATTCTTCACTGTAGTGTATACATGCTCAATTCCACAAGTAAATATGAAATACTCGCAAGCTCGTTCATATGCATGCCAGGGTGGCAGCATACTCAGAAATCTATCCCCAGGAATGGCTGGCACAATGTCCCATAAATATTTAATCTGTAGAGAACAACTGTGTATCTCATTAGTTTTCTAAAGGCATACTAGTGTCAAATATAAAAATACAGACCAAAAATGATATGAAATATTGGAACCATGAATCAAAATTCTGCAGTTAGTTTTAGATATAATAATGAAATACAGTTCAAAATCAACTATACACATTGTGTGTGTGTTATGTTTTGCTTTAATTTCAATAAGCAGAACAATAGGAGCAGAAAAGTGTTAGATTTATGAAATTTCAGTGCCGTTAATAATGGAATGTGTGCACTGTAATACACTATATATATTGTTATGTATATATTGTAGATTGTAGGCCTAGGCCCAAATTAGATTAGGGTTTTACCTAGTTATATGTATTAGCGTAATAATCAAGAAAAATTATTTTCATGCGTATAATCTTAATTGCAGTACCTACATATACATATAAATCAGAGGGTTATCTGTACTAGGATACATATAAAAAATCCCTAAGAATCCTGTCCTAATCTTGCTCTAATTATTCCATCTTCATCAATGTCTAGTTATATAGTCAACCCTTCCCTCAAGCTAGAGCGTATATAGCGTAACTTGTCACATATATAGCAGATCCATAATCCACCTTGATAAATATATCTCCAAGTTGATCTTTCGACTTGACTTATTCTATAGAGATGCAAACTTGAACACTTAGGAATAAAGTGAAATCAACTTCAATATGCTTTGTTTGTTAACAAATTTCTAGATTAAATGCAATGTGTAGAGTAGCCTAATTATCACACCTTACTTTTTCTGGAAGATCAAGTTTGTGGCCAACTTCTAACATCAATTGTTCAACCCATACCATCTCACATACTAAAACCATGGCTCTATAGTTTTCTTCAACAACATATTTAGAGACTATATTTTACTTCTTAAATGGTGTAACACTTCCAGCTTGAGCTGACTGGCACTTATTACACTGCCATAACTTATTTGGCAGCAATAGTCTATATTTGAATCATTAAATACTCAAAATTTCTCCAATAAAACAAGATTACACCATTAGATAATGCAGATCTAGTGCGATATCAATGCTGAAATAAAAAAATTCCTAGTTGCCACACAGTTATGAACCAAAAGCATCTATTGCTAGGTTTGAATGATGGGGGCGGGGGGGAATGTGGATTTGTTCGAATGTTCCAAATACTTTTAAATGAGGATATATGGCCATAATGTATCGGTCCTTTTAAGAGTATATCCATGGCAAAATTATATAGTCCTTTTCATTTCAATTGTTTTGGAGAAGTAACTACTGGAAAATAATAATGCATAAACCTTATGTGTGTATTCTAGAATTTTTTTCTAGTTTATGAATGCCATTTTTGAGATTCACACCATCCTACACCTATAGATAGAGGAAAAATGTAACATATTAATATGCAAAGAGGGATTTTTTCCCAACTATGAGCATAAAACCATGTAATATCAGCCTTATTTAATAACTTTTTCCTATTGAATCTTAAGCAAATGTCGGTCAGGTCCAATCAGTGAAACATAGTATTTCTTATGTAGAAAGAACATACAAGGGTGAACTTGTGCCTCATGATCTTACCAAGCAGAAGGATGCCCAGAAAGAATTGCTTTAACAAGTCAAGAACCTTATCTTTGCATAAAAAAATAATGAGATAACAGCTGACCTGGTGAAGCAAATTCTTGTGCGTCAGCATAACACCTTTAGGATTGCCCGTGGTGCCACTTGTATACACAAGTGTTGCAACATCATCAGTGCTTATAGTTTTATATGAATATTGCTTTCCTGAAGTTCACGTCAATTCAACGAATCAGTAATATTTGGTTGGCGTGTCATGAATAAGAATAAAAACAAAATTAAATAATTGCTTTTTGCATAGTACCAGAATATTATCCGAACTTTGAAAGACGATAATTTCATCACTTAAAGACCATCATATCCCAGTAACTTAAACTAACTATCTTAACAAGGCAACTCAATTAAATAATTGTTCTGAGTTCAAAGAAATCCATGCTTCAGTATGCATAATAGAGTTTCAACTTTCACTAGTCAAGCATGAGCTCCAATTAATTAGTACAAAAGATCATCAACTAGCTCACAAGCTTTCAATTTCTAACTTACTAGTTTTAACAATTTTATACAATATAGGATACATTTAATAATTAGTTAATATAGAAGATCATTGAATACAAAAAATTATAGAAGAGAATACAACTAACATTATTAAAATTCGAAGGTTGGCTCCTCTATTAAAATACAACCCACTCAAAAGAAAAAAAAGGATAAAAAAATCTAACCAATTCTATCGCAGTGTAGATCTGCAGATAATATCATAATATAATGATTTCACATTATGGCTGGAGTTTCAATAAAAACCTTCCAAGTATGAGATCAATTTAATGCACCCTTGCATTCATAACTTTTTTCAAACTCAACTGCCTCATAAAATTCCTTGGGACACTGACTAATTAGGAATAAGTGTAAGACCAAGATGTACAATATTACAATATACATGTGTGTTATATTTTCATTTGAAATAGCCAAAATATGTGGCAATTGTTAAGATGTTATCTCACTCAAGCAACAAATTCGTTGGAGACATTTTTTAAATGAAAAATATTAATAACAATACAAGAAATTCAGAACTGATTTTTGCCAATAAAAATCAAAGAATATCATATGTTAAGATGGATATATGGATATACTGCCACATTAAAGTTCCATATTTTATAACATTGTATAAAATGGATAGAATACTAAAATAGACTTACTAGATTCACCAGAATGATGTAAAGTTTCACGACTTGTTCGGCCTAAATCTATTATCTCCTGGTAACTATAAATAGGAACTCCTTCTGCAGCTTCATTTGAGATGTAAGGTTTCTCTCCCCAGAGCAATATGACAAATCTTACAGCAGCTCGAGAGTGAAAGGGTACTGAAATCCGATTGTACATCTCAGGGTCATCCACCACTAACGCAACACTACAATTAGGAAGCGATATAATTTCAATATAAGAATGGATTACAGAATTAATCAAAATTTTGTCTTTGCAATTGCCACTAGAGAACTTTCTACAGGGGAAATGGTCAAATATGTCCAACAGTAATAAAGAAGTTACTAATGATTTGATGATTTAAACAACGGCTAGTTTTCAAAGATAATTATCTCCCTACCAACCACAAAATTTCAATGTAAAAGCAACAATATTTTGGTATAAATTGCACATATAAACACAATGTAGCTCAACTAAATAGCCTAAATTATAGGTCAATATTAAAGAACATATAAATTGATGTCCAAATACTCTTCCTGTGTCCAGATCCATAGGCAAAGAAGATTCAAATCATGCAGAAACATATATTTTGTTCATATCATAGAATATCTTATCCAAGAGCAAACTGAACAATAACTTCAAATTGTAGCGGAGTGCAAATCCACAAAGCCCTTGGTTGGGTTCAAAGTGCTCCATCCAAGTGGAAGCTCAATTTCGAAAAAAACATATTGCAACACATCATTTTTGACGTATATTTGTTGACTTCCTCACAATGCACGGCTCTAGGAACGGAAAGGACTTGGGAACATGACTGTTGCGTTATTATTTTGAGTTTTCTCGATTGTTTCATATACACCTAATTTTAAACAGTGATGGTCACCTCTCACTTACTAAATCTCTATATATCCAAACTCCTTTTTCACAAATATAATCATTTACTTTCCAAAAGAAATTGACATCAACCGATAAAATACATTGATTGGTTATAGCTGGGTTACCATCTTTAATTGGCTTATAAAGTTCTGTATAAATATGTTCGTTCATTGCACTAGAGCTAGTAGATTCGTACCATACAAGCAAAATTCCATATTTTCATTCAAGAGCAAGATTTTAATTTCCTGTGTGCATGTAAAAAAATAAAAATAACGAAGCATTAATATCACAATTTCGGAATTTCAAATGATGGCATGCAGTAATAGTACAAGCATAATATAAAGAAAACTCACTCTCAATCAAATCTAACAAAATGTCATATCAAAGTAAACTTGGAGTGAAAAGTTATTTGTATTACTCAATGTAGTGGTACACACATATACAATCAAAGGGATCTAACTTTAGGAAGAAAGTAAACCAACAAATTAATATGGGTTTGTTTACTTTTGATTATTGTGTGCTTATGTATATATATATATGTGTGTGTGTGTGTGTGTGACATAGTTGTTAGATGTAATGTCTTTAATGAAAAATTGATATTGGATGTGATCAATTTTTTAGGAGAATTAGTAGCTTGGATAGTAGAGTTGTGATCAAATCACAAGTAAACACCATATATATATATATATTGTAAACTTTTATTGTATTCTTCATAAATCATAGTGTCACACATCACAACAAATAAATATACATAGTTTAAAACAGCCCAAAACTAATGAAATATCCCCACCCTAATCTAACACTTCCCTTCAAGCTGGTGCGTACAAGTCATGCAATCCAAGCTTGTTAGTTGTTACACATGAACTTGAATCTAAGGCTCTAAGAGACTTTGTCAATATGTTTGTAAGCTGATCATTTGAAGACACATATTCAGTGTCCATACATTTAGAAAACACTTTCTCTCAAGCATTGTTGGCATGCAAAGGCAACATTTCCTTCACTATGGTGTGACACCACCATGAATGACTCAGCCTCACGCCAAGAGTGAGAAACATAAGGAGAATCTAAAATAAACACCGCTACAGATAGGAGAAAATTGGTTGTAACTAAGAAAATTGTAAACCAAGTTAGGATTACGAGTCGACTGAGTACCTTGTCGCAAGGCAACATGTGATGATGGTATGTGGAAGACAATGAAAATAAAGCTTATTCATCAATTTAAGTAAGCAGCGGTAAGGTAGGTATATCTTGACAATGCCATGTATGCTGACTATAAACCTAGAGTGGAGGATTGGAAATGTGAGCCTCTGGAAAAGAGGCCACAGGTATGAGGATGGAGGCTAGAAGGAAGGAAACACTAAAAAGTATGGTGACGACTAAAAGAAATATATACAGTAAAATAATATTGATGAGTGAAAGATAAATAACACCAATAACCTTTTGAACCCAATAGTAGCCAAGAAATAAAACATTTGATTGACTAATGACACAATTGTCAAACCAAAAGAATGGTCAATGGTGGTTGACTACTGTAAAATATAAATAAATAAATGGTGTGTAAGCTTAAGCTTTTTGGTGAGACGACCATTTAACATCCTCTAATATGGTATCAGAGCCATGATATCCGTATTGGGTATTGACCCTTGTCAGGATTTTGAGATGGTATCATCTCGAAGGGGGAGTGTTGAATATTGTTCTATATCGGAAAATATGGGAACTTCCTCTTACTTATAAGGGTAAAAGGCTACTTCACTTAATATCAAATGGTTTTAAGTTGGAACATCGAATCCCTTCTTAGTAGTCATAAACAAAACACATACAACCAAACACACAAAGAGGTAAAGGGTACAACAACATTATGACAGATTGAGTTGAAGATTAAATAGGAATCTGATGACTTAAGGCAATTGACGGAGACCATTAATAAAGAAGCAAGCTAAAAGGATAATATTGGCCCAAAACTAAGAAAGATGTTGTAGAAGGATGTGGGTTATGTCTACTAAACGACGGTTCTTGCACTTAATCACCCTATTTTGTTGAGGGGTGGATGGGCAAAATGATTGATAATTAATCCCCGAAGACAGTGACAAAACACTTAGGGTGTTTCTTTACACTCCAAACTTTATATTTCTACTATTTGGACTGCGTTTCCCGAAAAAGATACATTTTTCTCATACAAAACATCTCATTATATATTATTTTAATACCAAACTCAAACAAAAATTTTCCAAATCCCATTAAAAGAAACACGCCCCTTTAATAGGACAAGTTAGAATGACCTAACCGCTGATGAAACAACTCAAAAGTCTCGACAAAAATGGAAGTAAGGGTAGAGAAAAGACAAAAAAACTCGTCCTATACCACATAAGACTCATGTCTAGTAACAATTGCCTGCTTGTATTGCAATCCTGAATAACAAATGAATAACAAATGAATCATTAGTCAGCAATAAAAATCTCAATCTCTAGTAAGTAAAATTGATAGATATGAGGTTGATGGACTCTATGGAACACAAAGTGCAGACTCAAGTGAACTTGAGGATTTGTTTTAACATCATTGACTAAGGTAATAAAGGTTAGGGAGCTTCCCAGATAAAATGTAAAAATAGAGAGAGATTACTATTACCAAATATATATGGTCTGTAACACTAAAATCAATAACTCGTGAATACTAAAAACAAAACCCTATGAATCAATCGTAGACTAAAAATCACCAACAAGGGGAGCTTGAGCATCATAAGACGTGGTAGGACTAGCAGAGGATGATGATTGTTGAGATGCCTAGAAGTAAAGTACATTATAATAGGCACGAATTATGGTGGAGTCCGATGAAGAACACTCTTGTCAAATCAATAGCAATTGCATTTGTTGTACAAGGAGGATGTCCATGTATGATATAGCAATGTCTTTGGGATAATGCATTTGTGACACTAAAGTACACTTGCAAATGACATTTAGTACAAACTAACTTAAAAAGAGCCAGCTAGGGGACACCCTGAAAAGAATGTGCACATTGTTAACATTAGTAGTTTACTCAATTAATTTAATCTCTATTCAATCTCGGATAGCCCAGACTTGGCTCATCCTTACACGGGAGTTGGTCTAGCACCGGCCTAACTTCAGGGGCATCACATCCTCTCCTACTTAAGAAAGCAATATCAACATTGCACCCCAAAGATCTATCAATTGTTAGACCCCTCAATAGTCAGGTCAACAACTATGGATTGTTGCAGCTTGGCTCTGATATCAATTGTAACACCCCAGACCGGAAGCCACATTCGCCGGGCATGTCACGATCGTAGACTGGCCCGCAAGTCAACACAAGTCCTTCTACCACGCTTTTGTCCTCACTCATGCATACCCTTGGAAAGACTTCTCAGAGGTCACCTATCCTAAAATTACTATAGGGCAAACACGCTTAACTTTAAAGTTTTTTCGGTCTAGAGTTCTTTCAGTAGGGCTCTCAAAAAGAAATGTGCACATGATTGACATGAGTAGTTTAATCAATCCATTTAATCTCTATTTAATCTTGGATGGTCAAGCCCCAACTTATCTATACACGGAGTTGGCTTAGCACCGACCCAACTCCGAACATATCACATAGGCAACGACTACGAGAACGCCACAAATATTTTGGCAGAGACAAATAATCTGATAGCATGTGGTGTAGACGGCGGCATGTGTGGCACATACAGAACAGTGGCAGAAGGAAACGACATCGACCTACGCACCAGTATGGCGTGTTGCTGAATAAGACACTAGAAATAGACCAAAAACTAGCCGGAATAATTGAACTACTGATTTTCTGCGGTGATAGATGGCATATTTCTGACCGTGGTTGGAATGGACTAGAAGATAGAGAACCAAATAATGGTGTTGGTGTGGTGAAAAGGCTGCTCAACTTGGTGCTTGAGAGAAATTAGGGTTTATGACCAAGTTAGGGTTTTTAGATAAACGCTATAGGCTTTGATACCGTGTAAATGTTTATTGTATTCTTTATAAATTGTAGGATTACATAACACAACAAATAAATATACACGATTTAAAACTAGCATAATCTGACATATATATATATTATATTTTATATTATTTCCTAATCATAGATAGATAATACAATTCTATGTTAACATTTATTCTTTATATTCCGTGATCCTACGTGCCTTTGGTTTTTGTTTGTAATGTATGTTTTTAGGTGAAATGTTGTGATATTTTGCATAAACAATTTGTATGTTTTTTAGGTGAAGTTGCATAGTAAAGAGATTAAAACCATTCAACATGCTATCCCATTTTAAAGTACATTTTTAATATACTACATATTAACAATGTAACCATGGACACTCTTTGAACATATAGAATAATATAAATTTCCACAATCCATTATAACCTTAGGTGGAGAAAAGCCACAACTCCCCTACCTCACCATCTTCTCAGAAATGACCATATACATTTAATTTATACGGCTTGCAAATATTTTAATGTTGTTTCACTCAGTACCTTTTACAATTTGAAATGGCTTGAAGAGCTGATTTGACTATTTTGGCTTTTGAGAGACTAGATTTATGAGGAACAAAGGTGTTGCTCAGTCATAGTCGCAGCACACATTGAGCCTCGTAACAATAAATATTTCCTCTATAGTTTACTATGTTGATAGTCTTGTCATAATATTGTATGCTAGCTGGAATCTGAATTCTGTTCATCAAAAAAGAAAATGCTCGCCTGACCTTTCTGAGTGGTTGTATATCTGCAAAAGCTCTTCATTAGATGACCTTGTACCCCTTACAACATTGATTGCTCCAGTAGCCATAATACCTGAGATAATTTAGTACATTACACGGATTGGCACAGTTGAACATCTAATACGAAGAAAAATATATATCCAATTAAAGAAGTTCTACAAAGTAAATTTTAAAATTCATGATCTTTTTCCGGCTTGCATTAGATATAGCACAGATGTCAAATATCATTATATCTTTTTTCTATAATACAGGAGTTTTAAAAACTAAAAACATTTCTGCTAATCAGTGACATAATCTAAGATATCTAGTTATATAAATAAGATTCAGGTTGCAAAATTAAAGAAGATATATTCATATGTCAATGAAAATATGCTTCTTCTTTTTTTCAAGTCTTCAGAATAGAAACAAACCTAAAGTTGCAGAAATCTAGCGTCTGTGCTAGTAAGCTGGACATAAACATAGAAGTACCTTGATCAGAAACAAGCCACCGACATGAATTGTCAGCAAAAAGAGCAATTTTTTCCTCTGGTTTCAGTCCAATGACCCTTAACCCTTCGCAGAAGTTCAAAATTTCTTCTTGTAGCTGAAAAATATTAGGAAAATGTTTCAGATAAAGCATGAAACCAAACTAGTCATCAAAAAAAAAAAAAACTGCAGCACCAGAGAGTCGAGAAACAAAAAAGGAAAAGGAAAGGAAATCATTAGCAAATTGTAAATTTCTAACTTCATGACCATGAGTGCATCAAGATCAGCAGAATGTTCAATACAATTTAGGCCATGTCCTTTTGTGTTTGTGTTTTTTGTTTTCATTTTCATTCTATTATTTTCCCTCCATAAACATTACATCCAGCACGTTTTCTGTCACAAAATATTACATTGATCCACTATTATCACCTCAATAATTTTTAACAACAAAACAGAAAAGAACACACCCTTAAATTTAAAACTCATGCATTAGTAGTACAGCATGGTTACAACGGCAAATGTTTTTTCGCTAACATGGAGCGAGGGGAAACAAAGAGCTTTGTTCTGATTGTAATAAAGATGACCAAGAGGTTTGGATGAGCCTTCTGCTTCTCATCTGTTTGTGTTTCTTGAGATTTCTTGATTTTCCATTATCAGGTTCCTTACTATTGTAAAGCTTACCTAGATTATAATAAATAGTCAGTCTCTTCAGAAAAAAAAAAGGGAAAAAATACTGGCATTTTTATTTATTTATTATTTATTACCTTTTTTATTATTATATAATGCGTGGCAGAAATAATTTAGCAAATACCAACTCGATGATGAAAGGGGAAGGCTGGCCCATGTGCATTGTTCTAACAGTGATTGATGTATTTATCTAGAAAATGTAACTGTAAGCTAGAGCTAAACCCATGCACACATAGTCGACTGAAGAGTCGAATTCACAAGAAGTATACATGCAACAAGATCTAAAGCTTGCCTCTTTATAAGTCATATTTGTTGAAGGATCATGGTATGGATCCACTAGTGCTATGCGATCTCCAAATTTCTCAGCTGAGGTCCTCCATATGTCAGGTACTGTTGTCCACTCATTAGATGATAAAATTTGATCTCCAGAGAGCAAGTCATTTTCTAAAATGGGAGAACACTTCCTGATCTGCACTTCTTTTGTCTTCAAAAAAGGTGACATCAAAATCCATGTCAGATTCTTATTCTACTGTTTTCAGCAGTTTTTCCATCAAAGCCTCATTTACAACCAAAGAGCAGCACGTGTAAGAAATAACACACAATGCCTTGAATTTTTTCCTTTATTGTAGCATCAATCATGCAACGATAAACAAATATATGCGGGACTATAAGTTCAGCATGATATGCCAATGTGCATGTTTTTGTTTTTTTTGTTTTTTTTTTGTTTTTGGAGAGGAGATTTCATTAACATTAATATTATGGAGCATGTGGAGAGTAGTACCGATAGAAAAGTCGTCTTTTTTCTTTTTTTTTTCCGGGGGAGGGAGGTGGCAACCAAACTAAAAATTCAGCTAGCTCCAAAGCACCACATTTCGCAAAGTGGTTGTCCATCACATATTGGGACTTAGGGATGTGATGAAAACAGATGGAGAAGTATATTGGGGTGTGTATTTCCAGTTAACTGCAGTCTGAGATATATCTTTACCTTAACTTTTAATAAATAATACTTTTAGCAGTTGCATCGAAAAAAAAAAAAAAATGTTTTTTTCCAGTTTCATTAGAATTCATCTTATCTTGTAGAAAGATTAAATATACCAATCATTTTCTGCATATTAGAGAGAACTACATGCAGTGTTTTGGCAATCGTCAATATTCATTTTTGCAGATGAAAGACTGATGTAACTTTAACCACAGAACAAGACAAAAGGAAAGTTGTTGTTAGCATGTTAAGCTTCTAAGCATGCATCCCAAAAGTCTGTAGCATCTTAGATAAAGTCACATAAAGTAGGAAATCAACCCACTTATTTGGATGTACAAAAAATTTACAATCTGACAAAGATAGCAAGAAGAATATACACATTTATACTTGGTTCCGGCACAAGCTAAGAACAGCCATGTCTGACCTGTGTATTTCTTTGTGCGTAAGTTAGAAAAAAAAAAAAAAAAGAACAAAAAAATGCAAACCAATGACCATGGAATTACAAATGTGATACTCTAACCTCCGATATAAGTTCTGCTTCTAAATAGTGGGTTAATAGTACGTACAAAGTCTGGATTTCAAAATTTATAATTCTTCCTCACATATATAGACACAAAGGCGCACACATTTATAATGTTTCTTCTATAATAAAATTAAAAATTGGTGAGAAGTGCTTCATTTCATATATAATGAGGAATATTTATATAGAATATCTTAGGAAAGTTAAAGACATAGTAACTATATTCTAGGAAAGTCACATTCAAGATAAGTAAATTCTATTAGATTAAATCGAATCAAATCTAAATGGGAACATTATAAATAGCAGTCGTATATGCTAACTCTCCTTCTAAAGTTAGTGCATGGATATCACACATGTCCAAGACAAAATCACATGTAACTTTTATCTTGCCAAAGTAAAGATTATGTATTTTATGTAGTTTCTGTTGAGTTCAATATGCTTATTGCAATGATACTGTAGGATTATTTGCAATATGATTGTCAAGGTTTTTCTGAACCAGATCTAGTTCACCAAAAAAATATTTTAACCAAGGAATCTCCGAGAATCGCATGATGAAGGGTATGGAAATTGGGCTTCTGCACTTCCCAAGTCACCAAATTGTCCACCAACAAATGACACATAAACTGAGGTGGACTTTCTGTCCAACTTGAACCCATCAAAATCTGAATATATAGAACCAACCACTAGATGACCATGTTAGAGAACATTACTCCTTTTCTTAAAAGATGATTTAAGATTTGGCAAGATACGATTCATTGCATTCATGTGCCCATCACTAGGATTGTGCAGGAACTGGCTTATCACAGTAACTGAAAGGATAGATCAGGTCTAATGGGAGTTACATAGATCAATTTTCCCATTAGCCGCTTATATACCTTTCTTTGTTTGCTGGAATTAGATTCAAGTAGATATTTAAGCCATTACTCGCTTCAATAAAAGTATCTACAAGAAACCAAGTTCCTAATTTCAAAAAAAAAAAATATATATATATATATATATAGTAAATACTTCCGTTAAGAGAGGAAGAGTCCATATTTCAACTGAGATAATTCAATGCCCTGGAAATAGCTTTGAGTACCCAAGCCCTTCATTTCAAATTCCTTAGAGAAATAGCATTTAAGCTTCGCTATCAAATTGTTGTTACTACTTGTGAAAATCATATCATCAACATAAACAATAAGACTTGTAAAATCATTACTGATTTTCTTATAAACAAAGTGTGTGCACTGCCATAGCTTGCTTGAATTGTACTCTGTAGAGTAGATCAATTCCCAAACCATGCCCTTGGTGACTGTTTATAATGCATTCTTTAATTCACAAATCTTGCCTCTTTTTTGGCATAAACCCAAGGATCCATATACAACTTTTCCAAAGGGTCTATGTTTAGGAATGCATTTTTCAAACCAAACTATCTCAAAGGCTAGTCATGATTAAGTGCAAAAGATAATATGACCCACAATGTTCATTTTTGCCACAAAGTCAAAAGTCTCCTAATAGTCGATTCCATAAGGTTGGGTGCATCTCTTGCCACCAATTTAGTTTTGTATGTATCAATTTTTTCATCCTACATTCTTCTTATCGTAGGAAAAGTTCAACCATCACCCACAGAGTGCTTATGAAGAGCCTAAATTTCTTATTAGGATTTTCAAGAGACTCAAAAATGACTAGAGCTGCTAACAAGCTGAATTGAGCCAAACTTTTCATGTTTGAGCTTGACTCGTTAAGGGCTTGAACTCGGCTTGTGTTTGTATACGAGCTAAATTCCTTTTTAAAACTCAGCTTATTAAGCAACTTTTGTATTCGTATACGGCTCAACTCGACTCGTTAATAGATATTTTATTTTATTTTATTTAAACTTAAACTCAATTAATAATAATAATTATTAATTATTAATTAATGTGTAAAAAAATAATTAAATATAATATTACAAAGGAAATATATTTACTAAATATAGAAATTAATGTTATTTTTTAATGAACACTATTAAACATTTATGAATAGATTTGAGCTCCTTTGTTAACATAACAAGCTAGAATTTGTGTTTTTATTCGGCTTGTTTAGTTTAGCGAACAAATTTTTAACGAGCTTAAACGAGCCGAATTGAACTGAACTCACGAACAATCCATTTTTTTACAAATCTACTATAAATAAACACAAAGACAATTGAAAAGCAAATGCAAAATGTACTATAGATAACCGATAGTACAAGACGGAAAAAAAAAAGGATAAACGATGTTTGAGGATGATTTCATAAAGCCAAACCTATCAGGTTCTCTATGATCACGAAAAAATGTGTCTCATGTCTTAATCCTCCACATGGGGACTCAAAGTAGAAATTTCTAATGACAACAAAAGTGGAGACCGAGACAACAAAAGAGTAATTCAATGGCATGGTAGTATCATGCAGAGTAGCATTGGAACCTGGGGAGGATATGAAAATAGCATCCTCATTTCTCCTTTTGTAACCTTTCTTCAAAAACAATTCATCTGGTCTTTCCTTGGTTCCTATTCATCTGGTCTTTTCCCTTTTTCCTCTAGGTTCGGATTTGGTTGCCACATGGTTAGGATCTTGAGAGAACTCCTTTTGATCACCCCCTAAGTTCTTCCCCGACAATTCCTTTTGATCAACTAAGTTACCTAAAATCCAAAATTTCTTTTCCTCCCACCATATGTATATATATATATATACATATATATATTCATATATATATATATATATATAGCTAGTAATCTTCCCCTGAAAAGGAACCAGAGTCATGTCCTAGAAAAATAATACATCCATGGAGCTAGAGTATTTCCTACTGGGAGAGTGCTCTAAAAAGTATCTTTCTTGTTACTCCAACTTTCCAGTGGGACAAGTTTGGTTCTTTTTTGTAAGTTATCTCAATTAAATGCTTAATGATCTTGCTAATGGAAAGAAGATTATTAAAGAGATTAGGTGAATCTAAAACAGAGGACATGAAAAATGCAAGAGAATATGAGATGTTCCCGGCCCTAGTGACCGGCATTGGAGTCCTATTAGTAACCTGAACAGGCACAACAATTGGAGAGAAGAGTATCAAGTAGAGAAGGATTAGTCTTAAGATTAGTGCCCCTAGTTCAAGAATTGAAGTTGGTAAAAACAGAGGATACGGAGAATGCAGGAGATAAGATGTTCCCGCCTCCAACTGGCATAGAATCACCTTCGTAACCTGAACAGGCACAACAGTTGGATTTAAGAGTATCAAGAGGAGAATTGATAGTTATAAGATCGTTGGCCCTGGTCCAAAAATAGATAGTCGAGGAGGTTGCCCATGTATTACCCTCAACTAGTTGATGCATTACACATGAAGTCCTAGTAAGTTGTTTCATACCGTATTGCCCAAATTGGGCATCTGTGATATCCATGCACTAACTTGAGGGGAGAGTTAGCATCTAAAACATATTTTGTTTCCTTATTTTATTTAGATTTGATATGATATGATTTGATATAAATATTCCATGTAAAAGTTGCACTTTCAGCCAATCTCTAATTATGCCAAATGGACTATAAAGGATTCCTATAAACAATTATTGCCTCAATTACTTGATGTAGTTTTTATCTTCGATGTGGTGTCATTGCAATTGTATTCTTCAGTTGGCCACTTAGGATACTCCAAAATAAAATTACATTTTCGAATATGGAAAACAGTTCCTTTTTTTTCTTTTCTTTTATTAAAGATCCTCCCAATTATTCTAGCGACAAACTAAACAACAGCAAGGAATATTTCAAGAACAAGAGTGTCCAACAATAAATACCATCCATGAAAGCTTTTACAATGGCTACAAAATGACATTTTTCCTAATGAACTCAACAAAATACATCTACACCTTTTATTCTTCCATGAGAAAATGTGAACAAGAAAAAGTTCAAGCATTGTCTTCATGTGCTTGTTTATCAGCATCCCAATCCAACCTCACTACAGATCCTTGCAGCCATATCTTATAAAATTTTCGATAGCAGAAGAAAAACAAAATAAAAAGCAAAGAAGCAAAAAATCCAATTACAAGAAGATTATGTCAGCTTTATCCACTTAACAACCTCAAATCTATTATCTGCAACAACCAAAAATCCATTGCAGTGTTACAGATAGCACCTTTTGTGCTTCAATTTAAATAAAAGTCACAGGAGAGAGCATATCAAACACATCAGAAAAACAAGAATGGGCTATGAAAAGATCGATCTACTTGTCCCCACGCTAAAGACATCATAACAAATAGCGTTAAGAGCAGTTAACGCTAAAAATCTCCAGTAAAGGCAGTGATCACTAACCAAGAACCCGACACATATCAAGAATAGTTCATGAAACAAATGGCCCATTTCATGAGTGCAAAAACATGTTTCCTATACTGGAATCACAGTAAATAGAGCTGATTTACCTGGGAGTCACAGTAAATCCGAAAATTCGGACTCCTTGCAAGAACACAACGTCCAGGTTTCTTGTTCTTATTATAGAATCTGGACTCGATCAATCTGAATCCACCAAGTTTAGGGAATAACAGGTGAGTCAGGGCTAGGCTTGACCCACAAGGGGCCGTCAAAGAAAAAGAAGTCGGATTCATTGTGACAGGGGGAAAGGGAGGGCAGGCGAGCGAAGGAAAGAAGGAAGGATCTGCGAAGCAAGAACAGTGAAAGGGAAAGGGCGAGGAGTCTGATCTGATGACGAAGAGAGTAGAGAGTTGAGTGAAGAGAAAGCAGTGATTATTGTTGCAGAAACAACCGCAACAGTGGCTGCATTGAAGTCTCCACCATCCCTCCGGACAGATGAGATGATACGAGGAGCTGTCGTCGTAGTATTTGGTAATAATATAGGCGTGTTTAATTGTATTTTTAAGACTACAGTTTTAATTTTAAATAATAAAATTTTGAATTAAAATAATTGTTAATATAATTATATATTAATATAATATTTTAAATATAAAATTAAATTTTAATATAATAAAATATACTCTGGTTCGTGCCAAAGATAAGATAGCATTTTGTTATAAATATTAATAATAAATTATGATAATATTTTATTATATTTTATATAAATAGTACTGATATTTTAAATAGTTTTAAAATTATATTTAAATAAAATATATATAATATGAATATTATTTTTGTAGATAATAAAATTTTATATAATACAAATAAATAAATATTATTACCGCAAATTAAATTTTATGAAAAATGAGAATTTTAAAAATATATAAAATATTTGTTAATTGAAAAAAATAAAAATAAAAGAATTTTAAATAGTATGTTAAGAATTTAATTAAATTTATTTATATTTATTAAATAGGTTTAAAATTAATAAATTTATAAAATAATAAAAATAAATCATCGACCTAAAAAATAATAATCATATGTGACGAAATACGAAGACAA
Organism: Andrographis paniculata; assembly: GCF_009805555.1. Classification (NCBI taxonomy): domain Eukaryota; kingdom Viridiplantae; phylum Streptophyta; class Magnoliopsida; order Lamiales; family Acanthaceae; genus Andrographis; species Andrographis paniculata. The sequence goes on along the minus strand of NW_026137583.1, from coordinate 2,770,809 downwards.
TATAAAAATATATATATATTTAATTTGATATTAAAAAAATAATTAAAATAATAAAATTTAGAGATAAATCCCAAAATAAACGCACCTATATTAATAGCAACAAGTAATGATTATTTTTGTTTGACATAGAAAAGTGTGCAATTTAAGCTGGCCTATATTCTATTTTATGTCTGTCAGGTCACCAAATTGGCATCCACAAGGGTCAACACCTATATACTACTCGGTCCGTACCTTGACCGCAATGATTACTTGCTAGATAGGTAAAGTGCCAAATACACTAAAATCTAATAATAAAATAATACTCCCTCCCTCTCATATATATTTACTGCATTATAGACACAGTATTTTAGAAAGGGTGTAATTAATAGATAACTAAAAATATATTAGTGAAAATAATTATTTTATAATAGAAATAATTATAAATTAAAATTAAAATAACTAATTAGTTTAATTAAAATTTAAAAAAAATTAAAATGAGATTAAAGTATGTAATTATTTTCCAAAAAAAAAAAGCGACAGTATGTGAAACGGACAGAAACGACAATCTGGACATGGTATTTGAGATGGAGGGAATAATATTTTTTTTATATTAAGGGTGTGTTTGTTTGGGGGTTTGGATTTTGGATTGGGATTTGAATAGTAAAAATTTTGAATTTGAATAGTTGTATGATGTGATATAAATAGGGTTTGATGTGATGTTTTGAATGTAAAATTGATTTTTAGTATAATATAAAAAATGAAAAATAGGTGTTTGATGTGATGTTTTTGGGGAAAAAAAATTGAATGAATAGTAGAAATCCTCCAAAATCCTTCAAACAAACAAACCCTGAGTAAAAATCACTGGTAATTGGATTAGGACAATTTATAGCCTGATGTCAAATTAATGGGTTGGTTAGATCAAGTGCCAAATACACTAAAATATAATAATAAAATAATACTCTCTTCGTCTCAAATACCGTACAACATTTATGTTTAGCACGAGAATTTAGGTGGGAAGTATTTAATATGATAATTTGAGATAATTTGGATATTAAGTGATGTAATTGGAAAGAGAAATGATTATTTGATTTTTTTATTTGAGTGATATGATATGATTTATTGTATTTAGTATTTGAAATCTTGTTTGGTTGGTAAACTAAGTGAGATTTATATTTCCAAATTCAGTTTGTTTTACAAATTAATTAAAGGATTTGGATTTTAGTTTATTCTAATAAACTTTATATCTATATATTTTTTTTTTCCGTGAACTTTATTTTTTACTAATTTCAGTGTATTCTAATAAAAAAATTTTAATACAATTTTTGAGTAATAATATAAATAACATTAATGATTATAAATAAATATGTAATTTGTAGTAGTATGCTTAAATATAATATTATACTCCCTCCGTCCAAAAGAGGTATCTTATTGAGAGTTGGCATCTGAATTAAAGAATAATAATATTTAATTAAAAGTGGATATAAAGTAGAATATAAATGACTAAAATATCCTTACTTTTTTAATGATTTTAAAGAGTACAGTAATAATTATGAGTAGTATGGAAAAGTAGAAATAATTTTGTTATAAAGTTGGGGACCACGGCTACTAAATAAGAAAACAAGACAATTGTTTTGAGACGGACGAAAATGAAAAAATAAGACAAATCTTTTGAAATTGAGGGAGTATTTTATAAAACCAATAAAATATAATTTATATGTAAATATATATACATTTAAATATTAAAAAAGAAGAACAAATATGATTTTATTTTTTTTAGATAGGAGGATATAATAATAAAATGTAAAATGTCCGAACCTAATACCCTGCAAATCAGGCCCGACGGAAAAGTCACACTAGGCGAACCATGTGTGGAGGTGCTACACCACAGGCCATCCCTTACAGGACATGTTATCAACATTTTAATCGGGACATGTCATCAGCATTTTTAAAATTATACATAATTGTGCATGTATTACCACATTATTATATACATTGAGTGCGTATACAAAGATTAGATTATAATTTTTAAATAATTTTAATAAATTATATACTCAGAAAATTAATTAATATAACGTTTATTTTGTATGATTAAATAATATATAAAATTATTCTCTCTTCGTCCCAAAAGATTTGTCTTATTTTTCAATTTTCGTCCGTCCCAAAACAATTGTCTTGTTTCCTTATTTAGTAGCTGTGGTCCCCACTTTATAACAAAATTATTCCTACTTTTCCATACTACCTCTAGTTATTACTCTAACGTACTCTTTAAGATCCTTAAAAAGTAAAGACATTTTAGTCATTTATATTATACTTTATACCCAATTTCAATTAAATATTACTATTCCTTAATTCGTGTGCCAACTCTCAATAAGACACTTCTTTTGGAACGGATGGAGTATTATTTTTACTTTGTTTGATAAGGGATGATTATTTTTTTTATTTAAAATACTTTTAATAATCTTATTATAAATTATAGTAATACATTTTATTTTATACATTGTTATAATAATATAATATGTAACAATATATAAAAAATTAATTGTGATATTATTACCACATAATACGTATATATAATTGATATTTTATTATTATTATTTATTAAGTATATTTAATTTTAACCCGAGAATTATAAATTAAATTTTAGTAATATATTGTATATCATTCTTATCGATTTATATTATTGATTAAAAATTTAAAAATAAATAAATTACATTTCAAATGAAATCAAATATAATAAAGAGAAAATTTTATTATATTTATATAAAATATTTTTAGGTGTTTATGGAAAAGAGTAATTTAGATATTTTATTAAGTAGGATTAAATTATATAGTGGATAGATTGTATTAATAATAGTATAAATTACTCCATTTGTCCCACATAATTTGTTCCTATTTTCTATTTTCGTTCGTTCCACATAATTTGTCATTTCTTTTTTTGGAAAATTAATTATACATTTTAATTATAATTTTTTTTAATCTTAATTAAACTATTTAGTTATCTTAATCTTAATCTATAATTATTTTTACTAAATAATAATTATTTTTACTAATATATTTCTTAATTACTTACTAATTATACTTTACCTAAATTCTCGTGTCTACAGTAATACACCCATATTACAGGGGACGGAGAGAGTAGTATAATTGTATGAGACCTTTAATTATATAGAATCCTAATACATTAAAGTAAATCTCATGTAGCACACATTTCATATAAATGTACTTCCTCCATCTGCCAAATTTAAAGATATTTCATTTGTAATTTACGAATAAAACATCTCTAAATTTAACGGACGAAAAAAAAAATATATGTTATGTGAATGTATGATTGGCATAATTTCTAGTAATTTATTTACTCAATTTTTTACCTACAAATAGGGCATCATTGTACACAATATCAATAACAAGTTTCCTCAATTACAATCACCCCATCTCAATTTCTCTTTAAATTTCTTTTTTTTTTTTCTTTTTTTTAGTGCACGTACATCTATAAATATACATATATACATGCTCAAACATGCATCTATAAAATATACTTTCTTTTGTTTCTAATATCGTCTCACATTTATTGTAGATATGTGAATTTAAAAAGAGTATAATTAGTAAATAATTACAAATATATTAGTAAAATTAATTATAAATTATACTTTCTTCGTCATTCAATCTTCTCTCGTTTGACCAGACATCATTTTAATGTGAAAAATATTTTTTGATTTTTTTGTAGTTTTCAGTACATAAAGTATATGAAAAAATAAAATAAAATTTCAGTACAAGATAAAAGTATTGATAAAAGTAACTACAATAATTAATTTTTTAATTATGTTAAACATGTTAAGATTTTATATATACAAACAAAAAAATAAAAAGAAAATTTGTTGCTTTACAGCAACAACAAAAAGTGGACTTGTTTTATTTTGGATTCAGATCGTTGTGCTGAAAATAATTTCAGCCCTCGAATCTTGGAGGATGATGAATTAGACGATGATGATGATGATGATGATGAGTAGGGTTGCGTTGGTGGTGGCAACGTGGAGGTGGTGGCAAAGAGTTGAGTTTGTTGATGGTGGACTGGTGGTGATGGTAGAAGGGCACGAACAATTGGGTGGAGGAGAAGAAGGGGTGGGTGGTGGAGGAGGAGGCGGAGGCGGCGGCGCTGGTGGCGACAGTGGTGGTAGAGGAGGACAATTTAATGGAGATGGAGAAAACGGTGACGGTGATGTTGGAGGACAGCTTGGATGGAAATAGAAGAGGAGACAGCCAGTGTGGTAGTGAAGGAAAAGAAAAAAAATTGGTAGGTGTGGTGGGTGGAGGTGGAGGCGGCAGTGGCGGTGAAGGAGGATTCAGATTGATAGGGGCTGATTTCGGAGGATCAGCATGTGCTGATTTCTAAGTGTTCAGCACAGGATCCGGATCCTTTCATTTTTTATTTTAAAAAAAAAAAACATACAAACCTATATTGAAGCAAAAAATATTCCCCACAAAATATAGAAAAATCAAGAGCAAAAAATAGTTTAAAATACACTAAAATATGCAATGCCAAAAAATATATTTCCCTCCAAAAATCACTGTATAATTCATTACCCAAACATGTTTATTAATGTCAAATAAATTCCTTCAAAATACAACAAAATTAAGAGCAAAACTAGTTTATAAATACCTCACATTTAAATAAACTATTTCAGATCAGTCATTTATAGAGTCCTTCAATTAAAATTTGGTATTTTCTCCACTTAAAATTATGGAATAAGAAAAGAGAAAGGTTTTAGACCTGATAGCCGAGACAAAAAAATTTTGGTAATTAGAGAACGAAAATAGAGAGACAACAGAATCATCTTTCAGGCAACAAAGCGCCTTTATCATAAGGATGACTATGACAATTAGTCTCTCGAACATGCATAAAGATAGATTGATGCCATAATGTCACTTTAACAACTTAACAGAAAATATGTCAATTAGTAATGGAAAAGGCCAAAAGCCGCCTACAACCGTTTTTCAACTGTGGGAAACAAATGGGATGCATCCTAAATAACCAACAAATCTCTCATGAAAACTTCATTTATCACTAACAGATTGCATGAAACATATCGACAAAATACCCCATATCAGTAAGTAGAATTATCGCACTAAAAACCCAAATCAAGTACATTTCCACGATGAGATCCCTCAGCTTTGGGTGTCTTAGCCCTCTGAGATGCCCCAAAATTATAAAAATTATCAAAATACGAAGGACATCAAGAAAAAGAGCATAAACAACGTCACTCCATGACTACTAATGGACAAAGAAATTATACCAGCACGAGGAGTATCAATATTGTTGTGAACCATATTTTTTAAATTTTCCATCATCACTTCATTTGTATCCATCAAATCCACATCAAAAATGCCAAGTTCGTAGCCCTCAAACCCTTCCAGCAAAAACCACAAGAGATAGAAACAAAACAAAAAAAAAAAAAACAAAATTGCTCATAACTTTCTCATAGTTTCGAAACTCAACGTAAATCTCTCATTTACTTTAAGAATTGTGTGGCCTTCTTATACTTTAAAAAACGTCAAAAAAATTAATAATTTTAAAATTAAAAATATAAAAAAATATATAATTTTAATATTAAAAATTAATAATTTAAAAATTAAAAATTAAAAATATAAAAAATTATTTTACATTTGAATACAATTTCAAACCATTTCAACGTAAATATATATAACTGTATTGAAATGTAAAATTAATTTTAATACTATAATATGCAAAAATAAAAAAAATATTTGTGTAATTGGAAGTTTGTAAGAGGAAAAATTTGATGAATAATAGAATTTTAGAAAAAATCTTTAAAAAAAAAAAAAAAAACATATCCTATAATTTTTATATTTGAATTAAAATTGATACATTTTAATTATATTAGGATTACAATTTATTTATTTTTTCATTTTAACTATATCAACTTTTTTAAATTCAAAATATTTTTTTTAAAAAAATAAATTTTATACCAAATCAGAAAGTTACACGATCGTGTAGAATTATGTATGGCATCGTAACAACATAGTCACGTATAATTGTACACTGAAATATACATGGTCATGTATACATTGCCGTGTAGTTTTCAGATCAGCTGCCACGTCAACTCCGTTACGTCCATGTCAGCAATTTCCGTTAGTTTTTTAACGGTAGGTCCAAAATTAATTGAAATTATTTATAATGGGACCAAAATTGATTGAAATTATTTATAATACAACCAAAATTGATTGAAATTGTTTATAATAGAACTAAAATTGATGAATTTTTTATATTGAGACTAAAATTGATAAATTTTAATTATATTAGAACAAAAATTAATTTTTCCTCTGAAATTTTTTTATATTTTCTCGTTCTCAATTATAATTGTATATTTATTTATTTTTATTAGATTAATAAATACTATTTTATTTATAAGTGGTATCATTTGCAATTTATGTAAAAAAATTTTAGTATTAATAATAAAACACTTTATACTATAACAAGATATATACTTTTTAATTATAATTATATTATATAAAAAATACAGTTTCATTGATATAAATATATATATATATATTTATACAATTTTCTATATATGTAATATTCCATAAATTATATTTTATCACAAAAATCAACTTTCAATACTAAATATTATTTTTTATATTATATAATATTTTGTACTTCAAATTAAAATACTAAACAAAGAATAGACCACAAAACTTTTTATACAAAATACTCCCTTCATCCCAAGTTGGATGTTTGAGTCACTGTAGACGCGACCAGAATTTAGAATAACTATAATTAGTAGATAATTAATAATGTATTAACAGAAATAATTATCCTATAATATAAATAATTATAAATTAAAATTAAAATAAGTAATTAGTTTAATTAAAATTACAAAAAAATAAATTAAAAAATGTAAAATTAGATTAAAGTGTATAATCATTTTTTTTAAAAAAAAAAAGTGACATGTGATGTGGGACGAACATAAATGGCAATATGAACATGCTAAGTGGGACGAAGAGAATATTAACTTTCCAATCTCCACCATCTTCTCCCTTTTTTTTTGTTCGATTATTTTTTTTATAACTCCACTATATTGTCAAGAGGATCGAGCATATTAAGATGACTTTAAATATGTGGAAGTTAACTAACAAACAGGTTCTTACATTGTTTTTCAAACAAAAAAAAAAAAACTTTTGATTCAAATAAGAAACTAATGATTCGAAAATATATATGATGAATCGGACTATAAAAAAATCTATCTGGACAACTCTGCCCCAAATCAATCAGCCCTTTTGCCACTAAGCCAACCAACAAACCATCTTACCCTATACCCCACCTTTTTTTTCTTTTTTATGCAAGTAAATAATAATAATAATGATAATAATAATAATAATAATAATAAGTGTGTTCTATCTTACAATCAAAATCCTGGTGTTGATGTAAAACTAGAGCTGCACTTACTACTATCACTACTACTCTCAATCACAAATGCATCATCAACTTTTCAACTTCTTCTTCAACTACACTTTTAGTTGCAGAAGCTCATCCTCATCCTCACCCTCTTTCTCATCCCTTGGCATGCCCCTAATTCATCGATCCACCGACAAAAAAACCTCACAAATTCACCCCGACCCAACCCTACCCTACACTACCCTACCCTAGTTAAGCGCAGGGCGCGCTGCAAATGGCGCAGGCTTGGGATAAAATGGCAGTAGAAGCCTGAAATTCGAACATCTTGCAAAAGAGCCACTCGCGGCATAATACTTTCCGGAAAGCAGCATACATTACCATCCATGTCAGTCAGGCAAAGGCTAATGGCCAAATATCAGTATGGAACCACATAAGGCAGAGCATAGACATCAGCTTTCTCTATATGTACAGCTTCCGACCATACGCGCTCGTTGCCGGCTGAATCTGCTGCAGGTCTCATTGATGAAGGGCTCTTCTTTTTGGAAATCCAGTTATGGTCGTCATCTTCGGACCAGTCTGTTATCTTGGGTACTGCAAGCACTTCGGTCAGGTACTTGGAGTCGGGATGGGGTGGCCTCCTTAATGCTTCACCAATCAGATCCTCTAAGTCCGGCACCTTGACTGCCTTGCTTGTATTTGAATCATGGGGTGTCTTTGAAGCAGAAGGATTCAGTTTAGGTGGAAATGGCTTAGGGACTTCTACCATGCCATTCTTTGGCTGATCCTTTTTGTTCGGTCGAACCAATTCAGGAGCAGCCTGCATATCATGGGAGGGTTTAATGGGAGTTTGTAAGGCTTCAAGCTTCCTTCCGTTCTCGGTTGCGTGATGAGGGGCCATTCTTTGGATTTTATTAGGCCTGATATCAGTCTCTGTAACAAGAAATAGAAAATCAGAGCTAATAGCAATTTGCCATACTAGTTCATGTAATTATCTTTCCAATAACTAGAACAAACTTGTATTCTTACAATGGTGACTGATAAGAAAGAGAGCTCACCATGAAGGAAACCATTTGTATCTGTATCTTCTCTTTTTCGAACTTTTCCTCCACTAAAAGAATTGTTGTCAGAACTCCTCAACACATCAGTGCTTGTACGGCTGATAAATCCACCAACAATACTTCTCCCGTCATCTTTCAACTTGCCCAACTCATTTTTTTTATTTTCAGTTTTGATCTTTACAATGTCATCCTTTTTCTTCTCTTTTTCCTTCTCAAGGATTTCATTCTCTCTAGCCTTCTGCTTATCCCTCCACTTATTGTCACCTAATTCCTTGTATCCCTCCTTATCGCCAGTCAATCTGCCATTTTGTACATCATTGTGACCAGGAATTCCTTTAGCTTTATTTTTCAATGTTGGGGATGCTTTGGGGACCAATTTATTCCCCCTATACTCATTCCCAAGTCCATGAGGATCTGTTTTTCTATCAATTCTTTTAATTCTGTTATCGACCTTTTCATCTGACAGCACTTCCAAAGAATGCCTGACAGCAGCATATCCCGCCATCTCTTGACCCCTCTTGTCCACATCAGGAACCTTCTGAGGCAATTGACTACCTCTACCATTCTCATCATCTCTGATTCTCCTATCCAGTTCCTGCACAAATTTTGAATCATCGATTGCCTGGGAGAGCTGACTGCCCAGTGAAGGTCTCATACCATTTTGACCATGATAGAGGGTAGTATATTTTCCCACGTTTGATAAACCTCCTCTGTCATTACCGTGACCTATTGGATGAACCTTAACTCGACTTTCTTCGTCAAGATTCCTGGCAACTGTTGACTCCTCTGAAATGCTGCTTTTCTCCTTGTCTTTCCCTCGATCCTCTTTGTCCTTGTCTTTGTCCTTCTTCTTGTCCCTGTGCTTTTCTTTCTTGTCCTTGTGTTTTTTATCTTTCTTGTCTCTGTGCTTCTCACTACCTCCATCTTTATCCTTTTCTTTATCTCTCTTCTTTTCCTTGTCCTTTTTCGCTTTCTTGTGTTTCTTCTCTTTGTGCTTTGCCTGAAAAACACAAGAATGGGGCATATTCCATCCATTATAATTGCAAAATGTACGGGTCTACTGGAGTATACAAAAAAAATAAAATAAAAACATAATGCATTTACGAATCTTTGAGGAGTTTGCAAAAACAAAAACAATAACCCAAATAATCATACTTCATAATTTCGGCAAAGTTTCTTGAGATAGTGATCAGCCAGAAGAGGCAAATTAAATGTCTGAAATAAGATGAACTATGCCAACTATTCCAGCTATCATACAACAAAATCTAAATATCAATTCTCAGAGTCAAGAAAAGACTGTATCATAGCAAGAGAATCAAAGTTATGAGCTGAGATGAACATAGAGACATTACAAACAAAGGACATTAGACACCATCCCTAAAACAGAATAAGGAAAAGAACAAAGAACAGACAATAGCCGCAAAGAGGGAAGCTTTTCACAAGAACATATTATGTCAGAGAGGGAACAAGTACAATGCAGTTAATCTTCTGTCATCAACACCTAATAATGTCAAAAGGGGCAGCATATATTATAAACTAAAACATCACATTATGTTGGGCTCTCTCCCAATTGTTTTATTATTTAAACTATTATTTTTCCTCAAAAAAACATCACTTCCAACACTCATTTTTCATACAAAACATTACATCCAACAAAGAATTTCACCTCAAAACTATCAAAACCGAAAACACTAAACAAAAGCAAAAGCACAAAAGAAACACAAAAACACATGTAAACAATTATAATTAATCATTTTCAACAAATATTTATAAATCTCTCAGCAGTATTTTCAAATATATAATAATATTATAAAACTCAATAAATAAATAAATAAATAATTATAAACATTATTTAACGGAAAATAAAAATCATCAGTTTTTTAGGTAAATAAGTGTCATTTCGGAAAAAATATATATATAAGTATTGTGATGTTATTCATACAAAGTACGAATAATATTCTCTAATGAATATATATAGGGAATATAATTTCCATATAATTTAATGATTCCATTATTTAAATATTTATAATTGAAAAACATCAATTGCAGAGAAAATTGAAAACGAATGTTACAAAATACCATATGCATACACACATACATACACAACTGAAGAATAAAAGGTTGAAATATATTATGGTTATAACTTGAAGCAAAAGAAAACACTTCATAGTTTGTACCATATGCTCAACTTTTTACACTACATATACCTAATGCACTCAATAAGATCTTTCCGCACATATTCTTAGTAATGATATATAAGAAACCAGCTAAGGTGGAAACCAATCACCAGATTAATATTAATTCTACATTGAACCAGTTCTAATCAGATCAGAATAAACTCGTCGTAGAAATGACAAATGAAACAACACAGATAACATGGAATATATTAGAGCCTTCAAAGTATATGATACCTCCACAACGCTAATTGCACAACATAGGAAGACAACTCTTTTCTCCATGTATCATGAAAACAAATTATACTTGAGATTAATTGGTATGATTGAGGCTAATTTATATCCAAATGTGAGAATAAACAAAGTTTATCAAAAGTTCCTACAATCCATAATGTATGACACCAAAAGAAAGGGTTGAGATATAAGTGGCCAAAAGAGTCGTTAATAAAATCATAAATATTATTTAAATAAGTTCATCATTAAGCAGGAACAGAATCAATTGAATAATCCATAATCAATTGTTGTCAACTCAACAAAAATTACAGAAATGATAAATGACACAATGCATGTATACTTTTTAAATTAATGTTGAAAACATTTCCATGCATCTTTCATTTAGCCTGATCCTATGATAAAGTTTACTAAATCATCACTACAAATTTCTAATGAAGCAAAAACAATGTGTAAATCCAGCCCTCATTGATACCCCCTCTGCATTTGTAAGCATCACATATATTTTCATAGTTCACTTTGTCTAGTTTCAGCAGAAATAGTTGTCTATTGGTACTCAAATTAATTTACACAAAGAAAACTATTAGTTCCAAAAATACAATCAATCAGCTATATAACTAGCTAGTACTATTCTTGAATTACTGGCTATCTGGGTTAGGGTTCCCACAATTAAATACTCCTCAAAGTATCTAAGAACGGGGATGTTTCCTAGAGTTCCTCAATTGAGATGAAATTGTAGGAAAGGTAAATCAGCTTAACTGCATTGCTTGTCAAATTTTTCAAAAGAAGAACCTTTGTTATAGACTTTGTACAGGACATAGCAGATTCATTGGTAGTATCGAATTTTGATGTTTCAAGGTAAGGTGCATGAACATTTTTTAATCTCATTTGAGGGAAAATATGTTCAAGGCATATTTAATTACAAGCCTTTTTTAAACTAAAAAGAAAAAGAAAAAGTGTGAACAACACATACAGGAATATGTCTGGGATATATTAATCATTGAAGATCCAGAGATGGCAGTGTACAAGCACCACCTCAAGTATTTACACTTCATTTCTAGGTCCTCTGATATCAACCTTTAATGCAAAAGGTTTAAATTTGGTTATCAACCTTTCTACTGACCAAATTTAATTAAGTTGTAATACACTAATGAAATCGTTATGCACAACATGAAATGTATTGTGCATGTGTGCTTTGATATCATTTCTTGCATGCCGTATCCTCATAGATTCTGATTTTTCTGACCTGTTTCTCAGCATCTTAATAACAACAGAACTCTCTGTTACTAAATTCAAGAGACTCTGATCGTTATAACTGAACATTTACTTTTCCCTTTAATATAGAACTAAAGGGTAAACACAAAAGTACAGTTCAAGATAAGCAATGTATCCACATCAAAATGTATCAAACAAATAAAATAAAACTTCCAAGTACTTCATTCATTATGTCAAACCATAAAGAAAATTGGAAATTACAATAAAAAACCACCAAGGTTGAAAGTCAAGAGAACAAACACAACTTTCAAGAAGAGATCCACATAAATGGGTGATGTGCCCTAATTAAAGACTTGTGTACTTTAATCCTTTTATGCGTTCAGTTAAATTCTTCACACACAAACAACTTCTGGTTCTGTTTCTAGTTTAAAACTAATGTAAGAACAACATAGTTAAGCCCAATAAATCATAATGTTCTGATAATTTCTTTTAGTCCTTTTTTTATCAATTTTCAGGATTGATGATTTTATGTTGGTCATATTCAAGAATCACAGTATAGACCTCAACCGAAACAGGTTTGCGGAATCAGTGTGCTATTGATTAGTGGGGTTGTACAATTTGAAAATCCTTATGAGGCCCACAAAACTTCAGATAAACATAGTGTCAACTAATCAATGCCAATAAGAGTACATTTTCAAGCTAGGCGTATCTTCTCACTCTTCACAAGTCTGATGTATTTACCCCAACTTCATCAAAACCAAGCCACAGAACATCACATTACTCAATCAAGAATAGTTCCCTACCACACTAGTCATCTATAAGATTGAATACATTTTCTTAAATTCGGTATGCCAGCAATCATACCACTGAAAATTCAGGGTCAACATTGGATTTTCGAATGATGAACACCACTCAAATTTCTGTATCAGCTTAAAAATGATAGTAATTGCAGATCACATTTCCAGCCCCAACAGTTTCGCTATCCCCTTTAGAAACTCTCCCTACCAACTTAATATCACCAATCTTATCAAATGCTCAACCAGAGCTAGATATCAATATTAGTGTCATGGACGTTATCTAAACTTCTTTATACCCATCATAAGGAAGCATATCAACTATTTTAGGTGCAAAACACACAATTTTCATTTGTAGATCTAATCTAAAAGTTTAGAGTGGCCCACCCTTGTCCTGCACATGCTTACTATTTGCAATCTTGCAAAAATTTATGCCACCTTACATGAAGCAACAGGAGATAGAAAAGTGAAGTGTGTATTAATAAGCATAATAGCCATGTTCCCCAAGTCAAACTGTTGCGGTAACAATTTCATTAGTCAAAAGTGATGGTCAAACAGGACAAGGAAACAGCACAGAAGTTCCACCACAGATATGCGATATCATTAAATACAAGAGACCTAGGCTAGTTAAGTTATTTATGACAAATCAGAACCATTAAATAAGTAACCCTAGATCCTGCCGTTTGCGTGACAGCATTTATATACAATACCAACATGCACCCATACAACTAAGAGTTTCTTTTTACAGATAAAAATTTTATTATCAGGATAAAACAAACGGCAAAATAAATGAGCACAGTATTTATACCATCAGTGATCATAATAGAAACTGAACCTAATATTAATTTTCTTCTAATGCTCTGTAAAGCTAAATCTTCTATTTCACGAACCTACTGGCAGTGTCTTAACTATGTAATCCTATTTCTTATTCGAGATCATTCTCTTCTAGTAATAAATTTATTATGCCACATACAAATAAGAATTTCTTTTTACAGATGAAATATTTATTATCAGGAATTCAGGATAAAACAACAACTAACATACTTAAATAAATGAGCACAGGATTTACCCATCAGTGATCATAATAGAAACTGAATCGAATCTTAATTTTCTTCTAATGTTCTGTGAAGCTAAATCTTTTATTTCACAAACCTACCGGCAGTTTCTTAACTATGTAATCCCATTTATTATACGAGATCATACCGTTATAGTAATAAACTGCTTTTACTTTCAAAACAGAAAAAATATCCTACCTATTTTCTATAATCTGATGCATTCTTAGCTAATTTTTTGCGTAGGAAATGAAAGTTCAAGTTGTTAGTAATCAGGAGATAAGAATATAAGGTACTATATTTCTCAAATTGCATGGGATGTGTGAAAAGGAAGCAAAAGGCGCAAGGAGAAACAAACAAACCTCTTTCAATAAGTTCAACTCTTCTGGTCGATGCTGTCTTTCATATCCTGGTGGCGGAAATGGAAAGCAGCGAGACATTGCACACTTTCCCTTCTAAATAAAATACCACAATCAAAAAATAAATAATCTTTTGTTACTTTCGCAGTATAGCTTCAATATTGCAATAATCCTGTGACTACAGGGCTGCCCATGCTATCACTGCACACTGATTTCCAGAATAGCTCTGAATCTGTCTAGCCACTTGCTCATTCCCCAGCTCAGCCAATCCACACAAGCGCTTTTGTTATTTCAGGCTTTATACTACATGCATACAAATTCTAAAAGATCGTCTCCAATGTCAATCCCAGTACCGCGTCTTTATCACACAACAAAAGGTTTACAGAAAAAGTAGCCAGAGTCAGCCGCGCAGGTTCAATAGCAACGTATTCAGTAAGATATTCGGGTAACAGAATGAAGGATAGTTTAAGCTCTCACAAAAAAAACTTTTGCAGAAACGCTTGGGTAATCTACAGAGCTTCTTTATAATATGTTTTACTGATGGATGATGCTTTTGGAGGTCTACCAAGAAATATCACTCAGGAGTTCATCAGTCTCACTTTACACTTCAATCGCCAAAAATGTACTTCCAAAGATCAATCCCCGACTAAATTAAAAGTTCCAAACCTAATCTCATAAGAAAATCCAAAAATTATGGTTTCTCCAGTTCTGGCTAAGTATATTTGTGTGAACAGTCCTCCTCCATGCCCTCTCTGGAAGCAACTTGACTCAGAATTACAATGCTTACACTTAAAGATGAGTTTTGAGCTCCTTAGGGGAAAGCCAACTCCAAATAAATTTTCAACCTGCAGGGTGGAGTCCGCCTGGGCAAGCACCAGGAAACCTCAGCAGTTTCCAATGAATGCTCCTATTCCAGAATAGGCTGATCAAAACCCTAATTCCAGCTGAAAACACCCCGCTCACCAATATTTGATCAGACGTGAAAACCCTAGATAAAAAACCACCATCAGTACACGGAATCTCACAAGAACCAAACCCTAAATTTCGCAGAAACTCAAGCAAAATTCCGATTCAATTCATCAAAGTGGATTTTTGGTTCCTTTACTCAGCAAAAATTCAGCACTTTCCCGAAGGAAAAGAAAGGCGAGCGCAAAACCAGCACATAAAATAAAATTTTGCTTTTCAATGAAGAATCGGATCAAGAAATTATTCCAAAATTTCAAAAAAAAAAAAAAAAACAAAAAATCCTTCGAATTCCAAAATCGAAATCTAAAATTGGAGAAACTGAGTCCGAAATCAAAATCTAGCAAGTGTTAAGTAAATTATCGAATCTAATCCGACCTTAATCAATCAATCAATCAATCCATCATCTATATATGTTTTACCTTGCCCGCTACAAAATGAGGGAGCATTTGTAGAAAGGGCCAAGATCCCAGGTTAGTTTTTCACTTTTTTTTGTTTCTTTTTTTCTTGTTCGCAAAAACACACACTAGGAAGGGAAGGGAAGCAATTCAAGCAGTAATCAAATCCTCCTTCCTCTCCTCTCCTCTCGTCTCGTCTATGTACAGACAGACAGACAGCAAAGATGGATAGATAGATAGATAGATATATAGGGATTTAGGTTTTTGCTGTCTTCTTCTTCTTCGTGTGTGCTGTGCTGTGCTGTGCTGCGTAGGAATAACAGGCAGGCAGACAGAGGTTTATTTTGGTGCTAGGGAATACCACGCGAATCGGGGAGAAAATGTGGCCAGAGAGGAAAAATGAATTGAAGGCATAGTCTCTCTCGAGTACTTAGGGGGAGAGAGAGAAGGAAATAGACAGAGAAAGAGAGGACTCTCTCTCTCTATACATACAGATAGTGTGTATGTATATGTGAGAAGATAGACTCATGGCTGAACTTGACAGACAGTAAAAAGAATGTGTGAAATTATTAGTGCATAAATTTGGAATTTTATTTTCTTTTATTTTATTTTCCTTTTACGTGGTTTGGAAGACTTTGGGTGCGTTTTTTTTTTTTAAAAAAAAATAAAAATAATTTATCAAATATTATTTAAAAATTTTAAAAATAATAATATTTTAATTATTAAAATGAGACAAGTAACACATAAGGTGATAATATTATGAAAATTTTGTTTAGAAATTTATAAAAAAAATAAATTATGAACATAATAAAATAATAATAAATTAATTATTACTTGATAAAGTACAAATAATAAAATTATGAGTATAAAATAGTTTATTACTATAACATAGAAACATAAGAAGTATAAAAAGAAATATACATAAATTTACAGAAAATATATATATATATATAGTAATAACATACTCCCTCCGTCCAGCTACAAAGTATACATATTTCTATTTTGGGACGTCCAATTACAAAGTAACCATTTCATTAAATACTCCACTTCTTTTCCACAAATACCCTTACTTTACATCACATCATTACTTTTATACCAAAAAGCAAGGGCAAAAATGTCATTAAACTACTTTTACCTATCCATTATAATTAAAATACCATTATTTCTTAAACTCCGCGCCAAAAGTAACTGTATACTTTATCCGTGGACGGAGGGAGTATTACTTTCTTCCGTCTCTAAAGTCTCATTTATTTATATTATTTTGATATTTAAATATTAATTATTATATAAAAATTTAATCTTCATTTGCTTTTTGCACGGAGTTTTAGAAATATTAATATTATATTGAGATAATGTAGAAATAAATATAAAAAGACTAAATTAACTCTAGTAATAAATATTAGTATTATATTGAGATAAAGTAGAAGTAAAGGTAAAAATACTAAATTAACCCTATTAGTATTGTCTAATATAAAAATAATGGTATTTGTGTAATATATTGTGAACTGAAAGGGTATTTGTAATGTTAGATATGTAGTGCAGTTACTAAAAAATAAAATGAATACTTTATTACGAGACGAACCAAAATGAAAAAATGGATAGATTGTTAAGGGGCGGAGGGAGTATAAATTAAGGGAAATGAGCAAAAAATACTATTACAATGACATTTGTGTGCAAAGAAATTATACAAAATATAAGGATATTTGACATTTGTGCAAAAAATTATACAAATATAAATATATTTTTAATGCTAAATACAATGACGACGCAAAAAGTTAATAAAACTCTTAGAGTCGGACAGATGGAGTAATTTTTAATAGACAAAACAATACTATAATTTGTATATTTCCTCCGTTCAAGAGTGACTTTCTCATTTTATCATTTTAGTTTGTTCAAGTAAAAAATTTTCAATTTTTTTTTTTAAAAAATGTAACTCTCAACTAAATACTAATTTTTTATTTTTTTATTTTTTACTTTTTCACATTATTCTTACTTTAATGTCAAATATAAATTGGATATTATACTACTCTCTCAGTCCAAGCTAAAAGTATACAATTACTTTTGGCGCGGACATTAAGGAATAATAGTATTTTAATTACAGTGGGTAGATAAAAGTAGTAAAATGACATTTTTGCCTTTACTTTTTTTGTATAAAAGTAATGATGTGATGTAAAGTAGGGATATTTGTAGAAAAAATGGGGTATTTAATGAAATGGTTACTTTGTAATTGAACGTCCCAAAATAAAAATATGTATACTTTCTCACTGGACGGAGGGAGTACTATATTATACTATATATTTATAAAATATTAATTTATCTTAATTTATGTGTAAAAAATCAATTTTAAATCATTTATTGAATATACCATCTAAGTGTATGTTTGATTTCAAGGTTTACGAGGAGAAAAACGAGAAGATTTTTTTTAACTCCCTCCGTCCCATAATTAAATATTCATTTTTTTCACATAATTTTAAAAATATTAATATTATATTTGTATGTAGTAGGAATAAAGTAGAAAGGACTAAAATAACCTTATTAGTACATGCGATGTAAAGGTAATGACATTTGTGTAATATATTGTAAGTTGTAACGGTATTTGTATTATTAGGTAGATAATACAGTTACTCAAAAAAAATAGATACTTTGTTATGAAACAAACTAAAATGAAAAAATAGATATTTTGTTATGAGACGGATAACATATTTGATTCGATTTTTTCTACGAATTAGGGAGAGAAAATAGTTGGTTTTTTTCTCTCAGAATGGGAAAGTTATATTAAATTTATTTACTTAATTTTGTTCATTTTTTTAAGAAATATAATTATATATTTTAATTATATTTTAAATTTAATAATTTATAATTTTAATTAAATTATTTAATTATTTTAATTTTAATTTATAATTATTTTTATTATATAATAATTTAATATACTTTTTTAATTTAAATCATCGGAACTATAGTAATACATCAAAAAAACATTTAATGAATATCTTGGATGTAAATTTATTCAGATTATTTGATTTTATATATAATTTGTCCTTTAAAATTATAGTGTATTATTTTTGTCCCGAACAAATAATTTATTTGTTTTGAGTATAGTATAATTAATAAATTATTAATAGTAAATTATGATATTATTTTATAATTTTTTATATAAATAATATTGTTGATACTTTAAAAAATCTAAATTAATGTATAATATTAAAAAATTACAATGTGTTTAAATTTTTTATAGTATTACATTTCAATAAAATATATATAAAACAAATATCATTTTTTTTATAGAGATTAAAATGTTTACATAAAAAAATAAAAAATAAAAAATATTTAGTTATTTATCATTAATTTAAACTATGACTAAAAAAGAAAAATAATCATCTCTCATGAAACAAAAGTAGTATTTATTTATTTTTGTATCCATCTTAAAACGACATATTTGTTTCTTATTTGGTAATATTATAAATATTATTATAATTTAGAATAGATTACATAAATATCATTATTTTTATGTTACACAATATTAATTAAAATATTTTGGCTATTTATTAATTTGTACTATAAACAAATATAATACTTCTTCTGTCCTTAGTCAAAAATATTATTATTATTTTTTTGTATTTTAAATACATAATTTTTTTATAATAAATTTTTTTTATCTAATCACTATTTTATTATCTTTATTTTAATAAATAAATACTATTATTATTATTGTATTATTTACTTTTTATTTTTTATTCTATAATAAATTTTTTTATAATACTGTTATTTTAATTTTAATTTATTCTATTTTAATATTAAAATGTTATTTATTTTTAATATCGCTATTCATATACTTTTATAATCCAGAATATATTTTTAAAAAGTTTAACGGCTAATAGATATAAATCTCTATCCATTTTTTAATTTTAAATATTTTGTCTTCAATGCGTTACCCTTTTACGGCTTCATTTATAATCCGCATCTTACCCTATTAATATTACTCTACATATTTGTTATTAAAATAACAAGTACATTATGGGTGATTCTTCGAAAATTAAATTGGCTTTGAAAATTTGAATTATTTATTAGAATAATATTTATTGGCTAAACTGTTTTTTTAATCACGTAACTGGACTCGAGTTCAGTAGGTGGAGCTGTCGTAAACTGGTTCTATAAGTGGAAAATTTTCGTTGTTTTAGTCCTTCGGCGCCGGAGACGCCTGCGTGGGTCGCCGGAAGCCACGTGTCCGCCAGGTCAGCGACACCTGGCGGACACGTGAATTTTATTTTATTTTTTTATTTTTTTTAATTGGACCAAATATATATATATTTTTTTAAAAAAAAGCAAATAAAATTAAAAATAAATTTAAAAAATTTAAAAAATAAAATATAAAATCCACGTGTTCGTCAGGTCAGCGACCCTTGGCGGACACGTGGCCTCCGGCGAGCCACGTGGGCGTCTCTGGCGCCGAATGACTAAAATAACAAAAAATTTTCACTTACAAGATTAGTTTGCGACAGACTCCACTTACGGGACTAAAATAATAAATGGGTCCTGGATTAAAAAAACACGGTTTACCTTTTTTTTTCTTTTAAAAAAATATTAAATATTTATATATATATATATATATTTAATAGGGCCATCGTAGATAATTTAATATTAAATCACACATAGATAAGGATTAGAATGTGTTTCCAAAAAATACATCCAATGCACATATGGTTCCGAGGTAGTATATGTAATTTTATAGGTAGAAAAATCTCTCCAATTATGTGTGTTTCTTTAAAATTTATTTATCAAATTTACTATTTGGATTATATATTAAAAAGAAAAGAAAAAATAAACATTTTTCCTCATTTTGTTTAGAATGTGTTTAATTTTGTATTTTAATTTAAATAAGTATTTTGAATTTTATTGTTTTGTGAAATAAAATAGTATTTATTTTATATACAAATTTGAGAAAATTATACAATAAAAAATACAAGAAAAAATAAAGAAAACATATGAATTTGTTTTTTTTTTGGATTAATGTTACTTTTATACTAGGTATATAGTATTATATTGATAATATAAAAATTAATTATTAATTTGTGTTTATTTATTTTTTGTGAATGAGTAAAAAATATATTATATATATTGTATTAATATTTATGTATATAATATTTTTTAATAATATTTATAAAAAATCATTCAATTAAAATCACTAAGTGAACAAACTTATATTTAAATTATAGATATTTTTAATCATATCACAGTAATTAAAACAATATGTATTATGTGTATTATTACTATGTGATTTGAGTTCATACTTTATATTTGTTCTATATTGAAAGACATTATGTTGAAATCAACTATAACATATATATATATATGTTGATTAATACCATATACTGTCAGTTTTTATCATACATTTATATTATATATAATTGCATTGAGATGAACTTAACATATGTTTATATACTATTACACTACTTTTGCTTCGAAACGCCACAGATTGGTGAAGCCTTCTATGACAAAGCTCGAGCGAGGTCCAAGTGATCAAGAGAGGTCCGACGGCATCGAGCGAGGTCTAGGTGATCGAGAGAGGTCCGACAGCATTGAGCGAAGCCCACACACATTAAGTAGAAGTCCAACGACGTTGATGATAATGTAACACGTCGGAACCTACGGGTTATGGATTGTGCCTCATAAGTGAGCCCAAAATGATATTTATTGGATCCAATATAGTTAAGGCCCAAAAAATTAGGTCAAATGGAGAGTGAATTTGTTGTATAAGATTGTTGGATTGTGGATAAAAGTTATGGAATTTTGGATAAAATTATGAGATTTATCCATAATTTGAATCCATATAATCCTCTCCACAATTTTAGATTAAGAGAGAGGAGTAAAGAGTGACATATGGTTAGCATTTCAAAAAAATCCTACACCATTTTTATCTTTATTTTGTTGTTATCTACTTAAAAATTTCTGTATTTAGAGCGTGACAATTAGCTGATAGCTGTTAGCTGTTAGCTGATTCAATTAACTGGTTTGACTAGCTGATTCGATTAGTTGTTTGTATCAAAATGTTTGGTAAAACAACTGTTTGATATTAACTATTTATACGTAAAATGACAATTGAGGACATTTCTATTTTATTTTTGTTTCTAATATATTCAATTATGTTCTTTCAGTTGAGAATGTTTAAATTTTTTGTTATTAGTTATTGAAAATTGTAAAAGTGTTATAAAAATATTTATTTTTATTACAGTTAGATTTTAAAAAATAATATATTTTTATTAAAATATATAAATAGTTTTTCTATTGAAAATGATATAAAATATAAAATAATAAATTTTTCGTGCATATATTTATTATGTTAGTTATCGATTAGTTCATTATATTTATAATTTTCAATAAATTTAATTTATTTAATTTATTTTTAGTATAAAATTTATATAATGCAATTTTAATATAAAAATAAATTATTAATATTTATATTTTTTATTTTATGTTGATTTTAATAAATTATATATTTTACAATTAAAATAATTTTTATATAAAAATTAATTATTTTAAATTTATAAAAGTAAAACTATATTATAATAAATTTTTAAGGGCATATAAGGAATAAATTTTTTTTTACAGAAAAAACTATTTCAAAACGGTGGGTAAGTTAGCTTTTCAGAAATTAGCTTTCCAAAAAACTAATTTACCAAACATTTAAATTAATTTTTTCGATTGGTCAAACACTAAAATCTATTCAATAAGTTAAAAGCTCTTAAAAAAGCTATTTGCCAAACTCTCAATTAGTCCTTTTGTTTAGTTAGATTTTGTAATTTTTTTTTTCAATTTATGCATTGATCTTCCCTTAAATCCCTGCAATGCTTTTTTTATTCATCTCTGAATCATCGATGTGAGATTGAGCCCAAATGCTTCCTAGAGTAGACCAGAGAATCCATTCCGACGACTTTTTGATCGACCAAACAATCGGCCGTCGAAGCCAAATTTTTCAAATGACAACAGTGGCACGCACAATGGGACACTAAATATCTCGCTATTTCACATTCATAGACGGTCCACAAAAAAAATGATGAATATAGAGCATAATTTGTTTGTTCCGATGCCATATGATTGAGATAGCCTCCAAATAGAACTGCAGACTGTTTTCCGCAATCATGTGTTGTAGTTGACGAAGTGTTTCTCAAATAGCTTTGGTTATAAAATATGCAAAACGATGGCCCGGTTCTATGACGATGGGAGGAAAAAAAAAGAAACCTCTCGACATCACCCTTGAAATGGAACTTTTGCAAATCGAACAATCATTGTCGGCTCCGAACCAGCAGTCCCCATGGCGCTACATTTCAGCTAAGTTACGATCCGCCGACGGGACCAAGATACCTCCCAATTTATGGCCAACCTCGTAAGGTCAATGTTTGATGACAAAACAATGTGTTTTATAAAGAGAAGACAACAAGAACAAATGTTCCTACGATGGATTCAAATCTGATCGCAGCAAACACAAAAATTTAGGCGCAAAGACCTATTGGCATTGACCCTCCGATATTATCCTCACTGCAATATGGTCGCGTCGCTATACTTAAGAGGGGTCAAGACATTGACAATTTAAAAATTGCAGGCCGACCTGTATATATATTCATATATATATATTTATCTAATATATACAAATATTATATTTTTAATTATTTATAATTTTCAAAAATATTATATCTGGTGACAATAAAACATATAAAAATTAATTTATTTAACTGACTTATTTATATAATAAATAATGGTATTTATATATTTTTTTTTACAAATAGTAAGTTTAAAAAAATATATATAGAAAAATTATACAGATTATTAAATAGGCTCGTAGGCTAGACCATAATTTAAAGTGAACCAAGCTCAGGCCTTAGAGATATATTTTAACAGATCGATAGGCCAGGCTCAAATTTTAATTTTATGAAACAGAATGGCCTATTTAGCCAAAGTCTGGCCTGGCCAGACCTATTTCCACCCCTACCTACAAGTCACCGGCCCATGCTATGGCTCCCCCACCGGAAAGCCCTAGTACCAATTCTCTTACGATGATGTTATAATCTTGTAATCTGCCTTGGGGGACGGCATGCATACAACCCTGCGAGCTCAGTTCCGCAAGGATCGCATATTTTTTAGGGACTCCCAAGTTATTAAGAAAGTTCAAGCTCATTGCAGCCCTTAATCCGCCTTTGATTGACCTTGTCACGGTGTCATCAAATTTTTTGTCCAAAAAATATCTTATGGGAGGTAGCCCTCAAAGATTTTCCGGAGGAGGCGCGCAACAGCCCCTAACGGCGACGGTCAGAAATCCGTTGATTACAACATTTTTGCCGCCATCCAAGGAGAAAATTCAAAAACCTTATACGTCTCAAAGGCTTGTATTCGAGCAATTCAAGCAACTATGTCAGTCTTCGAGACACCTTTCGGTTTGAGATAGACTCGCACCCTCCAATACCATCGTCGAAACATCTTAAAAAAAAAAAAAAAACAACGAGGTGTGGAGAGTTACATCCATTGATCAAGTTTTTATCAGACCTCATTCAACTTGTTGACCCTGGAGTATGAAAAAAGGATGGTAGTTGGATAGTCAATCGAGCTCTCGAAAAGTTAACGTTGTTGTCTCCATCACAAAAGAGACATCAGTGATGTTGGTAACAAGTTGGGGGGAGGGAGAAGAGCAAAACGAACATGGTTTAGGGAAAAGAAAAATAAGAATTTCCAAAGTGGAATCAAAGCCCTTGGTGCATCTTGAAGTGCCGCCATTTAAGTTTTAGCACCGATTGAGTAGCCAAAGGGGATAGAGATTGAAGGAAAATCTGGAAATGAGCAAATTGCACACAATGATCAGCTCGCACACTCAGATCAACTGGAACATAGGAAGTGCGAACAACCAGTTTACATGCAGTGAGAAGCTCGGACGCCAGAAGTGGCTCACACGCAACGGGCAGCCCACATGTAGAAAACAGTTCGCTCACAGGGAATAGGAGATGCATTGGAAATGTGTGAGCAAATGATGTTAAGTTGTCAAACAACGAGTCCAAATTAGCATCCCTCGACGACGACAAGCTGTCCAAAGTCAGCCTCGATATTATTGCGTGCAATCAAAATTTGATGCAAGCCTTGTAATAGTTAGGCAATTTTACGGTCAATGTGGTTGGAATATCTTTGAGGGAATTCCTAGCCTCTCGTGACCAACCGTGACTTCTGTAAGTCACCGTCGTGATGAAATAGGCTATTCTTGCGGTGTTCGCTGACATTGAAGTTAGCTGTTGTTGATGATGCAGCAATCTAAAATTTCGAGGTGTGAACTAAGGCCGATCTTCAACTAAAAGCATGAGCCCTTTGAAGTAATGGGCGACCCCAAGAAAGGCGAGCTAACACCACTCCTCATAAAAAATATCAGATATTCTTGGAGAATCCAATTTATCTGATAGTTTTTAGGGAGGCATCTGCTACCCTCGCTTCGAAATGCCTCGGATTGACTAGGCCTCATATAAAAAAGCCCAAATGCGGTCCAGCCGCATCAAGCGAGACTTAGCTACATTGAGCGAGGTCCTACAATATTGAGTGAAGCCCACACGTGTTAAGTAAAAGTCTAACGACGTCAACAACAACCTAACATATCGCAATCCACAAGATAAGGGTTGTCACTTCAGTAGCGAGTCCAAAAGTTATATCCATTGACTCCAACAAAATTAAGGCCCAAAAAGTTAGGTCAAAGGGGATTGAATTGGTTTGATAAGATTGTGAAATTGTGGATAATATTGAGATTATTTATTTATAATTTGAATCACCGTAATCCACCCCACAATTTTTAGCATATTAAAAGGATAGATGAGCAAGGAGAGACATACAACCGACATTCCAAAAAAATTCTACACTCTTTTTTTTATTATTATTATTATTATTTTTCTTGTTTTTTTTCTTAAAAATTTCTGCACAATTTTCGGCTATCTTCTTTAGTTTAATTTTGTAATGCCCTATTAATTTATGCATTGATCTTCCCTTAAATTACTGCAATGTTATTCTTTTTATTCATCTCGAATTATAGACGCGAGATCGAGCTCAGATGTTTTCTTTTAGTAGGCCGAAGAATCCATTTTGACGACTTTTTGACTGGCCAAACCAATCGGCCGTTGAAGTTAATTTTTTCGAGCCAGAAAAAATAGGATTAATCAACACTGTAAATGTCACTCAATTCTAAGTTTGGAGTAAAATATTTATTTCTTTTTTACTCCAAAATAAGTTCATACTAATAGTTTGTTCACAGTGGCACGTACAATACTAAAATTAAAATTCAACATTGTGCTAAATAGCATATAGTGTATAATCAAACAATACATAATATTTTTATTAGCAACACATAATTTATATTAATATAATACAAATACAAAATATAAATTAACAATACATGATATAGTCTCGCACAACGCATACACTAATCGAACACATAACATACTCTTATACAACATACATTGTAATTATGAACAAACAACGCATATTTTTATTATACACGTCACGAATTGTATGTAATAACAACATATGCTATTTTAGTATGTTAGATAACCCTTCCCTATGTTTAGATATAGTGTAAAAGTAACCATTGCACTCCTACCACTATGTATATTATTTTATATTATAATACGTATTATTAATTTATTGATTTAGTATTAATATTATTATATTTTTTATATTTTTTATTTTTTATAGTTTAATACTAATAAATTTTAAATTAAAATAATTATTTAATATAATATAAATAAGTTATTATATGATATCTTAAGTACAAAATAAATAAAATACATTAAATAAAAAATATAATAAATTTTTAATTATATAATAAAAATAATATATTTTTTTAATAGCACTTTAAAAATGATAATGAATTTTTTCAAAATATTTAGTTTTGGAATGTTTTTCTTTAAAAAAAAAAATCGATAATTTTTTAAAATTATGAAATTATAATCAAGATATTTATTTTTATTATGTATTACATATTTTTTGAGAGAATAATTTTTATTGGTAATTATGAAATTGTATTTTTTAATGGTTGTTCTTTTTCAAGTTTTTATAAGTTTAATACAGGTCAATTTCCAAAAAAAACAAAAATATCTGTATAATGTTTTAATACTTATTTTATAATACTATTTTGTCATTGTATTTTAATAAAAATAACTGAGGGTATTTATAATATATAATGACATAGATAGAATTGCAATAAAATAGTTAATGCATATTTTATTTGTTTATTCTATATTAAATAATCTTAATTCTATATATATATATATATATATTTAAATGGTATTATCATTTTATTTATCACATTCTTAATATATATATATTTTAAGATTATATATATTTCAAAAAAATAGTACTTCGTCAGCATCTAAGAGTCATATTTATCTTTTGTATTATTGTACGTAACATTATTAAAAATATTTTTATATTTGTATAATTTTTTTTTGTACAAATGTCCCTCTATTAGTATTATAAGACACTAATGGAATTATTGTTGCATTTTTTTCTTAATTTGTACTACGTTTTGATATAATAATTAATATTCAAAGATCAACATGTAAAAAGTAAATGAGACCCTAACTGGACCGAATGTTGTATATTTTTTGAAACTAATGTCTTTTTCATAGTTTTTTTCCTAAATAATTTGGATAGGGATCATTTTATTTATTTATTTATTTTTTGATAATGTGGGAACTCGCAGCCGCTACTCGACGAGTACGCTTTGGGTAATTTTCACGTCCAACCTAATGTGATGAATAATAAAAAAGAAGAAGTTATTTTAGTAAATTTTATAATGCACCTTAATATAATAATTAAAGTTTTTTAAAAATAATAACATAGATGCTTTTATTTAAAAGCACAAAGTGAACGTATACTAACAATATAAATATACTTTATGTGAATATAGTTTATTTTTATTCTTTCAATTACGGTGTTTTCGGTAAATATATTTGCTACTTTTCTTTTTTAATTATAAATCTTTATAAAATAATTAAATAGCTCAATTTTTCTACTATATATAGAATATTGTTGAATTAAAAAATCTAGAGAGTACTATATTTGTTAACTGAAAGCATTATTTCTATTTAGATAGAATATTGTTTTTATTGACGGAAAATACTGCTTTTATTAACAGAAAGCACTAGCTCTATTGACGTAAAACACGACCTTCTTTATCAGAGAGCACTAGTTTCGTTGACAAAGAGCACTGACTCTCTCAAACAGAATATTGTTGGGTTGAAAAATTAATAGAATAATTTCTCTGTTAATCGAAAGCATTACATTTGTTCACATAGAGTACCGCCTTCATTGATAGAAAACAATGCTTCTATTAACATAGAGTACTATGTTTGTAGAGATCACTGGCTCTGGTCATAGACTTTTATTATATTTATTTCATTCACTTAGCTTTACATATATAATTATTTAATTTATTAATTAATTAATTTTTCAGCTTAATTAGTATTAATTCATCTTTCATTTGATCTGATTTTCTTTTATTTCTTATATTTATTTATTTATGTCGCTTGCAAAAAAGAAAGATAAAAACATACAATAAATCAATTATATTTGTTAGATGAAAAGAAATTGAGTAACGATGTTTCAATAGAGGTAAAACGATTGTAGAATGAAGGAAGAAAAGATAAATTAAAGTTACTTATTTACCCAATCGTAGGATTAAAATATAATCTAACGGATAATAATTAATTAGCACCTCTATATATATATATATATATATATACTCAACAATTCTTTCATATTTATGAAAATCCACTAAAACTAATAAAAAAAGTTAGCCAAACACTGGGTTTGTTTGCCCAAATTTTATTTTTATTTTTTCCGAAATGATCCAAATATACCTATTTTTATCTTATTTCAAAAGTCAATATTCAATATAAAATATTATTTTTTATATTAATAATAAAATTTTTTATACTTCACATAAAAGAAAAAAATTCTTCAAATCTAAATACTAAAATAATAAACCCTACACACATGACTTTGAATTTTTAAAGTTGAAAAAAATTCAAAAGGATCTCAATTAGATATATCCATTCAGTCAAGTTTGTAGTGTGACCATGAGAATGGGAAGTGTTTTTCTTATATATATATATATATATATATATATGTGTGTGTGAATAAATTGGATTAGGGGCTTATTAAAGTTACATACAAATGGAAAATGGTAGACTAATTTATTTACCATTGACCTATTCGATCAAAACATTTCTCTTAAAATCAAAATCAAAATAAAAAAGAGGCTAGAGACAATTTGTAATAGCCTCGAAGTTGAGCCGGTGTTAGGCCAACTCCAATTGATGAGCCGGTGCCAAAGCATCAGAAATTAAGTAGTAATTAAATGGATTGAATAGACTACTTACGTCAATAATATCCACATTATTTTTCGGGAACCCTACTGAAAAACCTCTAGAGTTCTAGAGTAATTTGAGGATGAATAAGCTCTTGGGAAATCTCTCAAGGTGCGCGTAAGTGAGGATAGAAGCGCATTAGAAGTACTCGTATTGACCTGTGGGATCCATCCACACGCCCGACTTTACATGACTTGCAGACCAGGGTGTCACACAATTACATCTGACTTAGGTGAATATATAGTGATCGAAATATGCAAAACGCATCCAAAATCTAATTTACACAATAATTTTAGAGATTTTAACATTATTTAATTTTTCAAAAAATCACATCAAATATTAATTTAAAAATAGTAAAAAGAAAATAAAAATATTGTAATATTTTATAAGATATATATATATATATATTTAAAGTACCAACATTCATGTACCAAAGAATAGCACAAACACACCATAATTTCACTTCAAAATTAAAGCTTTACCAACTTAAAGAAGCCTTCGGACTACTCTCGTGAAGATTTTATCAAAAATAAATTGAAGAAAAATTTGTCGAACATAATGTTAAAAAAGGCAAGGAAAGGAGTAACAATTGAAGGAAAACAAAAATAAAAATAAAAATAAAAATAAAAACAATACAATATAAAAGAAGGCAAAAATAACTTGAATGATATTTGAGATAAGAGGAAATGAAAACAATACAAGATAGAAGAAAAAAAAAAGGATTAAGAAAAAATAATTTGTGCTTGTATTGTGGCCGTATTCTTCTCCCCAAATCATCTTCTCATTAAATAGTTGTTTAATATAAATTTGATTTATGTTAAAAAAAAAAATAGTTTAAAAAAGCACAATTAAAGATAAAATCTCATAAGTAAACATACATGATTTCTCAATTATAATTCACCTCTTGTAACTTCTTTACTCTATGAAGCATCATCTCATTGATTATTTTTGTATCATCAAATTATTCATTTTTTTTTTCAAAACATACCAAATTAAATATTTATTTTTTATTTATCATATTACACTAAACATTAATTTTATATTTAAAATATAATGTCAATTCCTATTTATATCACATAACAAATAACTATTCAAATCAAAATTCAAAATCAAATCACCCAAACAAACACACCCTAAAACAATAGTGAAATATGCAACAATACCTAGGAATATGTTATGTACTTGATAAATTATATATTATAATATATTTTGTACATTAATTGCAAATATAATTCATTTGGATGAAAATCTACTCATTTATGATCCGATTATTGATTGGTGCTAGGATGCTGTGATTTGAGCGATGCATGTCCATTCTTCGGATCAAAGATTAAAGGAATTGTGAACAAGTGTTATAGAAATTTTATAAATGAAGAGAATTGATTGCTTGTGCCAAGAAAAGTTATTAAAATTGATGAATTATGAAGATTGAGGCGCGATCATACTTATAGAGATAATGCGATTAAAGGAGTTGATGGAAGACTTGTTCGTCTATAAAATGATGGATCTTGGAAGAATCATAAAAAAATCAAAATCATAATTCATACCTTGAGTTGGAGGATTGAGGGAGACAGTTGGAGAGAAAGAGTAACAGGAAGATCACCGTTATCATAATTTTATCGCTTTTTATTTATTTTTAGTTATAAATAGCTAATTTTCTAGTTCTAGTTCGATGTTTAAATTTAGATTTTGAATTTGTATTTGTGAAATTATATTTTGATTTGAATTGAATCTTGTTAGTAAATTGATATTTGTGCAATTTCGGTGATCTATGTCTACAAATGCTTTATGTAATATTTTATCGCGATCGGATTTTAGATTGATTCAAAAATTTTGTGCCAATCAAACATTCACATCCGTAATAGTGTAGTTGTTTGATGAAGTGATAAATAGGTTGACAAATTTGGTCTAGAAATTGCATAATCGAATAATTTAATCTTTTCGTAATTGATTGAATATTCTAATTGTGTTTTTCTCATGCTATTTTAAATTGAAAAAATTATTCTATGGTCATACGGGCACGATAATTATATCGAAGGTTTATAATCAATTTATCAATTGAATAACATGGTTATTTTAAATCGATGATCGAATTCTTAATCTGATTTCTTATTCATTCATTGTACTATATGTTTAATCTACATAATTCTTATTCTTCTCGCTTTATTTTTGTTGAGATATTTTAGATACTCAGATTTAGTAGATTTATATCTAGATTTGATCTTATTCATAGATTAGATTACTTAGATTTGAGTCTATCGAGTCTATTTTGTATGACCTATATATAGGCTCTTTATTTTGATGATAATAACACAATCTCATTATTTTCCCCCAAAATTTCTAAACATGGTATCAGAGCTATTTTCCTAATGTCGTAGATATAGCCTATCAATATGTGTTTCTCCGGGTACGATCTGTCATATGTCCGTTGTCTGTTTGTTGTTGCGTGCGATCTGAAACGATCTGTCATATGTCCGTTGTCTGTTTGTTGTTGCGTGCGATCTGCCATTTGTTGCTGCGTGCGATATGCCATATGTTGCTGCGTGCGATATGCCATTTGTCGTTGCCTGTCTGTTGCTGCGTGCGATCTGCCATTTGTTGTTGCATGTCTGTTGTTGCGTGCGATCTGCCATTTGTCGTTGCATCTCCGGTAGTCATATGGTTTTCGGCTCCGGTGGATCGTCATCTCGTTTTTCGGCTCCGGTGGAGTCATCTCGTTTTTCGGCTCCGGTGGAGTCCTGTCGTTTTCGGCTCTGGTGGAGTCATGTCATTTTTTTTGCTCTGGTGGAGTCCTGTTGTTTTCGGCTCCGGTGGAGTCATCTCGTTTTTTGCTCCGGTGGAGAGTCATCTCGTTTTTTACTCCAGTGGAGAGTCATCTCATTTTTTGCTCCGGTGGGTGGAGAGTCAACTGCTAATTTTATTTATGTTTTCTTTTTGCGTTTATATTCAAATTTCTCGTCAAACTCAAGTTGGTTTCTGTTATACCACTTGAGTTTGAGGGGGGATGTTGAGATATTTTAGATATTCAGATTTAGTAGATTTATATCTAGATTTGATCTTATTCATAAATTAGATTACTTAGATTTGAGTCTATTGAGTCTATTTTGTATGACCTATATATAGGCTCCTTATTTTGACGATAATAACACAATCTCATTATTTTCCCCCAAAATTTCTAACAATTTTAGTTGGATTTTTTTTACGTTTCCTCATCTCAATACTTAAATTTGTGAAAATACATATATTAAATTGCAGAGTTCCTGTGAATCGATTTAAACACCACTTTATATACTATATTTTCCGGTGTTAAAGATAATTTAATTGGAAGATCCAAAATATGGATGTCAACGAGTCGGGTTTGGGATGGGTTCTGCAGGGCCCGGAACCTGCCCCGCTATAAAATATTAGGCCCCAAAACCCGCCCCGCCCAACTTCAGCCTGGTCCTAGGATTCGCCCCGCCCCAAACCCTCAGGGTTCAAAGCCAATCCGCCAAACCCGATTTTTTAAATAAAATATAATTTAGTTTAATAATTTAATACTAAAAAAATAAGTGTTAAAATACTAAAAAAAAATTAGTTCTAAAAACAAGAACAATTAAATATTGGCGGTCGTTCGCTGTGATGGCGGTTGGAGACAGACGAAGTAAATTTTTAGTTAAAAAATAAGAACAATCAAATGTTGACAGTAGTCCGCAGTGATAGCAGTCGGCTATAGGTGAGGCGAAGACAGTAGTCCTGATTATGAAGAAAATTGAGAACAAAATAAAAGCCAAGACAAATTTGATTTAAAAATTAGAATTCTAATTTATATTTAATTTTTTAAAAATAAATATGTAATATAATTTATATTATATAAATATATATATTAATTTTAATAATTATTAAAATATTCGGGTTCGGATCCAGGGTGAGACGAATTTTTAGTAAAATCCGTAACCCGTCCCCGTACCCGGCCGGGTTTAAAACTGAAAACCCACAAACAGACCTGAAACATATTTTTTAGACCCGAACTCACCCCGAAACATATTTTTTAAACCCGAATTCGCCCCGAAGCAATTTTTAGACCTGATTTCGCCCCATTAAAAGCGGTCCGGAGCTAACTTTCCCCATTTTGACATCCCTAATCCAAAAGCTACCAATTCTTATATAAATAATAAAAAAAAAGATATGCAACTTTTTATTTTTTATTTTTTATTTTTTTAATCACAATATATGCAACTTACCTTATAGATTAATGAAGTTTCATATATATAAAAAAGGCTAATGGTTGTATTTCTGGCAAAAGGCTGCCATGGTATGCTAATTATATGGGCTTTTGTAGCCTAACTCAACTCGTAATTGATAATCATAATAAAATTGACTCACTTTTTATATCAGCCTACCTGACCTGACTTAGCTCAACTCCTTTAATCCTAATCCAAACCCTTAGCTCAATTCTTTAGCCCATTTGTTAGTTTTTTTTTTTATTCGAAAACACTGAAAGAAAATCGTATATATAATTTACCCTAGAGTCAGTGATCCATGTGTAATTTTTGCCCATTTGTTAGAGTTGTTGTAACAGTGTGAAGTCTCATTAGAGATACAAGTTAGAGTGAGAAACAGAGATGAGAGTGAGAGGGTGAGACATTGCTATACCATACCAATTATATTCCGGCGAGTTTTTCCGATGAGTTTGTCCCAATCACCGGAAAAAGAAACAAGAAAGAAGACAAGAAATAGATCGAAAATGAGCAGGAGGCATCATCAGAGTTGGGAGTCAAGCAGTGGTTGTTCCAAGTTGTTTCGGAGGAGATCGATGCTTGTTTCAGATTATGCCTTTGATTATTCTTATTTCAATTCTAATCAAATTGAGCTTCCGACAATTAATTCTAATATTTTTGTTTATGAAGTTATTCCAAAAGCTCGTCGTTTCTAGATATAAATTCACAACACTAACAAAAGGGCTACTAACACCATGGAGAAAAGTTTATCATGCAATGATCTGTCTGTATGTTGTCTAAAAGTTTATTAGTAGTGATCAACTTCAATCCATGCAGAAAAGATTTACAGACAAAATCATGGAGGAGAAACATGGTTATCTTCACTTGTAAGTGAAGGAAGGAAGATATATACATATATATATATCTATCTATCTATCTATAAGACAAAAACAAATTATGTCTTCATCAAAGAGGGACCTTGCTGTGAAACATGGCTATTTGGACTTACATATGCAAACAACAACAACAAATATCTGATCTAAGATCAGCAGATCACCATTACCATCCAAAATGCTCTTTCTATTCATATATGTCAAATTAATTCAACACTTAATTTGCAATATAATTTGCAAGAACATTATACACATTACAGAAAGCAGCTAGCTAGGGATCCAACAACAAAAAACACATACTGACATAACAGTTAATCAAAAGAAGAATTCACAACCAACCAACCAACCAATCGATCGAGGAATATAATAAAATTTAAAATTAAATTCAGACCTGATCTTCCTTCCATCCCCATTGATCATATTCAGTAGCCTCTGGCACACCTCGTGATAATCTCACAACCTCTGTTGTAAGAATTGGCCACAGCAGGACCTGCCTTGCAATTGTAATACGAAGCCCCAGGCCTATTACAGGGCACCAAATCCCTCAATAGCGTCGCGTAGCTTATGTACCTTCTCTGCATCACCAAAACCCTCCGACTGCTTTCCGAATCCATAATTTCCTCGCAATCGCCGGAGCAAAACCCTCTCGGCGCCGCCATTGCAGCCTCCTCGCCAGATCTCAAGGAATTGCAGATTTTCACCCAAAGAAGCAGCGCCGCCAGGAGGCAGGCGGAGAAGCGCCGGAGCCGAATTTGGGGCATTTTGGATTTGGGGTAGAAGAAGGAGAAGAAGAAGAGGAGGGAGAGTGTGGTCTGTATGTATGTGGACAATATGGTCAGATCAGTGAAGAGAGTGAAAGCTATGTATTTAAACCGGCCGGTCTGCTTTCAAACATACGTGAACCGGCCTATTGTCCGGTTCTATTTTTATTTTTCTTAAATGAACAAATAAAAATAAATAGATTAGAATTAGTATAAAAATAATTAATAAAAATATATAGATTTGTTAGTACACGTAATACATTACTTTATCCGATGCTTTTACTTTTTTTTTTTTGTATCGAGGTTTGCTTGTCTATAAATATAAATTTGAATGAAATGAAATGAACATACTCTATTTTAGTCTCAACTATTCTAAGTATAAATTATTAGTATTATATAATATTATATGTACTCTAATGCACACACATCGCAGTTTTACATATATAATATATATATTTAAATAGAATACAAGCTGCACACATACATATAATATATTTATAGTATATTATATTTTTACGTACAATATATAAAATAGTGGTTAGCGGTAGAAATAATTAATATTTTTATTGACTAATCATATACTACTATTACAACACGTTATCAGTACAATTATATATTTTAATTTCCACAAGGTAATATTTTATATTTTATCTCTTTATTATGACTAACCTTGCCAAACATGAATTTCTCCATCTCCTGATGTTAAAATGCATTTGACATCAATGGGCTTGGAAAATACCATTGTCCGGGATAAAAATTCCTCGAGCCAAGATCGTGCAAAGGCCATGATTTTTTTGTGTCATCACATCGATGGTGCACTGAAAATGCAGTATGTGACATTGAAATCTCCACTTGAATTGTGGAAAAGATTGAAAGAAAGATATGATCACTTGAGGCCGTCTTTATTGCCAAGGGCACAAAGCGAATGACAAAGTCTACAACTTCATGACTTTAAAAAGTCCAATAACATAATTCTGCCATATTTATAATAACATCACAGTTGCGCCACTGTGGCGAAAATATATCTGAATCTGATACGATGGAGAAAACTTTCTCCACTTTGCATACCTCTAACATGGTTTTGTAGCAGCAGTATCGCGAAAGAGGCTTTCAGAAATATTCTGAGTTAATCACTTGTCTTTTGTTGGCCAAACAAAATAACGAATTGCTGTTAAAAAATCACGAATCTCGGCCGACAGGTGCAAATCCATTTCCAGAGGTAAATGCAATACAACCGGCAAATCCGGTGTGTGGCCGTGGGCAGGTCATAAATCAATGAATTGATCCGATCGAAATCAAAATCGCGGACGGGGCCGGACAAACACAAGCAGTCACAATAATTATCAAAACATGTCCCGATTGATGAACTTATTGTTCATCCTACTTTTTGTACATTAATTGTGCGTATTGACTATAATTTTGGATAGTTCCTACTAATTTATGATTGAATTTGATTTTATATTTGGAATAGAAGAAATTGAAGATATTTGCAAAAAATTCAGATTCTCGCTTTAATTTAAACATACCCATGCCTAGAGACAATTTGGATAAGCCAAGACTTGAAAGATAAAACTAGAATTTCGCATCAAGAGAGCAAAATAATAATAATAAAAAATATATTCAAGCTATCCTAGGGCTGCACACGGCATTTTAACATCAAGGAGGAGAAAGAAATTAAAAAATCATCTTGGCAAGAAAGCAAGAACGCGTGCGACGACTGGAGCGATCAAGACGGCTGTGCAACTCTTCTTCGTCTTCTTTCAAGTAGAATTTATTTGTTTTCGATTTTTAGTCATGTTTAGTAGCTAATTTCTTATACTAGTATAAGGGTGGATTAAATTCTTGGATTATGGATTTGTGAGATAGTTTTGGTTTTAATCGAATCTTTCAATTAATTGGTATTTGTGCAATTTATGTGTACCGTGTTTACAATCATTAGATTCGATTCATTATTGTGGCCAAATTTTAAGTATGTTTATTGATTGTGTGATAATTGAATAACTGCATCCGTAATTATGTATTTATTCGATAAAATAGTAATTAGGTTAACGCGCTTAGCCTAAGAATTATTGCATGATCAAATAAGAAATCTTTCGTAATTGATTAATTATTTGAATTGGATTTTTCTTGAGTTTAATGCAATTGGAGAATTTTTACTAAGGCCGTACCTAGTTTAATTCTTTCGATTAGAGAGTGGTCAATTGGCCGTCCCGTTGCCACCGATAAAGTTAAGAAAAATTGGGTGTTCGATCGTATCAAACACCTATAACGAATTTATCAATTGTTTGATTAGATTATTTAATTCGATGATCAGATCCATTATCTAATTTTTCATCTAACCCTTGGACTAGAGCATTCTACTTCTTGATAAATTCATGTTTATTTTCTTCTTTAATTAATTGACTTTAATTGATTTAGTTGAATTTTCTTAGGATAGCTATTTTAATTCTTGAAATCTTTACCCCAATTTTAAATAAATAATCAACTAAAGAACACAATCGAAGTCTCTGTGGATCGACCTTGTTTTCGTTACTCTACAATTGATTAAGAAACAGGTAATTAATTTGATTGACAGTCTATGCATGTCAATTTTTGGCGCCGTTGCAGGGGGGACTGGTTTGATCACTGTTACTTTTGTTGATATATTTATTATTTATTATTTCATTTATGTTTGGTTTGGTTTATGCCTCGATCTTCCCGTTTAGGAAATTTGATATACGACTTAGAGATCAAAAAACTAGCAAGGAAGTTAAAGAAAGAAACTAGAAAGAAACTGGAATCCGACAGAAGCTCCAACACACAGTCAAGTAGTTCCTATTCTTCTGACGAGGACAACGATACTATTATGGCTAGAGAAGATCTTATGACACTCAGGGAGTTGGCAGCTCTGAATTTAACTCGAGAGCCTCTCTGCATTACTTTTCCTGCGATTGATGATACTATTAGATTTGAACTGAAATATGGATTGATTCACTTACTACCGTCTTTTCATAGTCTTGCAGGTGAGGAGCCTCACAAGTATCTACGTGAATTTGACGTTGTCTGCTCGAGCATGAAACCAACAGGAATCACTGAGGAATAAATCAAGTTGCGAGCATTCCCTTTTTTCCTTAAAGGATGAAGTGCAAGACTGGTTGTACCATCTCCTACCAGGAAGCATAACTTCATGGGCTGACATACAGAGAAATTTTTTGGAGAAGTATTTCCCAGTGTCTCAAGCTGCAACATTGAGGAATGAAATCCGTGGGATTAAACAACAACCAGGTGAGACATTACATGAGTACTGGGAGCGATTCAACTGTCTGTGTGCAAGGTGTCCTCAACATCAGATATCTGAGTAGCTACTTATCCAGTACTTCTACAAAGGCCTCAGTTGGGCAGATCGAAGAAACATTGATGTTGCGAGTCAAGGGGGATTAGCTGATAACTCTACCTCCGTCCTATCTGACAGTAGCTGTCTAAGCTAACTACGATTGTGCGCCAATTGGTGGTTGGTCAGACTCAGTAAGTTAGAGCATGTGGTATTTGCACGAGTATAGAACATCCTACTAATTCTTGCCCTAAGCTTCAAGAAGGCAACCTTGCAGAACTAAATGCAGCCGGATTTGCGCAAGCGCCCTACAAGCAGTACAAGCCGTTCTTCAATACATATAATCCTGGGTGGAAAGATCATCCCAATTTGCGGTATGGGAATCAGCCGCAAGGGTTCCAAGCACATGCGCCAGCGTAACAGATATATCGTCCACCACCCCCACCACACCAACCTGCTGCATCATCAGGTATGTCTTTAGAGACATGGTTAAGACCATGGCTGCTAGCACTTTGCAATTTCAATAGGATACGAAGACTAACATACAAATTTGGAAGCGAAAGTGGAACAAGTAGCCACTGAGGTACGTTAGTTGAATGAGCGAGTACAAGGAAAATGGTCATCCCAAGCTGAAAAGAATCCAAAGAATGTGAACACGGTGACTCTTCAAACCGGTAAGGTAGTGGAGAGTCCCAAACCAGTGGTTCCAAAGGACAAAGATGAAGAAGCCATTGAGAAGGAGATTGAACAAGAAGACATAAAAGCTGACGAGGTACATTCTGAAATCCTTTTCAATACAAAGTCTAACGAAGCACCTTTTTCTTTCAGGTTGGTGAAGCCAAAGAAACTAAGTAAGGATAAAGAAATTTTGGAGGTTTTCAGAAAGGTGGAGTTTAGCATACCATTGTTATATGCGGTTCGCTAAATCCCCAAATATGCAAAATTCTTGAAGGACTTATACATTAACAAGAGAATGATGAAGGAAGACGAGTGCATTATCGCCAATGAAAACATTTATGCGGTCTTACAAAAAAAATTCCACCAAAGTGTGG
This sequence comes from Andrographis paniculata, assembly GCF_009805555.1. Taxonomy (NCBI): domain Eukaryota; kingdom Viridiplantae; phylum Streptophyta; class Magnoliopsida; order Lamiales; family Acanthaceae; genus Andrographis; species Andrographis paniculata. The sequence continues at coordinate 2,731,575 of NW_026137583.1, read as the reverse complement.
TGATCCAGGTATGTTATCAGTTTTTTGCAAGATAGAAAATTTAGAAATAAAAAGAGCCATGCTAGATATAGGAGCTGCGATATATGTGTGCCTAAATCAATCTATAACTTCTTGAACCTAGCACCTTTAAAGAAAACAAGAATTGTGATTCAATTGGCTAATAGAACTAATACGTACCCTGAAGGACTTATATAAGATGTTCTAGTTTAAGTCAATGAATTAATTTTTCCTGTCGACTTCTATGTGTTGGATATGAAAGATGAGAATTCACCTAATCCTTCACCCTTGCTCTTAAGAAGACCTTTTATGTGTACAATTGATGTTAAAATTGATGTGAAATAATGAACTTTCACGGTGGAGTTTGATAGAGAAAATATTAAGTTTAACATTTTTGATGCAATGAAATATCCTACAGATACTCACTCCTTGTTTTTTTATAGATGTTATTGAGACTGACGTGCAGGATAGTCTTGAGCTGAGACCCTCCGATGCGTTGCAAGTGGTGTTGGCGAATCATATAGGTCTTCATGAGGCTCATGACCCCATGATAGATGCTAGATTGTAAAGGATGATGCATGCTTTAGGAGCCGTTCCACTAACTCCAGAAAGGTATGAACTTGCTCCATTATTTTTGCCTAAAACTGATCAACATTTGTTACCATCTATTGTGTAGGCACCAGAGTTGAAAATGGAATCACTGCCGGATCACTTGAAGTATGCCTACTTAGGGGAGAAGGATACTATTCTGGTTATCATATCATCAAATCTTACATCCGACCAAGAGCTCAACTTGATCCAAGTCCTGAATAATCACAAGGAGGCTCTAAGATGGACGATTGCAAACATCAAAGGTATAAGTCCATTTTTTTGTACTCACAAGATTACTCTTGATGAATGAGCAAAACTAGTCCGACAAGCACAAAGAAAGCTCAATCCAATAACGACTCAAGTGGTGAAGAATGAAGTCATGAACCTTTGGGATGTTAGCATAATCTATCCAATTGCTGATAGCCAGTGGGTGAGTCATATCCAAGTGGTGCCGAAGAAGACACGGATAACTGTGAAGGGGAATTAAGATGGTGAGATGGTTCTTGTTCACAACCAAACAGGATGGTGGCAATGTGTTGATTATCGTAGGCTGCTGTAACAAAAAAAAAAAAGATCATTTTCCTCTTCCTTTTATTGACCAGATGACTGAAAGGTTAGTTGGCATGCTTACTATTGTTTTTTAGATGGAATTTCATGATACTTCCAGATAGCAGTAGCACCAGAGGATCAGGAGAAAACGACATTCACATGCCCCTTTGGTATTTTTGCGTACAAGAGGATGCAATTCGGATTATGCAATGCCCCTGCAACTTTCTAGAGATGTATACTGAGTATTTTCTCTGAGTATATTGAGAAAATCATTGAGGTATTTATGGATGATTTCAGTGTTTATGGTGATAGTTTTGAAAATTGTCTTGATAACTTAGCTTTGATCTTGAAAAGATGTTGTGAGGTTAATTTGGTATTAAACCGGAAGAAGAATCAATTTATGGTCAATCAAGGTGTGGAATTACATCCAAGGGGGACTATTGTACATGTAATACACACGAATGTGCTACGTTGCCGATATGTATGCTTTTACTTTCCTTCGTATTGAGGTTTTCTTGTCTATAAATATGAGTTTGAATGAAATAAAATGAGCAGACCTCCATTTTAGTCTCAACCATCTATTCCCTTTATGTATGGATTATTAGTATTATATAATATTATATATATACACTAACGCACACACACTGCAGGTTTACATATATATATTTACATGGAATACAAGTTGCACACATACATATAATATATTTACATGTACAATATATAAAATAGTGGTTAGCAGTAGAAATAATTAATAATTTTATTGGTCAATCTTATATTAATATTACAACAAGATTAGATATATATAATATTCCTTCATACAAATATTTATTTCATTTTTGATGAATTTTAATATGATGTTCGTTTTTTTTAAAGTAAAAAATAAAAAATTGGTAAAAAAATGCGGGTTGTGTTTGTTTTCTATTTTGGTTTGAAGAAATTCTTTTAACGTACAATATAAAAAATTGTGTAGATAATATAAAAATAAAAAATATATATAGTATATCAATTTTTTTTTTAAAAGAAAATATGTTGAAAATTATTTTGAAAAGAAACAAATAAGCTATGTTTTTAATATTTTTTTTTTTATGACAGAAAAAGTAGTATGTATAAATATATACTTGTATATAAATTTATATATGGATTTATGAATATTGTATAGAGAAGTCTTGAGAGATTGAATGGATGAGAAATATTTTCATTCACTATACTTTATTTGTACAAATATCTTATATTTACCGGTAATTGATCGAATTTATTATACATTGATTTAATCATTCTTTAGAAGGTTATTGATAAATAAAATTGTGATGAAATATGTTTGTTTTAATATATATATATATATATTTAATTAAGTAATTTTCATTCACTATACTTTGTTTGTACAAATATCTTATATTTACCGGTAATTGATCGAATTTATTATACATTGATTTAATCATTAGGTTATTGATAAATAAAATTGTGATGAAATATGTTTGTTCTATTTGTCTTTAATATATATATATATTTAATTAAGTAATGCAAGCTGCATTTTATTCATATATAATTGTTGAGAGAATTTTGTTTTCAAATATTAATCAATGATTCTTTTTGATATAATTGATTATTGACCTTAACAAAAAATATTTTTAACTGATTTTATAAATAGTCAATACTTCTGTATGATTTAATGATATGATAGTTATTGTTTATTTAGTAAATATCCGGAAAACTACAAGCTCATCATATTTAAATATATATTGATTTGAGATTTATTTTATGTGGAGTTATCTTTAGATGAATATGAAGAGATAGATTTTTTGAAAAACTCTCGGAAGACCTTATGCTTTGCTTTCCCATTCTTGAATTCTCTATTAATATGTTGCTTGCTCATCGTTTTAGTTAAGTATCGAACATAAGTATAGCCTAATAATTTGTGTTGAAAATTATTTGAATAAAATATGCGAAGATCATTTTTTTATTCAAGATAGCGTAAAACATGTGAAACCCCGTTACAATGTCATTTACTATGAAATGAACTAAATCTTACTAGTAAATTTACTGTAAATCCAAGTCCGATATTCTATAGTATTTCATATACATAAATACACTTATTGTATTGAGATATGATATTTGAGAATCAAAGGTGTGTGCAACGTGATTAGTCTGTGCAAATACCTTGTCCACTCCGAAGCATCCCTCTTCTATAATCAGTATTGATTAGTGGAATCTCTCATGGATTGGTATCTTCCCTATGTAGATTGGTTAATAATTGAACCAGGTCAACAAATACCTTATCTCATTTTTTATTTTGAATTCAGCATTTTACTTGCTGCCAAGGCGTTGTTTTAGCTATGAACTGACCATGCTTCGGGATTTGGCCCTTTGTTGGTGTTCGAAGGATATTTGTTGGATACATCACTTCCCAACAGAAAGTCTTTTTTTTTTTTCAATTTGGATTGGGTTTGATTTTTTTTTTTTTTAGAAATGTAAAATACAAATATAACCTGTATAAAAATCAAGTAAGATTAAGTGACATAATGATCCTTAGGCTATTCAATGAATGCATTTTTTTATTCATATGGAATAACTTTAATACATTATGAGTATAAGTAGTTTGATGAATGAATAATTTATTTTCGACATATTCAAATTGCAAATAAGATAGAACATTGTCATTCTAAAGCTTTTTATCTTAATTATAGGAATAAGAACAATGTTTGAATATATCTTCTTTGTTACATTGAATACATCTTTGCTTGATTGCCCACTTTGTTTGTTTCTATTAGCCTCCTCATAACACCCAACAAACTTTTGTACGAACTTACAAATCTTATTCCTATAATTTTTACATTGAGTAACACCTCTTCTCATTGCACTTACATGCTTGTTCTCCATGTAATACAATTCTTTTTTAGAAAGCACTACTTAGTTGGTCAGTATTGGTTACAACATCCTTACTTGTGTTCAATCATGCACTGATTAAAAGTTCGTATTTGCTCCAGCTCCACACCTTTCTTGTATCTTGTTTTTTTGTATTGTTAACTACATGATCATCTGCTAAATTTATGGGTGTGCAATGTTGAGGAGTGTCTACTGCTTCAGTGGCTTGCATCGTGAATTGAGGAGATGATAAATTTTCAAATATTTAAATGTTGAGGAGGAATGTGATAATATGGTGGAGGAGTGAATTTTTTAAATGAGACATTAAATGTAGGGAACATGAATTGATTTCCTAATATGTTCATAAAACTTGAAAATCGAAAAGAATTTTGGTGATCTTGAGAGTTGGATGAATTTTGAGAGTTGTGATCCACAAGTGAGAAATTTTAAAATAAATATAGAGAAAAGACAATGAAGAGATGATGTATAGATATGGAGTGAGAATATAGTGTATTTATAATAAATATTACGACGACTATATTGTCAATGATTGTATTTGTAATGACTATATTCTTCAATGATTATATTCCCCAATGGTTAATTTTTTATTTATATATATGTAACCAATTCATATGCATACAATTCGTATACACAATAGTTTGACCTCTCATATCTTAAAACATTATTACAAGATGATGAACGTGTCGTTGGTGTATTACAAGCTTAGTTTGTCTTTATTAAAGTTCCATCACTTATTTGGGATATCAGTTTATTAGATAAAATAATAAGAGCATGTATCATATTATATAATATAACGGTAGAAGATGAAAAAGACACTTATATATATTATTACAACATATCTCAATATGATCAAGTCGAGATAAATGATAACTCGAATTGGTCATACAAAAATATGAGACATGCAACAATGGATAAATACCTACGGAATATAATGCAACTTCGAGCTAGGAAAACACACAACGACTCAAAATGGATTTAGTTGAATACATTTGGGAGAAGTTTGGTCAATGATTTATTTGAAAAATATAACGTAATATTATGTATATTTTTTTTATTAAGTTTGAATTAAATTTTTAATAATTATGTGAGTATGATACATAAAAAATTGTTATTTTTATTTATTTTGTTTATTTATTCTAAATAATTATTTTATTTTTATTAAATATTATAAGAAAAAAGTATGATGAAAAAGTACAATTCTATATTTAATTATACAAAATGTTTGATGAGGTAGAAAAATATAGATTTTAGAGGATTCTTTAACGTGAATATAAAATATAATTAGAGTTTTTCGTCATGTAGAAGCGACAAAAGTTAATGTAGCACAATGATAATTTTTGATTTTATCATAGTTTATAATCTATATTTATATAATTATTTATTTATGTATGTCGAGTTTTAAAATTATTTATATTTAGTTATTCCAATAATTATATTTATTGTATATTATATATAAAATATTACTCTTTCCGTTCACAATATTTACTCCTAATTTCATTTTTTATCGGTCCACAAAATTATCACATTATTATATTTGGTAAAAAAATAAAACCTATCTATTTAATTATTACCCTTGCTTTATCATTTATTTACATCCATTGTCATTATCATTAACTAACATTCTTTGCTCTAATCAAACTTATTACTCATTCTCTTTCAGCTAATTTGTCTCAGCTTAGACACAGAGTTTTAAATATTGTGTAATTAGTAAGTAATTAAAAAATGTATTAGTAAAAATAATTATGATTTAATAAAATAATTATAGATTAAAATTAAGATGATTAGATAATTTAACTTAAATAAAAATAATATAAATTATAAATTTTAAAATATGATTAATTATATAATTATATTTCTAAAAAAATAACAAAGAATGAAAATAGAAAGACCAAAAAAAAAAATGAGAAAATGCAAAATATAATTGCAAACTACAAATGTGTCCCATGTAACATTGCCACATGGGTAAATAAATTTAAAAAGAATGCAACATGAGGTTCTTGTAAGAGAACCCTACAAGAACACGTTCCATTCTCTCTTTCCTCTACATGGAGAGAGATAAAATATATATTTAAGGGTGCGTTTGTTTGGAGGATTGGATTTAAATTCAATTATTCATCTAATTTTTTTTTTCAAAAATATCAAATCAAATACTTATTTTTTATTTTTTATATTATATTAAAAATCAATTTTACATTCAAAACATCACATCGACACCTATTTATATCACATCATACAACTATTCAAATTCAAAATTTTTACGATTTAAATTCCAATCCAAAATCCAAACTCCCAAACAATTTTTCCTTACATTTCTGTCCAAAGGATGTACTTGTTGGTGGAGTTTGCATTTTTAGTTTAGGTTTTAAATGATAAAATATTTATTTGATATGATATTGTGAATGTAAATTTAATTTTGAATGTCGTATAAAAATAAAATATTTAATTTAATATTTTTTTAAAAAAATTAATAAATACGTTCTTTCTTGAGCTTCTTATACCAATTTATATCACATAAATAATAGTATTTTAATATAAAAAATAAGATAATAGTATTATAAAAAAAAATAATTAAATGATTGATTAAAAAATAATGAGATAAATAAAAAATAGTAATATATTAGTTATTATTTTTTTAAGTATATGAATAATACGTTTGTGTATAAATGAAATTATTTATTATAAATAGATTACGTATAAATTTGTTTGGGGGTTTCGATTTTGAGTTGGGATTTGAATAGTAAAAATTTTGAATTTGAATAGTTGTATGATGTGATATAAATAGGTGTTGATGTGATGTTTTGAATATAAAATTGATTTTTAGTATAATATAAAAATGAAAAATAAGTGTTTGATTTGATATATATATTTTTTTTTTGGGAGAAATTTTGAATGAATAATAGGATTTTATCAAAATTTTACAAAAGAACACACCCTTAATAGACAACTAAAAGAAAATTATAATAATAACTAGTATGGAGAAAGTAATAGAATGTTTTTTTGAATACCCACGTGGACTCCATTTAGGCAGAAACGTTTTGATTTTTAAAATTTTAAAAATAATAATAAAAAATAATAATATTTGATTTAATATTTTGTGATATAAAAAATACATTTGATATGATATTTTTTAAAAATTGAATAGTGTATCAAAGCTTCCAAAATTATTGTATAAACAATGCCAACTTGAATTCTAAATATATTGCAAACATAAATAATGAGTACATTTCTTGAACAAATTAAGACACAAAATGAGGATGATTACGGTGCTGATTAAAGTCAATCACCACCGTGTTGATAGCATAAAAATATATTAAGCAACACATTAGAGTTAAATCTATAGTACAATATATATATATATATCAGATAATACATAAAAAAATAAATTTACAATATATAGACAAAATTGCACATAACTCTCTTGTAGTTTCGAAACTCAGCGTAAATTCCATATTTACTTTAAAAATTGCATGACGCTCCCTTATATTTTGAAAAATATTGTATGAAACCCCTTTGTGGTTTCGAAACTCTGTGTAAATCCTCATTATACTTTAAATAATTGCATGACACTCCTTTATATTTTAAAACATATAGATAGGAAATCATTTTCTCATCACAGAAGGTTTCATGGTGGTGGATTTTCATGCAACGTTTTTTTAAATATAAGAGAATGTCATGCAATTTTTAAAGTATAAAGAGATTTTACGTTGAATTTTAAAACCACAAAGGGAGTTAATAAACAATTTTGCCATATATATATATAATAAAACTTACTTTACATATTAGTACTTTATACAACATAGAGTGTATATGTTGTATTTGTAATATACTATCTCTAATATTTTATATATTGATATTAAATTTTGATTTGAATTTGATATTAAAATAATATATGATGAGATATTTTGTGATAGAAAAAAATATTTTTTTTTTCAGAAATTACATAGTCCAAATAGTAGTAAAAACGTCGGATTCTTTTGCAAAAGAAACATACCCATAGAAGAGCTATACATATCATAATTGGATCGTACACCAACTTGATATCAATTTAATTTGTAAGATGTCCGTACAAATTGATTTATAACTACCAAACTCACAACCAATGCACTCAACTGTACCAATAAATACTCACTTTCACCGGTTAATAAACACTACTTCTAGTTCAAATATTTCATCTATCTTCCTTATATGCATATATATATATATATATATATATATATATACTTCTTAACTTGTTTTGTTTGCTTACGATTTATTTGCACTACAAAAAAATATCAATTTTGTAACGAGATTTTTTCGTTCTTAAATCCATTTTTTTCCGTTACTAATGATATTAGAGACGGAATTAGTGATGGAATTACGTTAGCTATGTGAATTTTAGGAACGAAATTCCGTTACAAATATGCTATTTTTTTATAGTGTTGGGGTTTTGGTTTAACTAATAGATTATATTTGATTTTTTTATAAATATATATATAATATTTTTAAACACCGGAAAAATTGTTTAGTAAAAAAATTAATAAAAATAGTTAAATACAAAATAGGGTTTTTATAAAGATTTTTTTTCGTATTTAAATTTATTTTTTCCATTACTAATAGAGACAAAAAATTATTATATTCTTACATTTAACATTATTGACGGTGATCGTCCCTAAATTGGCGATGAAATTAGAGGTGGAATTTTCCATTACTAACTCAAACAAAAAATTTTGGTACATAAATTAGCAACGGAGTTTAATAAGTAATTATTTGAGAGTTTGCGACGGACAAGATCTGTCGCAAATGCCATCCCTAATTCTTTTTTCTACTGCATAATTTTGCATTGCAAGATTTATCAATATCTGTCTCAACCAGTACACAAATACATAAATAAATTTTAAACTTTAATCGAACAACCGAACTGAATTAGCTAAAAAAAATCAGTCATAAACACCCACAATATATAAAAAAGTTGCAATAATGTAAACATAAAAATTCCAACATCACACAGTTCAAAACATATAATCCAGCCATACACTACAAAAAAATATCTAATTAGTTACAATATTTTTAACTACGAAAAATTTTTGTAGTTAAAACATATTATTTAGCAACAAAAATTAATTTCATCGTTAAAAATAAATTATGTACTACAAAATAAATATAGTGGTTGTGTGCTTGTATCACTTTATATATTAATTTAATATATATAATCTTTTATATTAAAATGCATCTAGTAATAAATTTTGAATATTTTATTATAATATATTTTGAATGAAATTAGATATATTAAATTTATTTATAAAAAAAAATATATGAAATCTAACTAAGATTTGAACTAAAATCGAATTCGAGCTTGAGTTCAAGTCTTAGGATCGGAGTCGAGCTTGAGCTTAAAGGTGAGCCTATTGAGCCGAGCTCGAGCCACCACAAAATCTAATTCTTAGTGAGCCGACTCAAGTCTATATTGAGAGTATTTCTAAGTTGAGCTCGAACAACATATACTCAAGTCCACTTAGTTCATTAACGGTGCTACCTATAGGATTGTTCTTATTTATAGGCTCAGGCTACCACCCAAAAGAGCAAGGGATTCCATGAAAATATGATGTCATTAAAATTTTCCGTTAATGTTCTTTAACATAGTTCTTCAGTCTTGTGTGTGTTATTGGGTTCTTTAGGAAGAAGAGGATAGTTCAATCTTGTTTGCCTAACTGAACCGATTTATCTTTAGTCCAATCCATTGATTTGGGTCTATCATATGTAATTGACTGAAACAAAATAAATTTTGTCTAATATTCATGTACATATCTGGGGCATACCCATGGCTAAGACAGTGGCACTGGTACCAACACCATGCTCTAGCTCTAAACTTTTGTGTACAAAAACAAATGCATGTTCGGACTGTAGGTTGTGGATTCGAATGGGTGCACGCAGTGGCGGAGCCAGAGCATTGAAGTCGGAGGGGCTTCTCGTAATAATAAAAAGTAAAATATTAGAAATATTGGAAATATTTTTTACATTCGGTGCGACAATTGTAATCATCGGGTCGCCATATTCTGAAATCTCTGTAAAATCTTTTCGATTTCACATTTTACAAAAATATTTTTTTCAATATTTCATACTAGACAATCCGCAAGAAAACCATCTCCCATTGTGTTACACAAATCAGTCTTTATAATCTTCATAGCAGAAAAAGATCTTTCGACTGTTGTAGTTGTGACGGGCAAGACCAATGCTAATACTATAAGTCGATATATCAAATGAAAAGCAGTATCAGCTTTGAACTCAACCATCTTCTTTGCAAGACCTTCAATATCAGAAAGATTTGAGAAATCTGATTTTCTTCGCACATAATGAATGTAGGATCGAAGTTGTACAACTCAGCCATGTGGAATATCTGTTCAAGATCAAAGCTAGCAAATGAATTACTAAATTATAATAAAAAATAATTTTACATATAATATATCACATTATTATTTATTTATATTACTCCAAATAATTATTTTAATTTATTTTTTTACTATTCAAAATTCAATCTCCATAAAAAAAAATAATAATAAGAAAAAGAAAAGAAAAAATAAATGAATGAATGATTATATTTTATGGGGGTTTTCCAAACACTTTTTCTATTGAACAATTTTTACTATCACAAAATTAGACTAAAATTGCGGCAAAAAAATGTACAGTTTCAATATGAGTTGAGTATTTTTTTACTCAAAAATTATATAATACTATATGAAATCACATTTGTATAATTTCACTGATGATTATTTCAAATTGATGATATTTTCATCACAATAAATTATATGATAATACTCTGATACCCTTATGATTTTATTTACAAATAAAAGCTGCAGCAATTCCGTTACTATTTAAAATTAATATTATTTATGTTCGATTATAAGGGTATTATTTACTTTTTACGTGTTAATTTTTTAATATCAATTATTATATCAAAACGTAGTACAAATTAAAAAAAAAATGCATAAATACTTCCATTAGTGTCTTATAATACTAATATAAGGACATTTATACAAATATAATTATATTTTTTTAATGTTAAGTACAATGACGCAAAATATAAATGTAACCTTTAGAGGCGGACGAAGTAGGTATCATTATACTTTATAATTATTATGCAATATAGCCACGTACCATTACGCTACGATTGTAAGCTAACCTGCTGCCACGTTACTTATGAGTTATTCTTTAAGTCGAGTACATTAGGCAAAGTCACCCAAACAATTCTATACAATCAAGAAAGTATTAGGCCTACATTAGGCCTAGTTTGCACTGTATTAAGTTCGGTCGGGAGTTTACCCAGTGCGCACTTTCGGGTAGCGGCTGCAGGTTTTCACGTTATCAAAAAAAAAAAAAGTATTGACAGGATTCTAATATGTGGCATATAATCATTGGTCACCTACTATGCTATTTTAATCATATCTTTTAAAAGTTTTTTATTTTTTTTTAATTTTAACTATATAAATATTATTGGTTATAAACTTATTTATTTTAATTAACACTATATATATTTAGTTAAAATACATTGCTTATGACTTTTTAAGTAAGAAATTTGACCTTTATCTATTGAATATATAAAATTATTAAATTTATTTACATATTTTCTTTTAGTGTTAGAACTCTTGAATTTTATCAGTCTATCCATTCTTTTATTTTTATTTTTGGGAACACACTCATTTTTCAAAGTAATTATACATTTAAATCTTTTATCTACATGATAATTATCCGTATCTATAGATAATATTTGATCATATAGATATTTTTAATAAATTAAATTAACATGCATTAAGAAAATAAAATTATTTATGATGTGAGTGTAAATAGTTACATAAAATGTTCATGTAAATATATGTAAAACTAAGATGTTACATTGCAGATATTGTAGTACCTATGTCATGATTTTAAATAATTACAAAAATTATTCAATTATAATTTATGTAACAATTAAAGATATTAGAAAATTTTTCATTACTTTTATTGTTAATTGAAACCGGTGTGAATAGTATTTCATAGCAATTAAAAAATTATAGATATTTTTGTTACTTTTGTGAGTTTATTTATAATATGCCCACATTTGCAGCAATTTAAAATATTGTTGTTGAATAAGAAAAAACCAATGTATAGGATTTTTTGATAATGGACTTATAAATTGGATTGATGTATAATTCAATGGGTCTGATAATGGTAGTAGGGTCTTAAATAAAGTCGGGCGAAGAAGGATGAGACGGCCGATAAGGAGGTCGGACAAGATGAAGTCGGGCAAAGGAGGATGAGACGGCCGATACAGAGGTCGGACAAAATAAGGTCGGGCGAAAAAAGATGAGACGGTCGATACGGAGATCGGACAAAATAAGGTTGGGCGAATAAAGATGAGACGGTCGATACGGAGGTCAGACAAGATGAGTGTGGGTTTCTGGGTTTCTAGGGCCCATTTAAAGAAAGGTCTGTTAATTGGTCGCTTAATTAAGCGACCTGTTAATCGTCTGATCGATTGGCCGGTCATTTAGTCAAACAGTAGTTCAGTCGCTTGAAAAGGCGGTCAGTTGGTCGCTTGATTGGGCGATCGATGAATCGTCTGGACGAATGGTTGTTCAGCCGATTGAAAGGACTGGATGGTGGTCGCTTGATTGGGCGATCGATGAATTTTCTGGACGAATGGTTGTTCAGTCGTTTGAAGGGACTGAATGGTGGTCGCTCGAGTGGGCAACTGATTAGTCGTTTGGTCTAGCGACTAGTTAGTATCTGGATTTTTCGGTTGGTCAATCGTTGGGTTATTCGGTAGGTTCAGTCGGTGGATGGTTCAGACGATTTCTTAGTCGGATGGTGATTTATGATCCGACTGAAAAGGCAAAGGTTGTTTTCAAAGTTATAGGATCGAGCAAACAGTTGCTAAATATAAATGCGACTGTTACGTACGAATTTATAATTAAGGTAAATGGCCCAAAATAGGAGGAGATGTGGGCCTGTCTCTGGGCCCATCAGGTGGCTAAGGGGTTTTTCGAGGCAGTCGGTCGACCTGCAGTCTGTCTAAAGTATGCTGGGCGGTTGAGTAGTTATTCGGGACCAGCCATCCATTTAAGGAGGTAAGGTGTTCAGAGGTGGTCGGTCGAGCCAGTTAAGTCCTGTAATTGGCAGGAGCGGTTGGCGAGACAGTTAAAATACGTATCAATGGAGGAGGAATTAGTGGGCGGTTGACGGCAGTTGCTGTAACCAAACAGACAACAGTTCCAAAACGTTTCTTTAAGGAATATTTAAAGATTTTGGTCTGTTCTGAAATTGCATCTTCAATCGACATCAAATTCGGTGAAATTTCTTTTGGGGATCACCATTTTACTTTTACAGTCTGTAGTATTTATTTTTCCTATTTATTTATGTATCGTACGGTGTCTAGGGATTCTTAAATCTCAGGCATTTTATTTTATCAAATTCGAAGATAATCTCTATTTTCGGATTTTACTTTTTATTGTTGAAAATCGGCATCAACAATTTGGCGACCACAGTGGGAGAAAGGCAAGATTGCTGATCCTACATCAAGAAAGAATTTCATATGATTAAGATCCGGCCGAATCATCGGAAAGATCCATATGGCGGGTTCACAACCCTAAGTATCTTCAACACCGGCGGGAGAAACCATTTCATCACCTGTCATACCAAATGCAGGGGAAGTGCCCTAAGCACCCGCCGATTGGGTGTCATATGTTCAACACTATTCAAAACATGTTGCGTGAGCAACAAAACCTCATGCAAAATATGTTAGATCAAGCTTTATCAAGGGTTACTCTTCAACCTACTCAGTCACCACCAGGGATGTCACCATCCATATTACAAGCAAATTTTGCGGGGCCTTCATATGTAGATTGCACTCTTCCAAGTGCCACTACTAGAGTTGACAGGGGAAAGACTCATCTAACATACCCAAATAATGTTCCACTGGATGTCAGAGCTGAGCCAACCGTCCCCAGAGAAGAAAGATTGGGAGGTCAGACTCATAATCCCATTCCTGTGTTCGACCCTATTGCACCCAGATTGGATCCGGAAGACATTGCTCAAGTCTTGCGTGTGCATTTCGGAATGAATCCTCAAACGATAAACAGGCCGGCATATCAAAGACCATTTCCAGAGAGAATCATCAATGAGCATCCTCTCCCGAGGAATTATAGGCCACCTGATTTCCACTTTTTCTCGGGAGAAGATGGAGCTTCGACTATCGAGCACGTGGGACGTTTCACGGCTCAATTGAGGGAAGTGGGCAATAATCCGTTTCACAAATTACAGTTGTTTGGATTATCTCTCACAAGAACAGCTTTTTCTTGGTTTGCCAGTCTTCCGCCAGGATAGTTGCAAACTTGGGAAGGTTTGGAAGCGGCTTTTAATGCAAGGTTCTTTAATCCTCTTCCGACAATCTCACTCACAGACCTCCTGGAAATCAGGCAAATGCCGGAGGAGACCGTCTACCAATTTATAGAGCGGATACGACTAATGAAGGGACGTTGCCCGACAATCATTGAGGAGAGCGAGATGACCAATTTAGTGGTCAAGAATATGCATACACGACTGCGGGAGGCTTTAACGGCCCACGATGTTCAAGATCTGGCCAGTTTAGCATCCAAGGCGGGGAGGTTAGAATCCCTTTTTAGAGAAAAGGATCACAACTTCCGTCAAATGGCCAGTGTCGATGAATAGATTTATGCACCAGACGACGAACAAGGGGAGGGTGCTGAAGAAATGGTGGCTGAAATTGTAAACAAGCCCTATGTATGTTCCAAATTGAAGCCCCTTCCAGGGGCAGAAGAGCGGGAACAACCGACGTTTGATGTATCCAAAGTAGATGAAATCTTTGATATTTTGCTAGCGGATGGGCAAATTCGCATCCCTAAAGGACAACGATTAGCAACAAAGGAGGAAATAAAGGAAAGGCCATACTGTAAGTGGCATAATTCTTTTACGCATTACACTAACCAGTGTACGCACTTGCAAAAGGAAATACAGAAGGCTATCAAAGCAGGAAGATTCAAATATGTCATGATGGTAGTAGAGCAGCAACCTTTCCCAAAAGTGACTACTGTTGTAATCTCTGTGCGTTCTTCACAAAGCACATAAGGAGACGATGAAAAAGAGAGAGATACCAAACGGAGGGAGCGTAAGCCAAAAGAAAGAGAGCTCGATCAGGAGGACGTGTTTAAGACTTGCGAAAACAGGGTGGCTGAGAAGTGAGACAAAAAAGATGGATCCTTCGAAGTAGAGTTAAAGGACAAAATGGTAGTGCAAGATTGACCAACGCGCAGGCCACCACCAGTCCGCGATAAATAGAGGTCGGATCTGAGGCTGACGTAGCCTCGGATGATGGAGGTCGGATCTGAGGCTGACGTGGCCTCAGATGATGGAGGTCGGTTGAGGGACAGCCGATGGAGACCCGGGGTTGTCCTATAAAAAGGAGAATTTCAAGATTTTGAGTGCGTAAATATGGAAGGGTGAGAGAAGGGTTTTACATAAACCACACGATGTGACATGAAACAGTGTAATGATAGCACTGTGTACTGCAAACTCCTAAACGTCACGAGAAGTGACGCTTAGGAGTCGGGCGGGAGGAGGCAAGTTGTTGAGTAAGAAAAAACCAATGTATAGAGTTTCTTGAGAATGAGCTTATAAATTGGATTAATATATAGTCCAATGGGCCTGATAATGGTAGTAGGGTCTTAAATAAAGTTGGGCGAAGAAGCATGAGACGGCCGATAAAGAGGTCGGACAAGATGAAGTCGGGCAAAGGAGGATGAGACGGCCAATACGGAGATCGGACAAAATAAGGTCGGGCGAAGAGAGATGAGACGGTAGATACGGGGGTCAAACAAGAGGAGAGTGGGCTTCTAGGGGCCATTTGAAAGAAATGTCTGTTAATTGGTCGCTTAATTAAGCGACCTGTTAATCGTCTGATCGATTGACCAGTCATTTGGTCAAACAATAGTTCAGTCGCTTGAAAGGGCAGTCAGTTGGTCGCTTGATTAGACGATTGATGAATCGTCTGGACGAATAGTTGTTCATCCGATTGAAGGGACTAGATGGTGGTCGCTTGATTGGGCGATCGATGAGTCGTCTGGACGAATGGTTGTTCAGCTGTTTGAATGGACTGAATGGTGGTCACTCGAGTGGGCAATTGATTAGTCGTTTGGCCTAGCGACCAGTTAGTATCTGGATTGGTCAGTTGGTCAATTGTTGGTTTATTCGGTAGGTTCAGTCGGTGGATGGTCCAGACGATTTCTCAGTCGGATGGTGATTTATAATCCGTCTGAAAAGGCGAAGGTCGTTTTCAAAGTTATAGGATTGAGCAAATGGTTGCTAAATATAAATGCGACTGTTACGTACGAATTTATAATTAGGGTAAATGGTCCAAAATATGAGGAGCTGTGGGCCCGTCTCTAGGCCCATCAGGTGGCTAAGGGGTTTTTCGAGGCAGTTGGTTGGCCTGGAGTCTGTCTAAAGTATGCTGGGCGGTTGAGTAGTTATTCAGGACCAGCCGTCTATTTAAGGAGGTAAGGTGTTCAGAGGCGCTCGGTCGAGCCAGTTAAGTCCTGTAATTAGCAGGAGCAGCTGGCGAGACAGTTAAAACACGTGTCAATGGAAGAGGAATTAGTGGGCAGTTGACGGTGGTTGTTGTAACCGAACAGACGACGGTTCCAAAACGTTTCTTTAAGGAATATTTAAAGATTTGGGTCTGTTCTGAAATTGCATCTTCAATCGACATCAAATTTAGTGAAATTTCTTTTGGGGATCACCATTTTACTTTTACAGTCTGTAGTATTTGTTTTTCCTATTTTATTTATGTATCGTACGGTGTCAAGGGATTCTTAAATCTCAAGCATTTTATTTTATCAAATTCGAAGATAATCTCTATTTTCGGGTTTTACTTTTTATTGTTGAAAATCGGCATCAACAATTGCGAATATTTTTGTTATTTATGTTGCAACTTAAATTATCCACAAAAAAAAAAATTTGTGACAATATATTTGCAAGTGTATTTCGTTGGAGGTTTGAATTTTGAATAGTAACAAAATTTAAATTTGAATAATTTTATGATATAGGTATTGATGTAAAATTTTGAATGTAAAATTAATTTTTAAAACTATTTATAATTTTTTATAAAAGTATTACACGTCAAACAGTCATAAGAAAATATATATATATACATATATTAACTAAATTGATATACCTAACTTTAAATTGTCGTGGATTTAAAATCCCCAAAAAATATTAGACCAAACTCTATGTTTTTATATATATAATATTTAATTTATAATATAGTCAATTTTAGATTTAAAATTGATAGATAGATGTAGATGTAGATCTAAATAGTGTATTGCATTCATGAATCATTAATAATTTCTCAACTATATATGCTCTTAGATGCATATACAAATTCATACATATAAACAAACAAATACTCCCTCGGTACTACCTACTATGTTCAGCTTGCTGTTTTTATCCGTCTCATATCTTATATCACTTTTTTTTGGAAAATAATTACACACTTTAATCTCATTTCAAATTTTTTTTAATTAAATTAATTAGTTATCTTAATATTAATTTATAATAATTTATCAATATATTTTTAATTATCTACTAATTATGAATTTTTTAAAATCCCGTATTTACAATAACTTAGACATCAACTGTGCGACCGGGGAGTACTATTTAATGGAGAGAGCCATATGTGAGCAACCAAACTCCCTCCCCTATCTAATTTCCTTCAAACCCTTAACCACTCTCCCCCAACACGCCTTAAAAAAAAAATAAAAAACCCTCAATTCATCATCCTCTCCATTCTATTCTACCATGGTTTCACCTCCAATGGACAGCAAAACCCTAATCTACGACGTAAAAGTGTCGTCGATCGGGCCGGCCGATGTCACTGGATCGGACCTCATCTACGAGCCCGACAACCTCGACTTGGCCATGAAGCTTCACTACCTCAGAGGAGTGTACTACTTCAGAAGCCAAGCATTTGATGGTCTTTCCACTCTTGTCATCAAAGAGCCCATGTTCTTGTGGCTTAACAAGTATCCAATGACTTGCGGCCGCTTCCGGAGATCTGACGATCACTCCGGCCGGCCTTACATCAAGTGCAACGACTGCGGCGTCAGGTTCATCGAGGCCAAGTCTGATAAAACCCTAGATGACTGGTTCCAGATCAAGGACAAGGATGTCTCCCTCGAGAAGGTTCTCGTGCCGAATCAATATATCGGGCCGGAGCTCGGGTTTTCTCCGCTTGTTTTTGTACAGGTAAAATGGTGCTTGTGAATTCGATTTTTTGGTTTTCGATTTTTGAATAGTTTTATATTCGAATGATTGTTTGATTGATTTAAATAGATATTGGTGTTTTATTTTGAATTTAAAATTTATTTTTAGTGGTATAATATGAAATAGAAATTATAGACAAAATAAAGTAAATAGTAAAAATCTTGTGAAAAATTCAAAAAAATAAAGAAAATACAGTCTTTTTCATTCTTTCTTTTTTAATTAATTTAGGAGATTTTAAGTGTAGATCGAATTTTGTTATGGTTCACGAATTCGGTCCGGGACATATGAAATCTGTAAATTTTACTTGGAATTATTTCAAGTCTGTTCTTATAAGAGTGAAATTAAGGATTATTTAAGGCTGGCTAAGTAGTCGGTGCTATATAATCTTTAAGTTTTTGTTTAGGTTAAAAAGTCTAGGTAGTCATTTATTAATCAATAATTTATCTAGAAATAATTATGTCAAATAAATTGAAGGTAATTTAGACAAAATAATAATTTTATTTAAAAATTTATTAAAAGAAACATTAAATTAATCTAGTATGCTATTATATGATCTATTAAAATCATACAATATATTATAATCCTCTCTTACAAAATAAGCATATAATTAAGGTCATAGGTCGTGTTCTCTTTTAGTTTATTTTTTTTATAAAATAATAATTTTAAAAATAATTTAAATTTAATATTTTATAAGAGAAAATAATATATTTATATATATATATAAAAATAAAAAAATAAAAACCCTCAATCAAACTCTAACAATAAAAGAACCTTAGTACATAATAGGATTGATTAATTACTTCATTAATAATCCTAAAAGATTTATGAAAATAAGTAAAGTATATATACTTCATTGGCCTCCTAAAATAATAATAATTTTATCCATTATTTCATACACTTATAATTTTATTACTATTATTTTAACAAGTACTAACAATTTTGTTACTTATTTCATTTTAAAATAATAATACTATAATTTTTAATTTTCATATCTAACCAAAGTTACATAAATTTATTTTGAATAGTAATTTGATGATATTATATTGAAACTATTCTATTTTGCCGAATTATTTAGAGAGAGTTATCTAGCGCCCCTATTATTATTATTATTATTATTATTATTATTATTATTATTATTATTAATTATTTCTTTTAATTAATTGATGCAATTAAACACTGGTACACGTATTACGAGCTCATAACTTGTTAATTGCAGCCTAATTTGGATACCAATCAAGAACACATATTGCCAGTTGTAAACGTTTATAAATTTTGTAAAATTATTTGGTAGCAATTAAGTAGGGAAAATTAAATAGTGCACCTAACACCACCTGCCATATTTAATATCATTATGATACATATTCATATCATAATCTGTGGCTATGCACACAAGTAGCATAACCACATACTTAAATATATATATATATATATATATATATACTTACTGGGGTCGACGACGGACGTACGTGTAAGGTAGCGGTGACACGTGACATAAATAATTTTAGGGTAAATTGTTTTTTTAATCTCGTAATTGAACTCTTTATCATTTTAGTCCCGTAAGTGGAGCCTGTCGCAAACTAGTTCTATAAGTGAAAAAAATTTAGTTGTTTTAGTCCTCCGGCGCCGGAGACGCCCACGTGGCTCGCCGGAGATGACGTGTCCGCCAGGTGTCCCGCCAGATCAACGACACCTGGCGGATAGGTGGATTTATTTATTTTTTTCATTTTTTTTAATTTTTTTAATTTATTTTTTAATTGGACCAAATAAAAAAATAAAAAAATACAAATAAAATTAAAAAAAGTTTTAAAAAAAATGAAAAAAAAAATTTTAAAAAAAATCCACGTGTTCGTCAGGTCAGCGACACCTGGCGGACACGTCACCTCCGGCGAGCCACGCGGGCGTCTCCGGCACCGGAGGACTAAAACAGCGAAATTTTTTCACTTATGGGACTAATTTGCGACAGACTCCACTTACGGGACTAAAATGATAAGAGGATCGAGTTACGGGACTAAAAAAATAGTTTACCCATAATTTTATTCTGTAAAAATAATATTTTTATAATTTAATAATTGTGCTAAAATTTCAGTATCCCATTTAAAATTTGAAAGGTTAAGATTATCTAAAAAAGTTTCCGAAATTTAAAATGTTATCAGTATCCAAATACTTAAAATCTAATCCAATGAAAATAATTAATTTATATTTGGATGATATAAATATACAATAATAAATTATTTTTATCAATATTATTATTATTATTATTTTAATATATTTTTAGTTTTATTATAGTTCCGACGTCATTCACTAATCACTGCCTCAAGCCCTAACCACATACATAGAGGTAAAGTTTAGGGTTTTTGAATAAGGGGTGTTTATCCTTTTTTTTTTTTTTTTTTTTTTTTTTTTTTTATAAATATAAAAATAAAAAATTTAATACAAGAAATCTCCAGAAGGTAGCTATTTAATAAATTTAAGTATTGGGATGATGCCCAGTGGTCCAAAATATATAAACAGAAAGCACCAAAATAGCAATGTTCATCATTTATTTCAAACCATTCTTCTTTGTATGGACCTTTAATGGCACTAAAACTCATCTACTGCTACAATATGCACAACCAACACATTTATGATGAATCGGTGCTTATAAATTATATGCATTTCCATTACTATAGTTGTTGGCAGGGGTGGACAAAAAAATTGAACCGAACTGCCGAACCGTTGAATCGAATTAAATTGAACTGAACCGAATTTTCGGTTAACCGAACAAATTCGGTTCGAATACAAATACTGTATATTTAATATTTGCTCAGTTTGGTTCGCTTTTTGATATTTTTTTCGGTTCGGTTAACCGAACCCAATATATTTATATATTTATGTTATTATATGTTAAAATTTATATTAATAATTTTATTCGCTTCAGTTGTGGTTAGATTACGGTTCGGTTTCGATTCGGATATTTGAAATATTTGCAAATATTTTGATTTAATTAGAATTTTAATTATTTTTTAATTTCGGTTCGGTTCGAATTATTTGCAAATATTGCAAATATTTTCGGTTAACCCAAATTTTCGGTTCGGATACGGTTCGCGGTTTCGGGTATTTGTTCGGTTCATTTCGAATACCAAATACCTGCATATTTGCAAATATCCGAACCATGTCCACCCCAGTTGTTGGATAACAATTATTTCACAATATTACTATCATAAATTATTTTCTATAATTGAAATTCATACTATACATATATATATATATATGCGCTTTGAGTTTGCTGTTTTTGGGTTTATTTTTTAGGTAAAAGAGTGGTGGGAGGTAATTTTTTGTGTTGATATTAGTGTTAGATGTGATGTTTTATATGAAAATTGAGAGATTGTTCGATAAAAAAAAAAAAAGTAATAATAAAAGACTTGGTAAAAAGAAAAAATCCTTTGTCTCCTTACACTTCTTTTATATGCCTTTGTTATTCTTGGTGTTTCTTCTTTTTGTTTTTTTGTGTTTATGTGTTGGATTTAAATATTTTTAGGTCATATAGTTGTTAGATCCGATGTTTTATTTAAAAAAGTTGATATTTGATGTGATATTAAAAAAATAATAAAAAATGCCTAATAAAAAAAATGCAGAGAAAACATACCTTAAAGTTGTGGATTTTCTTTATTGACTTGGTTTTTCAGCAGCTTTACTTTCATTGTAATTTATAACATAGATTATTTATCTTATTTGTTGTAGCATTGTATGAACTCGAAAATAAATTAACAAGATTTTTCTTACATAAGATATGTTATGAATTTTAATGCAGCTAACAAAATTTAAGTGCGGTGGAACAGCATTGAGCCTAAGTTGGGCCCATGTTCTTGGAGATGCATTTTCGGTCGCGAAATTCATGAACTCATTGGGCCATGCTGTGGCCGGACATGAACTAGGAGAGCCCGTGGACCTATCCAAAACCCTAACAAAGTCCATCGGAACTAATAGTTCGACGAACTTTGGAGATGACCCACTTTCCGTCAAACGGGTTAGCCCAGTTGGAGACAATTGGGTCAATACCGCGAAAGTCCAAATGGAGGAATTCTCTTTCAACATCACCCCCACATTATTGAAGCATCTAAATTCTAAATTCAATCCGAGCGGGCCCCAATTCAGTCCATTCGAGTTAATTTCAGCCGTAATTTGGCAATGCATTGCAAGAATTCGAGGCGAAGAAGGCCAACCAAATATTGTGACTATTTGCAAGAAAAGTGAAGGTAATAAGGCAAGTGGTGCATTGGGCAATAAGCAACTTGTGAGCGTAGTCAAAGCAGATATCAGCGTGGCGAGTGCCAATCTTGGCGAGCTAGCATCAATGATGCAAAACAATGCCTTAGAAGAAAACAAAAAGATTGATGAGGCAATAGAAAGGGAGGAAGCATTAGCGGACTTCATCCTCTACGGCGCAAATTTAACTTTTGTGGACCTCGAAGGTTCCCCTTTCTATGAAGTCGAATTTAGGGGACAAAAGCCTGAAAATGTGAGCTATAGGATCGAGGGAGTTGGCGATCAAGGCGTAATCTTAGTGCATCCGGCGCCTAAAGATGAAAGGAGGAATATTATGGTAATATTGCCCGAAAATGAGGTCACCGAGCTTAAATCCGAGCTCGAAAGGGAGGGGCTTATTGCATGAGACAATACAATATGTGTGTAAGTATGTGCACTTGGTTTCGACCATTTAATTAGGGTTGTCCTTTGCCTTCTTATACTTGAAGACTATATTTGAATGTTTGTAATAAAGGCAAGATTAATAGTTTTGAATCTTGTCTACTTTTCTTGAAATTATTTGTGTGGATGAGTATGCACTATTGTTCATCCTAAGTATTGGGAAATATATATGGGTGTGTGGATTTTGTATTATTTGTCACCTCTTATTTGTCTATCCTAGTATAGGATATTTCAAGATATTGTAATTGAATCATCAAGGAAGAAAAAGAATCGAAATCAACTTTGACATCAAATTAAGGAAGAATCAAGATTTCCCTATTTAGATAAAGATTTTTGAAATTTTGAAATTTTTTAAAAATAATAAAAAATTGAGTATTTGATATAATATTTTGCAAAAGAAAATAAACATTTGATATATATGTTGTTAAACCTGAAAATTTAACAACAAATAGTAAAAATTCAGGCATAAGCTTGAATTTGATTTTTATACAATAAGAAAGAAATCTATAATTTATTACAATGATACAAAAAAATTAAATTGTACGAAAAACTAAAGTGATTATCCCCGATAAATTTTTTAATTTTTTTTATGTGATTGAAGATGTCAAAATTGTTGTGATCACCAATCGCGGTTAAGAATCGGTTATTGTCAATCATAAGGTCGTGGGGTTGGTTATGTGACAGTTTTATTCATATGAAAATTATCTAAAAATCATATGCCCAGAATCGGCCATCAAGGACTGATTTCACGACGTTGTTCGGTTAACCAAAAATCTAGTGAACACTATCTTTGTCACATTTGTTGAAATCAATAATTCGGTGGCCTTTGGCCGAAATCATAAGCCAAGCTTAGCCGAGGTCATAAGCCGATTTTTTTGTGTGTAATGTATATTTATCTATAATTTCTATTTATGAGAATAAATATGAAGAAAATATTCCAAATGAGCAACAACCTACTGGTATAGAGTTATGTCCAGAAAGTGTCTGAAGTTACAATGATCTTGGTTGATTTTGTGGTCAAGTTGCAAGCACTAGTATAATTGCGCCGAGTTATTTGCTGTTACGATTTATGGAATAAACTCTATTTTCGTTAAATCGCAATTAGGGTACAATATTATATTTATACAAGAGATATATTAGGTAGGATATATATATAAATATATAAAATATATATACAATATATATATCAACATCCCCCTTCAAACTCAAGGTGGAACGGTGGAACCCAACTTGAGTTTGCTCAAAAATGACTGAAAACGGCCGGGAAGGTGAGGTTTGGTGAATCCGTCGGCCGTCTGATCAGCAGAGGAAATAGGAGACAATGAGATGTTTCCATGAGTAACGTGATGACGTACAAGGTGACAGTCGATCTCAATGTGCTTCGTACGCTCGTGGAAGACATCATTCGTCGAAATCTTCATGGCTTTCTGACTATCGCAATGGATAATAGTGGCAGAGGGCTGAGGCACTCCGAGATCAGCCAGCAGCCAGCGAAGCCATAGAAGCTCGGCAGCGGTATCGGCAAGGGCTCTATATTCGGACTCTGCATTGGACCGGGAGACAACAGTCTGTTTCTTGCTGCGCCATGAAATAAGCGAGTCGCCAAGGAAGAAGCAAAACCCGGTGGTCGAGCGGCGATCAAAAGGATCTCCCGCCCAATCAGCGTCAGAATACCCAGTCAAAACTAAGGAAGAACGAGCGGAATAATGAAGCCCATGAAGAAGGGTACCTTTGACGTACCGGAGAATCCGTAGGACAGCAGAATGATGAGTCGTCCGAGGAGCAGACATAAACTGACTGACGATATGGACGGCATAAGCAATATCCGGTCGAGTGACAGTCAGGTAGATCAGACTTCCCACCAGCTGACGATACAAAGTCGGATCATCAAGGGGAACGCCGTCCATCGGAGTAAGACGACAGTCAGAATCAAGAGGTGTAGGAGCAGTCTTGGAGTCAGTGAGACCGGCACTAGATAGGAGGTCGGAGGCATACTTGGCTTGAGAGAGATAATATACGTCGGAGGTGTCGGAGATCTCAAGTCCTAGGAAGTACCGAAGAGGCCCTAAACTCTTCATCTCGAAGTGGCGGTGTAGATGAGCCTGCAACTCGGAGATACCTGATGCATCATCTCCCGTAATGATCATGTCATCCACATAAAGCAATAAAGCAGTAATTCCAGCTGACCCACGTCGAAGGAAGAGAGCCGAATCATGATCGCTAGAAGTAAAGCCAAGCTGGAGTATAGCAGAGCTAAATTTCGAAAACCAAGCTCGAGGTGCCTGTTTCAAACAATATAGGGCACGGCGAAGTTTGCATACCTTGGAAGAGGTAGAAAAACCAGGAGGAGGAGACATGTAGATGTCCTCGGATAAATCACCATGCAAGAACGCATTCTTGACATCAAGCTGATGCAGGGGCCACCGACGAGCGGCAGCGATGGCGATAAGACAGCGGACAGAGGTGAGACGAGCAACCGGGGCAAATGTCTCCTCATAGTCGATACCATACTGCTGGGTGTAGCCTTTGGCTACCAAACGCGCCTTGTAGCGCTCGATGGATCCATCAGAGTGAGTTTTGATTCTGAATACCCACTTGCAGCCAATAGGTTTCTTGCCAGGGGGAAGATCAACCATATCCCAAGTATGGGTTTTCTCCAAAGCCTACAACTCCTCAGACATAGCCTGCCGCCACAACGGATCCGCATACGCCTCACGAAATGACCTGGGCTTATGATGGGACAAGGTGGCAGAAAAGCAGTGATAATCAAGTAAGTGAGAAACAGACTGTTAAATAGAACTTTAAATCAATTTCCTACTGAATTTAGTAAACAAAACCAAATAGAACTTTTTCTTTATTTGACGATCTCCAAAGGACAGTAGCAGGAGTGTTAATCTACATGTTGCTTTAATCCTCTTTAGTATATGTATTTTGCTTTCTGGTTTGATTAAGACTCATTTTGAGCTTCAATAAATAATACTTCTTTCGTCTCATAATTAGATATTCATTTGTTTTTTACACGTAATTTTAGAAATATTAGTAGTATATTGGGATATAGTAGGAATAAAGTAGAAATGACTAAAATAACCTTATTAGTATGTTTGATATAAAAGTAATGACATTTGTGTAATATATTGTAAATTGTAAGGGTATTTGTAATGTTAGGTAGATAGTACAGTTACTAAAAAAAAGAAATTGATACTTTGTTATGAGACGGACTAAAATGAAAAAATTGATACTTTGTTATGGGACGAAATGAGTAAATTTATTTCAAATCATAAAATATCATATTATATAAGATATAATTTGTTATTTTAACAAACTTTAGTACATAGCTAGGTGATTTATCTCTTCGTTGTTTGCTCGACATGAATAACCGACTACCATTATTTTCGAATAATAATCCAAGTAATGATCCGAATGATAGTAATAGAAATGATCCACCTAACAATCTTCATCCGGATAATAAAGTTGATGCACACTTCAATAATGAACGCACTCTCGTTAGTCAATTGGTGTTTGAGTAAGAGCATCTATTTGTATATATATATATTGTAATTACAAATTTTCTAATAGATATTTGACATGCCAATACATTTAATCATAGGTCATATCATTTCTTATAAACTAACAACATATATATTTTAATATAATAGTGCTATGCATGGTTTGGCCGGTCACATTGAATTACAATGGTTCGTGGATCTTTTATTTAGATATCCCAAATTGGAAAAGAGATGAGTGATTTCATATTTTTAAGGTAATATCTTTGATTGCTTGAATTATATTTCAAAAGTTTTTGTATTTTGTTTATTGATTATTTTTTTATATTGCTGGAAAATTGCTCATGAGCATGCAATTCGTAAGTTATTCAATAATATGTCTAGATATACTATGAAGTGCTTTAAATACGCCGCGGTCAAAGAAGAAAATCCCACAATTGTTGAATCTCATTTACTTTCGTGACATGATAAAGCAATGAGAATTAGAGAATTATTGCAAATTTAAAAATATATATATATATAATGAAATCGTAATAAGAATCTTGACACAAGACTAAATAAATACCGTGGTGGATGCTTGTTGACTGGTATCGTCAGGAAAAAAAAAATGATATTGAAATTTATATATCAATGCATTTTCCTTTTTAAATATTAATTATATTTATATAATAATTTAATATCAATTTTATTCTTCTTTCAATATGACACATTGAAGTATTAGTTTTTCTAAGCCATCCAGTTCCTTGACCTTATGCTATATTTAGATTTGTGTTTATATCTTGAATGATATAATTGCAAGTGTTTATATATATATATAGGTTGCCAAAATAAATTAATGATATATATTGTAGGATTTATACACATGTGGAGGTTTTTATTTTTTTTTATATGGTGCAAACTTCTCTTTCTTTCTTTATTTTTTTGTTTTTAAATGCTACATAATTTATATGTGTTATATGATGCATATGTATGTGATGCATCCTATTTTGTATATATATATATATATATATATGATGTGGGACTATTGAAATCTTAGGGTGTGATTCTTTAGGGGAGTTTGAGGAAAATTGGGGTTTAGATTTGGTTTTTATTTGAATTTTGGGATGAGTTTAAATTTTGTTGTTTCTTTTGTGTTTGAGTTTGGTTGAAGTTTGAGAAGTTTTGATATGTATTGATTTGATGAATAATGAATAAAATAATATAAATATGTATTAAATTAATTGATAAAATTTATATTGTATGATTTGATTATGAATTTATATTATACCCAACATATATATACATATTTAAATTTTTATTTATTTGTATTATAGAAAATTTTATTCTCTACAAAATGACATAAATATTGTATATATATATTTTTCATTTAATTATAATAAATATTAAATTATATTTTATTTATTTATTTTTTTTAAAAAAACATACCCACACAATGTCAGCTTTTGGAGGAGCTGTCTGCCGTCACAGGAGTTGTTCCTCCTAACGTAAAATTCGCGCTCAAACCCAAACCTACAGTGCTCGCACGGTAACTTTCTCCAAAATCGGGTAAAAGAAACACACCCTTAATATCCTAAATGTTATATAGTTATTTTTATACATAAATACACTATTAAAAAAATAAATATATATTTTTAGATAAATGTTTCAATTCAACTCGATGTTCTAAATCATGACATTTCCATCATATAACGATTCTGTTTTTATTTTTATTTTTATTTTTTGTTTTTTGTACTTTTTATTTGTATAAGATTTGTAGTTAAAGAATTAACAAAAGTTGTATAAGATATAATCACTCATTGTTGTTAGGATTGGATTCTATACAATTTATTTGTATGATTCTTGCTAATTATAATTGCGAATAAGAATTGGACTTAGGCCGAATACCCTCAGAGCTTGAAATGCACAAAAAATGTCGATGAAAGCCAGATGACACATGTACATCCAAATCGGCAGCTGAAGTTGAGGTAACTTATTCACTTAGTAATTTTATTACATTGCAAAAATTTATATATTTTTCGTAATATTCTCTTTTACATATAAGAAACTCTTATTAATTTCATACAAAATAGCTTTGTTCAAGCATTTTCGAAGAATCTGTTGATGCATTCTAGTGCTAGGGTTAAGATCACGTGGAAAGACGACTATGGTGATGCTTCGTAGTTTCTGTTCTCGAGGTGAGAAATCAATTATAATAGTTAGAATTTGTGATATTAATAACTAACTACTATGTTCTTTTTGACATTCACGAGGCTACTTTCATTTTATTCACATTATATATATATGTAATTTATTGCAATAGTATATAATATTTATTTATTGATTATTTAGTATTTTTCCATCCCATCTTTTCGTCCACTATTTTTATTTCTATCCGTCCCACCTTATTTGTTTTTTTAAAAAATATAGTTATACATTTTAAATTTCATAATTTATAATTTTTTAATCTGAATTATTCTATTTAATTATCTTAATCTTAATTTATAATTAATTTGATTATTCTCGTATCTACACCAAAGGTGAAACGGAGAGAGTACTACTAAAAGGTTGTTGTTAATATGGATTATATAATTTTTTAACTTATTAATAAAACAATTATTTTTACAAATCAGGTGCACAAATTATTCGGACTATTTAGATGAAATTCGCTTGATACAAAATGAATTGGCTAAAAAAAAAAAAAAAAAGCCAGCTAAGGAAGTTAGTTTTATATTGAATAAATCATTTGATTATTTTGTATTTTATTTTTATAGAATTTTAGTAGTAACTTTTTCATAATTAACCTTTTCACTTTTAGATGAGAATGATCCTATTGGATTTATATCAACAAGATAATAAGAAAGATGATGATTTCAAATATAATCATGATTGCTTGACATAAAACATAGTTTCGGATGTCATCATGATTGTAAATTGTCATGAGCATCACATGCACGTACGCATCCATCTAGAATCGAACCCAGGATCCAACCCTGGAGTGGAGTGAGGGATGTCTCATCGCTTAATCTTAATCTACAAGGGCGATGACATTGGGAATCAGTTCGTCTCATATTTGGACATCCTCTAATGAGTGACTAAAATTGTATTTTTTTTTGTGGATTTTATTATACATTTTTATTGTTTAAATTTTATTTTTTTTAAAAAATTTCAAATCAAATAATTACTTATTTATTTTTTATATTATATTACAAATTTATTTTATATTAAAAATATTACATTAAAATAATTTATAATTATTCAAATTAAATTTAATAATTATTTAATCGTGATATAACTTTACGTTAATGGAGTATTTTAAATATAAGATAAAGGTACAATATAATATAAAAAATATAATTATTTAATTTTTTTTTAAAAAAAATCTCGATACTATAAAGCTACGGTAAAATTCCCGAAAGAACACCATCTGAAATTTTTACCGAAAGTGAGTTGGCTAATGAGTAGAAAAGATACAAAGGGTGAAAATCGAATATATGGGTCGGGTGCCCCACCCGATTTATATCGCAGCATATCTCCGGATGCGAAATCCCATTCTCTTATTCGCTCTAAATCCACAAAAATTAGGGTTTGGCCGTTTCGCAACAAGTTACCAACGACATGGCCGCCGATCGGAACAATAATACCGCCAGCAATAACAATCCGGCGGGGGCGGTCACGGTCACGGCGGCACCGAAGCCCATATGGGTGAAGCACGCTGAAGAAGCCAAGCTGAAGAGCGATGCCGAGAAGGACGCCGCTGCCAAAGCCGCATTCGAAGCAACCTTCAATAAATCTCTGCTCCCACAGCCACAATCCCCTTCGGTCGCGCCTTCTGCTTCTTCCGACTCTGACGATGACGAGAGATTGTCAGATAAAGACGTCTCTGTGGGGCCTGTGGACCCGTCGAGGTGCACGGCGCAAGGCGCTGGGATTGCAGGCGGGACAGCGTGCGTCGGGGCCACGTTCACGGTGGTAACCAAGGATGCCGAAGGGAGTAAGGTGGTTCGTGGTGGAGCCCAGGTTAAGGTTCGTGTGGCGCCAGGGGTGGGTGTTGGGGGGGATGATCTGGAGGGCATAGTTAAGGATATGGGGGATGGAAGTTATAGCGTGACTTATGTGGTGCCAAAGAGGGGTAATTATATGGTGAATGTGGACTGCAATGGGAAGCCAATTATGGGAAGTCCGTTCCCAGTTTTCTTTAGCTCAGGTGAAATTTTCTTCCTGGTTTAGAACTATGGGGTTGTTTTGTTCTTCATTAATCTTTTCACTTGATTGGCAAACTTAACCTTTATACAACTGATTGATGCAAGGTGTAGCATATAAAGCTTTTACTGTTTGTTTTGTATGAATGGCTAGTTAATCTCATGTAGTGGATCC
Organism: Andrographis paniculata; assembly: GCF_009805555.1. Taxonomy (NCBI): domain Eukaryota; kingdom Viridiplantae; phylum Streptophyta; class Magnoliopsida; order Lamiales; family Acanthaceae; genus Andrographis; species Andrographis paniculata. Next base: position 2,700,724 of record NW_026137583.1, on the reverse strand, counting down.
TCAATATCGTTCTAAGATTACCTTGGTGGATAATGTGTAGTTTGGATGACCTCAGTGAGTTATTATTTAGTGAGAAGTGCATACTTGTTCATCAACAGCATTTAACAGTTATTTCCACATTGGAATCTGGGTGTGGATTCAGTTGTCTTCGTATCAATGTTAGGCTTTGGTTCCGGACCTGATACAATGCTTAAGATTGTATGCACGCGGCTTAGGTTGATATAATTAGTGCATTTTGTTTTCTTGCTAACATAATTATGGTGACTGCTCCGACACTTCTTAGGAATGTGTATGCAGGTGTCGGGTGAATCAGCTTATGATGGTTTTATGCAACTCAGGTGGTAATGCTGCTGGCCTTACCCTTATGATAGGCAGTGGTAAAATTCTTGGTTGCAGTGGATAAATGGTAGTGCGAATGTTGGTTAAGGTTTGAAACTTTTAATAGTGATATTTAGATCCATAGATTATATTTGTATATATGCAGCCAGAGGATTCAATTGAGTTTTATGGTTGCTTATAAACTTTGAGTCCTACTTAGTTTCTTGTTTTGTTCATTTTTTGAGCTTTGTTTATAACATTGTGAGTCAGATGTTTATTCACGATTGATTGCTCTCGACTACTGGACCATATATTTTCCTTATTTTCTGTCCCTTGTATTAATTATAATAATATCTGTGAAGTGTTTTGCATCTGTATTTTCAAAATGAAGACACTTCTTATAATATGCTAAATATTGCTGACATCTTATGGCTTTATGCTCTCTCCTTGTAATGGTTTATATATTCTTGTTTTGCCTCATGTTGCCACTGCTACAGAAAGGAGAATATAAAGGTTCTTGCATTTCTTTTGTTTAGGAACTCCAACTGGAGGGCTACTTGGTCTGGCTCCTGCAGCATCATATCCTAATCTAGTTAACCAAACCATGCCCAACATGCCAAATTATTCTGGTTCTGTGTCTGGTGCTTTTCCCGGGCTGCTAGGTATGGTTCCAGGTGTTGTTTCTGGTGCCTCTGGTGGAGCTGTTTTACCTGGCATTGGGTCATCGTTGGGGGAAATATGTCGAGAATACCTTAATGGACGATGTGCAAGTACTATCTGCAAGTTTAATCACCCTCCTCATAATCTGCTGATGACTGCTTTAGCTGCAACCACTACAATGGGAACTCTTAGTCAAGTGCCAATGGCACCTTCAGCTGCTGCAATGGCTGCTGCTCAGGCAATTGTTGCTGCCCAAGCCCTTCAAGCTCATGCTGCAGCTCAAGCTCAATCGACAAAAGGCTCAAGTAAGATTTATCTATGCTTTTATTCTTAATTGGCTGTTTGCATGCTTGCATCAGTAATTTGTAGTTTGTCTAAGACATTGTTATGATTAAACAATACAGTTTTTTTTATTTTTTTATTTTTATGTTCTGTCTTAGGTCCCCTTCTTTTCATACAGTAATAAAGCCAAATTCTCTTATGAGCCAATAAATCTGATCACTCCCATTGCTGGTATTGTTAACAATGTAACTATTGTTGATTTTCTGCATCTCGTAGGTTCAGCTGATGATGAGAAGAAAGCTGATTCTCTCAAAAAGACTGTTCAAGTTAGTAACCTCAATCCACTTCTCACTGTGGATCAGTTGAAACAACTCTTCGGCTTTTGTGGTACAGTTGTTGATTGTACAATTACCGATTCTAAACATTTTGCTTTCATTGAATACTCAAAACCGGAAGAAGCCACTTCGGCTTTAGCATTGAACAATATGGATGTTGGGGGCCGTCCTCTGAATGTTGAAATGGCTAAAACTCTTCCTCCAAAGCCCGTTCTGAATTCTCAATTGGGTTCATCTTCATTACCTATGGTCATGCAGCAAGCTGTTGCTATGCAGCAGATGCAATTTCAGCAGGCCCTCCTAATGCAGCAAACAATGACAGCACAGCAGGCAGCTAGCCGGGCTGCAACAATGAAAACTGCCACAGAATTAGCCGCAGCTAGGGCTGCAGAAATAAGTAGGAAGTTGCAAGCTGATGGAGTGATTGTTCCTGAAAAGGAACCTAATGAAAAATCTCGGTATGTTGAATATCTGATACTAATGAAGAAAATTTTGTCAGTATCATTGATGTGAGTTCACATTATGAACTCCTGAAGAGGCAAAGTTCACATAAAATCTATATTCCATATAAGGATAAATATGAATATATTTATGTAATTATGTGGCTATTTTCTATTATATCTTCTAGCAAGGTGATTCGATCCATTATCAGTCTGTCCTTAGTGTTTCCATGGAAGTGTCAATTAAACATTCAGGGACATCATAGCCTGTTTAGCCATTTCATCTTTGTTGTTTTTCACTTTCTCTACAGAGGTAAGTGATTGTTTGTGGCCTTTGATGATTCAAAAAAAAAAAATGCTAGCTAGGATATATATATATCCCTTATTGAAACTTTCAAGCTTGCTTATGATATTTACCTGATAGTTCCATGCACCGGAATTGAGACAATACAGCATTATGAGCCATGAAATTATTGTACTTGTTTTGCACTCTGACCCTTTCTTTATTTTAATCTATTTTTGATGGTGGCTTAATTATTTTTGCCTGGAATTTTACTTTAACCATGTAAAGTTTCCATGATCCATGTTAGATACATGAGTAGTGTTAGCCTGTTAGGCCCTGTTCATTTTCTGTATATGGTTATATTCACTCAATGTCTAATTGTTTACTACTAAATGAAAAATCGGTCTCTATTCCAATCACTTAATAGCTATCTGCATTTGTTTTTTGTTATGTTTGCAAGAATGTGTTGTATCTGGAAATGTTTTTGTGACACCAAGATCCATCATGAGGTTTGAAGTAGCATTACTACATATCATATTTTGTTCCTCTATTTGATACATCCATATCTGTTTTCTTTCTTTGCTTTCTTCAGTAGTTCTATATGAAACCATTCTAAACTAATCAGACATGGTGTTTCAGGTCACCATCCACTGGCCGTGCCAAGTCAAGATCTAGGTCAAGGTCCAAGTCAGTATCTCCAGTCAGTTATCGGACAAGACGGAGATCTCGCTCGTTCTCACCTCCTACTCACCGAAGCAGAGTCTATAGATCTAGATCACCTATTAGATCTCGCTACCGCTCAAGTTATGAGAAAGAACGAAGATACTATCGTGATGGTAGGGGTGGTAGTGACAGGAGGCGAGACCTGGGTAGATCACGTGATAATGAGTCACCTATTTCAAGGAGGAGCCGAAGTGCAAGCCCTCGAGCTAAGAAGTCATATCGTGATGATGTGGATTCTCCCAGGCGTCGAGAAAGTCCAACTGGAAGATCAAGAAAGTCGACCCGACCTGATTCAAGATCTCCTCGCCGTCATAGGAGAAGGTCTTCATCTTCTGGGGATGAATCGAAGAAATCAAAACATAGAAGACGTTCTAGGTCAATGTCTGATGAACTTAAACATGACAATAATGATAAAAGAGACAGCCGAAAGGAAGAAAGGTCCAAGAATCGTAGCAGAAAACGTTCCAGATCAGTTTCAGTAGATCGAAATGGGGGAAGATCTTTGGAAGAAAGCAGGTCTAGGCACCGGAGACGGACATTGTCCAGATCACCGGAAGGAAAGCATAACTCAACTGAGAAACATGAAAAGAGCCGAGAGAATAAATCAAGAAAAACAAATAAAAGGCGATCTAGGTCAAGGTCGGCTGAAGGAAAGCATCGGAAAGGCAGCAAGAAGTCTTCACATCATTCAGATGAATCCAAGTCAAAACACAGGAAGCACTCCCCATTAAATTCTCCTGAAAATAATCTTAATAATATGAAAGATGCTGTTCCAGTTGAACAAAGAGATGAAGAATTAAAGAATGAGAATGACAAGTCCTTCATATCTGATGATCTCTGTGAGCAGGTTGATTGAGTTGATCCATTTGAACAGTGATGAGGTGGCCAGAGATGGGAGTTCTTGAAATGACTTCAAGGAAAAGAGATGGGTGCTTAACAAAATCAAAAATAGAAAATTGATGCTGCAATACTGTTTACAATTTCCGTGTTGATGTTTAACCGCTGATTGGTGAAATGATCCCACCAGAGATTGGTCTTGTATTTTGTCAGTTGGGATAGTTAGGCAGTCTGCCACTCTTCAAGTGATGATTGCACTTCTGTTGTTTCTTTTGCAGGTTAGAAGGCAAGTAGAATCTGCTGAAGTATGGAGCCATACATGACTTGGTAGAACAGTTGAAGGACTATGTCTGCCTAACTCAGATTCTACCATGAAACTGTTATTTTCATTGATCCATGCTGACTTAACCTCTATCAGTGTAGGTAGTTGAATTCTTATTTTCTATAATATACTGTATGTGCAATTTGGTTGAGTTCCTGCAATTACTGTGTAATTTCTAATTGTTTGAACAGAATGCCACCTTACTCATATGCCTTTTCTCTTAATATATTGTGTTAAAAAAATTTCTACTGTAATATGATTATGTGGGTGTCAAAATTGAGTTTATTGAGTCTATAGCCTTGATTAGATGATAAACTACAACAGTATTGATTATGTGCTTGAAGTTCTGTTCTTGAGCTAATTTGCTTGTTGGATAGATATGTGCTCATATGATCTATTCCAGCATGCTAATGAAGTGGTGGAGTTGGTGGGGGACTTTTTTATTTATATTTATTATGGCATATGTTGAGTTCAATTTCGAGTTATTGATCTGACAGACCTATTTCATTCCATAAAGATTAATCTGCACAATTATAGTAATCAGGTAGCAGGTTCATAGCAGAGCAATGATGAATTTTGAATTGGGAATGATGGCTGAAACTGTTGGATTGGAACATGGAAAGACTGAATTTATTGATATATGCCCTCCATTTTTTATTCTCATCTCTATCTTTCTATTTTTTTTTTCTTCTCTTCTTTTTTCTCCCCTCCTTTTTCTTTTCCTCTTCTAAAATGTTTGGCTAGGCATGGTTCTGTTAAAGCAGATACAAAGTCAGATGTTGCCTGGTTGGTTGGTTGGTTGGTTAGTTTCTTGTTCAAATCCTTGTTTCTTTAATGACAGGTATTTTCTCTTGCGTATATAGCTGCTTCCAGTTCGGTTTTTAAACTATGTAATATAGATGTGTTTATTGTAGTCATTGATGAAAATTCTTCCATCTTTTTAGTGGTTATTTGTTCATTCTGGTGCTTGGCATTATCTTACTGGCACATGCATGTTTCATCTTTTCTATTTAAGTTATGTTGTTTTCTACTTTCCATGTTCACTGTGACTGACATTCTGGAAGAGGGGCAATACAGTTTTTGTTGTCCTGAATTTTCCCAGTCTACACATGAAATGCTTCATGCATACTGACATCCTTTAGACGCAGCTTTGTTTAATCTGTAATTAGTTTGGCTGTTCATTTTTTGTTGGCGGGATGGGAAGGTGCAGGATCTCTAGATCTATTTTGCAGCCATTTTGTTTGGAGTTTGGTTTTTTGTTTGAATATTGGTTTGGATATGAAGTTTTGTGAGAAAATAATATATTTTTACTGAAAATCGCCATTGTTTGCATAGTACAAAAATTGAAACCAAACTCTAAAGAAACATTAGCTTTTATGTATTCTAGGCTTTTCAACGATTATAAGTTTTCTGTTAATATAATATTTAGCTATCTTTTATATTCTATTTTCCCCAAATGAAATCACTTGTTTCTTATAGAAAATTCCATGATAATAGATTTTTATTTATGGCACTCCCTTTGAATAGAGTTATAGGCTTACTATTGGGAATGTGTTTTCACTTGGACATTATATTGTTATGCATGGAATCAAATGTTTCCCTAAAGTTGAGCACTTCATTGTTGAAATTCCTTCCAAAGTCCTTGCCTCATAGTCTTTGATCTGTAATCATCTCCTAAAGATTTTGCCTGGATGTCTGTATACCAGTAGGGTGTGTTTACTTTGGAGGATATGATGAGATTATATACTCTTTGTGTCTTAATCAATACACTTCTATTATATAATCCCATCATATCCAGCATTAGTATATTCACCCTTATTATATGTATATGACCATTAAAATGAGAGATGTTCGAACATTCATCATCCTTGCAAGTGTTGTATGTTCTTTTCCAACAAGCTTTATTAATTAAGATGGTAGTGTGACATTGAGAAAATATTCGAGATGTTATATTTGTCATGTGAATAGGATATCTAGAAGCAGTTTTCTATATGCGGTCTTGGCTGATATAATTGTGGAGATAAATTTCAAGTCTATTCAGAGTATATGATGGAGATAATAAGATGGTGGATTTTTACTTGTATTTTTTTTCGGTAATCATCCCTCATGCTTGTTTATTTCCTTTTTTTCTCTTTTTTTTTTTTTTTTTCGTTTTTGTTTCTTTTACTATAGGTGGCAACGCTGGATGTTTGAACTGTGGGTTGAGAGCTGCATCATCGGTTTCAATCAGGATATGATCTATCTTTTTCTTTTTGGCTTTTCTTGCCCATTTTCTGCGCGTTACCCCTTTAGTTTCCTCTCTTCATTTTTTTTAAAAATAAATTATATATAGTTAAGAGCAACAAATGATTTCTATGCCTACTTGGCTTTGTGGCTGGACTAAAAAGAAATGATATGTTTGGATCTTCTGTTTGATTGATGCTTAGGTGATTTTTGATATTTGGTTATTTAGAGTGGAACTGGTCAGGATTCAGAAGAGTATATGAACATTGAAAGATGATTGAAGATTTTGACACTCTAATTAGGCCTAGTTGGATAGGAGGAGTATGACAACTCCAATATATATATATGTATGTATATTTGATGTATTAAAAAGTTAAGGCTATTTTCAAGGTTTTGTTGGTACATTATTAGTATGATGAGATGAGAGTAGCATTAGTACCAGCCACCCCTTAATTCCCACTCAACACAGCACAAGTGAAAGCTTTTCCTCTCCTGGCTTAGCTACATGCACCAAGCTTCTTAATTCCATCAACTAGTTTTGTTCATTTCATGCTCTAAACGAATTAGTGCAAATATGCAAATACTGAACAAATACTACTAGTAAGTTAAAAAATTAACATTTTTGAATGCAAATTCATGAGGAACCCTGAAACATGTGAGCATTAATCACATTGAAAAGAGATTGAACGCTATATCACCTTTCAATTAATAGGCATATGTGATATTAGTGTCTAGCTCCCAATGTTACGTACCGTAGTAAATCATTGACGTAGCTACCACATCGATATAAATTACACCTAAGGCTTCGGTGGTTGATCAAAAACACAAATATATAAGATAGTCGATACTTAGTTGATATGTTTTATATTGCAAGATCATTTTACATTACTCTAATGTTGGTGTCTTTGCTCTTACCAATAGGGGTGGGCAAAAAAATCGACCGAACCGTTGAACCGTACTGAATCGAATCAAATTTTTAGTTAACCGAGAAAATTCGTTTCAAATACAAATAGTGTATATTTGATATTTGTTCGGTTCGATTCGATTCCGATTTTGATTTTTTATATTTTTTTCGGTTCGATTAACCGAACTGAATATATTTATATTATTATATCTTAGAATTTATATTAATAATTATATTAGGTTTGGTTTTGGTTCGACGGTTTGGAATATTTACAAATATTTTTACTTAGTTGGAAATTTTAATTATTTTTAATGTATTTTTTTACATTTCGATTCGGTTCGAATTATTTGCAAATATTGAAAATATTTTTGGTTAATCAAACTTTTTTATTCGAATATGATTCGTGATTTTGGGTATTTGTTCGATTTGGTTCAAATTAGAGGTGGTAATAGGCCAGACTAGACTTTGGCTAAATAGGTCTGGTCTAAACCGGGCCTATAAGTCTAAAAAAAAATATTTTAAAAACATGAGTGATTTTTTTAAAAGCGACCTACAAACTTACTACATAATAATTTTATTTATTTATTTATTTGCAAATTTAGTACTTAAAGAAAAAATAGATACAATCATTTAATTTATATAAAAAAGTTAAAAATTTTATTTTTTTATAATAAATTCATAATTAAAATTATTTAATAATATTATTATTAGATAGAAAGTTATTTTTAGGGTGTTTTTGTTTGGTGAATTGGATTTTATATACAATATTCATCCAATTTTTTTTTTCACCAAAAACATCAAATCAAACACCTATTTTTCATTTTTTATATTATACTAAAAATCAATTTTACATTCAAATCATTACATCAACACCTATTTATATCACATTATACAACTATTCAAATTCAAAATTTTTACTATTCAAATCCCAACTCAAAATTCAAATCTCCAAACAAACATACCCTAATATATAATAATGAAAAAATATTTTTATAAAAAATAACAATAATGCTTTAATTTAAAAAGGTTTTTTTTTTTTTTTTTTTTTTAAAACTTAAGTCTGGTCTATGTAAATATTTAAATAAAAAAATTTTACAAAAAATTTTGAATTGACTTTTTTTAATAAATAGATTAGGCCAAACTAAACATTTTATAGGCGAGCAAAATAGAGAATAATTTTATTAGAGTTTCAAAATATTAGCACATTTAAAGTTACATTTAGCTGACTTGACCCAAAAATTAGACCAAATAGTCAAAATAGACTATGGAGTTAGCCCATACCGTCTGGTTCGGGGATATTGAAATACCGAATTCAAGGCATCCCAATAATGTACTTATTCCAACAATCTTCTTCATCTTCTTTTATATATATATATATATATATATTCTTATTATTTTATTCTACATATAAAATTTTTACAATAGAACGTGTCAATCTATAGTAAAAATGTGTAAGTAAAAATATTCGACTGGGATCGTCGGTCCCAAATAGTCAAAGATCTTCCAATGGGGGACAAACTTGGTGATGTTTTTTTTTTTTTTTTAGAAAGAAAAAAATCTAGTACCATGGAACCTTTTTTTTTTTTTCCATTTTGTAATTAGATTTTTTGATTTAGTGTTGTTAATATTGAATAATTTTAATTTCAATTCAAGTTAGTCTTTGTTAATTTAGAGTTTAACTTTTTCGATTGAGTGTTGTTAATTTTGGGAGAATGGAAAATTTTATCATAGTTTGAATGAACATAAAGTTAATGTCACACTATTTTTTTTCCTTATTTACATCATTTGCTTCAAGGGAATAAGTTATTTACAAGCATGACAATAAAAAAGACATTTATACAAAAAAAAATAAAAAAAATCCAACATTTATATTAACAAATTTACAATCTGACCGAACAAATTATAAAAAATCGTAAATATGAAAGAGATTTAAAAGCTTGTAAAAATATTGATAATAATCTCTTGAAACGACAATATCTGTAAAAGAGATTAAGTTGATACAATCAAGACCCTAGTTTAGGCATTATTTATTATTTATTTTTAATATTTTATTTGAATATGTTAGAATGAATTTTATAATCTTTTAGCGTAAATAGTTATTAATAATTTTTTTTTATTATTTTAAATTTTCTTTGACAAGAAAAATATGATATATATTTGTCGGTTTGTTCAATTCGGCCAACATATTTTCATATGACACCCCAATTTGAACATGGACTTTGAAAACAAAATCAAACTAAAATAGAAAATTTTTGCGACAGCAAATATAGATTCTGTTAGTGTTGTCGTTTTTGCAACCGAAAAAATAATGATAGAGAGACGAAAAAGTTATTACAACAACCAAAGTAGTTGCATGGGAAAATAAAAAGTTTGAAGGTATAATAAAAAGTGATTATATGCTTTATAAATATATATTTTCCATGTGCTATATATATATATATATTTAAGTTGTATTGACTAAATGTATACATAAAATATGCTGTAAGTAGTGAATAGATATTATCATATTATTTTTATGTTTCTGTCCGTCCTATATATTATGTCACTTTTCTGGAAAATGATTACACACTTTAATCTCATTTTAAATTTTTAAATTTTATTTTATTTTTAATTTTAATTAAACTAATTAGTTATCTTAATCTTAATTTATAATTATTTATATTATAGGATAATTATTTTAACTAATACATTCTTAATTATCTACTAATTACATCCCTCGTAAATATACCGTGTCTACGGGTGTAACAGACACGATATCTGGGACGGAGGGAGTAATATCTTGTCATCTTGATTATTTATTTATTTATTTTTATGTAAGAATTCGTAGAAAATCACTTTCGAATGCATTTTAGATACATTTCTACTTAAATTTAATAATATGCAAATTAGGCACGGTAAATACAGATACAAAATTAGAAGGGCTAACCATAAAATAGTTTTTAAAGCTTTCAAACTGGCCTACAAATGCTTCAAATTGTGTGTTTCTTTAGACGGGTCTGGGGAGATTTGAGTTTGAGTTTGGTTTTTATTTGAATTTTGAGATGAGTTTGAATTTTGTTGTTTATTTTATGTTTAGATTTGGTTGGAGTTTGAAGAGTTTTGATGTGTATTGATTCGATGGATAACGAATAAAATAATATAAATGTGTATTAAATTTAATTGATAAAATTAAAATTTACTGCAAGAAAAAATTATTTTTGTAACAAAACTTTTTTGTCTTTAAATCTACTTTTTCCGTTACTAATGACATTGGAGACGAAATTAGAAATAGAATTACGTTAGCTACGTGAACTTTAGGGACGAAATTTCGTTACAAATAGATTATTTTTTTTGTAGTGATTGTGTGATTTGATTATCAAATTATATTATAATCAATATATATATTTAATTTTTTTATTTTTATTATAAAAAAATTTATTCTCTATAAAATGACATTTATATATATATTGTTTATATATTTTTAACCTATAATTATTATAAATATTAAATAAATATAATATTTAAAAAACATTATATTAAAAAAAAAAAATGCAGCGAAAGCCGCATTTGCAGCCTTTGTCTTGCAAAGGGGAATTGGGGAGATTTGAAAAATTAGCAAGAGAGAAGGAATACATAAATAAGGTTTTATTTGTTTACTGTTTTCAGTTGAGAATTTTTTATTTTATTTTATTTTTTTTTATGTGATGTATTAAGAATTGTATCGAAAAATAAAAAATAATATTTTATGTTGAATATAATATTTTTAGAAAAATAATATATATATTAAAAATGGTATCGAAAAAAATTATTGGACAAACAAACCTTGAATAAATAAATTGATGCTAAATTTTTAAAACTGTATATTTTTATTAAATTTATTTTAAATAATTTTATAATCTCTAATTAAATATCTTATTAATATTGTATGATAAAAAATATAATAATATTTATGTAATATAAATATATTTTTAAATACAACCGGACAAATATCAAATACATATGTTGTCAAGAAACATAGAATATTATTAATATATCAGTGCTGTGCTAATCAATGCCATAATGATCCCTATTATTTTTATTTGAGTAAATTACATCATATGAATATTTATATTTTATTATAAATGTATAAAGTACCATTATTTTATTTATTGTGTCTTCTTATATTAAAATAAATTAGAGGTTGAAATTTTATTTATTTATTTATTTATAATAAAAGTATTATGCAATTTATCTTTTTATTAATTTAAAAATTGTAATTATTTAATTGTGATTTAAAATTAATTTTAAATAATATTATCCTACTCTTTAGTCTCATTAAAAAGTTGGCCGTATTTCCCGAAACAATGTTATTATTTTTTTATTTAATTCGCTTTTAAAATTACATTTATTTTTTTTTTAATATTAAAATTTTTTTTATAAAACACTTGTAATTATTTTTATATATATATTTTTAATTTAAATTACTTTTGATATAATAATTAATTTTCAAATAACATTATTTTATATTAAATTATTATTATTATTATTATTATTATTTTAAATATTAATATTAAAAAATCAATATTTCAATTATAAACAACATCGAAACTCAAACAAACGAGCCATCTGACACGTCCCGAATCGTCTCGGCGAATAGGAAAACAGGAAAGAAAAAAAAAAAAAAGGAAAAATAATAAAATATCAAAGACGTGTAAAAGAATGGCAGGAGAAGGCGAGGCCGAGAAGAGAAGGTAGATTGATTGCGAGTGAGCGAGTGAGGCCATAAATGTGGGCTCGATGCAGCCTCGCATCATTTCTGATTCTCTTTCTCTCCTCCATTTCGCTGCACACGACGAAAGGAGAAGGAAAACGAATTGGGCCACGCCGACGCGAGCTGAGTCTCCAATCGTAGTGTAGCGCACGTCTTTGGGATTCTATCGCTCTGCACTTGAGTTTTTGTCTCTTTAGAGAGTGGAGGGGGAGGGGGGTACCAACCGAACAAGGATTTCCGTGTCCGGAGGTCTATTGAGGCTTCTGGTTTTTGGTGTTGATTGAAAAATTGATCGGAGCAAGTTTCTACTCATTTTCTCCGCATGCAAATGGCAGCCAAGAAGGTTGGAAGGCTTACTTTACTGCCTGTCTTTGTTTTTTCAGATATGGATGTGCATTTGTGTGTGAGTGTATCCGTTTTGGTTGTAATGTAACGCATGTAAGTGATTGTGATTTGAGTTGTTAGATTGCTGTTTTCAGGATATGCCGTGGGTGAATTGAAGTTCTTCGTAGTAGGATTCTTGTGTTTACCCCTCCATTTTTTTATTTTGAAAAATGGTGGGAGTATCAGACAATGTCCGAGGGTTTCTTTTAGCGATATCTTCCAGCGTTTTTATCGGTTCAAGCTTCATCATAAAGAAAATGGGATTAAAAAGGTCTGGGGAAACGGGAACACGAGCAAGTAAGTTTTCTTTGATCTGCGCCTTTAGTTTTATGATTTCGTTCGTTTGTACTTGAAAATATTGTGAATCTGAAGCATGATGGTTCTGCTAGTGACTAGTAAAAAATCAAATCATAAGGAATAAGCATTATGGAGAGGGTTAAGTTGTTTGGTTAATGACACACACGATAGAGGATGTGGAGTGTATCTACCAAATTTCAGGTACAACAAAATATATATTCTTTTACAGCAAGGTCTACAAGAAAAAACTAGTCGCCAAATTGCATAGAGATTTAGAAAATATTTTGGATAGCAACATTTGTGGGACTCACATATCTGGGTAATATAGATGAAGAAGTTGGACAAGAGTTTATTTGGAACCACTAGCTTGTGTGATTTTACACTCGAACTGGGAATTCTAATGTATGTGTTTAAAACTGTATGGCCCTGTAGAGGAAATGATGATATTACAATAAATAGTTATCGATTTTAGCTCTGAAAGTGGTTATGTTTGTATTAAGTACGCCTGAAAAGCTTTACATTGGTTCTTCTCTACTCGGGAAACTTCATTTTAAACCTATGTTTTGAAGGCTATTTTTCTGTTCAGGCGATGGAGGTTTCGGATATTTGAAAGAACCTTGGTGGTGGGGTGGCATGATTGCAAGTAAGATCCTTTCAGCACATATTGTTGATGGATGACAAATTATAGAACTTTATTTTTTGACTGTGTTATGGTCATTTCTTCATGTGATGTGGAGTCATTTAAAGATATGAATCCTGCTCTTGCATGTACATTGTTGGAATTTTCCTACTGAAGATGAGAATGGATGGTTGTATGGTTTCATTTACTTATAAAATTTTAAAATATGCAATAATACTATTTGTATTTCTGGATTTGTCTAGAATCTCACTTTTAAATTGACAGCATCCGAACGGTATGAGTATGCTTTTCTTGAATTGTCATCTACCTGAAGAAAGACTTAATTTGCATTAGATAAATGTGAAAATGCCACAAGAACTGGTCTAATACTAACATTTGTTCAAATCAGAACTCTGATAGGTTCCTAATGGGGAGACAGTCTCTCTGACATGTGAGAACTAAATCACATTTTATAAACACTTAAATAAAACGAAAGTTTATTTAACTTCATATAAATCTTATTTTCTTTAAATGCTTGTCATATTCTTTTGGTCATGATGTCAGCTATATTTTCATAATCTTTTTATAAACCATAAACCTTCAGAACTTTTGGTTCCATAAATAATAAAAAATTAGCATATTTGTGTTATATATTTATCATTGCTATACATGTGTGAGCAGTGATTCTTGGGGAGGCTGCAAATTTTGCTGCTTATGCCTTTGCTCCAGCTATTCTTGTAACCCCGTTGGGAGCATTAAGTATCATTTTCAGGTATGGCAGTACTGCATTATCATAATATTCTCACAGCAGCCTGTTTAGATGAAATCATGATTAAATAAATTACTATGCAGTGCAGTGTTAGCTCACTTTATTTTGAATGAGAGGTTACACATTTTCGGAGTGGTTGGCTGTATTCTCTGTTTGGTAGGTTCTGTCACCATTGTCTTACATGCACCATTGGAGAGGGATATTGAATCTGTTAAACAAGTGTGGCATTATGCAACTGAGCCAGGTAGCTTTTGATTCTCCTCGCTGCCTTGTGTTATTTGTCCAAGTCAATAGGCCTGAAGTTTACGAGTCTTCATTTTTGTTTGAACTCATTTCCCATATTCTACTCAAACTATCTATAAGCTACCAATGGCTACCTATTTTTAAGTCTTGACTGATTAACTAATTTACTTATAAATGCTTGTCTGGAAAAAGCTAGCAGCATTACTATAACATCACGAAACATCAGACACAGATATAACCTAAACATGAGATGCGACAGTCTTGTTGAATGCATTCATTAGTGATATCCATGGGAATCAATATTACCGATACATCAGCGAATTAGGGCAGGTCGCTTCAATTGCATACATCTTATGGAAGGTTTATGCTAGTTTTGAGATTACCTTTATTGTAATTATTTTGTATTTGGGAACTCTTATTCTTCTTCTTGTAACCAACTATATATTTGGATTTCACAGGTTTTATTATGTACTTCCTAGTGGTTGTGGCTCTTGTCCTTGTTCTAATATTTGTTTACGTGCCACGCTATGGACAGAGATATATGGTTATATACATAGGAATATGCTCTCTCATGGGTTCCCTAACGGTCAGATCCTTCTCTGTTATGCTTTTCCTTTGATTTTTTAATCCCGATTCTCTGTCTTATTCAAAGAGCCAAATCTCAAAATTTTCTTTTCCTGTCCGTGTAGGTTATGGCTGTCAAAGCAGTGGCAATTGCTTTAAAGCTTTCATTCTCTGGGTCCAATCAATTCGTGTACTTCCAGACATGGTTTTTCACTATTTTGGTCATTAGTTTTTGTGTCTTGCAGATTGTATATCTAAATAAGGTATGCCTAATCATCTAGTACCATTTTCCATGAAAATTATAGTTTCTTATCTGTTACCCAAACTAAAACTACCCTGATTAGAATTACGCTGGTTTCCTTTTTGTTTGAAAAACTGCCATGAGAATTTGGTTTATTGTCTGTGCATTGAAATAATGAAGTTGTTATTGGTTCACTTGTTTGGTGGTTTCCTCGCATGTTATATTAATTGTAGATCAAGTGGTAAGACATCATTTATTTGAGGGCTATTGGATATGTGTGTGGGGTTAAAAAAAAAAAAGCGAAAACAAAAAGACTAATGAAAATCTATATTCACAAACAACAGGCTTAAGTTCGTCCCCATCGTCAATATGCAAGTAACATCTGAGACTTACTCTTGTTCTTTTATCTCAATCTTGTGCTTTCTTCGTTTCTACTCTCTATCATGAACAATTTAGCTTTCAAGGGAATACAATAACTTCTACTTATGTAGGAGAAGACTTTGATATCAACATTATTTATTGGTAGTTGCTGCATCCACCAATAAGAAGAATCTCTCTAGGAATTGCACTAGATGATGAGAAAACCATCATTTTAACACTTGTTACTCTGTTGTATCAACTTTTCAAATGATAATATGACAAATGGAGTGTAAATATTGACCATTTTATTTAAATTTTTTTTATTGTAATTTTTAACAGTTTTATTTTGATTATTCTGATTTTTTCCACATTCACCATTTGCAGGCTTTGGATACCTTTAATACTGCTGTGGTTTCCCCTGTTTACTATGTGATGTTCACAACACTGACGATCTTCGCTAGTATGATAATGTTTAAGGTAACAAAAGCGAAATGAGGTTTTTATCAAGGATTATGGCTTTTTATTTATTTATTTATTTTATAAAATTATATTTTTTGCACTTATATTTTGAAATTTATGTTGAATGCCATCTTTCTTCGTTTTCTTTTTCCTTTTTGTTTGTGAAGGAAATACAAATATGTGATAGGAGATGAATCATGTTACAATCCAAAGATACAGACATGGTAGAGAATTAAATAGAGCATTAAGAAGTGTGTTTCCTTTGAGATTAGATTGGGTTTGGAGGTTTGGATTTTTTATTTAACTAATGTTTGATGTGATGACTTGTAAGAAAATAAAATGATTGCTTTACAAAAAATGTGGAGTCTAAATAGTAAAAAACTATGTAATGACTAGTATCAGAACTAAGGGAAAAAAAATCCTTAGAATAGCCTAACAAAGAAAATAGAAGGATTTGTAGCCAAACTGCAGGATCACCAGACTCTCTAACTCCACATTTTGCAAATAAGTCTACCAGTTCTTTTGTTGAGCAAGAGATGTGGCGAGAAGTGATGGTGGGATATCTAGAGCTGTAGAGGTGGAGCTTATTGAAGTTTGAATTAAGCTTCCAAGGTGGGGTACAACACGTCCATTCTAAAGCATTTTGGAGTCACACTTAGCATAAATTTGGGGCAATGTCCCAAGTGAACAAGAGCCATATGTTTGAGGACGTGGGAAATGTCAGTTAACTTAGCAACATTGGAGTATACTATCCCAACATGTTTTGAAAGGATGAAGATAATGTGTCTGTCCCAAATGGTCTCGGATGATTGCCTGGTTTATCAATTGCTGAATTGTCTGAGTTGATTTTCCAGCAGCATAAGGGGGCGGGGAGGGACCTTTTTTTGCATTAAAGATATTTATTGGAGAATGTTCACTAATGTGGCAAATTGTCCATAGAGCAGCCTTTAGAATTTTATTTGAAATTTCTATGTTTGTGGATGTGTTGGATCGAGAATGCCACTTGATGATGAACAAACCCAAGAGATGTCCCACAAACAGATCACATACTCGATGTTGAGGGGTACTGTAGGAATAAGTGAAAAATAGTCTCAGTGTGAGAGCCACATGTGGGATACCCTTGGAAACCAAATATCCTCAGGATACAAGAATCTATAACTGGGAGGTCACTTCTTGAAAGCTTGTGAATAAAGGTATTGACTTGATGCTGAGCATTCTTAGTCCAGATAATAGGACAGGATATCATGTGTGGGAGTGGTACAAGTCTGAGAGCTACAAATATTCATTTGATTGGTAGCTGAAGGAACTGGTTAGGATTAGACTTCCAAATAAATTTGTCTTGGCTATTAGCCAGAGCAGTTGCTGACTCGATCACATTCACAAAGGGTACCAAATGGTCATGCTCCCAATCAAACAAGGCATGATGAAGTTTTGTCCCAAACCCTTGACCCTTTCTCCCAGCAACCATAATCTTGGATAGAGCGTGTTTTAGAGCAAACCAAGTGAAAGATGCGTGTGAAGACTAAGAGGTTGTAAAAGCGATGGCCAGGGATCCTCTCAAAAGCTAAAATTGTAGTCATATCCAACAACCAAAGTTGCTTGCTTGTAAGCAATCCAAACCTTACAGATGTTGCCCAAAGGTCCGGAAGGGACGTTGTCGGTTTACTGGAAAGACCAAATGGAGGAGGGAGACTTTTCTCCATATTGCTTTTGAATCTTGGAATCTCATTGCCCATTTTGTTAGCAGAGCCTTTTTGAGATATTTACGAAGATTAGGCCAATGCCTCCCAAAATTCTCCCCTTACAATGAGCTTTCCAACTAGATAAGCTCATTACTCGAGTCCCCCTAAATGAAGCTCTGGAATTTAGATTCTATTGAACAGAGGATTTGCCTGGGAATTCTGATCATAGATAGAAAGCTAAGAGGAGATTTGTTAAGGGGCGATTAAACCAGTGTAGCTCGCCTACTGAAAGAGCGGACTTTGGCTTTTCACCCGCTCAATCTTAAATCAACTCTATTGAGGATTGGATTCCACACTGATAGCGGTTTCCTTTTACACCAATAGGAGCTCTGAGGCATGTAAAGGGAGTGGTCCCGACTAACATTTAATGGATTCAGCAGAGGAGATGAATTCCAGGAAAAGTTTGACTGCGAATAACGCACTTTTGTGGAAATTAATCTTGAGTATGGTTGCTACCTAGAAGAATTTCAAGATCCATTTGATAGCCAAGAAAGCATTTCGAATTCCATTTGGGAATTTTTTTGGATGAGAGTGATGAAGGAATCTCCATGAAGTTGCCAGTGTAGAAGGCCTCAAAGAACATCATGATGTCAGGCTGAAGAAGGTCCCAAAATGCTTTGAAAAAGCTTAGATTGAAACCGTCTAGGCCTCGGGCTTTTTCATCATCATCACAAGTAAAGCGTAGAGAATACTTTTAGTAAAAGGCCGAGATAGGTGCTTCCCACCATCTCTGCAAGGATGCCAAAGGCAACTTGATCAGGGACTAGGAGAGGTTGTCTTGAGTTGGAAAATATGTTGGGGAAATGATGGTAGATTCCTAATGTGTCGTCCAAAGAGTTTGAAGTCTGGCTGCTGACACTCATGAGAGAATTCTGTTGGAAGCTTGCGCAGATGATACGAATCTGTGGGAGAATCTTGTGTTCAAATCACGATTATCCAAGTAGTCTGCATACAGCTTCATCTTGTTTCTGAAGGAGCCAAAGTGTAGATTTGCTGCCAATAACTTCGTTCCAAGTTGGACATGAGGGAATTTTCCAAAGACAACAGTGAGTTCCTCCGATGGTCAATATCTGATTAGAGTCCCCCTGACTTGTAACCAGACCAAGATTTAATGGTTCTCTTCAAATCTTTTAGTTTAAACAGGATTTAACTCTGAGAGAAGCTGGGACAGCACGTGCATTATAATAATTAGTAATGAGATCCTCGAGCCAAAGGTTAAACAAGTAGAGTTTTGGGAACTCTGCCAGTGACGCTAGAGATAAGGAAATATGTCCAATTGGCTGAAAGAAGAGTGGTGGTTTCCAATCCATGTGAAAGGATTTCCTTGAAGCGGAAGATCAATCATACCAAGATCATTGACAAGGCCCCAAAAGTCTTTAGATGAGCGAGGGGAGTCGGAGGCTCCAGTCCAGAAATTCTAGGGAATATGGGAGGACTGATTTTAGCTGGCTTGAAGGCTGATTATCTGACCTGGAGGGAAGCTCAACACATGGAATGACTACTGAAAAAGATTTCTGGGTAGAAGCAGTCTGAAGAGAGGACTATGCCATTCTTCTAGGTGCCATTCTTTGGCGTCTGGGTGTGCAGAGGGCTAATGGGCTAAAAGGGGGCAACTGGACAGGCTTGAGGGATTTATTTCTGATAGGTGGAGGAGATGCTCTTGCCAGAATCTTGGAGCAATGATGATCCAAAGAGATCAGGTAACCTTTACTGAGGGGATTCTAATGGAATGAATAGTCCTCTGGACTTGAGGGAATGCTGAGTGGATGATGAGACGATGTGGGGTGAGAAAATCCGTACTTAACCACATCAGCGTAGGATTTGAGTATCGTATTAGTCTGATTGATCGGGGAATTCACTGAAGCAGCTTGGTTTTAAGAAGCCGGAGGCTGCTAGCTCAGCCTTTGACATGCTTACAGACCATTGCATGCTGGATAAGGATTTGATAACTGTTAGGGTATAGCTGGCACATTTGAAGCGAAAAAAAGCATATTTGCTGTTACGTGAAGACATATCTAGGCGTGGATCGAAAATACAAGCTGAGTTGTTGATTAAACTCCATAGAGCTTTGTCATTGCTCGACTGATGGATGTTACCCTCAAAAGCAGAGATTAGCTTAGGAAGCTGAGGACTGTGGGATGGATTTTTTATTTTATTTGATAAAACATAATATTGATTAGTGATTGGAATGCTGGTTTACACATTGTTCTGGATCTGAGTTGATTATAGATTCATTCATATTTTGTTTGGAGCATCAAGATAAACAATGTGTGTTTCCTTTACATTTAATTCAGGGGGAATCTCAAACAGCATCAGAGATTGTTACCGAACTTTGTGGTTTTGTGACCATCCTCAGCGGAACATTTCTGCTTCACAGAACAAGGGACATGGGTGGTGGTGGTGGTGGTAGTTCCCCAGCCCAAGCACCAGCAGCAGTGCAAAACCCGGAGTATGATCGATCCAACCATTCAAGTCCGCGGCAATCCCATGTCGAAGTTGTATCGAATCCTAAAGTTTGATGACAATCGTGCAACTTATAAAGGCAGGCAGGCAGGCAGGCAGGCAGGTAGGCAGGCTTATTTTATACCTTCCCAAACATCTGCTCAACTTATACTGACTGAAATTTAGTATAGAATCTGAAAAAGAAGAGAACAGAAAAGGAAAGGAAAGTATTATGTTTTTGGTATCTACACCAGTGCTTACTTTCATCCATTATTCCAATCAAGACTAGACTGCATTTTTTTTTTTTTTTTTTATCTTATTTATATTTGAAGGGAGGGACCTATTCTAGTGTAGGTTCTTGTTTTGTTAGAAAAGAAGAATAGAGAGCTTTTGTGGTTAGTTTAGATCCAAATCACATATAACAAGAGAAAGGTATAATCTAAAACGTGTTTTGAGACTAGTGCTTCGTATGTTTCTACAATAATTGTTAAGCTGATTTATCAACACCCTGCTAATTGTTTTGTTTTCAAACAATTTTGGATCTATTTCTTTTGTTTGGTTTTTTTTTTTTCAAATATTTTTACTATACAACCTTAATATTTTTTTACAAAAGTATCATTTTCAACTTATTGGTTAAATATAACTAAATTGAAATTCAAGAAAAATAACCAGATAATCCTATATGTTTTTAGAAAGCCATCTATTATGATCATGGAACCATATTTGGTGTTCATTTTATAAATTTAATTATTATAAAGTGTTAGAATTATCGTAAGTTTGAGATTGTTGGAGACTGAGAAAGTGTATGTTGCATGGATTTCCAATATATTTTGAATCACTCAAAGTTGTTTTCCTTGTCCAGTATTTCGACATTGTTAATATTTAGGTTTCAATAATTCACACAAGAATATAACAAACTAATATTAAAAATCTAAATAAAAATTCAAGTACCTACAAAGTGGGAGAATTTTTGTATATGAAGATATGTTTTTTTAGAATTGTAACACAACTTGATGAATCACCATTAAATATGGGTATGTTCATTTTGTATTTTTAAATGTATGCGTTTTTTTTTATATTAGATACAAAAACTGTATCAGTAATAAAAAAAATAGTACTATTTTATATTTGTCGTTGATCAATATTATAATTCAAATAAATCCACAGTGAAACTATAACAATGAATTGGATTAAATTGGACATTTATGAAATAATAGTTTGAAAATTCAAATTACCAACGTAACAGGAACAAAATTGGAAAAATAAAAGCTAAAAAATAATAATCAAAGCATAAAGAAAAGCAGGATAGAAGCGATAAATGAATTTAAAATGCACAAATTTAGCAACAAGAAAAGACAGAAATTCATATTAGTAAAAGGAAAAGAAAAATGATTCTGGAGGATCTTCTCCCATAACTATTTGCCAATTTATATTCTTATTGCTTTTTGCAACTTCTCTATTACTCTCCTCATTTATCATCCAGAACATGTGCTTTATCCCTTCAATTATTCTTCATTCTTCTAT
Organism: Andrographis paniculata; assembly: GCF_009805555.1. NCBI lineage: Eukaryota > Viridiplantae > Streptophyta > Magnoliopsida > Lamiales > Acanthaceae > Andrographis > Andrographis paniculata. The sequence goes on along the minus strand of NW_026137583.1, from coordinate 2,679,024 downwards.
AATTGAAACCAGATAAAAAAAATTTGACTATATGTTGAAGGGTTTGTCTTCTAGGCTTGCCTTGGAGCTGCCCCAGACTGTGTTTCTTGGGTTGGAAAGATCTCAAATTATATTCCAGAGCTGTGTTATTTGGGCTGTATCTATGTTAAATTTTTGATGGGATACAAATGTCTCCCATAAAAATATTTGGGCAAAAATCGATTATTTGCAGCTCTAATATTTTTTTTTGAGATCTCGGCCATAGCTTGGCTCAGCTTCACACGGCACTCTTATTCTTGTAGCTTATTTTATTTCTGAATTCAACTTGGAGCTGATCCGGATTATTCTAGGATTAGGATTAGATTCACCTAAGGTTGTACAACGACTTAAAATGTCTTTACTTTCTTGGAAACAATCCAACTGTATTGACCTTGAAGTTATTTTCAAACCGTAGAGTTTGCTCTAAATCTCGATTATTGACTATGATGTCAAGACTGGCTTCTAAAGTTCCATCATCATCAAGAACCCCAACCGTAGGTTCGTCATTGGTACAACTGTTGTCTATGAGCCAACAATTGTTTGAGTTAGGACTGATGTTTGTAAAGCAAGATGTTACAAACAGTTGTTGTTTTTCTTCTTGACCGTTTGCAATTTTGATATTATCTTTTGTTGGAATTTTTTTTTGCAAATTCTTTCACGATGTTCAAGTGTTTTGTATTTCTCACACTGCACATCAGGTCTTTTCCAACATTTGAAAGCAGGATGCCCCATCTTGCCACATAGTCTACAAGGAGAAAATTCTTTTTTCTTTTTTCCTTTGTGGTGGCTAAGTGTACCACTTGAGTTGAAGTTCCTTTTATAACTTTTCTTCTTGTCTTTCTCTTCTTGATTGATTTGTAAGTTGGCCTGCAATGTTTTTTCCACAAGACCTTCACTTCTCATTAGTTTTCTTTGTTTTTGAGCCTGTAAAGCATTCGTTTGTTCTGCCAAAGAAATTCTTAATGGATCCTTGCTATTTTCCATGGAGAATATGGTGGCATGAAATCTTTTAGGAACGGTTACAAGTGTTTTACGAGCAATTCTAGCATAAAAAAAATTCAAATTCGAGCAACCTTATTTTGTTAGCAATGCCAAGAACCTTATAGTTGTACTCTTTGATTGATTCAAACTACTTCATTCTTTGCATCTAAACTCATGAATCAAATTTCAGGTTTGCAATATATTGTGGAGTTTTGAAAATATATTTATCTGATTGTGAGGGCTTTTTTTATAGATAAGTTTGCTGTTTAATTTTTTTCTTTTTTTTATTATTATTTATTATTATTTTTTGTAATTAAATATATTAGATGTAATATTTATTTGTCCTTGTTGATGGTTGTAGTGCATTATGCGTGCAAAGTAAGTAGCGTGTTTTGTGTTTAATTATTTTCAAAAAATTTTAATTTATTTTTGTTTTTGCTTTTTTTTTTTTTAGCACTGCGATTTGTAACTTGTAAGTTGTAAGTAAATTGATTTTCATTTAATAATAGTTTTAACTTTTTTAACTATATATTGTTGATTTGTTTTAGATTTGTAGTGAAAGTTTTTACTTTTGGAAAATTGCAATGTTTTTAAGCCGTTATGCTTTCAACCTCCTGAGCTTCTTCCATAGTATAAATATTCAGGTGGTGAAAAAAGAAAAAGAAAAAGCAAAAAGAACAAATTATAGTATTACAAATAGGAGCTATTGATAGATTTTTTAAATAAAAACATAGATTCTTCTAGAAATTTAGATCAATTATATACAAATAGTATTAAACAACTTGAACACAATGAAATGTTAATAGATATGTTAACAATTTAAGAATTGCTAATAATATAGTCTCTCAATTACATGTTTATGATAAAAAAAAAAATTGGAATAATTTTACGAATAAAGAAAGATATATTTTAATTGAAAAAGAGATCAATAAGAAAATTAGGGTGTGTTTGTTTTGTGTTTTTGTTGGAAGAATTTTTTTTGATGTGATGTATACAAAATTGTGTAGATAATATAAAAATAACGAGTGTGTAGTATATTAATTTTTTTGGAGTAATATGTTGAAATTTTTTTGTTAATGAAACAAACTTTAGATCTTAATTTTCCATTAGATAACACTTGTAGGCACTTCTCATATACTTATTATTTTAGAAAATCGAATAATAGAGAAACTAGTAATAAACGATAGTTAGTTTATTCTAAAAGTATAGATAAAGTATATTGATTTTGTTGCAAACTATATAACACTAGCATTAAGAAAAATTTATTGACAAGTGATGAATTTAATGATTTGAAATATTTAGGAGAAAGACTTAAACAACATGAGAATAACATTGAGCATATAACACACATGAATACTTGGAAAGAATTAAAAATTAAATTAAACAATTAATAAAGATATGCAATAAGAAATTACAAAAAAAAAAAAACTTTGGAAGTGAGTTTTAATAAGAATAATCTCTGTTGTAAAATATCTTTCTAAGAATAATTTATCTTTTCGATGATGCAATGAAAAAATTTATCAAGATATTAAAGGTAACTTTTTGGAAATTATTGAAATGATTGCATAATTTGATTTAATAATGCAAGATCATATTAGACGCATTCAAAATCTTGAAATATATTATAATTATATCAGACATAAAATTCAAAATGAGTTGATTTATTTATTGGCTAATAATGTTAGAAATTTAATTATAGAATTGATTAAAAAACAAAATATTTTTTTATAATTCTTAATTATACTCCGGATGTTAGTCATCAAGAACAAATAAAATTGATTGTGTGTAAATATGTTAACTAACCAAATAAAATAGAAGAGTATCTTTTAGAATTTTTAAAAATGAATGATATATGTGGATTAAGACTTTTTTAATGAATTAGTATGTGCACTTAAAATTCTTGATCTTAATATTGATAATGTACAAGCTAAGATATGACAGTAGTTCTAATATGAAATATAAATATCAAGGAGTTCAAAATAAATTGTTAGATATTAATTCTAAAACATTATATATGTCTTGTGTTTGCCACAGTCTTAAACTCATTTTTTGTAATATGTCACGTTCTTGTGCAAAAGCTGTATCATTTTTTGGGTTATACAATGTATATATATTATTTTAGGTTTATGAAAAGATAGTTTTGCTTGATAATGGTTTAAATTGAACTTTAAAATCTGTATCAAATACTCATTAGGAAAGTTGAATAAAAAGTGTTAAATTTATTACATTTAAGACTCCTCAAATTAGATTAACTTTGTTAGAATTATGCAATTTTTATGATGATGCTAAATCAAAAGTGAAGCCGAGAGTTTGATTAATTCAATTGAATCGTATAAATTTTTACTTGATATGATATTTTATTTGTAATTAATAGTGTAAGTAAAAAATTACAATAGGAATTTGTGTACATTGATACAACTATTAAATAATTAGAAGATGCTTTGTTATTTTCTGAAAAATATATAAACGAAGAATTTGTTGCTAGCATAAAAATTGCAAATGAAATTGCTTTTGATAGGAATATTGAATGTATATTTCCAACAAAAACGTAGAATTTTTTTAAAAAGAAACTTTGATGACGATAATAATCACAATAAAAAGTACAATCGGGAGAGATTTTTTTAAAATTAATTATTTTTTAGTTGTTGTAGATAACAATAAATTTATATAATTAAAATTTTTTTAAGAATATATTTTGTTTTTTTATTTAACTCCCAAAAATTAAAATATTTCAAATGATAAAAATTAAAAGAATATTAGTTGATATTAATTTAGAAGAAATATTTATTGTATTTTATTAACTATGTCGAGAACAGTAGCTTAGGAAAAAAGTTTTTCAAAATTGAAATTATTTAAAAATTATATTTACTAATTTAGCTATATAATCTATAGAAAAAAAATATTAAAAAATTAATATTGATACCATTATTACTAATTTTACATCTAAAATATTACACTAATAAATATATTCAAAGGCCTCAGGTGTATAAAATGTATTTTTACGACAACGCATATATGTATATTTTTCTATAAAAATAAAAATAAAAATAAAACATAACAGCTCTTCTTGTTATAACTAACAGACAAAACATCCCCATCCGTATACAAGAAACGAATTAAGGCAATTGAATAATACAAAATTATTCGTACATATAATTTAACTAATTATTTCCAATTATTTTTGAAGTAACAAACACTAATAAAACACCAGAACCTTTTTTCTTTTTTTTTTTTAAAAATTGGGCACGGAATAAATTTCGGCAGAATCTAGTACCCAACAAACTAAGTCCGACGGATAAGTTACACTAAGCGAACCAGCAGGTGACCTGAAGCGGTGACCTGAAGCGTAGGGAGCAAATTAAAAAGGGAGTAAGTGAGGTAGTCGTAGAACACATATATATATACGTATATATAGATGCAATGGAGCTGCTCTGCTCTGCTCTGCTCAGTTTCCGGCTTTCGAGAGCTTGGTGATGGCTTCAGCTATGTCTTCCGGCTTCGCGCCTTCTTCGATCAGGGGGTTGTTTCCGGGGACTATATCTTCTCTAACATAACTTCCCGGCGATCGAATCAAGTCCTCCGACCCCTTCGCCACAATGCCCTTCATGATCAGCGTCTTGTGCGTCCCCGAAAGCATTTCTTCATAATCCGTATCCCCTGTCTCTCCCAGAACCACATACATATTCGACACATTTAGTCGCCACCGGACGAATAGATACCTGGAATGTAGTAAACAACAAAACAACAATCATTGTTCACGGACCGGAGGATTATTCAATATGAAAGGTCGAAATAATTGAAGTTAGTCAAGTTTCTTTAATTTATTCCTTAATGCCAAGATCAGGAAAACGGGTTTCATACTAGTTTTCGGAATTTTCTATATAGTGATATGCAGAACTTTGAAAAGAAATAAAAATGAAAAGATCTTCCTCCCTAAAGTTCGCTTCTGCTAATCATTATTCCGATAAGGTCGAGCTAATACTTTTAGATCGAATCAAAACTGTGTCTTGTCCTCATAGGCACAAGCAAAATGAAATATAATTCAATTCGAATGAAAAGAATAAACCGATTACCGGAGGGCCTGTGAACGAGAAGCGAGCAGAGGGATAACTTGCATTCTCGTGGAATTTCTGCAGTACATTAGATGGCATCGAAGTCCCCTCATCCTTAGCTTTTGCCGCATATCATCGACCTTTTTCGCCTGCGAAATGAAAGAAAATCGATTCACTAAGTCGACAAAAACCAGTGCATTTGGGAAAAATAAAACCTCGTCTAACATAAAAAATAGCACACCTTACTGAAATCCTTTATCAAGTAGGAAAGGCAATGGGAATTGCTCGATTTCGCATCTTCTTTGATAGCATTTGAAGGTGAAGAGGAAGAAGCATTTTTGTCCCCTTCGGATGTATTCATTAGTTTCCAAATAGTCTTCTTCAAGCCATCCGAACCCCATCGATATTCTATATGCGACGCATAATCTGGATCGGGAACAAGCTTTTTCCCGTCTTTTTTGCCGCAAGCGCTCGGGTAATACACTTCACTGCCACTGCTACAAATCAAAGCATCAAATTCTTTCGCTTTAACTTTCCCGGACTTAAAAAATTCAGTTAATTCCGACATCGGCATAGCTGTTGACAAGGCGAATCCTGTTTCTTTGGCCATCTGTTGATCCAACTTAACTGCCTTAAAAAGATCTTGTATCACATTGATCATCTTCTTTTCAGGGGCACCTTGGCTGTCGTAACAATCGAGTGCAATAACTATCAATCTACGACGCTTCCTCAAAATGGGATATTTGCTCGAATCCACCTGTTTCTTGTCGGATTCAGAATCTCGAGAGGCCGAGTTTCGTCTCAATTTGCTGAGGACCCACTTAACAGGATCTTTTGCCTCAGGCTTATCACTAGCTGTGCCAGCAGGAGCCTGAGCAGCTGTGACGTCGGTTGTCGATTCGTTTAAAGATGATTTCTCACCATCGATAGACAGCCTCAAAGACATATCTTGAACATCTTTAAGCGAATCGTTCAAGGACTCGCTTTCTGCAGCTTCATCTGTCGGAGTGTCGGTTTTCCACAGGGGGTGCCTCATCCGACACGCAGCAATCCTTGTTAAATACGTCCGGCAATGCTCCGGCCATGAGTACAGATGGATGTTCTTCAAACCATTCCTTCTGCATTCATTCCACAAGTTCTTCTCCGACACTAGCTTCAGAAGTGCTTCCGCAATTTCTTGTTGATTATGAGGATCCACGAGTAGACCATTGTTAAGTGCCTATTTAACACAGGAATACTCTATTATAAGACCAAAGCTACTTGCAGATTTCGACATAACTTCACCTTTTTAATGTAAACTCCGATTTCGACAAAACTTCACCTTTTTAATGTAAACTCCAATTTCGACAAATTTGCAGAGCTCACCTGATACTTTTCTATCAACTTCAAAACCATAAACTATGAAATAGAAATCAACATGTTTTGTCAAACTGAAATTACAATTTTACTTCAGATTGGACAAGATTACTACTACTCATTTCATTCAAATAACAGTATGAAAATAAATGAATTATAGTAACATATAGAATAAATTATCACGTTGAAAGATGGCTTATAACCTGATGGATATCCACCGGTCCACCGTTCTTAGTCGCAACCATTGGGAGCCCATGAGCAGCAGCCTGCAGATCCAGATACAAGTTGTCACAAAAGATATCTTTTTCGTTACCAAGCAATCTAAATAGAACAACAGAAAAAACGAACCTCGATTAGTGTCAATCCAAAAGGTTCGATAAAAGCAGGATTAATGAAGACCCCCTTCAAATGTTATTATTACTCATTAGTTTTGTTAGGAGAGTTTACATAGAAATGTAACAACTCAACAAGGCATTAAACATTTACCTTTGTCTTGGCAGCCAGACGGTAGATATCAGGAACATCATTCTGCTTGTGATGTTTAGGGAAGGCTACTTGCCCATAAAGGTCATACCTGTCAATTAACTTCAAAACTGTAATAAGCACGTTGGCATTTCCTCCGGACATCCCATCTATATCATCCCGATTCCCCATTATAAGAACCTGCATCGTGAATTCGATGTACGAAATCTTCAACAACAATGGTGCATAATTATGTAAAGAATGCACGTTTGAGTGTTTCTGTATTAATTTACTAGATTAGCAAGCTCGCGTAGTGCGCGGCATTCTCCAAAGGCTTTAACAAGAGTTGTTATATTCTTCTTCGGGTCGGGCCGAGATAATGCCAAGATAATCGGCTTGTGTGGATTTGTCAAAAATCGCAGCACCTACGGAAACAACATGAAATGTGTTCATATAAAGGGTGCAACTAGAAACAGGAATCACATCGAACACTGAAGGAAATTATATAGTGCCGGTGCCTACTTCTGACCATATAGCAGGGACTGCTCGTGGAGACGAGCCCTCAGTATTCATTAGTGCCCCAAGATCGCCCTCGTGATCACCAATATCTTCTTGAATAACATTACTAAAGTCCATCCCTGGAGGAATAACCTGCAGAGTACGGATCAGTCTGAATGTCAAGAGCTACGCATTTGAATACAACATTTTGGCATTACTAAAAGCATCCCACCAATATTTCCCGATATTTGGTAAAAGTTGTTTTTCTTAATGTTTGAAGCACAAGAAAAAATTTAACCATGACCCAATTATGATCAATCTGGCAGATAATATACTTACCGCCATTCTAGGCATAAACCGGCCATGACAACTAACCCCACGCCTCGCCCGAGCTCTCAAAACTTTCTCAAGCTTGACATCAAACCCATCGTAAAGTCCCCACTGCTCTTCAATCTCTTGCTTTGTACTTGTAATAACGAGCTCTGCAGCATCTAAAGAGAGCTCTTCAGCTTCTATCCTTCTCATAATCCTGTAAGTAGAGTCAATGTCCTCTTTGGACTGCCTTCCCTGCTTAAGAAGCTGCTCCAACTTGTTTCGACCGAGCGAATGCCCTGTTAGAACCATGGGAACATTCAAAGCTCCTGAAAGGAGAGCAGCACTGTCTCCCGCATCCGCATAATGCCCATGAATCACATATGGCCAGACAGGCTGTCCACCACCGATTTGTTCTCCCAAAGCCTTGGACATGTTAAGAATGTGTGCCAATGCTCCATCGACAAACTCTTGTATGTATGGCCACAACAGTTCCTTCCTAAGGTATTGGTTCGGAGGGCCAAATGGTATCCGTATTATATAAGCCCCACTGCTTTCTCCAAGGTTAGCATCCTCAGGACCCGTCGTGAGCATCTCTGTTGGCTCGCCATAACTCCAGTCGACGTCGGGTGAGGAAACTTGCCTGGTGAACAGATCCACACGGTATATACCTGGCATCTTAGCGAGGGCCCGGGCAAGCTCTACAACATACTTAATCTGTCATTTTGATCGATATGAATTAGCACATGTATTCAGATTGAATTAAGGATTGATATATGCCACATAAGGTTATTGTAAATCACCTGACCACCGGTATCAGAATCCCGACCAAGCTCCATATTTTCACCACGAACCAGCCCGTGCAAACTGACCATGATGACATGATTCATTATAAAGTACAAAAAAATTACCCAATTGCATGTAGTCAATCGTGTATGGTAAATAATATGTATTTACCTTATGAGAACAATATAAAGCTTCTTATCCAACCACGCTTCCGTACTCGATGAGTTTGGCTGGAACTTTTTCTTTGGACTCCCGGGGCTTCTTGGGCTTTTGGGGCTGTCAATTGTAGCCACTTCTCCAAGAACTTCTACTTTCTCTGCTTCAGATAAGTCCTCCGACATATCCTCAGTTACATCCTTGCGACCTTGCTCCATTTCCAATCTCCGTTTGCTTAATCTTTGCATACCCTCCAATTGCAACTGTCGAAGAATGTTCAAATGAAAGGCATATTGCAACTCCAAATATATATATATATATATATATAAAAGAGTATCTAGTATACAGTCATGCCAAAGTATTGCTTAGTTCGAATGCAATGTGGTGTACAGCAAGTTGCAACATATAGCTATGAACAATAACTCATATGAACTGTGACTTCACTCGGATTACGCATTATTTAAATCAACAACAGCCTAACTAAGATTATAAAGATCATTCAAATGCAGACAAGTTCAGTGATCTATCTTTACTGCAAGAATCAGTAACTAGAATATAATTTGTCAGTGCAAATCAAACAAAATGAAATGTTAAAGTGTCTCTCACATTCTTCAAAGCTTAAAGAGGCATCAGATAAACAACAAATAGTGATTCATCCAAAGCAATTATTGTAATGATTCTTCCCCTTTTTGGCAACTCTCATCCCAATTCTTACAAAATCAATTCATCCAAAGCAAGGATTGCACGTAGGCACACCGGATTGAAGAAATCAGTGAGAAAATTGAAGAACCTGCTTCTTCTTTCGAGCGAGATGCCAGATGCGCCAGCACATGTTCTCGAGCCTGGAGCTCCTCTCCCGAGTGTTTCTGGTGGCGACGACCTTGATCCATGTTCTATGAAGATCGCTTTCATCCACTCCTGTCACAACTTCTTCGACGAAATATTTCGTAGGATTGAAATTCCCTTTCACCACCGCCGACGATTTGAGCTCCTCGATGGCCGGCGCTCCGCTGTCGAGTATCGCCTCCAGATACCCATTAATCCACTCGTTCCCAGCCATTTCTCAAAACGCAGGAGCAGGGGAAACCCTTTCTCAACAAGCAACAATAATCAATTACCAATCAATGCGATTCAAGGATAGAGGAGAGATGCAGAATCGACGTGCATGATGGGCAGCGATTTTGGCTGCGATTTTCCATTTTCTGTGAGCCGCGCACACCACCAAGTGTTGGCAATGGTAACTGCTCTGAGAGCTGATAATGAAAAGGAACAGGAATGGAGACCCGTGCTGGCGATGCACCGCAATCACGGTCGTCACATAGATACATCATATCATTGCACACGCGTACATACATAACATAACGTTCGTTCATTGATTCATTCATGTGTTTATGTGGAAACAATGGCGACGAGACGAGACGACGTAGGGAGGGGAGAAACCACATGGCATGGCAGTTGGAGGCGCCTCTTCCGCCCGCCCGACACGTGGCGTTTGATCTTACGTCGTTTAATGGGTCATCTTCCTCTGGATCAGCCACGTTCCCAACACCCCACCCTCGCTTCCATCTCATTTCTAGCCGTTGGATTCGAATACTATTTGGCTTTCATCTTTTATGTGTTTAAACTAATTTTTTTAAACTACTTTGCATGAATTTTTTTAATAATTGCTTTTTTTTTATATAAATTAAAAATTTTATTATTTATCATAAAGTAGGGATTAAAAGTGATAAATGAATTAAATGTAAAAAATAAAATTTATATTTTAAAAAAAATAAAATAATAGTTGTTGTAAATTTCAAATAAAAAAATTGGACATTAATTTATGGATAAATTCAATAATAATTTATTTTATTTTTAAAATATTATTTATACTATTTATTTTTATATAAAATAAAATAACGCTCGGTCATCTAAATTTATATTTATTATTTAGGTGTTGATTACTAGCTTTAAACAAAAAAAAAATAATAAAATTTAAACATCGAGAAAATAAAAATTTAAGTTTAATATAATTTAAAGTTCAAAATAATTTAATACTGAGAAAATAAAATTTAAAAACTAAAAAAACAGTTTAATAATAAAAACTAAGACCATCTCCAACCCTCCACTCAAATTTTTCAGTTGCTACGGTAAAAATGCAGTTAATCTCCGTAAATTTCAATTTTTACTCTTAAAAAGTATATTCCCTATATATTCCTCTTTTATATTATTTTATATAAATTTTTATATTTATGAATTACACTCCAACTTTAATTTATTTTTACGTTAGATCCATACACAAATAATTTATAAATTATTTAAAAATTACATATATATAAAAATTAACATTTATAATTAATAACTATTACAAATAAAATAATTTTAAATAAATAATTAAATGCTATCAAGACAAATAAATAAAAATTATCACTTTTCAAACAGTAAAATTATATATCGATTTAAAAAATAAAATTATATATTACTTTCCAAAAACTAAAATTATATCACTTTTAAAAAATAAAATTACATACAACTTTTTAAAATATAAAATTATATATCATCTACTAAAAAATTAAAATTATACAATACACAAAAAAATACCAAAAATATAAAAAACACCACAAAAACTCAACTCTAAAAATAGAGTGGAGTAACAGTGGAGTAACACTGTTGATTGTTGCAAAAATGGAGGGAGGGGGTGGATTTAGGGGTGGGTTGGAGCCTCTCCCCCATTTTTGGTACAACCCACTGCATTGTTTGGAGATGGTCTAAAGTTTTAAATTTTTAAAGTTTAGAATAATTTAAACCTAACCAAATCAATAATTTAATCCTCAAATATATCAATTTATTTATTTTTAATTAATAACCAATATAATATATAAAAAAAACACACCCATAAAACATATAAATTAAAAATTTTAAAATATTAGCAAATTTTAAGCGACATGAAAACAAAGTTTAAATAAATAAAAAAAAAGATAGGTAAGCACTATAGATGTTTTCAAAAAAATTATCATTTTTTTATTAAAAATTATATCATTTCTTATATTTATTTTACTATAAAAAATAAGAAATAATAATTATTACCTCTCCATTAAGCTCGTACAAACCACTTAAGCATGTATTTCATTGACCGAATGGGTACTTTAACTACTTTTATTTTTAAAATATCAAAATAAAAATATAATACTCTCCCGTCTACGAGAAATATATTCATATAATATTACAAATGTCGAAAGTTTTGTGCATTAATCATGGTCAATTTAAAAAAATCAAATAATCGTTGCAATTTGTCCCACGACATGCAAGATGTTGTTTATAAAAACCGACTCCGATCCAAACAACTCCAAAATGTTATGCAAACCAAGACATCCTCAATCAACAACAATTTCACAGTAAATTATTTTACAATGTTATTTAAAAGAATCCGATCATTATATAAATCCAAGACATTCTAAATCAATAACAATTTCACAATGAATTATTTGAAGATCACTGCATTACATTTCGGGTGTGTTTGTTTGGGGGATTTAATAAGATTTCTACTATTCATCCAATTTTTCCCCCTCAAAAACATCAAATTAAACACCTATTTTTCATTTTTTATATTATACTAAAAATCAATTTTACATTCAAAACATCACATCAACACCTATTTATATCACATCATACAACTATTCAAATTCAAAATTTTTACTATTCAAATCCCAACTCAAAATCCAAACCCCCAAACAAACACACCCGAAATTGTATCTATCTCCATAACTTATAAAATTTCTCAAAGTTTCCATATTACAAAAATCAAAGTTTACATCTTTACATATCTTAGTTAACCAAATTTAAAAAGTACATGTTAATTTTTTTTTTTTATGTAAAAGCATTAAGATTAAAACTAATTAAAGATAATTTGTATAAGCGAATATTAGACAATGTTTTGTTGGAATGTTTGAGAATTGAGGAAGCATACGTTGTCATGAAAAAGTATATGGTGACATATGTGATGCACATCGGGTTGGACTTAACATGAGGTGGGTTATATATCAAAATGATTACTGGTTAAAAATATTTGATGATTGCATCAAATACACCAAAGATTGTGAAACATGCCAAAACTGTGGGCTTATTGATCACATTCCTTGTATTGAATTGCAAAAATACGGCCAAATTGTGGCAAGTTAAGGCATGAGTGATTGATGATATAATTGGAAAAATTCATCCTACATTGTCCAAACAATATTATCACATTACCATAGCAATGGATTATTTCACCAAATGGACCGAAGTTAACCCACTCAAGAAAGTAACAAAAAAAAAAAAAAACTATAAATTTTATGCAAACACATGTAAGTTTTAAAATTCCATATTGAATAACGACGGATAGGAGATTGACTTTGATAGGAGAAAAGTTCGCCAATTTTTTGGCAAAATTTCGAATCAACTTGCATTTTTTTACTTATATTATTGAAGTTTGCGAGCATATGTTGCTCCTGCATTAAATCCATCAACATTAATTCTACATTATATTCAACAATTGTTTGCATTAACTCTATATGGAGACCTCCTGTTGCAGCATTAATTTCACGTGCATTTTTTCCGTTGATGAATTTAACATTTCAACTTTTATACTTTAGTCAAATTTTATTTGTTTTATGTATTTTTATTCTAAAACCTTCTCGAAGATACATAATTATTAATAAGTTAAAGGTAGTTTTAATAAGTTACAAATAATTATTTTTGGTGATTATAACAGTCAAACTATTAAAAGTTCTCTATTCCCTATAAATACGCTATTTCAGCACTAATTGTATATACCACACAATATATCATTTCTTATCCAAACCATTTCATTTTCTCTTCTTTATATTTTTATTTAATTTAATCATACGGTTTTTTTTTTTTTTTCAAAATATATGCAAACACATACAATTTATAGTTTTAAAATTTCATATTGAATCATGACAGATAAAGAATTGACTTGGATTGGAGAAAAATTAGCCATTTTTTTGGCGGAATACCAAATCAAGTTTCCTCATTTTACTTCATATTATCCACAAGCCAATGGATAAAATAATTATCAATATCATCAACAAGATGATTGATGAAAACTCTTTGAAATGACATATTTTGTTGCCACTAGCACTATAGACTTATAGAAATAAGAAAACATAGCTATTAGATTTTCACCATAACAACTTACATTTTGGCATAAAGCAGTGTTGCTAGTGGAAATTCAGATCCTTGCTGCACGAATTTCAGCCCAAACTACAATGACAGAGGAATCTTATCGAATTACAATTATGCAACATCTAGAGCAATTGAATACTGCACGTATGAAAGTTATTGATAACATGAGAAAAGAAAAGTAGAATATGTATAAGGAATATAACAAGAAGGTTCATTTGAATTTATTTCAAGTGTATGATCTAGAATGCAAAATAATACTCTTATCCTATAAAAAGGTAGATCAAATGGATATATGATCACCAAATTGGGAAGAACAATACATTATTCAGAAAAAAATAGACAATTGTGTTTTTTTTTTTTTTTTTTTTTAATCTTGAATCAAAATGGAAAACTAGTACATGAAAGTATTATTTCCATCTATGTGAAAATGTACCATTTTGCCTTTTTATTTATCAACGAATGAAAACACAAATGATTGTCAAGCCCAATAATCAAGGACTTGGACATTGGAATCCACCTTTATGGATTCAATGGTGCGTCATCGTTAGAGTCTGTTTGGACAGATTGAACGTAGACGAGTTGGACTTTCTTTCAACAAATCATCAAGATGGGGAAGATAGCATTTTCATTTAGTTTGCAAGGTTTCTAACTTAGCTTCAGGTTTTTCTTTCACACAAGTAAATGAATTTCTTTCCCATTTTACATGTGTCTTGAAACACATAAGATTCGTTTGTTAGAGATTGAATTTATTACTCCAATTTAATTAAGTCACAACAACTTGACGATGATATTCAAACATATCTAAATAGTGACCATGATATGGGGTATGGTTGAAAATTTGTTTGGATGATTCATAAGTTTCTACTACTTTTCCATTAAATAAGTAGTTTTCTGAAAGAATTTTCCACATTTGTTTTAACCCTAAACCCACCACATTTATTACTTTAATTCAAATGAATTATTTGAAATTCAAAATCAATTTCTACGTATTTAGAAAAAACATCATTGAATGATAAAGCTGAAGCCAATATCAAATATGTACTATATATTTAATCTTATTTGACAATCCAAAATTAGTTTCTTAGATGACAATTGTAATTATTTTTTTATCTTGACAAATTGAATAAGTCTAGATTCATAATTATTCAAATACTTTATGTCATCTCTAACAACATTAATCACATCACCCAATTGATCAAGACTATCTTACACCAAAAGAGTAAGTATATATGCACAACATCGAACATGAAAAATTATTCAATTAATACTTAATCTTTTCCGAAGGAAAAATTCTCATTTAAGCTTTATGATGCACACATTATTATATGAAGCATTGTCTATGGTAATGCTTGTAACCTTATTTTCAAATTTTCAATCAATAAAACATTTGCTCAAAGCATTCGCTATAATAATTCTCATGTGGGAGGGGGGTATTACGAAAATTCAACACTCTCTTTTGAAGTATCCAATCAAAATCAACAAAGTATGCAATTTCAACTATATGTTGATTATTTTTTTTTTTACCAAATTTCGATAGATCAATTGCAATAGTATCCTACTTGCAACCTTTAGCAATGATTTCAACTTTCGTTTATCAATTTCATTAGTACTCATGTAGTCTTTCTTAACTATTTTTCATGAATTTATTTTTAGTAAAATGGATATACTACTTTCATGAATTTATTAAAAACAACATGATTCATCATAAAAAAAATAGATATTCACGAGCGAGCACCAGATAAAATGCAAGTTCTCGAATCATGGTATAATCATAACAAAAATTAGTGATGAAAATCATGCAATCAGTTGATCGTAAACGACAACACTTTTTATTTGCTCTTATTTTTTTTCCTTGAGAACCAAATTTTTTTGTAAGCAAAGATCTCAAATGTATGTTGAATTGAGATGTAGCTCCAATAGTACTCTTAACAAAACGTCATTTGCAGTGATTACATTGGACTTTAATTGTCTCATTTTTCAAGTGTAATCTTTGTAATTTCATTTCAAAAATCATAGATTTTTTTTCTTTTGTTTTTTTCTCTCAAAAGGTCTAACTTCATCATCTATATTGTCTTTTGAATTATTCTCACATTTCAATATTCTCAACTTTCTTCACTCATTTCATCAACTATTTGTCCAATCAAATTAAAGTGTTCCAATATCTTCATAGTTTTGCTCTATTGTAGGAATTGATGATGAATTATACAATAAAAAATTGTGTATACTTTAAAAGGAAAATTATACCCAAAAAAAATAAAAAAATCTAATTAATCATAAATAAATATATACTGCTAATAGTCAAATATAAAAAATAAAGATGTAAAATATAATTTTCCATGATTAACAAAAATGATATGTTCCTAAGCTGAAAAAAATAATAATAGATTCCTAAATTTGTACTAATATGCCAAGAGAAATAAGATTTAAAAATATTGTATGCCATAAAAACTTATGTAAAATTATTTAAAAATTAAAAAAAAAATCTAAATATTATACTCTCTCGTCTCAAAAAAGATATCTTATTGGAGTGCGCATGAGAATTAAAGAATAATAATATTTAATTGAGAGTGGATATAAAGTGGAAGATAAAAGACTAAAATATCCTTGTCTTTTTTAATGATTTTAAAAGTAAGTTAAAGTAATAATTAGGGGTAGTTTGAAAAAGTAGAAATAATTTTATTATAAGATGGGACCACGAATACTAACTAAAAAAACAAAACAATTATTTTAGAATATACGAAAATGAAAAAATAAAACAACTCTATTGGGACGGAGGGAGTATTTATTTGTAACTATTTATACCCTATATATAACCAAATAAATATTCAGTAATACTTCTAAATTTTTGTTTATTTTAAGTATTCAACTATTTTTAATTCATTCTAAATAAAAAGTATATATACAAATAACAATCTAATTAATTAGAAAAAAAAAAAAATCTCATAACAAAACAAAACAAGTAAAAAGATTCATACAAACTTGATCACCTATTTTAAAGATAAACAATGCACTAGATACATAATTAGAAAAAAATTAAACATATTATTCACACATATATTAATACAGATAAGTATAATGGCCTTTCGCGCAGTCAATCAAATATTTCACCTAATCCGTGATCACAATTTAATGTAATACAGGGGAATGGATCGTCTCCACAGGGATTGTGTGATTCACTCTTTCGTATTATAATGCAGTAAGTAAATGAGAGATTTTTTTTTATTATCTAATGAAAATAAAATAACAAAGCAATTAAATTAAGGGGAACTGACTATCAAGGGGATGTCTGGCTCAACGGATGATGCAGTTATGACACTTGTGTTTTATCATTAATTAAATAAAATTAATTCTTATTAAAGTATCAATAAATTGGTTATAGTTATCAACAAGCTCTGACAACCAATTTTTCCTTACAGTGTAGGTGATTAAGGTACGACCGTTAACTACCCCTAATTAAGCAAATAAACCTAGGTGCGCCCATAAGAATATTGCCTAACCGCATTGTAATCTAGAAAAACCTAATTCAAAACAATTACTACCTAGGAGGAGCAATTAGATTTGATTGTCTAACCCCCGGGAAGGAACTATTCAACCGGGTTATCACCTATTCAAGTGCGAATACAATTACGGATATCCTACCTGAATTGACTTTAGATTATCAGACTAATTTAAATATTGGTACCAAAATATTCAATCAATATAGCAATCACAAACGCTATTATCAGAATTAGACAAATATTGATAATCAAAAAGAACTTTTATAAAGAAAATCAAGAATCTCCAAAACAAAAGAACCAAAACATTATCACCCCTTAAACCAAAAAAGTATCTACTCCATAGTCAAATAACAAAGAATCAAAGAGAAAGGTGAAGTCATAGTGGAAGGGGAAAATCTTCTCTGTCGATTTGGTCCTGCGCGATCTATGAATCTGTCAGTCTCCTGCTGTGCGTTTCTGCCCTAGCCGTTCTCTCCTGCCAAATAGGCGTGTCTTTTTCTTCTTATTTGATTTTTGCCCTAATTATTTTGTAGATGGGCTTTTGGGTCTTTAATTAATTTTATTTCCTTTTTTCTGCCAATTATGCCAAATTTAATATTTGCCCTCTGCACACAGCAAATAAAAAATTCGCATATAAATTAGGTAGAATCCAATCAAAATCACCCAAATATCGCATATGATATGAATATAAAACGCATGCGATTTCTAACTATCAATTCTCCCCACACCTAGATCATGCTTGCCCTCAAGCATAAATTCGAAATAAGCCAAAGAAATCGCAGGCAACTCGATATGACAAGAGGATCCAACACAACAAATTCAATCCGAATTTTAACACATCAAGCCAAGTCAACCTCACAAGATAAATTGTATTCGCACATGCTCTCTGAAGGAATTAAGTGTATAATTGGCTCAACACTCAGGTAGTGCAACAAAAGATTATTCTATAGGCTTGAGTAAAAATCAAATCTCCCTTGCTTAAAATATTCGAATCTAGCATAAAGAATCAAAGGGACTTTCAATAAGGGTTGTAACGGGGCTTACGGTCAGGGTAGGAAAAAAGATATACAAGGGCTAAAATATGTCAGAAAAGAATACAATAAGAACACGATGCTAGCATATGAAAAACAAATCGGCATAAACAATGAAATCCTTACTCTATTCACTACCCAAACTTTAATAATGAAATTAAATGAAAATACTTTATTAAGATAATTATTTATTTATTTATTTTTGTATTATTTTTTTGTTTCTTTTTTTTCCCTTTTTTTATATATATATTTTTATTTATTTTTCTTTTTTTTTGATTTTTTTTTTTTGCTTTTGTCTTTATATATATATATATAAATATACTTTTACTACTCATAATTATTCCTTCATACTGTGACTTATTCGTACCCAAAGTTCGTTTCTAATTAGTGCCGAAGAAATAAAGTGCATCACAACATGGACTTAAAGTAATTCTTTTTAACATAGGGTTCAAATCGTAGAAGGCTCAATCGAAAGAAGGGTATGAGGCTAAAAAACAGTTTCTTATAAAAGAAAAAAATAGGCTAAGAAGGCTCAAATGGGCTAACTGGAGAAATATATTGTGCTGGGTAATAAAGAAAGACTTAACCTAATGCCTTTATCATTTTCAAAACGCAAGACTCGATAGTTGCAAGTTCAACATGCATAATCACTCAAGTTCTAGGTCATCTAATTGAGCACTACAAATCACACATGAAAGAAATTTCCAAAAGCTTGAATATATGCAATTTATTTTCTAATGTGACTTTTGGAACATATGCTCAAATTCTCACAGGGTTCAAACGTCGACTTGACTCAACATATCACCAATCAAATGTCATTAGTCATGCCAAACTAACCTATCACACAAATCACCTTTGACTCACTTCAGACTAATTTCAAAAACATGCGAAAAGACAGAAAATCAGGCATAAAAATAGCAAAAATAAAAATTTTGCCCAAAAATTTGCATAACTCTCCCCACACCTAAAGTATGCATTGTCCTCAATGTAAAGAAAGAAATGAAAGAAGAGAGGAACTTCCCTGGAGTCCATAGGGGGTGTAGTAGTTGGGAGCTTTGTTAACACCTCTTCATTTGATCGTGATTTTTAGGGAGGCTTGAAGTTCTCCTGAGTCCTGCGAAAATAACTAACCAACGCAAGCCATTTAGAGGAGCGGATGTGGTGATCGACGATGACTGAGCAGGGGAGGAAGAAGTCGACGGCGCCGGAGGTTGGAGGCGGCGACTAAACCAAACAAAACTATCAAAAGTATTATTAGCAATTAAATAATAAAATAAATAAAATTAAAGAAAACAATTAAATGTTTGGGTTGTCTCCCAAAAAGCGCTTTTCTTTATAGTCTTTGAGCTAGACTTCGCCTCGCATCGCATCAATTCTGAACATCAAAATCGGCAACGGGTGCCGACTTTATAGGATCAAGTGAGGGTCCCTCGTGGTATAATTTGAAGCGATGTCTATTGGCCACACACTTTTTCTTCGGCTTAGAATTTTGATTCTCCTTATGACATTTTTTTGCTGCCAGCAATGGTGATCTCTTGGGAATCCATCTCCACTTTTCGACAATCTTTTTTCTTTTCTTACTCTCTTCAGTTGGTCTTTTCTCTAACTGTTTTGTCAACACAGTTCTTCGTTTATTCTCATTACCAACTTCATGAGTTTCCTGCACCACAGAATTAATAACATTAATTTCATATAACGATTCAGATTCAACAGGACATTTGACGGGATTAAAAATATTGAAATGAAATTATTCTCCATCAAATTCCAAGCTGAGTGTGCCCTTTTTAACATCTATCTTTGTTCCTGCAGTGCACATAAAAGGTCTTCCTAACAAAAAAGGCGGTGGATTAGAGCAGTGCGCATCATGCATATCCAGAATATAAAAATCAACAGGAAAAATCAATTCATTCACTTGAACTAGTACATCTTCTATCATACCATCAGGATAAGCATAGGTTCGATTAGCAAGTTGAATAATAATTCCTGTTTCTTTTAGAGGCCCTAGATTTAAAAAGTCATATATTGATCGAGGCATGACATTAATACCAGCTCCTAGATCTAGCATAGCCTTAGTTATCTCAATTTTTCCAATCTTACAAGGGATATAAAACATACCTGGATCACCTGTTTTAGGTAGTACCTTTCTTTTGAGAACAGCAGAAACGTTCTCACCCGCTATAATATGCTCGTCCTCTCGCAATTTCCTTTTGTTAGTGCACAGTTCTTTCAAAAACTCGCGTACTTGGGGATTTGGTTGATAGCCTCCAGGAGCGGGATATTAAGTTCCACCCTCTTAAATATTTCCATCATCTCTTTTCGTTTGTTTGTCTTTTGTGGTTTCTTCAACCTGTCAGGAAAAAGGAGCTGATTTAGTTTCAGTAGGAGGAACAGAGTTAAGAGGTACCTTTTCGTGAAGTTCGGCCTCTTTTTCAATCTCCATCTCAATCTTATCCTCATTCTGTTCCTTTGAGATAGGAGGTGGGCCTTCCAATTCCTTTCCGCTACAAAGGGTTATAGCACTCGTATTCCTTGGATTAGGCCGGGAGGAACATTCAATCATTGTATCATTGCAGATAGTGATGGCGCTGACATTTGTTGGATTTGGCTCAGGCTGAGCAGGCCACTTTCCTCTTTCACGTAGTTGTCTCACCTTCTCTAACACTTGATTGATTTGACCTTGTAATTTGTCGACAGTTGACTTCATCTCTTGCTGGAATTGCAGGGTACTGGTAGCTATAGACTTCACCAAGTCTTCCAAAGATGGACTGGAGTTTCTTGTAGGTGCTTGGGGCGGCTGTTTCTCATAGAAACGAGGTTGTTGCATCTGCTGCATAGCTCCAAATGGTTGATGAGCATTACCCTGTTGTGCGTTTCCATAACGCAGGTTCGGATGATCTCTCCAGCCTGGATTGTAGGTGTTGGAGTATGGATTGTACGCTGGAGGTCTATTCATACCGTAGTTTGCAGTGTTCACATCCACTGCATATTCTTCTTGGAGGGTCGGACATGCATCTGTAGAGTGTCCTGCACTCGTGCATATTCCACACGCCTTGACCTGGACACTCGGGTTGGATTTTTCCACGACCATCTTGCGAACAAAGCTTGTCAACTCAGAAAGTTGTTGTTGCATCGATTGGATGGCATGGTCGTTTTTGTTTCCGCTCATATGTCCAACATCTCTTGAACCAAATTGCTGCGTGTTTTCAGCCATCCTCGCAATAAGATCCCAAGCTTGTGCCGGCGTCTTATTTACTAAAGCTCCACCACTTGCAGCGTCGATAATATTCCTGTCCATCAATGACAAACCATCATAAAAATATTGAATCAATAGTTGAGGGGGAATTTGATGTTGTGGACATTTACTGATAAGCTTATTAAATCGCTCCCAATATTCATGGAGCGTTTCACCTGATTGTTGTTTGATGCCATATATCTCCTTCCTCAGGATCGTAGCTCTGGAAGCTGGAAAGTACTTCTCCAAAAATTTCTTTTTCATGTCGTTCCACGTGTCGATGCTTCCAGGTGGGAGATAGTAAAGCCAATCCTTTGCAGCATCTTTGAGTGAGAATGGGAAGGCTCTGAGTTTGATCTGTTCGTCAATAACACCTGGTGGTTTCATGCTGAAGCACACCACGTCGAACTCTTGCAAGTGTTTGTGAGGTTCTTCACCTGCAAGTCCATAAAAAGAAGGCAGTAAATGGATTAAGCCAGATTTCAGTTCAAAAGCAATAGTGTTATTCAAAGTTGGAAAGTTAATGCATAAGGGCTGCTGCGCCAAGTTGGGAGCAGCCAACTCCCTTAGAGTGCGGGTATCCTCAGCCATGACAGTTTCTTGATCACTTTCAGAGTCGCTAGAGCTAGAGATTTTGAGGTGGTTTAAAGATTCTGCCAGCTTCGGAACCTGAGCAGCTTTTCGTTGCTTAGCTTCCTTTCGTAGCTTTCACTCAACCTTCTCGATCTTAAGATTAAATATCAGTTCACCTGTACGAGAAGAACGGGGCATAAACATGAAGATAAATTAAAATAACACAAAAGAGTAAAACAAAGCGCCAATCCCTGGCAACGGCGCCAAAAATTGACCTGTCGCGCGGTCAATCAAATATTTCACCTACTCCGTGATCACAATTTAATGTAATACAGGGGAAGGGATCGTCTCCACAGGGATTGTGTGATTCACTCTTTCGTATCAATGGGATGCCTGGCTCAAGGGATGATGCAATTATGGCACTTGTGTTTTATCATTAATTCAATAAAGTTAATTCTTATTAAAGTATCAATAAATTGGTTATAGTTATCAACAAGCTCTGACAACCAAATTTTCCTTACAGTGTAGGTAATTAAGGTACGACCGTTAACTACCCCTAATTAAGCAAATAAACCTAGGTACGCCCATAAGAATATTGCCTAACCGCATTGTAATCTAGAAAAAAACCCAATTCAAACAATTACTACCTAGGAGGAGCAATTATATTTGATTGTCTAACCCCCGAGAAGGAACTATTCAACCCGGTTATCACCTATTCAAGTGCGAATACAATTACGGATATCCTACCTGAATTGACTTTAGATTATCAGACTAATTTAAATATCGATACCAAAATATTCAATCAATCTAACAATCACAAACACTATGCTCAGAATTAGACAAATATTGATAATCAAAAAGAACTTTTATAAAGAAAATCAAGAATCTCCAAAACAAAAGAACCAAAACATTATCACCCCTCAAACCAGAAAAGTATCTACTCCATAATCAAATAACAAAGAATAAAAGAGAAAGATGAAGTCATAGTGGGAGGGGGAAATCTTCTCTGTCAATTTGCTCTTGTGCGATCTATAAATCTGTCAGTCTCCTGCTCCTGTGCATTTCTGCCCTAGCCGTTTTTTCTCCTTGGCAATAGGCGTGTGTTTTTTTTTTCTTATTTGATTTTTGCCCTAATTATTTTGTAGATGGGCTTTTGGGCCTTTAATTAATTTTATTTCTTTTATCTGCCAATTATGTCAAATTTAATATTTGCCCACTGCACACAGCAAATAGACAATTCACATATAAATTAGATAGAATCCAATCAAAATCACTCAAATATCGCATATGATATAAATATAAAACGCATGCGATTTCTAACTATCATCTCTCTTCCTCTTAAAATTGGATCGAAATACTCTCAACTCTTGCTCACCTCAAAAGCTCATCCTATGCAACATAAATTGAATACACACACCTCATTCTAATCATATGCAAGATCGATTCCCAAAATATAGTCCTAGACAATTAGAGTAATCGAGTTTGTGACTGTGATGTTATTTATTTATTTATTTATTTTTTTCACTCAAAAATTTGTCACACCTTGGAGAGACCATACAAAATGCATTTTACTTTTGGCTTTTGTATTTGGTTTCTTCGAAAGCAATTTGTATTATATCACTTTTCCTTATGATGTATAATTTTCTTTTGTGACTTTCGACTTTGAATTTCTGTATTGCTTATGTGTCCATATATATGTCAGCTTATAAGCCATATAGAGGCAATGTAAACTTTTTCGGATAATTTACAACGTTGAGCAACCTATCTATCATGGTCGTTTGATCAACTTGCGGATAACATTGACCAAAACCATGTTTCCAACAATCTCTCGTTTTAGTTTATATTTTTCCCAACCATTGAAGGAAGGAGATGTTAATTCCATCAACATAGCAAGTTCATCAAAGTAGTACAACATCAAATGTCTAACTATTACAATGCAAACAAATTCCACTTAACCAAAGTATGCATCAATAAAGTCTCAAAATATTCCAACAATTCAATACAATCTATAAAAAAAATATTCCCTCCATCTGCCAAAATTAGTTAAACTTCATTTGTAACTAATTTTGGCGGACGGAGGGAGTATAAGATTAAGCAATTTATCCTTTTAATTAGCTCTTCAACTCGTTCATTTTACTTTTGTTTTGGAGATAATTAAACCAAAAAAAACTTGAATAAGTATTTAATTCCATCAAAAGCCGGAGGAAGGAAATGCTTCCTTATCTTCTTGATTTAACTTTCTATTGGAGATCAGATTGACTTTCAAATTCGATTTTGTTCAAATTACAACAATTCATCTTTCTTAATTGTTCTTGTAATTCTTTCACCTCAATAATTTCCATTAGCATCACCTCATTTTTACTTCAAATTTTTTCTTTTCAGGTTATTAGAATGTCTTTTTTTTTTTTTTTAATCAATAGTTCCATCAATAGGAGCAACTTCTGATATTGGCAAAATTTATATAATTCCTAATGTTTTTGTTATGAGGCATAAAGAATTGTACTGTATATGTTTTTGCCCATCTTTGTTTGTTTTGTTGACTTTTATTGTTATGTATATATATATATATATATATATTATATATTATACATTATATTATTTAAGAAATATTTTAAAAAGAATAGTGTATGATGAAAACACTAGTAAATACTAGTCGAATTATCATGTGACTTGAAATAAAATTTATATTCCTAGCTTGAACTTGATAGCTATAAAAGAATTTATATCGTATTTGAATTTAGAGTTGAATTTGGATCTTGTATATTTTTTTTGTTATCCCCAAACATGATTAAAAAAAAAAAAAAAAAAAGACATGAATTGTCACCCTTTAAGTGTATGAATGCATTTTTCGATCTTCGTTTTGAAACGCTACTGTTAATTGGATTGTGTGCCGATTTTGTTACCTGTTGAACATTAATGTATCAAATAGCTGCTTGCAATATTTATTACATGTCAGTGTATCATCATCATCATCATCATCAAATTAATGCACTATATTCTTTTGGGGAAATGGAATTGGAAAACAAATTCTTTAGGAATAGGTGTCTTAAATTAATTTTTAAATCGGGACAAATGTGTGTTTGTTTGGGGGTTTGGATTTTGAGTTGGAATTTGAATAGTAAAAATTTTGAATTTGAATAGTTGTATGATGTAATATAAATAGATGTTGATACAATGTTTTGAATGTAAAATTGATTTTTATTATAATATAAAAAATAAAAAATAGATGTTTGATTTAATATTTTTGGAAAAAAAAAAGGATGAATAGAAATCCAATCCTCCAAACAAACACACTAGATTATATATTTAAATTTTTAATAATTATGTATTTTATTTTTGTACGTTATTATTTTTACTTTAAAAATAAAAACAAAATAACTTTTAAACTACTTTTAGCTACCCATTATAATTATAATATTATTATTTCATAAATTTATTCTAAAAATAATTGTACATTTTAATGCAATATAGAGGTAATATAATATATTTATTGGTTAAGGAGTGTCAATATTAGTTTTGTATATAATATATTCTCTCCATTTCGCAAAATTAGTCAAACCTTTTCATTTTTAATTGTCGTACCAAATTAGTTCACTTTTATTATTTGGTAATATTAACCGATATAAAAAAAAAAAAAAATTTAAACATTAATCAATCTAATTACTTTTACTAAATAAATTACTCTCTTATTTTCACCACATTAATCTATTTTTCTTTTTTAACCGTCTAATAAAATTAGTTCACTTTTCTAATATAATAATAATTAAACTTTTAAAAAATTGATTACATTTAATTAAATTATTAATATCTCTAACTTTATTGTATGTTTGATTGTAAATTTAAGGGATGAAATTAGAATTTTGAATGATAAAAAATAAAAATAAAAATTTAATATAATATAAATAGATATTTTAGTCATGTTTGAAAATTTATTGTTTGATTTGGTATTATATGATTGGAAAATTAGTAAATGTTGAAATTTGATTTTGAATTTATTTTATCCGTAAATTCGGTATACCAAATTATTGATATGGTATCGAGATGATAAAATATCAAACTAAAACTTTTTATACGGTATACGATATGTAATATAAAATTTGGTATGTCATAACTGTTATGAAATTTACGAAACGGATCTAGCGATCTTATTAAAGAAATCGAGTAAAGAAAGCAAGATAAAACTTGAACTAATTTTGGTTTTGAAGGTTCAGCCCCAATTAACACGGAAAACCAAAATCACACTACAACACACCCAACAAACGCGACGAACACAAAAGCACCGGCCTAAAACCCACGACACAAGACATATATCCCCACAAACCAAAAATACAAGGCTTAACAGAAGCCTATACGTTGAGAGAGCCCCTTGCGGCTCAACACAACAACACAGGGGAAAACAACCATGCCAAGGAGCTCCATAGATGGGAGGAAGACAACCATCAAAGAACCACCGGAAATCGTCGCTGGAATGGAGGGCCAGACAGGTTGAGCGAGAGAAGAGAGCTAGAATGCGGGCGAGAGGATATGTAGAGAGAGAAATTATTATGGAGTGAATCATGGTCACGTTCTCTCTCTCAATATATATATACTCAAGGTAAAGCAATGGATGACCAAGATTTAGATCCAGAATCAACGGCCTAGATCAAGCCTCGCAAAAGGGACGCGGGATCCCATCTGGGTCATGGGCGCAGGTCACGGGCGAGAGAGAGGTAAGCGGATCATGGGCTTGGCACGTGGGTTTGGGCCAAATGCAATTGGGCTGCGTAAAGAATGGGTGTGTATTGTGTATAATGGGGTGGATCATTATGGACAAAAAATCCAACAAATCCTCCACCTGATTTTTCGTCCGAGTGACAGGGGTACATCATCGCCCATTATTTTGGATTACTTACCTGCAAAAAAGAAAAAGATAACTAAGTTAGACAAACAATACATTAATTTAGCCTACCATCTACATATGTGTAGAACACAGCTAATCAAATGTATCAAAACATATCATTTTCAAACAAGATACAAATTTATCAAGTTTCACGAATATTGTATCTACAACAGCAGGAATACATTCAAATCCAAACTTCAATAGAACTATATTACATTGTAAATGTGTCATACAACCAAAACATGTAGCACACAACATACAAACAACAATAGTAACAAGATTCACAAGTTTCATATCATTCACAACCAATGATAACACAATGCCAAGAAGCCAATGACAAAACCTAGAAACTGATTTCAAACACTTATTATCAACTAATGAGCTCTTATCTTCTTTCACCACTAAACATTGAAACTTACTTTCGGGATTAAACATTTCCTATCACTCATAGGTTCCACCACATCTAAGCTCTCAAACATACTTCTAGGTAAAGAAGATGAATCAAAATTACCAAACATAGAGAACACCTTAGGACTATTCCTAAATTCATCTCTAACAAATAAGTAATTTTCCAACTCATTACTATTATCCAAATCAGTTTCTACGTTATTTTTAGTCTCAGAAACTGTATTTTCAATTTTATTCACAAACTGCCTTGGAGCAGATATAATCCGAAAATCACCAACAAAAATATCAGTTTCACTAGATCTTTTCTCATTATCAACCATACACTTTACATCAGAGATAACAACATTTTCGTTCACAAAATCAATGTATTGCTCAGCAGCAATTTTCATATACAACAAAGAATCAGAAGCAATATCAGCATCAACTTGAACATCATAATGCACAATTTCCAATTCACAACTAGTATTATCAACATGAATATCACATAACTGCACATTTATATATTCAGCAACAATGTTCTGATTTTCAGAATGACAACGAGAAATAGAATTTTCAATTTTTTTCTCTCTAATGTCAATTATATCAGTCTCCACCTCACTTTGAATACCATTTTCACAAACAGAGGTAATTTCTCTCTCAAAATTGACAAACTCAATTTTAGCATCAATTTGCACATTATCAGCAGATTGAATATTAATTTCATGCAAACCAGAATTAATATAACCACAATTGAGAACACAGTCGTCTTCCTTCCCAATTTTTATATTTTTGTTTTGTACAGTAAACAAATTTTCAGCAGCATTATGAGCAAAATCATCATTTCCATAATCAATTTCAGCAACTTCAGTGTTATCAAATTGCACAACTTTAGATTCACAATATTTACACTGCTCAATAGTACAATGCTCAACAGTACAATCTTCCACGCCCAAAATAAGGTGGAGTTTTGTTATATATTTTGGCCCGTGATTATTGAGGCCTAGAATGCACACAACCGACCCGCCCAAATTGAAGCCCGGACCCGGCAACCCGCTATCCGACCCAAACCTTTTGAGAGACTCGTCGGTTCGCAAGCTGCCTGGCTTTGATCCGGGCTGGACCAATTTGAACCGGTCTGGACCGCTGGTCTGTTCTGTTCTCGATATATAGGCTGATCCATTGAACCGGTTCACACACTTCATTCCAGAACATACGATACAGAACAGATCCTCTTCTCTTCGATTCGCGATTCTCTCAAGCCCTAGTTCCGACGCGTTCCGATTGACCTCTGCCTGCCTTCTCCGGTGAATATGTCCGGCGATTTGGGAGTTTCTTCTTCTCATTCGATGCGCGCCTTCCCCCTTGAAGTTTCTACGGTTTGGTTTGCTCGATTTATGCCTTATTGTTGTTCGCGGTGTAACTTGTCTGCGACGTGGGTTTAGGCTTAATTTCGGCAATGTTTACTTAGATTGGGTTTCGGTTTTGCTTGTTTGTTGCGTTTCCGTGGCGTGTCGTTTGTGGTTGGGTCTTGGATGTGTGTTCGGTGTCAGTTGGTTTGATATTAGGGTAAACTGAGTCTGAATTGTTGCTTCCGTAATAAATTGAAGTTTTATTTAAGTTTTCTTCAATATTGATTTGATTTCGAGAGAATATAGCCTATTGGATCTTGGATTAGTAATAACAATAACGAACAATTCATATCAACAACCAAATTCGACAAATTTGATGTATTATTTATTTTAATTTTTTTTGTAATTACAATTTTTTATTGTATTATTTGTATTTAAATTATTAAAGTCAATTTAATTTTTTTATCATCTTATCGCACATTGATTTATAATCAATACAATTTGTATATATAGCCGTGAGAAGTGTGCTGTCTATCTAAAAAATTATTATTTTTTTTTTATCAAATTAGTAAATTTTTATAAGCTTGTAGAGTATATATAATGTTAATTTGTGTATATTGTAATTTTCAAATAATATTAACCCTAAAGTGTCAAAAAAAAAATTGTTAGGTGGTTTGATTTAATATTTTGGATAGGAGAATTAGTAAATAATGAGATGTGAATTTATATTTTATTTCGTGCAAAACAAAAAATACAAAGGTTACACTGCTCTCAATGTTTAAATTTTTTTTGTATTTTTATTGTGAGTTATTGAGAATTGTCAAAATAATATTAAAATATTTAATTTTATTATTTTGTAAATATTTTCCAAAAGAAAATAATATATTACTTTATTTGTCCGATAAATTTAACTCAATTTCTTTGTATATTTACAAAAAAAAAAAAAAAAAAAATTAAATTTGACCTAGAGAGTATTATTAAAAACTGTGATTAGTATTTTGTAAGATTAAACATGTATGTACATTCTTTTATCACATTTGTCACTATCACTAACTAACTTAATTTATATTTTATTTTTCATATTTACTTTTAAAAGAATTTTATGTACATTATTATTCAAATTAAAATTTATAGTTACATCATATTTCTATTGTTTAATTATATTTAGATTATTAAAATTAGTTTAATATATTTTTGTTACATATAATTCCAAATTTACAATTGAAACAATAATTTATTTTCCAAAATTAATTTCAAAATATAAAATATTCATCATAAAAAAGTAAAAAATAAATTATTTCATTTTTTTTATTTTAATATTTAACTAATAAAAATAATTAAAATAGAAATATATTATAAATATTATATAAATGAATCAAAATAATTAAATATCTAATATTTTTTAAACTTGGTGTCCAAAAGAAATTGAACAAATTTAACGGGATAAACAAAATATTTATTAGTAGGGAGTTAGGGGCAATTGACCCAACTTCCAAAATATAAGTATTTTTTTCATTTAAAAAATAATTATTTTTTTGTTTTACTAATTTGCTTTCTTAATTTTTTTAATTTTTTATTATTAAATAATAAAATTTTATAGTTTGATAATTTAAATTTTTTATTTTTATTTTTTTTATCATTATGGGTTAATAAGTTAACTTTTTGAGCTAGAAACACTTAAGGGCAATAAAAATTTAAGAAAAATCTAAGTGAAAAGTTTACGATTGAGGAATATTCTATTAAAAACATTTGAGAATTATTGAAATATGGGTTACGAGAATTTTAAGAGGGGAGTTGGCTCGGCTTGTTAATACTTGACTCAACTCATTTTTAGAAATACACAAGATGAACTCGAGAATTCTTAATTTTGTAAACTAGTTAAGTCGCGATTAGGTCCAGTAGGCTCATTAGTAGTGCGGTATCTTTGTCATTTTATACATTAATATATATTCCCTCTGTCCGCATTTAAGGTTACATTTATCTTTTGCGTCATTGTACTTAATAATAAAAATATCCTTATATTTATATAAATTTTTGTACAAACACCCTTCTATTAGCATTATAAGATAGAAGTATTTTTGTTTTGTTTTCGTTGATTTGTACTATGTTTTTTATATAATAATTAATACTGAAATATCAATATGCAAAAAGTAAATATAATCTTTAGAGTCGGACAAAAGTAATATTATTTTTATTTTTTTCAATTCTCACTTCTAAAATTTTAATTTTACCCTTTCCAACCACTGTACCCTCGTTTACGGGAATAGTAAGAGCAAGTTCTTTATTTATTTATTTTATATTTTTTTCCCAATTTTCACGAGTCCGACAAAAACACACACAGGTTCAATTTTTTAGTTCTATATATAAAAGAGATTAAAGTCAAAACACCACGAGCCACAAGTCATATTACAATCTTAAAAATATTTTAGTTTTTTCATCCTCAACATTTACACAAACAAATTTTGTGTTGATATTACTTTTACCTCTTTGCTAATTATTATTATTATTATTATTATTATTATTATTATTATTATTATTATTATTATTATTATTATTATTATTATATGATAGTTAGAAATCGCATGCGTTTTATATTCATATCATATGCGATATTTGGGTGATTTTGATTGGATTCTACCTAATTTATATGCGAATTGTCTATTTGCTGTGTGCAGTGGGCAAATATTAAATTTGGCATAATTGGCAGATAAAAGAAATAAAATTAATTAAAGGCCCAAAAGCCCATCTACAAAATAATTAGGGCAAAAATCAAATAAGAAAAAAAACACACGCCTATTGCCAAGGAGAAAAAACGGCTAGGGCAGAAACGCACAGGAGCAGGAGACTGACAGATTCATAGATCGCGCAGGAGCAAATCGACAGAGAAGATTTCCCCCTCCCACTATGACTTCATCTTTCTCTTTTATTCTTTGTTATTTTATTATGGAGTAAATACTTTTGTGGTTTGAGGGGTGATAATGTTTTGGTACTTTTGTTTTGGAGATTCTTGATTTTCTTTATAAAAGTTCTTTTTGATTATCAATATTTGTCTAATTCTGATAATAGTGTTTGTGATTGTTAGATTGATTGAATATTTTGGTACCGATATTTAAATTAGTCTGATAATCTAAAGTCAATTCAGGTAGAATATCCGTAATTGTATTCGCACTTGAATAGGTGATAACCGGGTTGAATAGTTCCTTTCCGGGGGTTAGACAATCAAATCTAATTGCTCCTCCTAGGTAGTAATTGTTTTGAATTGGGTTTTTCTAGATTACAATGCGGTTAGGCAATATTCTTATGGGCGCACCTAGGTTTATTTGTTTAATTAGGGGTAGTTAACGGCCGTACCTTAATCACCTACATTGTAAGGAAAAATTGGTTGTCAGAGTTTATTGATAACTATAACCAATTTATTGATACTTTAATAAGAATTAACTTTATTGAATTAATGATAAAACACAAGTGGCATAATTGCATCATCCGTTGAGCCAGACATCCCATTGATAGTCAGTTCCCTTTAATTTAATTGCTTTGTTATTTTATTTTCATTAGATAATAAAAGAAAAATCCTCATTTATTTACTGCATTAGAATACGAAAGAGTGAATCACATAATCCCTGTGGAGACGATCCCTTCCCCTATATTACATTAAATTGTGATCACGGAGTAGGTGAAATATTTGATTGATCGCGCGACAGGTCAAGAGTTTTTTAGGTGAGCAAGAGTTGAGAGTATTTCGATCCAATTTTAAGAGGAAGTGAGATGTGTGAAATACTTTTAGTTCATCATGTTCACGCACACATGAAGACAAGCATTATCCCTTTGTTTCTCTTAGTTGAAATTTGCCTTCAATCTTTGCGGGAGATAACTCATATTCTTTTGAAGATGTTTTGAGGAATTCAAATACAAGTTTGTATTTGAATGAGAAAATCTTAGAATGATCTTATATTATTTTGGTTGGTGTTTGTTCTTGGTTAGTTGTTACTAAAATATATGGAATAGATTAATCAACATTCAAAGACAGTCAAGTGATCTTATCGTTTAATTTGTCATACTACTATGAACTTTGAAGATCTTTGAATAGATTTTCTATGTTTTTGAAAGAGGAGAAGAAGATGGTCTTCATCTACATCAATGTCCAAAATCATAGAACAAACCATAGAGGTTGAGGCCTTGCATTCTTGTCTTTGTAAATGGGATAGAACTTGTATTTGGTAAGGAG
This sequence comes from Andrographis paniculata, assembly GCF_009805555.1. NCBI lineage: Eukaryota > Viridiplantae > Streptophyta > Magnoliopsida > Lamiales > Acanthaceae > Andrographis > Andrographis paniculata. The sequence continues at coordinate 2,646,067 of NW_026137583.1, read as the reverse complement.
TATCATTACATTTTAGTTGATTGTGTGGACTGTGGTATTTGAAGTTTGTATGAGGTTTTTGTTTCTAGATCTTCTATATATCATAGTGGAAAGACTTTGATTGGCATCCCTAGACGTTGGTTCGCATTGGTGGCCAATTTGGATAAATAAATCGCGTGTTAACATTGCCTTACAATTTTTGAGCATTTCATATTGCTACAAACTTGTCATTAATTCAAACAACTCACAAATAACATGTCCGAACATAAACAATTTCACGTGTTTTTTGTGTTTCTAATTTCCCGTTATATACATGTTGTTTTGCAATTGATTATTAGTGAACACAAGAACAACCTATATGTTGCTATATAAAATTTTATTGTGTTTTTTATATCCCGCTCTGTATTGTTCTTTGCAATTGGTTATCTAGTGAACATAAGAACAACCTATTGGGTGCTCTATATAATTTATTGTATTTTTTATTTCCTACTATGTACATGTTGTTTGCGATTGATTATCTAGTGAACACAAAAACAATCTATTTGATGCTCCATCTAATTAATTGTGTTTCTGATATTCTGCTCTATATATGCTTTTTGCGATTGGTTATCTAGCTAGTGAACACAAGAACAACCTATCTTCTGCTCCATATAAGTTTGATGCATTAGTTATGTGATCTTATACTGATGATTGTCCCTTGACATACAACAAGGATTCGAGACAACAAGTAATATTTAAAGATTATGTAAATATATTCATCAATTATGGTAGAACCTTTATAATTCGAGTGACATATATATTCTTGTTAGTGATTTTAGTGTAATTGAATTTATTCGAGATTGATGGATGCTGGGATTAGTGAACTTCAGGATGGGATCCATGGAGTTTGCGCTTGAAGAAAATAGTTTCGATATGATTTTGACAAATAATATAAATTTTGAGTCAAAGTGATAAATGAGACCTTAGTCATGGGTATGACTAAGTTTATTAGAATTTTAATTTCAAAAGTTGTGTTTATCTATAAATTTGTGTATATAATAATATTATTATATGAATTCAAATTTATGTTTGAATTGAATCAACAAATCAAGTCATTTTTAATTAAAAGTAATATTTCGTATCCATTCATTTTGAAATTGAAACTTAAATTGAATTGTTGTGTATGTTCAATTTAATTAAATAAAATGTTACTTGTGGTCTATAAATAAATGGTGAAAGAATACGCATATCTATTCTCGACGTTCATCTTATCTCAATATTCTCTATCAAAATTTGAGATCGAACTTTGTATTATACCAATACGAATTTTGTATAACCTTTGGTAAAAATTGAATCAAAATACCGTATTTTGACCTTATGATAATGCAACATTATATCCTGACATTTTTATTGCTAACCTAACACCATCCCAACAATTTTATCCACCAAATTTAGAATATTAAGTTGGGGTTTATCCAGTGCGTACTTTCGGATAGTGGCTGCGGGTTCCCACGTCATAAAAATAAATAAAATAAAATTAGGATATCAAGTATATCTAATAATATTAAAAGTTGATTGGTTATACCTTGTATATTATGGCAAGTTAAACGGTATATGGAATGAATAAATTCGGGAAGGACGAGAAATCAATGATCGATCTCAACCTCCATGTTACTCAAGAAAAAGTTGTTGCTTAATTAATTTTCTTACAATAAAATTGGATGATACACATTAATTAATTAATTAATTAAATTAATTATTTAACAATTAATCTGTAAATGCATGTAAAAATATGTTACGGTGTTGTGGAGCATTATATTGAGCATTCTGAAATAAAGATAATTTTAATTTAATCTAATTTGGTAATTGATAGTCTTTTTTTTTTTTTTAATGTTAAAACATATTTAGAAGAAATATATATTATATTTATAATAGTTATTTTATTTAAGAGATTTGTAGGATTCTTGCATTATTTAGATGATTTGTGCATTATTATAAATATGTACGAATTCTTATTATTGAAATAGAGAATTTCAATTTCATATTCTAGCATGATATCATAGCCAAATTCTCTCAGAGTACCTCTATGACCCGTATATATATATATATTTTTTATTAATGTATTTGCTTCTATCCACGATCATACTGTTATTTTCATGTCGTTTCCGTCTCTACTACTCTACTGACATAGTCTACTTTAGACTCTAACGTCGTTGAAAGTCCTGTTTTCGACTCTAACTCTATTGAAAGCGAGCGAGTCTTGTTTCCAACTCTAACTCTGTCTGTTGTGAGCGAGCAAGTCCTTTTTCCAACTCTAACTCTGTTGTGAGGGGAGCAAGTCCTGTTTTCGACTCTAGTTCCGTTGTGAGCGAAAGTCCTGTTTCCAACTCTAACGGTGTTGAGAGTTCTGCTTCTGACTCTGATCTAGTGGACGACTACATTACTCTCAATCAATCTTGGCGAATTCAAATTCATACGTGAAAGATCTCGACCATATCTTTTACGGTCACTTCTAACAAACTCAAGTTTGTTCTATCATATCTTGAATTTGAGGAGGGGTGTTATTTAGAAGTAATATATTATATTTATGGTAATTATCTTATTTAAGAAATTTGTAGATTCTTGTATTATTTAGATGATTTGTGCGTCATTATAAATATGTACAAATTCTTATGATTGAAATAGAAAATTTCAATTTCATATTATAACATTTAATAACTTGGGAATTTGCAGCCACTAATCGACGAGTGCGCTCTGAGTAACTCTGGTTACCCACGCTCTTGATAATGAAGCGGGAGCAAGTTTCATGTAATTTAGGGTTGGTTTTAATTTGCTTTAATTTCATAAATTTATGTTTAATATTTCACCGGTTTCTTCACATTATTGTTGTCCTAAATGAAGGGTGCTGAACTTTTTGATAAATACTTTGATGAAAGTTAGCCGGCTATGCATGCGATGCCGAACCTTACTCGGACATGAACCCCATGCACCCCATGCATTTTGTTCTTTGACCAGAGTCACATATAATCATAAAAAATCTCATTCTTTGGACAATTTTGTCTTCAATTGTTCATGTCTTAGTTTCTATATAGTTTTTGAGAGTAGGCAAAACCTGAACACATCAATGGGCTATTTCCTAATCTTGCTTGTGTGTTTGTTCGGGGGGTTTTGGATTTTGAGTTGCGATTTGAATAGTGAAAATTTTGAATTTAAATAGTTGTATGATGTGATATAAATAGGTGTTGATGTGATATTTTGAATGTAAAATTGATTTTTAATATAATATAAAAAATGAAAAATAGGTATTTGATTTGATGTTTTTGAGGAAAAAAAATAGGATGAACAGTGGAAATAAAATCCAATCTCCCAAACAAACTCTGGATTTCAAATTACTATTGGTGACTTACTGTTAGTCCTTGACTTGATGGGAGCTAGCAAGATTTGAACTACTTAGATGAGTTTATCCCGACTTTAATACATCACATTCTGTGTTTTGTTTTGATATTTGAATTTTGAGTTAGAATTTTAAATAGTAAAATTTTAAGTTACAAGTAATATAAATAAATATTGATGTAATATTATAAATATAAAATTAATATTTAATATAATATAAAAATTAAAAAAAAAAAATTAATGTTAACTTTTTAAGAATAGTAAAAAACTTTCAAAGTGTCTTAAAACAAAACAAATAGACATTATTCAACTTTCTTGGTAAAAATATATTATTTTATCCCACAAAATATTATATTAAAAATATTACTATTTAAATAGAAGCCCAAATAACAAATTAAATTTCAAATCAAAATTAAACCAAATTAACAAACCTCAATTCACTCTATATACATCTACAGACAATCCAGCCAAGTGGCCACTTAATTGGGTTTGATGTTTGTGTCATCATCATCATCATCATCGTCGTCATATATTTATAATACAACCAAATATGTTAACAGTGAAGAGGACCAAGCCACTGTCCCTCTAAAAGAGAAGCACTCACCATTCATTCAAGCACAAAATACAAAATATAACTTCAAGCATTAATTAAGGTGTATATATATTACAAGAACTCACCTTACTTATACACAACTCCCTTCCACCTTGAAGATCTTCTAATCTGAATGAATGAGTTTGATCCCTGGAGCTTCCTTCAGACTCCATCAAGCCGCAGATATAGAAAACCAACTGCAGTACAGTTTCAAGAGCTATCTACAAGAGTCGCGGCAACGTTGTATGTATGTGTGTAAGAGTTTTTACACGTGGACAAATTGCTATAAAACATATATTTTGTGTCGTACGATTATGTCTAACCTTCACTCCTTTTCTTCGTCAATCAGAAATTAAGTTGACCAATATCAAGTATTCATTGGCCAGAATCTCTCAGGAAGATATCTATCTTATTGATCCTTCACTGATTGATGCAACCTTGCATACACCTGCTGCTGTTGTTAATGGCGAATCGCGGTACCGTGCCACCAAATCTTTATCTGTATGGAGATCCACTTGGACAGTTTCCCAAACCTTCCTCTTAGGATTTAGGAGATCATCTGGCAAACCTTCATACCCTGGGAATGTAACTCTCTCACCAACAAGGGCGCCTTGGGGAGGTTCGACCAACTCAACCTAGCAAAGAGAGTATCCGTTGAAGTAATTAATTTTTTTTTGAGTCCCCCTCAATCATCTTGTGGACTGCAGAGCAATGGTTTCACTAATTCTATAATTAAAAGTATTCAAATAATTGGCACAGCTTAAAGCACCTTCAACTTCAAGTATTGTGGAAATGTTAATATATAAAAAGATATGCAGCAAAACATTTACCTTTGTCTGATCGTAATTAGAAGCTGCAAGAACCATTGCTTGAGACTTTATACCCCTCATTGTTGCTGGTTTCAGGTTACAAAGAACACATACCTTGCGATTCTGATACAGGGAACAATATTGTGGAGGAGTTAAGACGGAAAGTCACAAGAAGGCAATTTGTAATGCAAACTCCTGAATACATGAATTAAGTAGTGCCAAAAGGGAAGGGGATTGACCTGCATCTCTTCTATGGGTATATATTTGACTAGGCCACTCACAACAGTGCGAGGCAATGGTTCACCAACCTCTATCTCCTCCACATATAAAGAATCGGCGTCAGGATGTTTTTCGGCCTTCGTTATGAGACCAACTCGAATGTTTAGTCTACTAATGGAAATTTCGGTATTAGAAGGAGCTGAAGCTTTGGGTTTTGTATCAGAAGACTTTCTTGGTCGATCCTTATTCGCAGTGTTCCCATCTGCAGAAGATACAATATAGGGTCAAAATGAACAACAAAGTTCTCATTAATTGTAACGTGTGATTTTCCCCATTTTCAAAAATCAATACGAAAAATGATTTATGAGACCTGAATCTGATGGTTCATGTGCTTCATAGAATATCAAGAAATATAGAAACACAATAGAAAGAAGATAAATAGATAAGAACAATCAACCAATATCACCTGTTTGCCCAAAGAACAATCAAACGGAATTAATAGTTTGCCCAAAAGCCTCTAAGCTACTATATTTCCAAGATAAAGTATGACTTACAACTCTAGCTACTCTTGATTAAATACTAGTACTAAACCCTACTTACTATAAGTCTATAATTAAAATAAACTCATTCTGTAAGTAAGGGACAAGCCCAATCAAAGATATAGCTTAAGATGTTACAAAAGGTCACTCAAACTAACACATGTCAAAAATAAACTAATAAAGCACACTAATGAAAGTCAAAACCCGCAAATGGAAGGCATAAACCCATCCCCGTCGTTGATATACAAACAATGGCCGAGATTCCTCTTCCTCTTTAATCTTAACCTCATGCTCTACTTGATTCTGCTCTCTATCAAACCAGTAGACTTTGGGTAGCTTACCATGTTATGAAATACAACCCCAATGTCACACAATAATATTAGGTCTGTAAATTCATTGATATTCAATTTGTCTTCCATACAAAAGAGAGATGTGCCTTTGCCAATTGGTGTAACATATGACACAGAAATACAACAGATTTCGCTTTGCCTTTTTCTGTTAATGAAACAGGAGTATATATATTTTCCCGAGTTAATTATTTTTAAACTAAACACAACATAAAAGATGTCAATATTCCTAACCAGAGGTTTTCTAAGTAGATTGTGCAGGCAAATTTAATTTTCACATTTAGTATAATTATATCCACATTAATTTTGCTTAAGTTTTAGGCCAATCCGATGCTTGTAATTACACCTCTATAAATAAAGACTATAGAGTGGTAATTAATTCCACTGAATATATATATACAAATTTCTAATTTTCAAAGAAGAACTTAGCATAGAATGATAAGACAATAAGGATATATTTTTGGATTAATGATCTCAGACACATTATTCTTCGGGTGAATATATTTCCCACTAGAGGTCTCAACCACAGGATACACAATAAGATGCTAAGAACATATATGTTAGCATATAAACGTAAAATAGTCGATAGACCAAAATATATACAATTAGTAATAGTTTGTTAGAGATACATACCCACTACCTGCTGAATCAAGCTAAAAGGAAGGTAAATAATCGTAAATAATAATAATAATAATAATAATAATGAGACTTGAGGGCCTTGAAAAACTGAGTTGCTTGTTTTTTTTTCCCACGTCATTGTGCCCAGTGGCGATTGAACCCCAACACCCTAGGATGTGAAAGGAGTAGCTCAACCACTTAAGCTACAATCCCTTCACAAAAATGGGTGAATCGTAAATGTTTTAAATAGTATTTTGATGTAATATTTTGTGAAAAGAAAGTGTATTTTCATTGGAAATCATGTAAGATGATTAGTAAAATATGGCTTTGAAATCAAAACTAGAAGTTTGAGAACATACATAAACAGGGGAATACCTGATACTTTGGTTTTCTTGAGTTGTTCAGCTAAATGTTTTGATTGAGATTCAGCTTCGGCCTTCACAAGTCTATCTGCTTGACTTCCAGCATATTTCACTCTATAGAACTCCACTTCCTCGTCTTTCTACATATTATACAGTACAAAATTACAAATATACAAGCAGTTGAGCATTTTATCCCATAATAGCAATTAACAAACGTTAAATGTAAGCGCAATAATAAGAAAAAATAATGATTAATACCATTTCTCTGAACAAAGGTGCAGGTATTCCAATTTTATGACTAGGAGGTAGAATCTCCCAAGGTCTTTTAGCCCTTTCAACATCACCTTTCTCATTGGAAAGAGAAATTTGTCCGTCAAGTGGCAAATTGAGCTGCTTAAGTACCTACATATCATTGTGAAAGCATTGCATCAGATGTGGACAATCTTTTAGCAAACATAATCCTAATAAAAGAATTACCTCAAGGGAGAAAGATGGCATAAAAGGTTCTAAGAGGCATGCAAGAAGATAAACTAATCCAGCAGAAGTCCTCATGACCACTGAACAAGTTGGCTGATCCTCTTTGTAAAGCTTCCAAAATTGGCTTTCCTACATTGAGAGTATGTAGATATCATCTCATGTTGAGAATTGAAGTATGATACTCCCTCCGTCCACCATATTTATGTATGTTTCCTTTTTTTGTTTGTCCACAAAAAATATGCACTTTCTAATTATAGCAAATAACTCTTACACACTTCTTAATTTATACCCTTCAACATTACATGTATACAAAAATGCCACAACTACTTACACACTCAATATATCAAAAATCTTCTCTCACTACATCAATTCATTCATATACTTCCTAAAATACCCATATTTATGTCACAATCAATCAATATAAAATTATATAAATTAAAATTCGTGTTCCACTCAAATGAGCATATATTTGGTAGACGGAGAGAGTACTAAATAAAATTATTGAGTAAAGTTCAAAAATAATTTGGAATAAGGTATAAAGAGAAATTAAAAATGTTTAGTGGTAGCAGCCATACTTGCAAATATGCATTTCCTTCACCAGATACAGACATAGCAAGCTTCAAACCTAGCTTTAGCTTCACCTACACCAGTTGTCAATGCAAATGTTATTTGTTGTAACACAAGAGAAATTTCAAGAATAAATTGTGTTTCTAAAAAGAATGATCATTATTCCTAGTAGCACCTTTTCCATTGCTTCTATATACTGCTCCACATAATTGCCAACTTTCTCTCCAAAAGCTTTTGTTAATAGATGAGATTCTGCACCCTGAACATCAGGAATCACTGAACCATATCCTGAACCTGGATTATATTAAACAAAAGTTAATAGGGGTTCTCTTAAAAGAAAAGTTCATTGAGAATGACCATCTTCAAAAACTGAAAGGTAACCATATTCAAGAACATAAACAAGAGGCTGAAAGTTACAAAAACTGCATATCATGATGTCAAAGATAGGACATACTTTTGGAAAACAATTATGTTAGATATATTATGTATAGGGGTAATTTTGTACTTACAGTAGTAGAAGGGTCTTTTAGGTATTTTGGATAGTTGTATATTATGGGTGTGTTTATTTGGGGGTTTGAATTTTGAGTTGAGATTTGAATAGTAAAAAATTTGAATTGTAATAGTTGTATGATGTGATATAAATAAATATTGATGTGATGTTTTGAATGTAAAATTAATTTTTAATATAATATAAAAAATAAAAAATAGGTATTTGATTTGATGTTTTTGGAGAAATCTTTTTGATAAATAGTAGAACTTTTAGAAAAGTTGACAAATGAACACACCTTATATAGGTTTTTGTTGTAACATTTAGTTTTTCACGTGAATGTATTAGCGAACTTCTACATAGTATCAGAGCCATCGTTTGCTATCGGTTTGGCTTTCTGGTGAGGGGTTGTCTCTTCTGTTCGGTGCTCTTCCTCCTAAGTTAGGTTGTTGTTGGGTCGTAATTTAGGAATTAAGTTTTTATGTGACTCAGGATTTATAGAGCTCTTTTCAATTCAAATATTACCCCCAAATATGTCTGTTTCTACTTTATTTACAAGTGTTCTTTCCCCAACCCCGGCTATTGCTACCAAACGACTAGTCAGGGGCTCTACTTATGGCTTTGGTCTAAAGTTTTCTAAATGTGGTGTATGGATCAAGGTTCGCAAATCACCTTGTTATTCCATCTGATCAAGTTGTTGACACAGAGAAAGTTGCATGGCTTAAGGTTGATGCCTTGTGCAGTTTGCTTTGGCGATCTATAGATCCAAGCTCCAACTTTTGAAAATGTTACAAACTGCTATGACCTCTGGACACATGCGAAGACTTCATATAACAATGATATTCAACACTTATACGGTATAGTGTCCAATTAGTCAATCTTCGTCAACATGGATTGCAAATTCCAGAGTATCTTGGTAAACTTTCATCCATAAAAGCTGAACTCATTTCGGTTTTGCCTCCTAGGAAAATAGCTACAAAGGAGCTTGCTCAGTGCAATACATTATTTATGGTGTTAGCATTGGTTGGTTTTGGTCCAGATTTGAGTCCGGTTTGTGATCAGCTTTTTTCCAGTTCGACAATTCCGAATCTTGATGATGTTTATTCTCGCTTATAACATGTCTCCTCTGTGGCCCATCCAATTATTGATTCCGGAGAAGTCTGCTCTACTAGCTTCACCTTCTTCACCTATGCTAGGTGATCCTAGTTCTCGTGGGGGCTCTCGAAACCAGACTACCTCTCTTCCATGCTCCACTTATTGCAACAAGTGGGACCATACCCGTGATAAATATTTTAAATTGCATGACGACCACCTCGAACTATTGTTGCGCAGGCTGAAACTCCTAATTCATCGTGCAATTTTATCACTTCGATTTGTTCAGACTATGAAGAGTATCTTGTATACCAAGCTTCAAATCAAGTCATCTTCTTCACCCTTTGCCTCTATCGCTCACATTGGTATATCTCTTATAGATCATGGGTCATTGATTCTGATGCCTCTCATCACCTATTTGGCGATCCAAAATTGTTTTTTGAATTTCATAAGTCTACCTCGTTATCTGATGTTACTTTAGTTGATGGGTCAAGAGTTTTTGTTAATGTTGTCGGTGATGTTCAACCATTGCCATGTGTTCGCTTATCCTCCGTTCTTTTTGTTCTTTTTTGTCCGATTAAACTTGTTTTTGTTTGTCAATTAACCAAAACTTTGAACTGCTCAATAACATTTGATTCTGATTCTTTTTCTACTCAAGACCACAAAATGGGGAGGACAAGTGGCAAAGGACTTGAGTTTTATGGGTTGTATCACCTTGACCATTCTCCACCACCTTCAATCCCAATTGCATGTTCCACCGCTAGTTCTCCTCAACTACTATACCAATAGTTGGGTCATCCGAGTCTCTCTAGGTTGCGTCAGCTTGTTCCAAGCCTTTCTAGTTTATCTTCATTGTCTTATAAGTCTTGTCAGCTGGGAAAACAAACCCGTGATTTTGTTTTCCCGGAAGGCTAAGAATCAGGTTAATATGCCTTTTGTTTTAGTTCACTCTAATATATGGAGTCCAAGGTCCGTGTCGAACTCCTTTTGCATTTAGTTTTCACTACTTTGTTACTTTTATTAATGATTTCTCAAGATGTACTTGGCTTTATCTAATGAAAGCTCATTCCAAACTATTTTTTGTCTTTGAAACATTTTATGTTAAAATTCAAAATCAGTATGGTGTGTCTCTTCAAATACTTTCGACTAATAATGCCACTGAACATTTATCTACTCCTATGACTCAATTTATGTCATCTTATGGTATTTTACATCAGTCCTCTTGTGTTTATACTCCTTAGCAAAATGAGCTTGTTAGAACGAAAAAATCGCCAACTAATTGACACTGATTGTACTCTGCTTGTGCATCATCATGTTCATTTTTTATTTTGGGTTGACGTTGTTCTTATTGCCTGCTATCTTAGAAACCGCATGCCGGCTTTGGTCCTCCATAATAAAACTCCTCATGAGATATAGTTCTCTCGAGATCCTTTATATCATTTACCCATTCATGTTTTTGAAGGATATGCTTTGTTCATGATCACTCCTTAGGTCGGATAAGTTAATTCCACGTGCGCTGAAGTGTGTTCCTTTGCTATTCTAAGGTTAAAAAAGGTTATAAATGTTTTTCTCCTGATAGGCGTACGTATGATTTTTCAGCCGATGTTACTTTTTTTAGTCCACACCCTATTTTTATATGTCATCTTCGATCCTGTCTGTCAACCACGTGATACCTATTTCTTTCTTTTTTTCCTTTTCTTTTGTGTCCACCTCTTCATGTTTATAGTCGTTCTCCTCGCTCGATAGTGTCTTTCTTCCGACGGTTCTACCAATTATGTTAAATATGAACCAAATCTAGTAACATACCTAGATAATAATAACTTAATCAAATTAGTATGATTATATGATCACTAACAATTCAAAATAATATTAATTAATATATCTATCTATAATATAAATTCACATCCTGCCTCAAACTCAAGTTGGTGATGTAGAGCCAAGATGATTGTATGTGGACGGACTTCATAGTTGGATATCAACATTCAAATCAATTCTCTGTCGTGACGTTAAACCTTAAGAAATGAGAATTTTGGTCAAATTAAGGTTTCTAGTGGCATCAATCCTCTGTCGCAATGACAGAAACCTTAATAAGTTAAAGTTTTGGCCAAATTAGGATTTTTAATGGCCATAATCCACTATCGCGGTGACGGTAGTAACGATCCTCTATCATTGCAGCGACATCAAAGTAAGGTTTCTAATTACGCCGATCTTCTATTGCAGCGGCACTGGCGATTTTCTATTGTTGCAGCAGTGCTAAACCCTAATAGGCAGAAACTCCAAACAGATACCAAACCAAAACCTTTAATTTACAAAACTAAAAACTTAACAGATAGGTTGAATATATCTCGGTATATTTTCACCCGCAAGATTCTAGCAATTGAACACCAAATGCATTTGCACATGCATCCAAAGTCCGCGCACGAAATTGTTGACTGACAACATTGACCGATACTGGTAACTCATATGCACCGTTTTTTATAATGATATTTGGTGGGCAAGTGTTTTCTAAATAAGAATACGATGATGATGGAAGTGGATCTCATATTTGAAAGAAAGTCCTGTGGGTAAATTACATTATATACCCGGAGAAAACGTGAACTAGTAGACTATGTTTATTAAAGGAAAAATGTAGTCTCTGATACCATGTAAAAATTCTAAGAAAAATTTTTGCTGATGAAATTAAGGTCTATTTATAAACCTTATATAAAAGGATAAAGCTAAAAAATAACAACCAAATCCAGTAACATCTCTAGATAATAACTTAATCTAATAAATATGATTATATGATAACTATAATAACAATTATAATATTTATCTAAAATATATTTCAACACCTTACATTCAAAGGGTTAGGGATGTCGCCACTTATATTTTTCGACATAGGAGACTTATGAGTGCCACGAGTGAAATGACCGATGGCAGAGATCTTGCAAGGCCAGCGGTTACTTGATTTGCTAGCGCATTTCTCACTTTGCAGACTGTTGAAATATATTTATATAGATATTATTTAGATTTGTTAGTTATTATATAATTATATCTATTATATTAGATTTTACTAATTCACGTTTTCTCCGAGTATATCCCCTAATACACCCTGAGGACTTTTTTTCAAATTTGAGATCCACTACCATTGCTATTGTATTCCTAATTTTGGAAACACTTTGCCACCAAATATCATCATCACCATAAACAAATGCATATGAGTTACTAGCAGTCAAAGTTTGGTCAATGTCACCGGTCAATTCTAGTCAACATGGTCAACAATTTCATGGTCAACAATTTCATTACCGCCGAATTTGGATGCATGTGCAAGTGCGTTCGGTATCCAATTGCTAGAATTTTCTAGCGACAACATACTAAGATATTTTCAGTCTATTTGTCAAGCTTTCAGTTTAATTAGGGCTTTTGGTTTGGCATTTAATTACCTGTTCGGAGTTTCTGCCTATTGGAATTCAATTTCTCAGGTTTAGCGCCGCTGCAACAATAGAGAATCTCCGGTTCCACCGCGACAAAGGATTGCCGTTAAGGGTGGAAATAGACCAGGCTAGGCCAGGCTTTCGCTAAATAGGTTTGGTCTGTTTTAAAAATACACAGCGTGAGCTGGCCTATAAGCCTGAAAAAAATATTATTATATTTTTATATATCATTATTAGATATAAAACTATTCTTAATTAATAATAATGAGAAAATATTTATATATTATAAGACCGGCCTTTTTGATAAAAAACTTTTTTGTAAGTCAGGCCTACTTTATTTAAATAAAAAGGCTTTTAAAAAAATCTAGACTTAATCTTTTCAGTAAATAGATCAGGCAAACCAAGCCGTAGGCTCCTGACAGGCAGCTTGGCCTATTTCCACCTGTAATCGCAATCATTAGAATCCCACTTTGATGCCGCTGCAACAATAGAGGATTGTTGCCTCCGCTACTGCGACAGAGGATTGTAGTCATTAAAAATTCTAATTTGGCAAAAAATTTAATTTATTAACGTTTCCGCCGTTGCCAAGAGTATCGTCGGTGTGTGCCCGCGACAGAGGATTGATGCCACAAGAAACCTTAATTTGGCTTTGGGTTTAACGTTTCCACCACGATAGAGAATCAATTTGAATGTTGATGTCCAGATATGAAGTCCGTCTATATTCAACCACCACTTATTTCTTTTGCCAAACTCGAGTTGATTTCTACATGACCAACTTGAGTTTAAGGTGGGGTGTTGAAATATATTTTTGATATATATTATTAAGATTTGTTAGTTATCATATAATCATATCTACTAGATTAGATTTTATTACCTAGATATGATATTAGATTTGGATGTTATTATTTAACTTTATCTTATATAAGGTCTCTATAAATAGACCTTAATTTCATTATTAATATATCTCATATGTTTCTCTTAGAATTTCTACACAGACTTTGAACGATCACAAGAATGAATTGAGGCTTGTGAGTGATGACTGGAGTGATAATAAATTGTCGAAAATGTCAAAAGGCAAAAAAATGACGGAAACCATTCTTTCATCAAAAGTTTGGGATCATGTAGAAGATTGTTTACACGCAACACTTCTTCTTCTGTTGATTTTTTTGCAGATAGTTGATGGTGTTGAAAAATCGGCTATGCCCGAGCTTTATTCACCTATGAATGCAAGAAGAAGAAAATAACTTAATCTTTTACGAGAAACAACAAAACTAGGTTGGTGGCCAAGTTAGATGGAAATAATTGAGGATCGATGGACCAATCAAATGGAGGTGAAGTTATATGGGCTGCACTATTCCTAAATCCTTAAATCTTTTGAATTAAAGAGAAAGTCTTGTATTTTCCCCTAAGCAACGTCAATTGTTTAATGGTGTTCTAGTAAAGATGGTTAAAGATGAAACGTTGGTGGATAAAATTAGTGGTCAAACAGATGATAACGATAAAATGTGAGGAAGCTTTGCCTTATAAGATATTTGAACATACATAATTTTTTCATTTTTTTTATATGAAAGTTAATTGTAAATATTAAATATATTATGTTTTTCTATATTTTAATTTATGGGTGGGATGCATATAGTGATGATAATGAAGTGCTTCAATCACTTGCAGTACGGATTGTTACTCTTTGCTGCTCTTTTACGGTTGTAAACACAATTTGAGCACATTTGAATTTATAAGTTAATTTGTTCAAAATCTACTTATATTATTAATAAGTTAATTGTGGAAAAGCTGCACAAAACCCACATGTGGTTTCACAAAATTGTGTCAAATCCCTTATACTTTCAAAATTACGTCAGACTCCTTCATGGTTCACAAACTCTGCATTTAACCCCATTGACTGTCCTTATTTAACAGTGTTTGACATGTATGCGCCCAAATTGCGAATGAGTTTCAAAATCTCTATTTCTAAACTCTTAAAATTACAAATATATTCATTTTCTTATATTTAGAACCAGAGGAAGCAACTATTTATGTATATATATACTGTTCCTTGAGGCTTAATATAAATGGAGATTTAAAAATGGAAATTTTGAAACTCATTCGTAGTTTGGGCTCGTGTAGATCAAATATCATTAAATAAGATCGTCCAAGGAGGTTAGACGCGAAGTTTGTGAAACCATGAAGGAGTTGGACGCATTTTTTAAAGTATAGGGATATGGCACAATTTCGTAAAACCACATGTGGATTTTGTACAATTATGCCTTCAAATTTTGATATAATTTATTATTATATTAACACTAAGAAAAGAAATAGACTATAGCACCAAAGGCTAAACGATTTGGCATGTGTTCAATATAATCAGAAGATTGCACATTGCTTTACAAAACGGCCGGAAGAGGAAAGCAATTTTAATCCCTTAATTCTTGAAGAATTTCAATGGGACAACGAATGGATTGATGATTCTTGAGACTTGATTCATGAAGACGGAGATCTTTTGTGGCATCATGTAAATGAAACCATATGTGTTCCAAGTGAATCCTCAGGTCTTGCCCATTGTGTATGGTCGTCGTTGTGGCCCTTCTAACAAATGTTTAGTAGATGAGAATGAATATGATGATATGCACGCTGAAGATTGACGTGAAATTTGAGAAACTAATGGTTTTTTTTTTACATTAATGGGGTGTTAGGTACATAAAATGAAATTAGAGAGAAATGAGAGTAGAGAATCGAATTGTTAACAAAAGAATTGAGTATGGAATCGAATTGTTAACAAAAGAATTGAGTAGAGAATGGACTTACATAGAAAAACAATTGAGTAAGAATGAGAATTAATTCTCTTATTTGGTAAAATAGAGAATTCAATTGAAAAATGTAAAAAAAATGCCGTCATCTGAATGGATCGAACAAGAATAAATGATTAATCGGAGAAAATAGAGTTTTAACGAGTGAGAATTTATGAAGAAATATTTTTGGTGACAATTATAAATTATATCTGATGTTTTGTAAGATCATATTTTTTAGTACAATTTTTTCAAAAATCGTAAAAGATTAAATACTTAAATACTAAATTAAATGTGATTTTTGTAAAATTGAAATAATATAATTTTTAAAAATTATAAAAATTAAATAGTACAAAAAGATAAAAAAATATATATGAAAACATTCCATTTTCTCCATTTCTTTGAATACGGGAGAGAAATGAAAACAAAACAAAAAATTTTTATTTCTATGCTGTCAATTCTCTATACCAAACACACCCTAATTATTTTGATGGTGTTTTGAAACTTTGATATTTTGGCATATTGGTATTTTAATATTTTGATGGTTATGTTTAATATTTTGGTATTTTAATATTTTATTTGAAATTTAATTAAATTTAGTGATTTGATATTATAATTTTATATTGTAATTAAATATTAGGAATTTATAATCGGCAGGTCGTCGTATCACCATATTGTTGCCATGTCGGTCACCGTTTCGCCTAGGTGGCAGTCCGATGGCACCGTGCCTAAAACCTCGCTGTAACAACCTTGTTGTCGACTGTCCCGGCTTTTAAGGCTTGCCATCGTCTTTTTCTCCTGCGGCTCTTATCCTGCTGGATCCTGCACCGTTAGGCCAAGGTACTCCTCCCGTAATCTTCATCCAATTTACAATTTTCTAAGTTTTCATCGTTTGTCTTCTACATACTATATATTTGTATCGAGATTATCCTATCTCACTTCCTAAATCCCTTCGTGAAGCTCTTTCTCATCAATGGTAGATAAAATGGCTTCTTTGGATTCTAATGGTACTTGGGACTTTACCTTTGCCTTTGGGTAAGTCCTCTGTGTAAGGATGAGAAAAAATATCGAAATATCGCACATACCGTACCGAAAAAATACCAAAATTACCGAAATTTACGGTATACCAAAATTTTGGTACGGTAACGGTTTGTAAATTGAAATTTTTAGTATATACTGAAAATACCGTATATCATTTTGATATTTTGGTATTTGTTATATCAGTATATACCGAATTATCAGTACGGTACGGTATGTATATCTAACATACCGAATTTTTGATATAACGATTTTTCGATATATCAAATTTTTGGTATGATATCGTTATAAAAAATACCATATCAAAAATTTTGGTACGATATACAGTATACGGTATGATTTTCAGTATACTATACCGATGTACCCCTAGCCCTAGGTCTTGTTGTTGGGTCTATGCAATTAATGTTGGTCCGTATGGTCAAGTTGCTCGTCGCAAGGCCCGTTTAGTAGCTAAAAGATTCACAGGTCTTTGGTGAGGATTATACTGAAACCTTCTCGCCTATTACCGATATGTCTTTGATCTGTCTCTTTATTGCTTTGGATGCTATGCACTCATGGCCTCTTTATTTGCTTGATAGTAAGAATGTCTTCTTTCATGGCAAACTTCAAGAGGAAATATGGAGCAATAATGTCTTCTTTCATGGCAAACTTCAAGAGGAAATATGGAGCAATCAGCTAGATTTATTTCTTAGGGAAATCTGATTTTGTTTGCAAACTACGCCGTTTGTTATATGAATTGAAACAATCTCCACGTGCTTAGTTCAATTGATTCAGTAGTGTTATACAAGACTTTGGCTTTTATAAGCACACATCAAGTGGTAAGTGGTTAGACCTTCTTGTGTATATTGATGATATTGTTCTCACCAGAGATGATCAAAGAGGTCACTCAGTTAAAGTAACACTTATTTAAGCATTTTCAAACTAAAAGATATGGGACCATTAAAGCACTTTCTTAGTATTAAGATTGCTCAATCACGTG
Organism: Andrographis paniculata; assembly: GCF_009805555.1. Classification (NCBI taxonomy): domain Eukaryota; kingdom Viridiplantae; phylum Streptophyta; class Magnoliopsida; order Lamiales; family Acanthaceae; genus Andrographis; species Andrographis paniculata. Next base: position 2,628,394 of record NW_026137583.1, on the reverse strand, counting down.
ATGGTTTTGTTTTTTCACAACGGAAGTATGCATTGGATATTCTTGAAGAAACTGGTTTGTCTTACTACTGCATGTCAATAGACTCTCCCATGGATCCAAATTTGAAGCTTCTTCCACTACAAGGGGTGCCATTAGCAGAACGATATCGTAGAATGGTTGGTAAGCTTAACAATCTCACACTTGCTCAACCTAATATTTTTTTTGCTATGAGTGTCGTGAGTTAAGTTCTTCTGTCTTCATGCATGCTGCCATTCGAATCTTGAAGTACATCAAAAGATCCCCTGGTAAAGGAGTATTTTACACTAATTAAGGTCACACCGAAGTATTTCTTAGGTAGATAAACCTGCTGTAAAATGAAAATGGCGAGGAGATTGCATAAACCTGGTAACTTTTGTGGAGAGCATACGAGATATCGGGCCTAATAATTGTTAGGTAGATAAGACTACCAACAAGTTGTCCTTATAAGAATGGATCATGCAAAAGCTCTCCATCATCTTTCCGGAATTTCACATTCACCTTCATTGGCGTATCAATAGCAGTAGCACCTTTAATTCAGCTAGCATAATGAGATCTTTGATGTATTTATGTTGATTCAGAAACAAACCATGATCTTGATGAACTTCCAGCTCTAAAAAACTATGTAAGACAACATGATCCTTCACTTAAATTTCCCATGCAGCATATGTTGAAGCTTAGTGATCAACTTATCATCACTGGTAATATCGTCAACATTGACTAAGTTGTGAAAGAATAATGATGAATCATATGCACTATGCGAGAATGAACATTGGAGAAGAGTGTGGAGAAACTTTTCAAACTAAGCTCTTGGCGTCTACTTCAATCCATACAAAGAATGTCTTAACCTACAAACCTCATGAGATGATGCTATAGTAAGAATTGTTCTAATTGTAGTCATTTTAGCAAGGGGGCAAATGTTTCTTCGTAGTCAATACTACCAATGGGACGAACATCAAGTGGACACGAAACAATGTCCCAAGTATGATTTTCTGCAAGTGCATGAAGTTCCACATCCATGGCTTGTTTCCAACACTCATGTTCCATAGTTTGTTTATAAGAAATGGGAATAGAAATAGAAGACAAACTCTTACATATGATGCCAAGACTTTGAAGGAAAAGTTGAAATTCATTTGGCATATATTGCCTACCAAATAGGGGACGGTGGGACTCGAACTCGAAATCTACGATTCTGATACTATGTTAGATGATGTAAATGACCGTCTAACCTAAAAGTTTAAGTTGTTAGGGATGGACATCATTTATTTATTTATCTACAAATGAGAGTCAACCAACAAGTTTAATTAGAGGCTGAAAATCAGCTTGTAATAGCTATATATTGTGTAACTATTAGGTGGTGAATAAATTCTTTCCCAATCGTTCATAAATCACCCTCAAAGTTTGTCATGGTATCAGAGCCAACTCTGATCTAGATACTTGTTAACCTTTTCTTGTTTTTTATTCTCTTGTCCAATTCTGTGAAATCATGTCTTCAAAAAAGTACGATAGTCCTATTGAAAGTACACAAAACCCAAATCAAAATAAACCCTACCTAATAATTACCCACTCAACCCGCCCACCTTAATCTAATTTTGAAGTATCATGTACGGTGATCATAATCAAATGGCTTTGATACTATGCGAATATGATTATTAGTATTCCACAAGGTGATCTTTCATCGTATATAGGAGAAATAATCCTATCCTAATGTAACTCCATCTCCTACCCTAATCTAACTTTATAGACTTCCAAAGAAAAAACTCCACCTATGCCGATGTTTATCTATGTAGTCAACACATACAACGCACCATGAAAAGGGTTAACCTTTAAGTACTAGCAGAGGGCGACAAGGACTTATCTCAGGCTCTGGTCATTTACCATACATACTATATGAACAGTATCTAGACATGGGATCCTACCTGGAAGGATAACATATATGCCTTCATGACATAGATAATCCCCATAAAATTAATCACCTGGCTCTTTGGCAATGAAACTCAAAACTCGGTTGATGAAATTTCCCAGATTGCTCAGAAGCTCGCTATTCAATTTTGCTTGCAAATCAGACCAAGTGAACAGGGTATCTGATGCCTAAAATGCCAGCACAACAATTATCAATATTTAAGTAAGCAACCAATCCCTTTTTACTTCAGATGGAAGGATAATAGGAAGCAGATAATCCTAAAGAGTATAGGCAGAAAAGTCAGAAAAAGCATACTTCTGGCCTATTGGTCAGCAAATAATATCTCCATACTTCCACGGGTATATTTGTGTCTTTTGCATCATTTCCAAATACTCCTATACCCTTGCTCTTTGAAAATTTCCCTACAAAAACAAAATCAATAAAAGACTAGTAAATCAATCCAGAAGTTACAAGAAAATAGGCATCTGACAATGCAGCAGCAACCAAGCATGTGTCGGCTAGCAAATCTAACCTGTTTCATAGTTCAAATATTCTGTAACACTGATGGTTCTCATCAAAGTCCATTTTTCACCTGTCCCAAGAAGAGTGGAGGGGAACATTACCTGAAAAAATCAGCTATTTCTCACCAGTTAAACAAAGAAATTACACCTGATATAAAAGGCGGCGGTTACAGTGCTGAATCTTAAAATTCAGTACCGTGCTGACAACACACTGCATTTATATAATACAAATACAACACATGAACTAACAGCACTAACTAACAGTATATGCTATAGTTTTATACAGCACAATTAATACTTGATTTCAGCACACCAGATACTGTTATACAGCATACTTGTAATTATGAACCAAACAACACAAATACAACACATGAACTGACAACACATGTTATAGTCTTATACAACACAAATACTAATTCATTTCAGTACACCACATACTATTATACAACACATTATAATTATGAAGCAACATCATGTGTCATTATTATACACATGTGTTGTGTATAATAAGACTGTGTGTTGTTTGTATAATGTGCTGATTTTTTCAATTCAACACCCTAACTGTTTCCGATACAAAAATAGTCAATACCATAAATAAAACTGTAATAAAAAAAGGCATACTATTTACTCATGTTACTTACATCTTACCATTTAGCCTCAAGTGGATCAGATTACATGAGACCCTATGGAGTTATTGAACTTCTCTCAGGTTAAAATCTACAATGGTCTTTCACACCAATACTTCTAACACTTAGCTGCATCTGTTCATTCATCCCAAAATAAGGAAAACTGGATTGTGAATCCGTTTAATGTGTTTCCTTGAACTATACTTCCACATCCAGCTTCGAAGTGTTATAAATCCTCATGACATTCTAGATATATATCTATCTATGTGTATATATATATATATATCTACATCTGAAAATTTTTCATTTCATTTATTTATTATTTTATTTTTTTCTGATTACAAGGTAACACTCACACCTGTGGGATTGAACCTCAACATCCTAGGATAGGAGGTGAACTCTTAGACAAATAGGCTATGCTAGGGGTGCCAAGATCTAAGTACATGAGATAACTTTGTTGAAAATATAAATTATCTTTTCGAAGGAAGAAAAGAAAAAAACAAACAAACAAGGGGTTTGTTCACTTGTGTCTTGTTTTGCTTTTACTGTTTGTGTTTTGGGTTTCATTGCTTTTTTGGGTGAAAATGAGAGTTGAATGTAATGATTTCTTAAGGAAAATGAGATGTTGAATAGTAAAATATCGGTAAAAAAACACAAGTGCACAAACCCTAAGATATATAAATAAAAGTAGTGTTAAACCAAAAAATAAAAATAAAATGAGCAAGATTGGAGAACATGTTGGAGGCAAAAGCCAGAGAATTAGACCACAATTTTAAGCCAAAAAAGCCTTTAAAATGTTGGGGTGGGCAGGAAGGGGGGAGGGGGGGAGAGCTAAATTTTTGGAACATGCCTATGCACAAAGGCAAAGACGCACACCAAAAGCGCACCTCAACATTCATAATGCCAACTATTATGATCACTTGAACCCATAGAGGTGCTGCAGTAAACAGACCAATATTATAAGAATGCCAACATCAATTTTAATGACTTACAGTATGGAAAGGAACATTGTCCTTGCCCATAAACTGGTAGAGTTCCACGTTTTCAGGATTCTTCCACCACTTCTCCCAGTCTGTTGTGTGGCATGCAGTTATTGAGACATATCCAATGGGGGCATCAAACCATACATAGAAAACCTAACCATCACATTACCATCAAGAATAATCATTAGAGGACCAAAGCAAGGTTGAAAAGATCACACACTATATGTAGTTGTCTCCAAACAGGAATTCTTAGCCTCATAAATTCAAACCATATTTATCAACTAAATTCACCTTGTCCTTGAATTTCTCATGTGGCACAGGAACTCCCCATTTCAAGTCTCTCGTGATACATCGTGGTTTCAGCCCTTCTCTAAGCCAAGCATGTGTTGATTGGATGGCATTCTGACTCCAACCCCCAGCCACTGACATGGTCTGTATATACTCTTCTAACTTATCCTTCAGTAGAGGAAGCTCAAGAAACAAGTGATTTGTATCACAAATACGTGGAGCACTGCGACAAACCTGTACATCAAGCATACCAATATTTCAAATTCAACTTCTTACAACACATCAGAAAGCAGTTGAAAGTGCTTTCCTCAAACCATTTAAGACTGGAGTACATGTGACTTCAGCATTCATATTATTTGATGGGAAGTGATCAACCCAAAATTCATCGCTAAATTCACTAACTAAAGAGAATTCACAGGAGCAAACCTTGCATTTTGGTTCTATAAGTTCCGTGGGATTCAAAAGCTTCCCACACTTTTCACACTGATCTCCACGAGCAGAATCATGCTTACAACCTGGTGTTGGACAATTACCCTCCACAAGCCGATCAGCCAAGAATCTCTTACAAGAATCACAGTATAACTGCATGTAATTTATTTACAGCGTAAATACTCATTATACACAAATTTTATATTATTTTCAGATTGTTGGATGGAATGTGCAGTTCAATAAAGGTTCCAAGAGGATCAAGACAGCAGGGAAATGATGAACCTTGAAACAAGAAAGAATTTGAGCATCGATAGTGCACCTGCTGCATAGTGTTTTCTGAAAGCCAATTATTCTCCAACAGTTTCTTAAAAATTGCTTGACAAACTTCAGTCTGTTGTGGACTTGAAGTTCGCCCAAACTCATCAAACCTTATACCAAACCACTCGTATACCTCTTTGTGAATAACATGATACCTACAAAACAAATAAAATCAGACCACACGAAATTCTCAAAGTTCTGGATACATTTCACACATCAATCAATTCTCAAACAATGTCACTGAATTTACAGAATATACAATCAACTTTTTACTAGACGCCATTGCTTACAACTTTTTTTTTTTTTTATGACGTGGGACTTACAGCCGCTATCCAAAAGTAGACACTGGGTAAACCCTCGGCCGAACCTAATTTACCCTGCAAACTAGATTCGACAAGGCAAGCACAACTAGACGAACCACGTATGGCAAGTGACTTACCCATGACCTCACAGTCACGAGTCCACCCCATACCACCAGATCATCCCTTACGGGACCCATTGCTTACAACTTTTAAACCTATGACAAGTGACAACTTGTTGATTTGTGCCTGTGACCACAACTTACTTGCTAGATAGATCCCCATTAGTGCCTAGCCAGTTTTCAAAAAAACTTCAATAAACTTCCCTTGTAAGTTTTACCTATACCCTTTAGTTGACTGTTTTCTAGTGCTTCTCAGTTTTCTAATTTTCTTACCGTGCAATATGAAATACACTAAAAATGAAACTCAATTGCGTGTACAGTCAGAGGTATCCGATGTCATTTCTCAAGTGTACAGTCAGAGGTATCCGATGTCATTTCTCAAGAACTAATTCTTCAGAAAAGTTCATCCTTACCCTTTTGTGCCCAAGGAATAAGGTACTCTTGCATATTATCCTTTATCTATAACTATATTCCTCATTCCACATCTATAACCACCCCCCCCCCCCCCAAAAAAAAAAAGCATCATAATAGAAATAAAACGGGAAGCAGGGGAGCCAGGAATTCTTGTTAGAATAAAACTCAAATAAACAAGTGATCAGTAAAGTTTATAGATAAAATTAAAGTTAAAAAGTAAGTACTTGTCACAAATTTCCTTGGTAGAACAGCCCTCCTCCATTGCCTTGGTCTCTGTTGCAGTTCCGTACTCATCCGTACCGCAAATATATATAGCGTTGTACCCTCTGTTCCGGCAGTACCTCGCGAAAACATCAGCGCTCAGCACGCCTAAAACGAAAACAACAAAGGAAGCATTTTAATCCTCCAAAATTCAACACAAGCACAACCAATCAACTCAGCTCCATTTTAGACATGCAATGCAAACAAGAACTCGATCCTTATAATTCAATACACTGCACCACAATATCACAAACTCATAATCAAAAGAAAGGAGTTGATAAATTACATCCAATAATGTTCCCGAGATGAGGGACGTTGTTAACATATGGCAAAGCGCTGGTGATGAGGATGTTCCGCTTCCCAGGAATCGGAAGTTTGGCTGCTGCGCCACCGTTGTCGCCCATCTCCAGGCCTAAAAAATTGCTTCGATGACTGGCTTTTCTGGTGGAGTCTTACGAAAGAAAATAAGGTAAATATAAGTGTGCTTAAAATGGAAGAGCAAGTGGAATCAGCCGTCTTCGCCTACAAGGTTTGGACTTTTTTGCAACTTGTAAGCGAATCCGTACTGTTGTTACTAGCATTTTTCATAAGACTATAGGTATCTCTAGTATTTTTTTTTATCCACATCATTTGTTTTTTTTTTTTTTTTTTTTTGCACGTGGTACTCTCTTCTATTTTATATTCACAACAAAGATACTCATAAATTTTTATTTTCATCTTATAAAATTATATATATTTTTTTTAATTATAATTTTAATTTGTAGTATTAATTATTTATTTAATTATTATACTATATTATATTATATTATTATTTGTCAATATTTTGATTTATTAAAAAATTATGGGAAAAATTTATATTATTTATTATTTAATTAAATTTAGTTTTAATTTATTTTTAAATTTTAATTTAAATATCAAATTTGTATTTTTATTGTTATAATTATTATTGGTTAATTAAAAAAATAAAATATAAAAATAATAATTAAATTTTTGAAGAAAAAATTACATTATATTACATTACATTGCAATTACAATAGAAATATTTAAAATTAAAATAAGAACAAATAACTTAATTATTCATTGAACCAAATTTTTGCCATATATTTTCAATCAAATCTGTTTTGAGTTGTTGATGTGCTCCTCCGTCTCGAAGTTGCATTCTATTTCTTAGAAACTCAATCATTCCAGCATGCCTATATGCAGAATATGTCTGACTTGAACCGCTTAAATTTTCGGTCTCCATTTGTTCGAATTGGGATATATCATAATAATGTAGATATGTATCTCTTTCATCTTCAACTATCATATTATGCAAAATGATACATGTCTTTATTATCTTACCAATCAAATCAATTCCCAAATGAGTGACGGACGTCGAATAATAGCGAATCGAGCTTGCAAAACACCGAAAGCACGTTCTACATCCTTTCGAGCAGCTTCTTGACGTTGTGCAAATAATTGCATCTTAGGTCCTTGAGGCAGACGAATAGATTGGATAAATGTCGCCCATGGAGGATATATTTCATCCGTAAGATAATACCCCATATTATATTGGTGATTATTGACAATGAAACTTACTTCTAGACTTCTACCATTCAACAAGTCATTAAAAATTGGAGATTGATCAAGTACATTAATATCATTGCATGTACCTGGTGCTCCGAAAAAGGAATGTCGAATCCATAGATCAGACGATGCCACGGCTTCTAATACGATAGTTGGTTTGCCATGATTTCCACGTGAAAATTGGTCTTTCCAAGCAGCTAGACAATTTTTCCATTCTCATTGCATACAATCAATACTTCCCATCATTCCTGGAAAACTACGTTCTTTTGCAACATACAACAATCGTTGTAGGTCTGTTGCATTTGGCCTTCTTAAATGTTCCTCATCAAATATTGAAATGACTCATTCAACAAAATTTTTTACACACGCTCATGTTGTACTCTCTCCAATACAGATATAGTCATCTACAACATCAGCAACTACACCAAAAGCCAACACACGCAAAGCAGCCGTGCATTTTTGTAATGGCGATAAACCAAGCCTTCCCTCTGCATCTCGATGTTGTTGGAAGAACTCATTTTCTATTGTTAGACGATCTACAATGTGCATAAAGACATGCCTCCTTATTCGAAATCTACGACAAAATTGAAAATATGTATAAACAGGATTTTCAGAAAAATAATCGTTGAACAAACGATTGTGACCTTCACGATTTCTCTCAATGTATATTCTTCGGCGTGATTGATTTTCCTCTTCGTGGTTAGTGATAACATCTTGAATACGTTGAAATTGCATTCACAAATTGAAAGAAATCACATCATCATCATCGGAGTCTGAACTTGAAATTGTTTGAGATGAATTTGACATTTTTTTTGTAACAAAGTTGTTTGTTACATATATTTTTTGAAGTGAAGTGTAGTGTAGAGTTTTTGCCAACATAGAGTATTTATAGTTTACATTATATGAAATAAATAATACTAATCATAATAATAATAATATTTAAAAGTATGTAAAGAAATAGTACAATAATAAATATGATGACATATAACAATAGTGATGTGATATAACAATACTAGTGTGTTTAAAGTTACACAGTACAAAGTGTAGAGTTTTTGCCAACATAGAGTATTTATAGTTTACATTAAATGAAATAAATAATACTAATCATAATAATAATAATATTTAAAAGTATGTAAATAAATAGTACAATAATAAATATGATGACATATAATAATAGTGATGTGATATAACAATACTAGTGTCTTTAAAGTTACACAGTACAAATAATTATGTGAAATGATAATAATAATAATAATAATAATAATAATAATAATAATAATAATAATAATAATAATAATAATAATAATATATTTGAAAAATATGTAAATAAATAGGACAATAATAAAATAATTGAAAATAAATTTGATGACACATAATAATAGTGAAGTGATATAACAATGCAAGTGTGTTTAAATCTACATAGTACAATAATAACTATGATGTGATCTAACAATTCATGTGTGTTCAAACCAATCTAGTGCAATAATTAAATAATTGAAAATAAATTTGATGACACATAATACTAGTGATGTGATCTAACAATGCAAGTGTGTTTAAATCTACATAGTACAATAATAACTATGATGTGATCTAACAATTCATGTGTGTTCAAACCTATCTAGTACAATAATAAATTATGATGCGATATAACAATACAATTAATAAAGAAAACTCAACAAAACAAATCTTGAAATGATTGATCACTATTACAATGATAAAAATAAATATGGTGATGTGATATAACAATGCATTTTAAAAAATTAAACAAGCCAAAAATAAATTGATTTGATTTAACAAGACATAATATATATATATATAAATAATATATAAGTTATAGAGTGTCTAAGTTTTTCTATAAATATGCTTGCATTTTACAAAATAAAACACACAAACTTTCATCAAAGATCTTTATATTTTCTCCCACTACTCTACATTCAAGTTTTAACAATGGAGCAAAACTCAAAAAAATCTTCCAATTCTCAAAAGCTTTTTTCATTTCAAAGTTTAACGAACATGCTTGGAAATGAAGATTGTTCGCAAAACTCTTTCAATCCTAATGTTACTCAAAATTTTCAAACATTTGTCCCAAATTTCTATGCTTCATCGTATTCTTCTATTCCTCCACACTACTATTATCCTCAAAATTTTCAATCTTTCGTAGGTTCATCACATCCTCAAAATTTTTAACCTTTTGTAGGTTTATCACATCCTCAAAATTTTCAATCATCTGTAGGTTTTTTTAATCTTCAAAATTTTCAACCATTTCAAGGTTCATTTCATCCCTCATCGATGGGTTTTACGCAAAATATACAAATGAAAAATATTCCTAAATTTTGCACACAAGTCAATCAACAAGATGAAGATGACGTACAAATCATTGCTCCAACGTCAGACACCAAAAGAAAGTGGACTCGTGAAGAAGATTTGCTTCTTATTAGTGGATGGCTTAACACAAGTAAAGATGCACTAATAGGCACTGATAAAAAAGGTACTACTTTTTGGGAAAAAATTTCTCAATATTTTAATGATAACAAATCTGAAGCAGGGTGTCAAGAAGTGTAAACCAATGAAAGAATCGTTGGCAAAAAATAAATAAAGCCGTTTCAAAATTTGTTTGGTGCTTTCAACAAGCTAACCAACAAAATATAAGCAGAAAATCTTTTGATGATGTCTTGAAGAAAGCACATCAAATATATTCTACAGATTGTAAGAAAACATTTATTTATGAACACGCTTGGCGTGAATTAAAACTTGAGCCAAAATGGAGTACCGGTGATCGTGGTACAAATGTTGTCAATGAACCATCTTATGACAGTGGAGTTGGCCCGAAGAGAACTAAAATTAGTGAAGATGGTGGATACTTGTCTAATTCAAATCCAACAACAACACATAGTGATGGAGTAGAAGAATCTCCCTCAATTTGTCCTCCGGGTGTGAAAACGTGTAAAAATAAAGGCAAACGGGCACTGAAGAAATCTTCAAATTCACTTTCCTCCAATGATTTTGAAGAACTGCGAGCTCAAAGTAAAGAATTTGCATCACAATTTGCTCGCATGACACAACTTAAGGAAGAAAAAATCAAAAGCAATGAGCGTATTGCCAAAATGAAACTTTATCGAACACTAGTGGAGAAAGATAATTTGACAGAGCAAGATTTACTTGTTAAGGCTAAATTGTTCGAAGAGTTGTTTTAAATATTTTTTAAATTATATGTATTTTGTTCTATATTTTTCAAATTATCTTGTCTTTTATTTTATATTAATATCTTATTATTAATTATGTATGTATAATTAATTATAAACTAAATATATTTATTGTTTAATATAATTTTATATTATTTAATTGCTTTAAAATTTATAATTATATTTTATTTAATAAATAAAATTAAATTACTAATATTGATTTGTTCAATAGAATTATATAATATTTGTATTTATATATTTTAAATTTCAAATTGATAAAATATATTCAATATTTGCATCATTTTGTAGAATATAAAATATTTTGAATTATAAAAATACTATAAAATTTAAATATAACAATAAATTCAATATAAATTAAAAAACAAAACATATATAATATATCTACATTCCTAAGTGTCATATGTTCCAATTAAATTGGGACACATGACAATAGAATCACATCTTCCCAATATCCCTGGAAGCACGGTGCTTTTAAATTATTTTTTTTTAAAAAAAATGATGATGTGGCGCTGGAGGAGATGTGCCGTTGTGGATGCTCTGATTAGAACTCATTGAATTCACGCATTTGTTTTAGCCCATCCCCAACTCATAGTTCTATTTATCAGTTTTAACTCCAAATATAAAGAGTAATTTTACTTCAATTATAATTCTATTTTTCATTATTATTATTTAAATATTCAATTTTTTTTATTATTTTAAACAACTATTTATTTTTATAATTTAATATAAAAAATTTTAAAATTAAAAAATAAAAATAAAAATTGGCGTTGCAATGTAATAGCATTGCAGATGCTCTTACTTACCTTTTTGTAGAAGTTTGGTTTGCTTGTTTCTTTTCTCAAACTCAAACGTTGTTTTTCTTTTTTTTTTTTTTGTGAATTTTACCACTTATTTTTATATTCAGATTTTTTTTTTTCAAAAAATATCACATTAAATAATTATTTACTTTTTTATATTATACTACAAATTTATTTTATATTCAAAATATCACATCAACCTCTATTTATATCACATCAAATAACTATTCAAATTCATCTTTTTATTATTCAAAAATTCAAACCCAAAACCTAAAATCCACCGACAAACACACCCAAATTTTTTCTAATATTTGACTATGATTGTTTTTGTTATGTGACATAATTTTGAATAAATATTTTTTTGATATGAAATAAATGTTTGATATATTAATATTTTTGAAAAAATACGTATATTTTTATCAAAAGAACATATTGTCTGCAAATATATATATATTTTTTTAACATCATCGTACATTGTTTAAATACCAAATTTAAACTAAAACTTTCTCAAAACCTATAAAAACCACACACACAATCTTAGGTGTGTTTCTTTTGATTGAATTTAAAAAAATTTAGCTTAAATTTGATATTAAAATAATATTTTGTAAAAATAAAAATATATATTTTTTCTAGAAAAACATAATAAAAATAATAAAATTTAGCTAAATTTAATTAAAGACGCAAACTCTGAGTATTTTTATTTTTATAAAATATAAAATAATATTGTATATTTAAAATAATATTCAAAATCCAAACTCCGAAACAAACACACTCTTACTTAATATATATATTGAGAACAGTGTAAAAAAAATTATGTGGGCAAGCAAATCTTTTATATTTTCTTTTTTAGCAGCATCAATAAATTTATTAAAATTTTATATAATAATTTTTTTATATATTTTTTAATTAAAATTATAAAAATAATATTCCTTCCGCTTTGAAAAACAAATAGCTCATTTGATTTCGGTTTGGAGAGCTGAACAGCTTTTAAATGTTTGATCAATCAAAAAACTAATTCAGGTGTTTGGTAAATTAGCTTTTTGAAAGAGCTTTTTGGACTCAAAAAACTAATTTCTGAAAAGCTCATCTACCCAACGTTTTGAAAAAGTTTTTTCATTTTAATTTTAATTATTCCTTATTTACCCTTAAAATTTAATTATTTATTATATATATATAAATATATTTTTATAGCATTATTTATTAATTATTTTTAATATATTTAATTTATTAAATTATATTTTTATTTTTGTAAATATAAAATAATAATTATTATTAATTATTACATATAAATTATTTTCTTTATAAAATATATAATTTTTTAAAATTAAATCAAATAGAAAAAGTAAATGTTATTAATTTATTTATATATATTAAAATAATAATTAACATATTAAAAATATATATACGAAAAATTTATTATTTTATATTTTACATAATTTCAATAAAAAATTATTATTTTTTAGTAAAAATAATTTTCTGAAATTTAAATAATAAACATAAAAATAAAATTTTTATAATATTTTTATAATTTTCAATCATTAATAACAAAAATTCTCATAAATTTTAAACCAAAATGAACAAAATTAAATATTTTTAAAAATAATATATCAATGTCTTTAATAGTCATTTTATGTATAAACAGCTAATGTCAAACAATTGTTTTACCAAACGCTTTAATACAAATCGCTAATTGAATCAGCTAGTCAAACCAGCTAATTGAATCAACTAACAGCTAACATCTAATTGCCAAACGCACCGTAGATATTTAAGATAATAAAATTTAATAAGGCATATTCGGATTGATTTTTGGCGGAAGTCATATTCTGTTTTTATTTGTTTTCATTGGTTTTTTAATGACTATAGATTTTTTTTATAAGTACATTGAGGATAGTTTTTCAAATTACTATAAATATTTTTCAGTTCAAATTAATTTTTTATCTTTAATAATAATACTAATATATACAATATTATAATATTATATAAAAATAATTAATTTATATATTATATTTTAGTAAAATTAAAAAATTATATTATTATTATTAATTTATATGTTATACTTGAATTAAAATTTAAAATTATAATTGTAATACTAAATTTAAATAGGAGTATATAATTTTTTTATTATATTAAAATTATAAAATATAATTTATAAAATTTTAAAATAAATTGTAAAATACAAATAATTTAAAATTATATTGTAATTGTATTTCAAATCTATATATTATGCTTAAATTAAAAATTAAAGATATAAATAACCAAATTTTAAAAATAATTTTTTATACTATAATTTAAGTTCTTTAAATATAATTAATAAGATTTAGAAATAAATTATAAAAACTTTACAGAAAATACAATTATATTAACAACATATCTTTTTTGAATAATTTTAATAATTTAAAAACACTTTACACTACCATAAAAAAGACAATTTGGCGCGGTAATTTTTCGTTACATAAAGTTAGTTACCAGTGGGTGGGGCAGCAGGATTCTGGGATAATAAAAATATGAAGTTGAAAGCGGTATCAATAAAATATTATAAAGAAAAAGAAAAAAATTGTGCCGAGATCGGCACCAATATATTTTATAAAAATAAATAAATAAATGAGGTTGACGCTAACACCGGCGCTAATGAATTAATAATAATAAAAAAAAAGGCAACAAAACGATGCACAAAGATATATACTAAAATGTACCCTTAGCAATCTAGCAGTAAATCCATAAATTTGTAACGACCCAATCAACCCAACGAAGTTATAAACATAATTGAACAAGACACATTTAGTTGTCCAACAAAACGACACATATCATTCTTTTTGAGATCCTACCGCACCATTTGGATCAGTACTACAATTATGTGGTGTCCGATGTTATCTCGGCGTGTAAGAGAATTGCAAGGCTCATAAACTTGAAGCAAATGATGAGCCAGAACGCTGATTAGAAGCATGCAGACGTAGCAGACCTAGTGAAGGTTGGAAAGTTTCGGGAAGAATACCCGCTTCTTGCCTTTGAGTAGTTGATTTCGGAGTATTTAACTTATGCGGCTGTTGTGACGGCTTCTCCTAGAAATTTCAATGTCATAGACATATTGAAGTAAAAAAAAGACAAAATAATAATAATAATAATAATAATAATAATAATAATAATAATAATAATAAGCTATTGAAATTATTTCAAACCAATTGAGAACATGCACAACATTTGGCTCAACGTTTGTATGTACATTAGCCGCAGCTTTGGCATTCCCAATTCGGGGAATATTTGGTACACTATTTTGACTCTCCACCTACAAATAACATGTTTTATTGCATTGTAATAATACCAAGCTACATGTCTTTAATAAGTTCAATGCGGTATAATTTAATATCTTGTTAGTAGTTTGTGAGGGATTATTCATGTGTTGCGAACTGATACGTCATCTTTTTTCCCGACCACCATAAATTTTACTCAACTTTATGTAAATTTATATAAAAAGACTTCATGAATTATGTAATGCATAGTAATACAATATTTATTTCACACCTCATCATCTACCGATTCTGCTTTCTTTTCTCAGTGTCTCAATTTTCTTCAAATATTCAAGTAGATACAACACTCAAACTTTTCAATCTTTTTTTTTTTAACCTGAATTCGTGTCATGCATTTTCTTCTAATCCATTCAAACATCTTGATTATTGGAAGATCCTGAGCAGACATAATGTAATGGTTAAATGACTCACTAATATTATTGACCAATGCATCGTACGTAGGAAAGTAGACTCTCGCCCATTTTTGCTTGGGCAACCACTCAAAAGCATTTTTCGATTCATTGACCTTTAGATCGCAATTAAGGATTTTCTTCATTGTACGCTTTATGTTCATTCCTCTTGTATATCGAGGCGGCCTTCCAGAACAACCTCTTCAATTCCAAACCCTTAAAACATTTTTTTGAAGTTATTGTACATATGACACAAATAAAATCGGTGCTCAGTATTCGATGCATGCTTAGCAACAACCTCAATCAAACCTTCCCGTCTATCAGAAAGGAAAGAGCACCGGTTATCTCGTACATCTTCAATATCTCTAAACAACAAGTTCAAGAACCAATCTCAGTTATCAAATTTTTTGACCTCCACAAGCATCATAGCAGTTGGGTAAATATTGCTACTCACATCCATCCTAGTTATGTTAAGAGCTGACCCTTGTACAGTCCCTTCAAAAAATAACCATAAGTTTAATAATTGCCCTACATCATACCTAAAATCCATATGATAGTGGTTTCAAGCAAACACAAGTAAATCCTTTGAAGCACTGATGGAGGTAGTTCTTGACCAACTTTGAAAATAACAAACTAATAAAATACTAGTATTTATTGATTGGTTCGTATTCTAGTTTCAAATGAACCATGCAAATTTCATTCATTTTCTTATCTAAAAATTGATATATATATATATATATATTTAGCATTTATAGTTTTTAGGGCCCAAAATGACCTCGGATTGACAAGAACATTTTGTTGGTTAGTTCATTTGATCATTTCGGATGAACTTTGCGATTTTCGTCTAATTGCGAGTCTAAGAATGAGTTTACATTTTGTTTGGTTGTTTCGGATTAACCATATAAGTTGCATTCAATTCAGTTTCTAAACATAAGTTTACATTTTTTTTTTTTTGCGTTTACGGTTTTTATGGCCCTAAACGACCTCGGATGGAGAAAATAATATATCTGGTTGGTTTGTTTGGTCATTTTGGATAAACTGTGCCAATTTCGTCTATGAATGAGTTTATATATATATATATTGTCATTTCGGATAAACTGTGCAAGTTTCATTCAATTTGGATTCTAAAAATGAGTATACATTTATTTTTGTATTTAAGATATTTAGAGCCCTAAATGACCTCATATGGACAAAAAAATATCAATGCTTGGTTTGTTTGGTTGTTTAGAATGAAATGTGCGAATTTTCTCAAATTTCAAATATAAAATTGGTTTTACATTTTTTTATCGTTGAAAGTTTTTAGGGCCTTAAACGATTTCTAATGGACAAAAAAATATCGTTAGTTGGTTCTTTTGTCATTTTAAATTAATCACGCAAGTTTTGTATAATTCCGAGTTTAAAAATTGATATATGTATTTTTTAGCGTTGGGGTTTTTGGGGCCCTAAATGACATCGGATGGACAAAATAATATCGTTGGTTGGTTTGTTTGGTCATTTTGAATGAATCATACGAGTTTTGTGTCATTCAGAGCATAAAAATAAGTGTACATTTTTTTAGCATTTAGGATTTTGGGGCCTAAATGACCTCATATGGACAAAATAATATCGCTGGTTGGTTTGTTTGGTCATTTCGGATGAATTGTGCAAATTTTCTCAAATTTCGAGTCTAAAAATGGATTTACATTTTTTTTATCGTTTAGGGTTTTTAGGGCAAAAAACAACCAATTATCACTATTACCTTTTAATTATTACACTGACAAAATATATCAAGATGTGTCACTTTTCGTTGTCGGTAGTACAATCTCATTCGCACCGACACTGGAAGGACACGTATCATGTGATGCAGGTACTATGCGACGCACAAGTGTGATTGTATTCGTCGTGAAGTTAATGCGAGATTAGAGGACAAAAAGCGCAAAAAAATGACATACAAGAAATATATTTTATCTGAGTGATAATTAAAAGAAAAAATATTAATAATTTGTCTAACTTAATTTGTCCACTATTTCTAAATCCGTTTGTCCCACATAATTTATCTGTTCATTTTTTTGGAAATATAATTACACATTTTAATCGTATTTTAAAAATCATAATTTATATATATTTTTTATTTTAATTAAACTATATAGTCATCTTAATTTTAATTTATAATTATTTTTATTAAATCATAATTATTTTTACTAATACACTTTTTAATTATTTACTAATTACACAATACCTAAAACTCCGTGCCTAAGCAAATTGAGACAATTTAAGTGGGACAAAGGGGAGTACAGATCAAGCATAATTTTCAATTATCAATATATTTAAAATTTTAAAAATTTCAAAATTCAATTTCAAATCAAATTAGAGAGCAATGAGAACAAATCTAAAATTCAAAATAAAATTACAAATCAAATTTTACTTCCTTCGTCTATTTACAAAGTTGACATTTGTTTTTTTAGTCATATTTGAATATTAATTATTATATTAAAATCTAATATAAATTTAAAAAAACAAAAGAAGACAAACACTTATATTAACGTCTAATAATTCAAATATAATGATATTTGTATATAATATTATAATAATTGTGGACAAAAAATTGTGTTATTTTAATAAATACAAAATTTGTACAAATTATATTTGATTTGAATTTAAAACGGGTCCTATTCTCTAAATGGGTCATTTTATTCTCCTTCCGGGTCGATTTGTTTTCCAACTTAGTTTTCGATGGCTTCTTTGATCTGAAGAGATTTGGTCTTCGGTTTGATTTTTTCGAACTTCGGAGAGCTTTGGTCTCCGTGCTGGCGATTTGATCGTCGGCTTTGGATTTGATGTCTTTTTTAGACGATCCGAGGCTTTGATCTTTGATTTGGCTTTGCCGCCTTTTGAAGGGCTTTGGTTCTCCATGTTAGCGATTTGATTGTCAGCTTTGGATTTGATGTCTTCTTTAGACGATCCGAGACTTTAATCTTTGCTTTGGCTTTGCCGCGTTTGAAGGACTTTGGTCTCCGTGTTGGCGATTTGATCATTGGCTTTGGATTTGATGTCTTCTTTGGACGATCCGGGACTTTGATATTTGGTTGCCTTTTCCGCCTTTTGGAGAGCTTCGGTCTCCGTGTGGGCGATTCGATCATCGGCTTTGGATTTGATGTCTTCTTTGAACGATCCCCGGCTCTGATCTTTGGTTTGCTTTTTTTGCCTTTTGGAGAGCTTCGGTCTCCGTGTGGGCGATTTGATCATCGGCTTTGGATTTGATGTCTTCTTTGGACGATCCGCTGCTTTGATCTTTGGTTCGGCTTTGCCGCTTTTGAAGGGCTTTGGTCTTTATGCAGACGATTTGATGTTGGCTTTGGATTCGATGACTTCTTTGGACGATCCTTGGCTTTGATATTTGCTTTGGTTTTGCCGCTTTTTGGAGGACTTTGGTCTCCGTGTGGGCGATTTGATCCTTAACTTTGAATTTGATGTCTTCTTTGGACGATCCGCCGCTTTAATCTTTGATTTGGCTTTGCCGCTGTTCGGAGGGCTTTGGTCTCCGCGTGGGCGGTTTGATAATTGGCTTTTGATTTGATATCTTCTTTGGACGATCCGCAACTTTGATCTTTAAGGAAGTGAATTTGGTGTTCCATAGCACTTTTGGCGGCGTGTCCCTTTGACTTTTGGATTGAAAAGGGCCGAGTTGTTGCTTTGGTGAAGAACGCGATGAACACCTTGAAGCTTTGGGATGAACTTTGGATGCTCTTCCTTGGCTTTGATGGACTCTTCAATGGCTTTTAGAGCTTTGATCCTTGAAGAGGTGGATTTGGTGCTCCATAACGCTTTTGGCGACGTGTCCCTTTGACTTTTGGGTCGAAGAGGGCCTAGTTGATGCTTTGTTGAAGAACACGATTAACATCTTGAAGCTTTAAGAGGAACTTTGGAGACTTTCCCTTGGCTTTGACGAATTCCTCAACGGCTTTGAGAGCTTTGATCCTTCCTCCGGCTTGGACATACGACGAAGAACGTTAACTTCATTGATTCGTCAACCAATATTGGATCATTTGTCCAAATTAGTGACTTTCGACGAAGAACGCTCCGAAGGACACAAAGAACATGAAGAACAATACAGAGAGAGTCTAGAGACCTACCCCTTTGCTTGAATCCTCAATGAAACTTCGATGTGTCAAATGAATTGTGCACCTTCCTTTCTCGCTAAGATCTTTATATCATTGCATTTTTTCAGAAGATATTAATTTATATATTTCATTTATTGACAAGATTTATTTATTTTGCTGCCAAATTTATTATAACACTATTTATGCACGTAATATTTGTACGATATCTTCCATTTTTAGCAGATTTTTGCATTAATGGTTGATATTTATTGTACAAAAATTAACATATGTGCATAATTAAATACCATATATTTATTTTATTGGAATTTTATTTTCTTCCGAAATATATGATATTTAATTGATTTTAGACATATATTTTTAGTGTCTACAATAATATAAAAATATTTTTAATGTTAAATAAAAAATAAATATAAACTTATTAAGCGGATAGAGAATAATATTTATTACTTTTTATAAGATAGTTATTAATGTAATAGTTTATTAAAAATATTGAAATTTTATGGTAGAAATATGATAGAAAAAATATTTTTTCCACTTAGAAATTAGACATAACAATGGGTTGGTGTGTCTGAACACAGGCCGTTCCTAACTTTCGTGAGGCCCAGGGCGAAATAAAAGTTAGGGGCCCTTAAATATATATATATATATAATATTTTTTACCTATAATAAAATATAAGTTAAAAAAAAATATTTTTTTTCTAGCGTAAATTATAAAAATTGCGTAAGACTCCCTTATATTTTAACAAATGCTATATGAAACTTTTCCATACAAAAAATATAGATGAAACGGTCATCTTCTCATCACCAAAAAATATATAAAAATGAGCTTAAAGGAACATTTGTTTGAAATATAAGGAGGTTTATGCCATTTTTTAAAGTATATAGAGAATTTACACTGAGTTTTGAAATCATGTTATTGATAATTTTGCCTAATAATAATAATAATAATAATAATAATTTTTTCTAATATTTATTATCTTTTAAATGCAAAAAAATAATTAAAAAAAATAAAAAACCCCTAAAGATATATAAATGATCTACAAATATCAATACTTGAGTTAAAACCCAAAACGATAGAACTTAATCACCAAGCCATGCTTTTGTACCAATACACTAATGTCAAATAAGTTTAATACATAAATAATTTATATATAATATAAATAAATAATGGGTTCCAATTTAAATTGGGCCCTGGGCGGTCGTCCGGGCCCAGGGACGGTTCTGTCTGAACATACATAGTTAAACTCGAGATATGAATCAAATTTGATAATATCTAAACCTAAACCAAAGTATATTTGGTGCGACTCGACAAATATAAAATATAATTTTAAAAATTTAACTCAATTTTCAAATTGAATATATATTAAAATTTATGTATTTTATTTAAAAATATTATTATAAAATTTTAATAAATAAAAAATCAAATTATAAAAATAAACTTAAATATAATTATATTATTACATGATTTTTAAATATAATTAATATATATTACTCCCTCCGTCATCCAATTGTGTTGTAACAGTTGGCTCATACTGAAAATGCTACCGCCACACTGCATCATGAGGTCGTCACCTCCTACTTCGGGCCCCACAATACACTGTTAAGGCTAAATTAACCATAAAAGTGCATTATTATATATCAAAATCTGATTTATAAATATTTGCAAAACACACCCCTTAACAAGAGGTTTTTCCGGTTAAAAATTTACATATAATACAATAGACGTAAGTTCACTCACTCAGCCCGTCTTTCTATATCCCGAGACGTCCCCTGTCTCGGATGTGCCATGCATGCCTGAAACAAATATTTTCTTAAAAGCATTCCAGAATTAAATCCATTTTAAGAACTAACGTGAAATATGTCATTTCACACCTTTTTAAAATAAAGTCTAATTCCCGTTAATCATAAAATACGTGTCATGTCATGCCAATAGTGAAATGATGCAATACAGATATCAAACTCGACAGCAATGCACACTCATATATATATATCCGCCAAAGTGAGCAGCCGGAATAACCTCGGCTCCATAATCATAGGCTCACTACATCTGTCTAAGTGAGCAGCCGGAATACCCTCGGCCCTGTAATAACAAGCTCACTAGACCATCAGCAATAAATAGCCGGAAAATCCTCGGCTCAAGGGAGGACCTGATAAACCCATAATAATATAACGATCATCCGGTCACTTCCATATACCCACCATACCACTCCCACAATCAATACATGGATAGTCGAACGTTCTCGCCATTAACCACAAGACGCCCCATAGTCTGTGATAACGAAGATAGGACCCCCACTGACTAGCCCTATCCCGTGTAATATAGTAGAATCCGTGCAACCTGGAATCACCCAAGGGAAACCCGGAAACTCTACTCCTCCTCGCGCGCCCTAACGGGATCACGTTTGGAGTTTGACATATGATCCTAAACTACCGGTAGACCTAACTAGTAGCTACTCCAATGAGTGGAACAGCGCCGAACACGAATGATTAGACCAAATACATCTCAACTACCATGGGTCTAATCACTGAATGACCGTACGAGTAAGTCACCCAGTTGTCCTACTACTATCGTCCACTATCGCCAAAGTGTTAAGGTACATCGGGGTCGAATATCCTAACCCCAGATGATGCCCTCACCTAGCACTACCGCATACGGTGACTAGACGATAAATCCATAAAACATATCCGATAAACCGTGCAATATGTGTGCAACATGCCAAATAAGTGAATTTACCGAAAGGGCTAGTGAGACAACTCACCTATCCTCCTTTTCATAAATTCACCAACGCGATCAAATACGTATATCAAATATCATAAATCGTGAAGTCTCCCACATGCATACGCACATATATTTATTTATATATAAATATATACTTGTACTGACAAAATAATTCACATAATATCACCTTAATATATTAATCAGAATCGCATGCAACATGCATACCTAATTTCTTAAAATTAGATTTAATTCCCTATTGCTTACCTCTTATCGACACTCCCTAGCTCCCGCAATTTCACCCAAATCTCTTCCAACGTACACCTGCCTCATTATTTACTCAAATCAGCTGAGCTATATACTTATACATAGGAGTTACCTGCTTATTCAAAAGCTAATTTCTATAGTTAGCTCGTTGGGTTTCAAACTTTTATATTTAGTAAACTACGATATTCTAGCTATAAAACTCTTATACCTCATAATATTTATATCGTCCGATTATTAAATAAAAATACTTAAATATATGAATAAACAGACAGGTGCAATACACTGCCGTTTTCAATTCGGCTCGGATCGATACGAAATTCTCATAATATAATACTAGGACTACGAATAGGCTATTAGCTAAAGAAATTTGTCGATTAAATAGCCAAATAGCTGGTTATGAATTTTTGAAAAATTTCTAATTTAATATTCCTAATATTGAAATTCATATTAAAATCCATAATTAAATTCTACGTAAAACAAATAATACAATACCAAAATCGGAATCAAAATCGAACGGTTAAATCTTTTTCTTTCTTTTTTTTCTTCCTTCTCTTTTATCTCCTTCGCGTTCTTCTGCTTTAGCCTTCCTTCAGGTAGGTTTGGTTTGTTATATAAAATTATATTATTATATATATTATATTATATTATTATTATTAACGTTATTATCATTATTATTATTATTATTATTATATCTTCGTCATCATCCATCCTTATTATTATTATTATTATTATTATTATTATTATTATAATATTATTATATATATATTATATTTTATATTTATCTTTATCGATATTTATCCATTTAATAGTCTTTTTAATCACAATTAATATATAAAATAGGAATAAAATTTATTCCAAAATATTAATTTCTTGATTCCAAAATATTATAAAAATATTTATTTGCTATAATAATATTATTTTATACACTCCAAACTCGGGGTATTACATGTGTGCTCATTTGACCGGGTATGAGTTTTAAGAAAAATATGTAAAAATAAAAATTTTTACTTTTTTGGTAAAAAAAGTAGTATCTTTTTACTTAAAAAAAAGGAAACGAGAATAAATTTGAACGACTGAGAGAGTATTAATATATCCTGTCTCTATTTACGTATATAATTAAACTCGACTTAAAATATAATTAATTGGGAAAAATCAATTTTGGTCTCAATATAATCAAAATTAATCAATTTTGGTCTCAATATAAAAAACTCATCAATTTTGGTCCCAATATAACCAAAATTTATCAATTTTGGTTCCAATATAAAAAACTCATCAATTTTAGTCCCAATATAAACAATTTCAATCAATTTTGATCCAATTATAAACAATTTTTATCCATTTTGGTCCCACCGTTAAAAAAACTAACGGAAATTGCTGACGTGGACATGACGGATGTGACGTGGCAGTTGACCTGGAAAGTACACGGCCATATACAATTATACACGGCCATGTTGTTACGTGGCCATGTATATTTCAGTGTATAATTATACATGGTCATATTGTTACACGACCATGTACAATTATACACGGCCATATTGTTACAGGGCCATGTATATTTCAGTATATAATTATACATGACCATCTTGTTGTCCGTGTACAATTATACACGGCCATATTGTTATATGACCATGTATATTTAAGTGTATAATTATACATGACCATGTTGTTACACGGCCATGTATAATTCTACACGGCCGTGTACCTTTCTGTTTCGGTCTAAAATTTTAATTTTTTTTATATTTTTAATTTTTTTTTTGAATTTAGAATCGTTGATATAGTTAAAATGGAAAAAAAAATAAGCATAATATAATTAAAATATATCAATTTTAGTTCAAATATAAGTATTTATTGAGTATGTTCTTTTGAAAGATTTTGTCTAAAATTCTACTATTTAGCAAAAAAATTTCTTCTACAAACATCCAATTAATGTATTGAAATAATAAATTAATTTCTAATACTACTATAATATACAAAATTAAAAAATAGTTGTGTAATTGGATGTTTGTAAGAGAATTTTATTTTTTTTTATGAATAATAAAATTTTAGACAAAATCCTTCAAAAGAATATATCTTATAAATTTTTATATTTGAATTAAAATTGATAAATTTTAATTATATTATAATTACTATTTTGATTTTGTCAATTTTAACTATATCAACTATTTTAAATTCAAAATAATTTTTTTTAAAAAAAATATGACAAAAAAATAAAATTTTAAACTAAAATAGAAAAGTACGTGTATAATTATACACTGAAATATATATAATCATGTAACAACATGTCCGTGTATAATTGTACATGACCGTGGAACAATATGGTCATGTATAATTATACACTGAAATATATATGGCCATGTAACAACATGGCCGTGTACTTTTCAGGTCAACTGCCACGTCACCTCTTTCGTATCCACGTCAGCAATTTCTGTTAGTTTTTTAACGGTGGGATCAAAATTGATAAAAATTGTTTATAATGGAGCCAAAATTGATTGAACTTGTTTATATTGGGACTAAAATTGATGAGTTTTTTATATTGGAGCCAAAATTGATAAATTTTGGTTATATTGGAATGAAAATTGATGAGTTTTATATTGAGACAAAAATGGATTAATTTTGATCCTATTGGAATCAAAATTAATTTTTTCCTTAATTAATTGGATACGGTCGGACATCGGGTCTACCCGATCCATACCCCTTGTAGGAATTGAACTAACCCGACCCGAATCATTTCAACAAACCAATCAATCCGACCCAAAGCCTCCACCCGTTCAATTCGACTTCGTCATCGTCGACTGGTCGCCCGATGGATACATGAAATTAGGCTCACTCTGCATCTTCCCAGGCCAGGACTCGAGCTTACTGCAGAAAGCTGCTAAATTTCATGAATCTGAGTCCAAGAACTGCTGATCTCCGAAAATGAGAAGGCGTGTTTGTTAAATTTTACATGTCAATTGCGCTTGCTTATTCTTCGATTGATTTTCGTGTAGGCTGAGTCGCATCTGCTGATGGCATTGCTGTTATTTCTGTTAATTTTGTTTTTTTCGTGATTCCATCAGACTTGCGCACAGACATCAGCTAAAGCAATCAGGAGTTAGGGGAATGTTCGGCAGATTAGCAATCGCCGTCATTGTGCTGGTGATCTGTACTATTTCTCTCTTGTCCACTATAAAGAGCACCACTAGATCCGTCTCCCGTTCGGAGGTACATATTGCAGCGATGATGCCTTTCTTTAATTTTTTAAGTAATTATGTTTGTTTATAGGTGCTTAGATGTTATTTAGACATTGTCCTCTGTTAATGTTTTGGGTTGTTGGTCAGATGATTTGTTATGTGTGTAGTAGACATTGTTTGTATGGTGAAGCTTGGATTCTTGTTACTTCATTAATGGTATCACAGTTTTTAGCTTATTCTGAAGACTGTCAGGTTAATAATTCAACAAACTGGTTAGCTAATATCTTTTCAGTAGATCTGATATACTGTATGCTGTGTGTTTCTCATCAAGGTTTTACCAAAAAAATTGTATTAACGTCTGATCTTGTTTCTTATGATAATACACAGATTGATGTGGATAGCCTTTGGGACACGGCAGCTTCTGATGGGTGGAGACCCTCATCTGCACCAAGATCTTATTGGCCCCGTATGATCCCACATTTACCTATCATATGTTCTATTGCATTGATTTTAGGTCACATTGTCAAATCAGGCTTCCACAAAATATACCACTGGCTCTGCTTGCTTCAATTTTCTTTTGAATATGTTTTGTGTTAATTTAAAGTGCGTGCTGATTTTATGATGCCTCATGTTTATATTTTTATGAAGCTCCACCTGAAGAAACCAATGGCTACCTACGTGTTCGTTGCAATGGTGGCCTAAATCAGCAAAGAAGTGCGGTATGCAACAGAAATGTGCTTTCTATACTGTGATATTACCACAGTTGTTTTTAATAATCTTACTTTTCCTTTTGTTTTGTATCTCTGTCATATTTGATGCCATGCTCTTCAAGAGATTACAATCTTATCTTAATGATGCCTTGTGCTCTGGGATTGAAGAAATCTTTTTCTGGGTTGTAGATCTTTTGCCTCATATTAGCTGATTATTTTTTCATGTCAATTAACGCTAATATATTTGACAAATTTTCCTCAATGGATGGATATATTTAATAAAAATTTCATAAAAGGGTTGTGTTCAGGAATTGTGCATTGTACATATAGGAGGTTCTAGATTACCCACTCAAAAATCTACTGAGAATAGTATTAATTAAAAATTGGCAATTCATTCAAAAATTTGAACACTACTTAAGTAAAAACTCACAGAATACCTATTCTTCCTTCATTGATGATTATGCTCGAGTAAACTTGTGCACATGAAGGTAGAATATAATCCCTTGTTGGCTTTTTTGAAATTTCTTTCCCATTGGTCTCGATTTTATTATTGAAAAAATATTCTTTGAAAAATGTGTTTAGAATCCTGTTCAAGCCAAGTTAAAATTGTTAATGATCACCTTGTCAAGTTATAGTTGATGGAGGAGTTTGTACTTCCTAAGTTTCACCTCCTTTCCAGTTTCGATATGAATTTTAGTTGTTCGCTCTGCAGATCTTTCGTAATGAATTTCTCTTGTGAAACCATCATTTCTGTTATTCCTATCTTAATACCTTACGAGAGAAACTTTCTGATCTTTGACTTTTTATTTACTTTCAAGAATTTGATTGCTCCTGAATTGTGGATATTTGGTGATTTCTAGATCTGTAATGCTGTTCTTGCTGCTCGAATTATGAATGCTACACTTGTGCTTCCTGAACTTGATGCCAATTCCTTCTGGCATGATGACAGGTGCCCATTTCCAGTACATACCACAGCCTTTTTGCCTTAAATATATAAATATGTCTTGGAGCATCACAAGAGGCGTTGACTTATTTTACTTGGGATTTTGTAACATTTTATCATTCATTAGACATTAAAATTTAAATATAAGGAAATGTGGTCAGGAGTTATTTCCATATGTGTCTCTGTGTGTGTTTACTTGCCTATGGACAGTTCCCCATCCAGTGCACTAGTGGTTGTTTTAGGAATTCATTTATGTGGTTCTAGTGCAACTATATTTACTGTTCTTCTATACTTAATGAGCAATTCTTGGTTTAAGAAGATTAAGTCCACGGATAATACTTAAAAGTTATTTACCATATCCTTAAAGATGTTAATCAAAAGTATTATTAATTCTTGCATTTGTGAAATTTTTTCAATGCTTAAAGTTTGATTTAATGTTCAATTGCTCTCTACCATAGTTAAGATTCGATATGGTATCTTGCAAGTCAATCTTATTAATACAAGATGTTTTGAACAAAGCTGCTGGTTCAACTTAATGTTCTACTCCAAAGAAAACATTTCTTTGACTTGCTCAACTTTGTTTAGTGCATCTGATTCCAGTTATCTATTTTTATCACTTCCCATGCAGTGGTTTTCATGGTGTTTACGATGTCAAGCATTTTATTGAGGCATTGCGATATGATGTGAAAATAGTTGAAAGTATTCCAGAAGTCAAGAAGAATGGGAAAATCAAGAAGATTAAAGCTTTCCAGGTAAAGCTTTTAATTATTCGATAGATTTTTTTACTAAGCATGAATGACCAATATACATGGCACATCTTTTTTGGGAATCAGATAAGACCACCAAGAGATGCTCCTATCAGTTGGTACACAACAGATGCTTTGGAAAAGATGAGAAAGCATGGTGCCATTTATCTTACACCTTTCTCACACCGCTTGGCTGAAGAAATTGACAACCCTGAGTACCAGCGGCTTAGGTGTAGAGTGAACTATCATGCCTTAAGATTCAAGCCTCATATAATGGAGCTTAGTAACTCAATAGTGAATAGACTTCGTGCACAAGGGCACTTCATGGCAATACATCTTCGATTTGAGATGGATATGCTGTCATTTGCTGGGTGAGTCCTTATTTCAACATTTTGTGCGCTCAAAATTGCTGTTCCATAGATATTGAAAATTCCAATTCTGCCTACGCTTATTCCCTTATATGAGTAAATATTCGAAACACTGGAAAATAACTGATGTGGTAATGCATTTGGCACATTTGTAGTTTTAGTTAATGTGCCAACTATTTCATTAGTTATTTGATAGAAGTTCATCAACTATGTAATGTTAGGGGTGTTTGATCTATGCATACTTGATAAAGTAACAGATATGAAGGTAAGCAGAGCTGAGTTGTAGATCGCCTAAATAACTGTTAAGGATTGGATGGTCTCTACATGCCAATAGTATTGAGTGATTTGTAATCATGTGCGCAATTTGCATGAACTTGGTCTGACAAAAATAAGTTTTAAGAACATTTCCATCATGCAAGTATAATTAAAACATTTGTAATTTCAGATGCTTTGATATATTTACACCAGAAGAACAGAATGTTCTGAAGAAATATCGGGAAGAAAACTTTGCACCAAAGAAACTTGTTTATAGTGAAAGAAGGGCAATTGGAAAATGTCCTCTAACTCCTGAAGAGGTATTATTTTACTCCTACTGTTTGTCATTATTAATTTCCATTCTTTATTCTTGGGATTTATCTGTCCTATTTTATTATTATTAGAAAGCAGAGACTACATGGTTGCTGTTCTTAAATCCTCAAAATCTCATAGCTTTTCAATTCAACTGGGTGTTGATTACTTCTATGTTCTGTTAACTGAAAGGAAGAGATGCTTATTTCCTGTCAGAATTAAACCTTTATGAACCATATTCTACATACGCTTGCCCACATTCATGTTCTCTAAAAAGTTTGTTTACCCTTTAATCTTCTCTTAAACTGTTCCATCACTAGTGGAAGTGTCTGATGGCTCCTAAATAGCCTTATTGGATGTCATTCTCTCTAGTTCCATGTTGTGATGTTTTGGTAGAATTAATGTGATTTTTACCTTACTCTACATGAATGTGACTGGTTCTTACTTTCTTAACATGAAACACCATAACATGTTTTTTTTTTTTTTTTTTTTTTTTTTTTTTTTTTCTGAGAACGGAATTTTTATTTATCATTGAAGCAGAACAATGTGACTTCATAGTCTTATATGTGTTATATAGTTATATATATTTTGTTGAAGCATTTTTGTCACTTTGTCATTTCTCTTCATAACATAGTGCATTTAGGACTAACTGTTGGTTTGTGGTGCAGTATTGGGAGGAGGTTTTCTGCAAGTCATATAGTGATCCTTTATTTAAATTGTCTTTAGAATTGAGTCACTTTACAAGTTGCTCAAACTAGTCTTGAGGTCAGTTGCTTAAAAATAGGTAATTCCTTAAAAAGAAATATCTTCAGGCTACTGCTAACTGTATTCAGTGGCGATGCAATGATTTAAATATTGGTGTTCTCAGATTCTTCTTTGAAAGCAGAAAAACTATTGCTATATTTGTTTCAAGGTTTTAGAGAACAGTACGTGAAAATGAAAGAAATGAAATAATCAAAAGAAGTTTGTTGGCAAAGATGAAACTATAACTCAATTAAAATTACAAACTTGAAAGAATGAAAAGACTTTGATGAAAATAGACGCCAATTCTGGGTAATAGTTTTCATTTATATTTAATTTTAGATTAATATACATGTTGAACAAAATAGTGATGAATTATGTTTTCTTTATTTTCGTTTTATATATTTGATTGTTTGATTGAGCATTTTGTATATATATAATACTATATGATGATTTAAGGCTAATAGTGATTGATAGTTATTATGTGTAAGCTATTGGCAGTTGTGAGTATGAATAAGTTAAAATTATTTTATATAAATAGGGGGCAATAATTTTGCAGTTATTGAATTTTTTAGAGTGTGTTTGTTAGTGGGTTTGATTTTTGGGTTTGTATTTTTGAAAAGTAAAAAATTGAATTTGAATAGTTGTTTAATGTGATATAAATATATGTTTATTTGATGTTTTGAATATAAAATAAATTTGTAGTATAATATAAAAAAAGAAAATAATTGTTTGATTTGATATTTTTGGAGGGAAAAAAAGAATCTGAATAGTAAAAACCTGGGCTAAAACTCACGAAAGAACACAACCTTAGTGTCTTTTATGCTCATGATAGAAAGCTCATTATTATTAATGCAGTTATGTTTGGTAGGTTTGTCTTCTATATTTTTTGAAAAAAATGAAGATGAAAATGCTTACATCCAAAGATAGCCATGTTTGTGGCATATTGTGTAGGCTTTAATTTGCTCTTCCTCATTTTCCTTTCTGTAAGCTTAATTTTCTTTTAAGTTAACTTTTCCTTCTCACCCAAACATATAAAACAGTCGTTATTATGCTCCTCTTCTTTTTGTCCTCTCAAATACATATTGCAAATCTATCGTCTTGCTATCCATGTACATAAAAATTTCAAAACAGACACAAAGTATAAGATCTCGAATGAGCTGAATGCTAGAAAGTTGTAACCCAATGGTATTATTTTCTTAGAAATGGTCAATCAATCACAATTGTCAACATATTATGAACTTCTTTCCAATGATCTGCAGGTTGGTCTTATCTTGCGAGCTATTGGTTTTGACAACAGCACCAGAATATATTTGGCAGCTGGCGATCTATTTGGTGGTGAGCGATTTATGAAGCCTTTTCGATCCTTGTTCCCTCACCTTGAGAATCACACTACAGTTGACACCACTGGGGAACTGGCCAAGAATACTCGTGGTCTTCTGGGGTCGGCTGTAGATTATATGGTTTGCCTTCTTTCTGACATATTCATGCCGACCTATGATGGGCCAAGTAACTTTGCAAATAATCTTCTTGGCCACCGCCTCTACTTTGGTTTTCGTACAAACATAAAACCAGATAGAAAAGCACTGGCACCTATCTTTATTGAGCGGGAGAAGGGCAAGGGACATGCCTCAGGTTTTGAAGAATCTGTGAGGCAGGTGATGGCAAACACAAACTTTGGCGGACCTCACAAGCGAGTCCCTCCTGAATCATTCTATACAAATTCTTGGCCTGAATGCTTCTGTCAGATGTCTGCTTCGAATCCAGCCCACAAGTGTCCGGAGAATGATATTTTAGCAACCTTGGACAGTCAAATCAGAAAAGGAGAGGTCCATGATGAGACAAACCGATAGATAACACGACATATTAAGCATAAGTAGGATTTTCCATGGAACATTCAGTGAGTCCAAGATGCCAACAGCCGGCAAACCGGTGTGTGATAGACAACACGTAATTGGAGCCAGCCACAAATGAAAATGGTATTTCTCGTTGATCTGATATGATCTGGCTTCCCTCATCCATTTCTTCTTATTGTGACAAAGCTTTTGATCGGAGAGCGGAGTCTTCTGAAAATTCAGACACCAAATAGATTAGAGGGTGGGTGCTTCATTAGACAAGGTAAATGAAACTTGATCCCTGCCTGCCTGTGCGTGCCATTTGTTGCTTGTTGCTTATGAACTGAACTAATTAATATGTTTGCATTACTTTAAGCTTATACTGTTACCGGCATTATTGCAATGGTTTGGGTCGAGGAGAGTTATTAAGATAGCCTTGTAGTAGTTAGTACTAGTAGTACTACAACTGCAAACAATGTGCCATTTACTAAGATTCTTTATTATTCCACACACTCACAAACTATATATCTATAGATCATCTCCATCTTTCCTTACTACTATTATTTTCTTTGATTCTTTGATGTTGACATGCCGTATGCTATATGCCTTGCTGTCTTGTCTTGTCTTATTTAATACAAGTAATATCTATTAGTCTTGGCCCCGACTCGACAAAGAAGGGGAGTATTAAGGTTAAAGTTGATCTTTGGGATAATAAGATTTGCAATGCAAGAGTGTTTTTGAGCAATGCTTTGGGCTTGATGAATTTCCTTGCATAAATATATTGGATTTGGGAGATTTTATACGCATGATGGATTGGTTAAGTTGAGACAATGGTTGATGAAATGATATATATATATATATACCTTCTGTGTATATATATATATGTGATATATAAATATATATTATATGTATATACATACATATATATTATGTGTATTTATATATAAATACACAGTATGTATTATGGGAAGCTGGGAGGAGTTGGGCATCAGGGCCTGATTTTGTTTATCCAACCAACATGAGATGGAAAAAGAAATCATTTGAAAGAGGAAATAGCTATCACTATTGTGTAGATTGTTATATTCCACAAGTGTGTTTTATGTGTGTATGTATATAAGGTGATGATTATCGCGTCGATGCTTTGAAACAGCGCCAATACTAACTCAATATCGGTAAATATTATGTACTATTTGTATTTATATACATGGCAATGGTTACAATGTGATTAAGGCTAATCGACTTCGTGCTGATTAATCATAATTCGTTGAATTATATTCTAATCTAACGGTGGAGACGAAGGACGAGAGCAATGAGTTACCTATTGTCATCCCCCACATGGTGCATATTCCTTGTGACTCTTTTGCGAAAATTTTCTAATTTTTATATTCTAATGTTTTGCCACATATTTACTTTGTTAAATGAAAGCATTTAACAGTGTAAATAAAAACATATTGTTGTATCTGTAGATTGATCTCATGCTCTTTCGTAGCAACGTCTATACTCTTGCTTTACTTTCACTCAAAAGTATATCGACTCAAAGCTGTATAACAAAATTATAAGATTAAAGTAGTTTATTATCAACTCTACAATATCAAATTAGTAAAATTTAACTATTGCTAATTTGTAGTATTCGAAGCTTATATACGTATATTGTTATCTAAATATTACTCATTCTATCTTGTAAAAATAAATTCACATTGCCATTTTAGTTTGTCTATAAAAGTGTGATTATATCATATTTAATAATAAAAAAAAAGTATAAATCTCTTTAAATCTTTATTTATTTTTTTTATAAAAAAAAAATTATTTATACTATTGTCACCGCTATTTTAATTTAAAAATTATATTATTAACTCTAAAAAAAAATTTAATTTTATTCTTATAAAAATAATATTGAATTATTATTATTTTCTTTGACTTAAAAATTTTGAATAAAACTGTCAAAATGAGTTGATGGGGCTGATTAGCCTACAAGCCACCGTAACCTGCAAATAAACAGCTTATTTGCGGGACAATCTGCAGCGGAGTACGCTAAGATTTAGATAGTCCAATCAAATCTACTGGCGAGTAGTGAACCAAACGGGCCAACCCATGGACTTTTAAAAAATATTACTTTTTTATATATTTAATATTAAAAGTCGTTATAGTTTAAAGTTTAAATTAATTAATATTTCAAAATAAATATCTATCATAAATTAATTCAAAATTCTATGTATTATTGGTCGTTATTTTTTTCTAAAATAATTGCTAATAAAAAACATCTAAACAATATATAAGTATTATTCTTATAAATCTTTTAATAAATTTTAGAAGAATAAAATTAGAAGACAATGAAAGATAAATAAAACAAACCAAAAAAATTTGAAATAAAAAACAGCGACATCAAGACAATCATAAAAATAGTAACATCGCAATTACTAAAAATGAAATAACATTAGTATGAAAAAATGATGATGAATTTTGTTTAGTAATATATAAATTGTAAGAATTTTCTAAAATTATTTACTAAGCACAATTACTAAAAATAAAATAAATAAATTAATTTACGACAAACTATAAATAACAAAATAGATATATTCTTTTAAAATATTAAAGATATAATATAATCATAATTATAGTTATTTTGCCCCATAGGCTAACCCACCCCACGGGAGGCTAACTCACTTTCAATTTCCAGTCCATGTGAGTTAACTCGTTTAGACCCGTATTTTAATGGGTCTAAACCGATCAAGAACCGACCCGACTCTGTCCGACCCGATTCAGAACCGACCCGATTTGTTTTTTATCTCCTTAAATCAAACCGATCTCTCCCCATTCTGTTCGATCGTTTGAATCGGTCTCTCATCCGTTCCGTCGTTCACGGTGCTATCCCTATTTCTTCGAGATTGATTGAGTCCGCCATAGGTGTTGATAAGGTAAGGTTGTTTCCTACTCTTTTGGGTTCTATCCATCCGCCTCTCCCCTGTATATATGGGTTTGTGATTTTGGGAGAAAGAGTGTGATCGAGTTCAATTCTCTGTTATGTGAGCGACGAACTTACTGCCTTATCCTATCGACTTCTCTTGCTATTTTTCGTCCTGATATTGAGTGTGCAAGGAATAGGGTTCTTAGGTTACTTCGTGTTAGGAACCACCGCAATCGACACCTTTGTGGGTTACCTCATAGGACGACTTGGAGTTGGTGAAGGAGTGGCTGCGATCTGAGCCTACACTACCGATTGATCTATTTTTTCTTTTCAATTCTTAACATATATTTCTGTTTTACATTCTTAATCATCGTTTTTATCCGCACTAATTATTTGGTTGAGAATCTGTGCAGATCACCCAACGTTCAGGAAGATCGAGAATCCCAACATTGGTATCAGAGCAAGGTTAAAAAGCTGAACGCGTGCTGAATTTGCTATCCTAGTTGCAAAGAGAAATTGGTAAAATTTGCCCCAATCGGTAACGGATGGCTAACCCTTGAACCTCTATGTGTTAGATAATACTTGGGCATTCGTGATTGTTTATATATGAATTGTGTGACACAACTATCACGTAACTGGCTGCTCCAAGAGCGAGTAAGTAGCTGACCACTGATAGTTAGTGAATTATTGTCTGACATACTTGATTGTGTGTGTTGGCTATTACGTACCAAGCTGCTCCTAAAGGAGTAGGTAGTTGACCTCTAATAGCCCCTTGTGTGACCGTGTGAATTATTCGTTAATATGTCGTATGTGTCATCTTTCAATATTGCACTATTCGATGGAAAAATTGATTTTTCGATTTGGCAACAAAAAATGAAAGGACTTTTAGTAACTCAAAAAGTTTCCAAAGCAATTGATGGTGATTATAATGCGTTATTGACAGATGAGAGAAAGGCTGAAATAGATGAATGTGCTTATTCTCTGATTATCTTGAACTTGTCTGATTCTGTGATTAGAAAGGTAGGAAAACTTGATTCTACGAAAGAATTATAGGAAAGATTAGAAGAACTTTACATGGAAAAATCTTTGCCAAACAAACTGTTCTTACTTGAAAAGTTTTTCCGTTTTAAACTTGATTTGAATCGGAACATTAATGAAATTTAGATGTTTTTACAAAGTTAGTTCAAGATATAAAACAAACAGGCGATAAGAATATTGATGAATATACCCCTATTGTTCTTTTGAATGCAATTTCTGACTCTTATTATGATGTTAAGTCTGCTATCAAATATGGTAGAGATAGCATAAATCTTGAAACTGTCATGAATGGATTAAAAAGCAAAGAACTTGACTTGCATGCACATAAAAGTTATAAACATGCTAGTGATGAAGTGATGTTTGCTAGGGGTAGGTCACAAGTTAGAAAAAATACAGAAAACCAAAAGAATAAGGGAAAGAGCAATGAGAGATCTAGGTCTAAGTCTAGGCCAGAGAACAGAAAATGTTACAACTGTGGGGAACCCAACAATTATGCTAAGCAATGTCCACACCCTAAGAATTTTAAAAACCAACAAAATGAGCATGCTAATATGACTATAGGAAATGAATATGTAGGAGATGTTTTCATGGTTAAAGGAAGTTGTGCTGCTGTTAATACTATATGTGCTAACGAGTGGTTGCTTGATTCTGCGTGTACCTTTCACATGTCTCATTTGAAAAACTTGTTTTCAAACTATAGGTCTATTTCGCATGCTAGTGTTTCAATGGCAAATGAAAAACTTTGTAAAGTTGTTGGTATAGGTGATGTTTGTCTAAAGTTTGACTCTGGCTATGTGTTAACCTTAAGGGATGTTAGGCATGTTCCTGATTTGTGCAATAACTTGATTTCATGTGCTGCACTAGATGAAAGTGGATTAATAGGAAAATGGGGAAATGGCGTTATGAAAGTCTTAAAAGGTTCATTTATTGCATTTAAGGCTGTCAGAAAAAATAATTTGTACGTTGCTTATGCTTAATCAAATTGCATGCCAAATGTGAATTCTGTTGTTAATGATAAAACTGAATTGTGGCATAGACGATTAGGCCACCTTAGTGATAAAGGTCTTGAAATATTAAAGAAAAATGATTTTCTTGAAAATGATAAGATTACTACTGTGCCTTTTTGTGACTCGTGCGTTTATGGTAAGCAACATAGGGTAAAATTTGATTTGTCCCATGCTCCTAAAGTGCCTAAATGTAAGGATATGCTTGAATATTTGCATGCTGATGTGTGGGGTCCTGCTCCTGTTCCTACTCAAGATGGGAGTCGTTATTTTCTTTCAGTAATTGATGAATTTTCACGAAAAGTATGGATTTTTCTATTAGAACAAAAGTCAGATGTTTTTGAAATTTTTCAAGCATGGAAAAAGTTAATAGAAAATCAAACAGGTAAGCGCATTAAATTTTTGAGAACAGATAATGGTCTTGAGTTTTGCAACAATTTGCTTGATTCATTATGTGCTAAATCAGGTATAACTAGACATAAGACAGTTTCCTATACACCCCAGCAAAATAGGGTGGCGGAACGAATGGATCGAACTCTTATTGAAAGGGTGAGGAGCATGCTAAACTCCTCGGGCCTTCCAAAGAGTTTTTGGGGGGGAAGCTGTTACTACGGCTGCATATTTGATTAATAGGTCTCCCTCTGTGCCACTTGAGGGTAAGTGTCCTGAATCTGTATGGTCGGGTAAGAAACTTGATTTTTCCAATTTGAAAGTATTTGGGTGCACAACATATGCTTTATATGAAGGTGATAAACTTAAACCTAGAGCTGTGAAATGCGTTTTCTTAGGTTATCCTTTAGGAGTAAAAGGATATAGGCTATGGTTAAAAGATAAACCAGGTTTCAAAGTGCTAATTAGTAGAGATGTCATCTTTAATGAAAATGAGATGCCCTGTCTGAATGTGCCAAATACTGAAATAGATTTGACTTCAAATGAGGTAAAGCCAAATAAATTGAAAATTTCTGAAAAGTTGCATGACAAATCTGATTCTCATGATAAGTTGCTTGAAAATGACCTACCAAATGCTGAAAATTCTGAATCAGAATATGAGAACATAGAAAACTACCAACTTACGAGAGATAGGACTGAGAG
Source organism: Andrographis paniculata (assembly GCF_009805555.1). Classification (NCBI taxonomy): domain Eukaryota; kingdom Viridiplantae; phylum Streptophyta; class Magnoliopsida; order Lamiales; family Acanthaceae; genus Andrographis; species Andrographis paniculata. Next base: position 2,590,753 of record NW_026137583.1, on the reverse strand, counting down.
AACCACTAAGCAACCGTCTAGATTTGATGAATACGACTTGACTTCTTATGCTTTTAGTGTGTTCGAGACATTAGATGGAAATGAACCTAAGTCTTATGAAGAAGCTTTTAAATCTAAACACGTTGAAGAATGATTAAATGCAATGCATGATGAAATGAATTCCCTGCATGTTAACAATACGTGGATTCTTGTTCCTAGGCCAACTAATTGTTCTATTGTTGACTGCAAATGGATTTTCAAAGTAAAAAATGAAAATGATAATGTTAGATTTAAAGCTAGGTTGGTAGCAAAAGGATTCACTCAAAAAGAAGGGATTGATTACACTGAAATTTTCTCACCTGTGGTTAAATATACTACTGTTAGGATAATGCTTGCCTTAGTTGCTCACTTTAATTGGGAACTAAAACAAATGGATGTTAAAACTGCTTTCCTACATGGTGATCTAAGTGAGAATATTTACATGAAACAACCTGATGGCTTTGTAGATAAAGGTAAGCCTGATCATGTGTGTCTACTTAAGAAATATTTGTATGGTTTGAAACAATCACCTAGACAGTGGAACATTAAATTCGATGAGTGCATGAGATCTTTAAAATTCACAAGAAGTAATTTTGACCATTGCTTGTATTTTATGAGATGAAATGATGTTCCTGTTTTCTTACTTATTTATGTGGATGACATGTTATTGATTAGTCCTTGTGTGAATACTATCAAGCATGTTAATGACTGTTTGAGCAATAAGTTTGACATGAAATATTTGGGTGATGCAAAGAATATTCTTGGTATGAACATTATTAGAGATAGGGCTGCTTCTACACTTTTGTTAAATCAATCCGCATATATTGAAAAAGTCTTGAAACGATTCTGTATGTCCAATGCAAAGTCAACTAATGTGCCTCTAGCTTATCATTTTGTGCTAAGCAAAGATCAATGTCCTAAGTCTGAATCTGATATGAATTACATGAAAGATGTGCCATATTCGAATGCTATAGGCTCTGTGATGTACTTGATGATTTGCACTAGACCTGATATTGCATATTTTGTGAGTTGTTTGAGTCGTTTCATGTCTAATCCTGGAACTGAACATTGGAATGCAGTCAAATGGTTATTTAGATATTTGTGTGGTTCTAGTAACCTAGGGCTAAAATTTGGAAAATGTGTTGAAGGAGTAAAATTGAAAGGTTATGTAGACTCCAATTATGCGAATGATAGAGACAATAGAAAATCTACAACATCCTATGTGTTTACTTTGTGTGGCTCATGCATAAGTTGGAAATCACAACTCCAACATATTGTTGCTCTATCTACTACTGAATCAGAATATGTTGCGATAACTGATGCTCTAAAGGAAGTGATGTGGCTAAAAGATTTGCTTTCTGAAATTGAAATATTGCGTGATAATGTGACAGTCTATTCTGATAGTCAGTCTGGAATCCAATTATGCAAGAATCCTGTTTTTCATGATAGAACCAAACACATAGATGTTAGGTTTCATTTTATACGGGACATAGTTGCAAAACGGTCAGTCAAACTTGGAAAAATACCTTCTCAATTTAACCTTGCTGATATGGGAACCAAATGTCTGCCTGTTTCCAAGCTTCAGTCATGTTTAAATATGTTAAATTTTGATACATTGGATTAGAACCGTGTCTGCTCTTCATTGATAGCATGTATTATTTCTCTGTGATTAATATATACTCTACAGAATTGACTCTGTGTTAAGATTGCAGGAATAATGGCGATGATGATAGCATGTTCCCACTCTCGATTGCCCTCAAATGTAACAACGAGGGTCGACTAGAAACAAGGTAGAGATTGTTGGTGTGTTTCTGCGTCAACCCACACCCGATCCAGAACCGACCCGACCCTGTCCGACCCGATCCAGAACCGACCCGGTTTGTTTTTTATCTCCTTAAATCAAACCGATCTCTCCCCATTCTGTTCGATCGTTTGAATCGGTCTCTCATCCGTTCCGTCGTTCACGGTGCTATCCCTATTTCTTCGAGATTGATTGAGTCCGCCATGGGTGTTGATAAGGTAAGGTTGTTTCCTACTCTTTTGGGTTCTATCCATCCGCCTCTCCCCTATATATATGGGTTTGTGATTTTGGGAGAAAGAGTGTCATCGAGTTCAGTTTTCTGTTATGTGAGCGACGAACATACTGCCTTATCCTATCGACTTCTCTTGCTATTTTTCGTTCTGATACTGAGTGTGCGAGGAATAGGGTTCTTAGGTTACTTCGTGTTAGGAACCACCGCAATCGACACCTTTGTGGGTTACCTCGTAGGACGACTTGGAGTTGGCGAAGGAGTGGCTGCGAACTGAGCCTACACTACCGATTGATCTATTTTTTCTTTTCAATTCTTAACATATATTTCTGTTTTACATTCTTAATCATCGTTTTTATCCGCACTAATTATTTGGTTGAGAATCTGTGCAGATCACCCAACGTTCAGGAAAATCGAGAATCCCAACATTAGTTAACCTATTTTGACTGCTCTATCTTTGAACATATCTTTCTCAAGCAAAAAGAAATATAAATTACTTTATTCAAGTGTGTTAATTGTAGGGTTTAAATCCTCTATTCTCATTTCTAATATACCATTTGTTTCATCCTATCAAATAAAGCTAGTTCCCTAGGGGTTGGACTTGTAACCTAGTGTGACTTGTATGTCGGACCTACTTTGCAGGATATTAGGTTCGACCGGAAATATATTTTTTTTCAAATTTTTTTAAAATAATTGTAGAACATATAATATTTTCTTATATCTTTTAAAATTTTGTAGGACATATGTATTACATATGTAATACTTTATTATTTATTATTCATCAAAAGATAACGAATTTCACTTCAAAGAAAATACTATATCATAGAAAAAAAAAAAAAAAAAAAACAATTAGGAAAATAATTCAAATATAAAAATTTTAAATATGTTCTAGATCCTTGCATATAATCAAAATATAAAATAGAAAAATCAACTGTCATTATAAAAATAAAATAGTCATTCAAATGGTACCAGGTCTTCACTGGTTTGAACGTTGATCTGTTTGAATCTAAATATTTATATATAAAAAATTAATATAGCAAAATTTACTACCATGATATATATTACAAATAATTAATAATAAATAAATACACGAAGCAATTCAGTTAATTTAATCAGATATTGTAGTCCATCGGAAAAATCAAATAGCAAAAATTGATTTTGACGAAACATTTCAGATCCTTGAAATAAAAAATTTATACATGTACGGGGATCGAAATATCAGAAATTAACATATCTTTTGTTGCACTTGGGCTTTGGGTGGATGACTTTTTCTTCTTCTCGGAAGCTTTTTCTAGCCCACCTTAAATGTTTTTCCTAAAACAACTTTTGTTTTAATTTTTATTTCAGTAACCTTTACTCATATTTTCTCAGCTGTCGATTAATTCTTTTCATTTCCCTTCAATTTCTGTAGGCTAGAGTTATCGGCATACTCTGCAACTTTGCATTAACTATTTCAAACATTTCCTTAAGTCCATTTCTTACTATTTCGTATGTTTCTTTTGTTTGAGTTGCCCTTGTATCAAGTTGATTAGAGATATTACATGGATCCTTATACCATATTTTTTACAACACTTTTGAATCATCTTGAAATGTCAATATATTATAAAAATCTCCAACCTTCGCTTTTCTAGTCCATTGTCTTAATATACATGAATCTGGAATCTTAATAATCATATGTACAGTAAAAACTTTCAAAGTATAAAAACCCAATATTCCACAAAATTCAAATTTTTTGCAACTACAATGTATCGTGCTATTAAAGAGTCATAGTTGATAACATAGATATTTTGATTTTCCAAAATATGTAATATGATAAATTGAAACACTTTCAATTACACTAAAAACATAAAAGTTACAATCATAAGCTTTGCACAATTCTTTTTGAAATAATTTAAATATTTCAGGAATATAGATAAAAATTGAATAGGAAACGATAATGCAGTAGTAATTGTATTTGCTCTAAAATCGGCTTTCAACTCCTCATAATGACGATTATCAATCAAATTTTGAAAATATTTAAAGAATTGACGTAAGCTATTTTGTAATTGACGTACCTTTTAACCACGCTATTTATACTTTCGCTTCTTTGTGTCGTAGTCATGTCAACACAAAATATTGAAAACCATAAACCAATGCACATTTTTCTTTTTTTATTGAATAATCTTTTCAACCAATCATTATTTTGAAGATTATATTTTTCAAGCATGTTATTCCATTCAATTAAAAAATCATCATCTTCTTCAAATTCATACACACACTAACTAAAATCATGTGCATAAATTTTAAATTTATCAAAAATTCCACCTAAATATTTAGCAACATTTTGATATATATATATATATGCAAAATACATAACATGTGGTGTGTCTTTGGTCATTTAGAAGCTAAGGCTTTGGCCATTGCTGCATCTTTATCAGTCAAAATAGTTGTTGACTTTTTACCTGACATGCTACAAGAAAATAAATCAAATAATCATTCAAATGTTGCAGTAGTTTCATCATATAAAGTGCGCAACAAAAAAATAACAGTTTGTTTGTGGTGATTCACACTAACAAATAATGCAAGAGGACGATTTTTGAGAAATCTTCCCATAATATCACATCTGCAAATACAACATAATCAACTTTCATTCTTCCATCTGTCCAAAATATATTAGTTATTGCATTATCCTCATCAACTTGAATTGAGTGAAAAAAATTTGGATCTTTTACATCAATCTCTTGTAAATATTCAAGTACTCTCCCGTATCTCCAATTTTAATATCCTTAGTTCTCTTTGAACGTAAATAATTTCTATAATCCTGTGAAGTAAATACTAAATTATCACGATCACCTGCTTACTTGATCATATAATCATGAGATGCTTTAGGTGGAATACCTATGCTATCTCCTATTTCAATTTCAGGAGCTTGAGTTTTAGTTATTTTTCTGTATGATCTAAATAAGTGAGTTTCATCTGCACTGAAATAAATTTCACAATCTCATATTTTTCATTTTTATTCAAATTTATTTTTATTTTTTGCCAAATACCCAAATCTAAATTCGGCATACGAATTTTTAATATAAACATCTCGCTTATTAGGTTTTTGTTTACCTTCACCACAATAAAAACATATTCTATCAACAAGTTTACCATTTTTTTTATGAAATGTGTTTTTTTTACACCAAATCCAACCTGTTTAGCATATGCATAATAAAATTCTCTAGTCAAATTTTAATTATCAAATTCCATACATATTTGAGGAATCTGTTCTTTTGAGATGAATTTATGCAAATAATAAGAATTAAGATTATCATAACCTGAACCACCGATAATAATGAGATCATCACTTTCTTTGTTGATAACAGGAATTTCTTACAACAAATATTAAATTTGATTTAGAATAAATTTTGAAGTAGTTAAGTCAAAATAAAAAATACAATTAATATAAATATTAAAAAATAAAATACCTGATTTTTTTCTTCATTTGCATCACATAAATTTGTTTCACATTGATACAATTACAAAGAGAATCTTATAAAAAAATAAATTAATTAGTCTAATATCAATTAAAAAAAAAAAAAATCCAACACAACAGCGAGATCATATAAATTACTATAAAAACAATAATTTTTTGTAATAGAAATTCAAGTTGTAATTAATTTGAGGTTTTTTTTTTTTTTTTTCAAATTCGATTCAAAATATTTTTAACCCGTTTGATTTGAAGGAATAAAAAACAACTAAACATAGAAAATTTAAGTGAGAGTAAAATGGTACCCGAGGAAGAAGAGGTAGATGTCGACTCAGCACCAGAAAAAACTTCGATGACAACAAACAAGAAAAAAATCAAAAAAATACTCCCTCCGTTCCAAACACCCTGTAACATTTTTCTTTTTTGTTTGTTCCAAACTCACTGCAACATTTCTAAATTTAGTAATAATTAATTGTATATATATATAAATATACACTTTACTTTATTCTATCACATTACTCAAATAAAACAAAAGGCTAAATTGCACAAATTCTCCGTACTTCTAAAACTGCGTCAAACTCCCTTGTGTTTTCATAAACTCTGCGTCTAATCCCTTCGGTGGTCCTTATTTAATGGTATTTGACTTAAATGCACCCAAACTGCAAATAAATTTTAGAATCTCAACTTTTAAACCTCTAAAATTACAAATATTTTTTTTTCTTATATTTAGCCTGAAAAAACAGTAAAATAAACTCTTAAAACCTGAGAAAATTAACTATTTTTTAGTATATTTACTAATTTTTTTAGGCTAAATATAAGAACAATGAATATATTTGTAATTGAAGGGGTTTAGTAATTGAAATTCTAAAATTTATTCGCAGTTTGGGTTCATTTAGGTCAAATACCGTTAAATAAGGACCGCCGAGAGGGTTAGACGCATTGTTTATGAAACTATGAGGGAGTTTGACGCAGTTTTAGAAGTATGAGAAATTTGGCGCAATTTCATGAAATCAAATGTGGGTTTTGTGCAATTTAGCCTAAAAAAATAAATATATATTTCTCTCTCCAATTACATTATCTAATCTCCAAATTATCTCAAATTACTCTACTTAATCCTACCCACCTAAATTCTCGAACTCATATGTTGCACGGTGTTTGGGATGACGGGAGTATTTGATGGCAGCAAACAAGAGAGATAGTCAAATATAATAGTCATTTAAATGAATTGATTAAATAAAAGTTGATTTTAATGAATTCATTAAATAGAAAAAATTATTATAAATGACTTTATTGGATTGGATGAAACAGAGGACACCAAGGAAATTGGAACATAAGATTTGAACCCTATGTATATATTTATATATTATTGAATAAATATTAATAATACTTTATTTTTGTCTATATATATTGCCATCGACATACTATTTTTGTCTATATATATTGCCATCGACATACTAAAAAATTACTTTTACCTAAATGTTATAAATTATTTATATATTATAGACAAAATATAAGTAATTTTTGCATGTGCTACATATATATATATAAATCTATGCACTATTTTTAGATTTTTTAAAAAGAAATTAAAAAAAATTCAATTTATATCTATAATTAAAATTTAATTTTTTATTTAAAGGCCACTTATTTAGTTATATTATTATTATATAGACGCTTTTTAGTCAGTATTGAGTAACCTTAATTAGTCGATTTCCCTCTCTTTGTCTCTAAGTGGAACTTACTAGATAATTAATTATGGTTTGTTCACCCATCAATTTTATGTTGACACAATGTTGGTACAAGTAAAACCATTTTTGCTATTTTTGGCAATGAACATGCATCAGACACGCTGTTGCAGTCTCCCTGTTACACAAAATTGGCTTTGTCTGATGCCCTGGCCGAGGGAACAGGTTTGCAAGGGTCAAACATGTTGAGCATTCAATATTTTGAGACAAATGAGTTTGTCTCATGTAAAAGAGAAGCAGGACATAACAGTGGTGTGTCTCATTTGTTCTGAATGGCATATATTGCCTTTGTACACACAACCATAAAGTTGATTTAGTCAACTTTGTCATCTAGTGTAGTGTGTATGTGTTTTTGTTTGTATGTATGTTTGTCTTTGTGGGTGAGCAAAAAAGAACTCAAAGAGTGCATTCTCTCCACCAATTAGTGTATTGAGAGAACTTATTCATGGAGGTTTGAAGACGAGAAGAAGGATTCTTGGAGTAGAAATCAAAAAAGATAATCATCCAGTAAACAACCTTATTTTTAGCTTGGTCACTGGCCTGCTGGAGTCGTTATACCGTAGGAACAACCAGTCCATGAGAGTTTGTATAAACTAAATGGAGCTTGGCTAGAAGATAGGTCGGGTAGTTCGGTTTGGTGTCTTATATGGTGCAAACTAAGTGTTTGGTTTAGTTAAAACTCTTGGATTGGAATCCCCTAGACGTAGGTTGGAAAACGGAACTGGATAAATAATTTTGGTGTGTTGTTTTTCTTTCTGCACTTATTCAGCCATTGATATGTGCACGACACATACTGCTGTTATAACCACAAAATAACTACGTTGTAAAGTTGTGTTTCTGTCGAATATTTCACAGTGCCGTTGTGCAAGTTACTCAGAGGCGTTGAACCTCTTATTCAGTCGGCCACCCGACTTCCAACACACAATTTTAATGAATATTAATAATAAAAAAATACAATGTATACACATATTCATGCAATATAAATAATATATATTTTCTCTTTTAAATTTTTTTTTTATATAATTTAACATAAAATACTATTTTCTATACTATCAACATAGTTTTTCATACCTCACCACTAAGATTCTTAAAGCTTTCCACTTATTAAAAGTGTAAGTGTTTCATCATTTCACCTCAAGAAATAAACTCAATTTTTTCGAAAAAAGTTGTTAATCAATATCATTAGGTACCTTTTATTGGTAAATGATGGAAACTTTATGGTTCCCACAAATTAGAGTGAATATAACTGAGCATGCCATGTGTGCAATGAGAGGCAACAGAGAAACTAACATTTCTTTGCTTTAAAAAAATGTAGCATTCACAAAGTTTCGATTTGGTGATTCCTTAATCTCCGAAAAGATCTCAAGAGCATAACATATCCATTCATTTTTTTTTATTCACTCATATGACCCAAACACAAATGCCATAATTAAGTGAAATATGAATCATTCAATGATGATGAAACCATTGCTGCCGAACTCGATATGGTATTGCCTTGTAAGATGTATAAACATCCAATCCAATTTCTTCATAAATGTTCGAGAACCTATAGACACCTTCAAAACTCTACCTTCAGCCGGGACCTATAACCAAGCGAATCCAAAGTACCAAGAGATATCAAATTTTTTTTTACATCGGGAGCATATTGAACATTTTTAAGAGTATAAATGCAATCGACGTGAGTCTTTATTTGAATTTAACCAATGTAAAAAAACATAGCATTGGACATTATTTCCCATCAATACTATACCGACATTCTTCGCTTCCAATATAGTAAATCAGTTCCAATTATGAGAGTTCAAAATCTACTCATTCTTAATGCATGATTCTGATGTCATTGCCAAAATTGGGCCGCTCTCTAAATCGGAGTGTACGACATCAGCTATTGTCAAATCTTTTATTCTTGTTTTTCAACTTCCAACAATCGTAAAAAACATGACTATACTTCTTGCAATAATTACAAGACTTATGTGCGCTCGGCCCCCATGACTTAGACCGAGACTATTTATTGCCTCCAATAGTTTTTTAAAAAGACCTTCCCCTCACGATCAAACATTCATCCTTGTCATTCAATTGACACCAAAATCAAAATTTTCTTTCAACAGAAAATTTGGTTTAACTTCATCGAAACAAAGAGTTCTTGAGAACCATAAAATATTATTTCTCAAAAATTCTTGTAGGAAGGGGGTAATGAGACAATCAATAACACAACTTATCTTTATCATCAATTGTAACATCCAAAATATTCTAAATGCATGATGGTCGTATTGAATTCATCTAGATGAGATTGGATCGGAGTACCTTCGGACATTCGAATTGTATAAATGCGTTCCTTTAAATGAAGTTTATTTGCAAGAGACTTTGTTATATATTTCATCTCCAACCTCAACCACAACTCTTGTTTGTAGTCCGTGAGCAATTTCACGTAGGATTGTTTCCGCCAATATTAGTTGTATTGCGGTCAATGCCTTCTCGTCTAATTTGGCCCAAGCAACATCATTCAACCATGCACTCTCCATTCCATCCAATGTTTTCTTCAATTTATTTTGAACTAGAATCGCCCGTATCTGAATTTTCCAAATAGCAAACAAATTTTTGCCATTGAACTTCCAAATTACATATTTTGCAATCTACATCTTAAATCGTTAAATGCTCTGATATTACTTGTTAAGGATTTATTAGCCTACAAAGTGAGTTGAAATTGTGGAAGCTGATCGAAATACAATTAAGCATAAACAAATATTGCAAAATATGAAAAGAACACAAGATTTACGTGAAAAATCCAAAATAAAGAAAAACCATGAGCGATGAAGAATCTATGAATCGAATAATCACAATTGCTACAATAGAATGATTCTCACCCTCTCTAAACCAAGAATGTTCCCTACATCAATATCTATCCAAAAGGAAGTTTTGACCTCCTAAAAAGAAAGATAAATCAAATCGATAACAATCAACAATATATAAAAAGTTGGAGATATGGTATCCTATGAGATGGTTCCCTTGTCACACCTATGACTGCAGATTTAATGCATAGTAAAAAATTGTCATCTTTTTCACATCCGTGATTAATACTTCTGGAATCTTTTGATTTGGTAAAATACACAAAATCAATTTCAGAAAGATAAGGTCCACTTAGTTATGCCCATGCCTAAGGATGCCGTAAGCTTCCGAAAATTTTTGCCTTGAAGAGAATTTTAGGCGTAATCCTAACATTCTTGAACTAAATATACGTTATACGCGACATGCTGGTTCTTAATTAGTACCGTAGGATGTGTTCGATTTCTACAAAGGATGAACGATCTTTGTAGTTTTGCATTGATCTTGAAAGTTTCTTGTTTCTTGATTTTTTGTCGATAATCTTGATTCTCTCTTGACTTTGAATCCAATTTTGGACGTCTTTGTCAATTGTTGAGCAATAACTAACTGAGTATATATTGGTTCCTGGTCATTCTATCAATTTCTTATGTAGAGTTATCCTTGTTCTTCGTGCATTAGAATTGCTTCCTTCCTTATGTAAGCAAGATCAAAAACCCAATTCCAAGCCATTTTCTTCATGTTTTTGGTTTTGTGTTTCATTTAAATATGATGTTTCATAAAATAAAATAATATCATATATGCGATTGTAAAAGTTACATAAGAAAAAAATCAAAATTCAACCAAATTGTACTTTATAGTTGTAATAATAATCATAATAATAATAATAATAATAAAAATCCCAATTGTGCTTGTATCAACTAAATTCCTTCTTATACGGGGAGAAAATTGCGTGCTATTTAAACAAAGGGCAATTTTTAATTTAATTAATGCTATCTTTGAGTTGCATGCCCGAGGCGCTCGATTAAGTAAGTAGAGACATCAAGGCAGCGAATGGAATAGTCATGTAAGTATATAGAGCTTATGATATCTTTTCGTGGTCTCACTAGGTATATCAACTATACGATAGCATTCGTTATCACGGGTTCTCTTTTGTCGCTTATTAATTATTATCATTATTATTACAAAATACACAATTTTGCCATAACCAATTAATTTACAAAGTAGCCGCACCAGGTTCTCCTCTTTCTTCTTCTTTCCATTTCTTTCCTTTCTTCCCGGTACTGTGATGCTCGGTCCTCTTCTTTCTTCTTCTTCACCTACCCTGCTCTACTGTGTCTGCCCCATGATGTCCTGGTGACTGGTCATATTTAAAAAACAAAAAAAAGACAATCGGTGAAGCGAGTTATGTGAAACCAATTTCGCATCTTCATTTGCATACAACCAGATCAAAGAGATGCCAAGTTACATTTCAATCACATCCAATTCTAAATCGGTCATTTTCGTAACCTTACAAATATTTGTTATTTATCTTTATTTTTTTAAAAAAATCATAATATATAGAAATTTTAATTATAAGTATATTATTATTATTATTATTATTATTATTATTATTCAAAAATAAACAATATTGCTCTAATCAATTAAATTAGTCAATCACGCAGAACATGTTCTCTTCCTTCTTCTTCTTCCCAATTATTTTCTTTATAATTTTTTTCTTTCTTTCCCATCAGCGACCCTCGGTCCTCTTCCTTCTTCTTCTTTACTTTCCTCTTTCTTCTTCTTCACCTACCCTGCTTTACTTTACTGCGCATACGCCGTGATGTCGCGGTGACGATCAGATTAAAAAAAAAAAGTTGAGCCGCCGGTACAATGACAAATCGGTGAACCACATTAGGTGAAACCAATTTTGGAAACAACCATACCAAAGAGATGACAGTTACATTCTTTTATTACAATCGCATCCAATTTCCGGCATTCTCGTAACCTCATAAATATTTGTTATTTATTTTTAATTTTAAGAAAAAATCATAATATATAGGAAATTTAATTATTATTATTATTATTATTATTATTATTATTACAAAACACATAATTTTGTCAAAATAAATTATGTTACACAATCACGCAGCCGCACCAATCCAGGTTTCCTCTTCCTTTTATTTTTCTTCAAAGTATTGAAACCTAATTGCAAATCCAGACTCATTTCAACAAAAATCAAATCCAATTAAGAATCAATTACAAACGAGCGCAAAATCGAATAAAGCTACCTAATTTTTACCAAAAGATGGCGTGGAGGCGAGATCGAAGTCAAATCGGTGATACAAAACAGGTAATCCCCGATATGTGCATCTCTATACCAATACTAAATTCAAATGAAACCTCACTTTTGACTGTTCACCGACAATCATAGTTGTGCATCGCAATGCTTACAAATTTTTGTTTTGTTAACAGGAAAGCAACTCTACAACCATCAACAATGTAAAGATAAACTTGATTTAAACCCCATCTCGGTCGGTGATACAAAATAGGCCAACCCATTTCGTAGATCACTACAAACAATGGGTGAGTTCAGACCGGCTCCGAACATCAATTTTTTATTTTTTATTTTTTTTTTTTCAGGCCCAACAAACTCCAAAATTCCAGCATTCATTTCTGATGCATTTATTTCTAAATCATAGCATTTGGATTTTCTAATAATTTATTGTATTAAAAAAATTATTATGATCTACAAAATGATATCCATATCATCGTATTTTCTAAAAGTAAATCACTACAAAATAACAAATTGAAATGAAAAAACACAACTCTCAACAACATCAAATTTCGTCAGTAAACTGACAAAATGGTAGTAATTGACAAATTTAGACATATTTCTCCACAATGTTACCACTTCGCACAGTTGAGCAAAAGAATAACACCTACTTGCACCTATAAAAATAAGGATAAATAAGATAATTTATGTAATCATTCATACACATTCTCATATATTATTGTTATTAGATATAGTGGCGGAACTAGTGTCTACCTTTCGAGAGCAAAATATCTATAATTTATTTTAATATTTAGTTAATAAATTATAAATGAAAATTATAAAATAATAGTGAAATCACGTATGAATTTAAACAATTTTAGAGGGACGATTGTATATAAATAATTTTTAAAAAGTTAATATTATAGCATTAAAAATAATACTCCCTCCGTCTCATATACCATGCCTGCTACACTGTAGACACGGTATTCTAGAAGTGGTGTAATTAGTAGATAATTAAGAATGTATTAGTGAAAATAATTATCTTATAATATAAATAATTATAAATTAAGATTAAGATAACTAATTAGTTTAATTAAAATTAAAAAAATAAAATTAAAAAATTTAAAATGAGATTAAAGTGTGTAATCATTTTCCAAAAAGGAAAAGTGACGTGGTATGTGGGACGAACAGAAACGACAACGTGAACATAGTATTGAGACGGGGTAATAAAAGATTATGCTTGGGTGCGGGCAAGGGGCAATTTGAACAAATAAGCAATTGCAGGAACAAACAAGGAATTGTTATTGGGCCGATGCGTGACCAGTTGGGCTGAAAAACGGTTGCTTGGAGTCTGTCGTTGAACTCCGACGAGTTTGAAACGCATCATGTTTTGTCGCAGGAAGTCGAAGCCGTGTTGGGGTGCCACACGGCCGTGTTGGTTGATTCGGTCCCTTGTTACTTATACATGGTTGTGGTTTGGTGTAATATATGGCGGTGGTTTGTCAAGTTAAGCTGTTCTATCAGCATCCCTTATGTTCACTCGACTCGTTCGCTCCCGTTAGTTTTTAAAGAGTGTGACCAAAATTGATTAAAATATTTAATAATAAGACTAAAATCGTTGAGTTTTATATTCAGATCAAATTTGATAATTATTAATTATATTGGAATCAATATTAATTTTTTTTCTCTATTTTTATTAAATAATTTATTTATTAAAAAATAAAGAATTTTTTTATTATTATTTTAGATAAAATTCAAATTTCTAACACTAAGGAGGGTGATTTTAATGAATTTGTTTGGACTTTTAAAAGTTGTAGACTTCAGTGAATTTAGAAATTATATATAGAATTTATAAACAATTTAATTGATTTTATTTATTAATTTATATGAATTTTGATAAATTTGATTGAATTATTTATTAATTTACTTAGATTTTATTTGAGTTTGTAAATTTGTGAATTAAATATTTTTATTTTTAATTTATATAATTTAAAATATATGAAGTAAACTGGTGTATATATAGAAAAATATAAAATACAGTATGTAATAAAAAATATTAAAAATACATTAGTTTAAAAAAAAAATATATTTATTATTATTATTCTCATTTTTATTTTAATAATAAAGTTATATTTTTTGTTATATTATTATTTTGTTCGGATTTGTTATATTATTATTTAACGTAATTAATTTTTATCTTGTAACAATTTATTTAATTATTATTATTATTATTATTATTATTTATATAATTTTTAAAAAACAATATATTTCTAAATGAAATCAAATTAGAATTCAGTTTTTAAAATGAAATTAAAACAATAAAAGAATTTAAAAGGAATAAACATAGACTAACAATGTAAACTAAAATTGGTGGTTTTTGAACTAAAATCGACGAAACTGAAATCGAAATAAAAAAATAAAAATAAATATTATGAAAAATTTAATTTCTATTTGACTTTTCAAAAAATCAAAACTGATGATTTTGATTCAAACCATTTGAGCAAATCTACCTTGTTATTTTAAATATATATAAATTTTAATATTATTTCAAATATATAAAATTTTAAAAATATTTGTAATTTTTATATTTATATTTAAAATTTTCTTATCTTATTGATATTATTACAATAAAATATTAAATACATATAAAATAATAAATAGTTATTAATGATATAAAAAAATAATAAATATTTTTTAGATTTTGAGAATTCACTGAAATATCATTTTCTAACCAAAATTCTAAACAGTCTAATTTGTTAATAATTTTATTAAAGAATTCAACAAAATTCATACTCCCTTCGTCCCATGTAATATGGGCGTAGACATGAGAATTTAGTTAAAATATAATTAACTAACGGTAAGTTTGTATTACGCACGGTAACATTAACGAACAACAAAATTATAATTTAAAAATATATTTAATGTTAAAAATATATTTATATTTATGTAATTTATATAATAGTTATTATTATTAATAGTTAATTTTTAAATATGTGCTACATTAACATAAAATAATATATATATATAAGTGTAGTGTTTTTATATGTATATATAAGATATATATAAAATTATAATTTACAATTTGCACAACATATACAATTAAAATCTATCTCTACATTTATAATATTATTTATATATTAACATATTAGAAAAAATATTATTAAATTATTACAATTCTATTAATATATTAAGTATATAAAAATAACATTAAATACAATTACATTACATAAAAATGCTACAAATACAATTACATTACATATAATTTTGTATATTTAAAATAAATATATACAACAATTATTATATACGACTCATATTTTATAACCATCAATCAAAAATAATGACCAATCAGATTATTTTTTCAAAAAATGTAAAATTGCTAGAAATTCAAACTTTTTGCATAAGTAGACCCCACAATAAGCTCTTATAATAGTATATACTCTCCTATTCCGGCCACAGATGATCATATTTTCTTTTTGGTACGTCCGACAGAAGATGATCTATTTCTATTTTTGGTAAATTTATCAATTTTAAACATACTTAACAAATATAAATCAATTTAATTAAACTTTTAACATTACATAGGACTACTCAAAACCCTTTATTTCTATTTCTCTCATCAATAAACAAATTATTTTTTATCATATTTAAAACTCCTCGTATTTTATACTCTCTCCGTCCTATAACAAAGTATCTATTTTTCCATTTTAATCCGTCTCATAACAAAGTATCCATTTATTTTTTTTAGTAACTGTACTATTTACTAACATTACAAATACCCTTACAACTTACGATATATTACACAAATACCATTACTTTAGGTTGTGTTTGGTATAGAGAAATAAGGCCAGAGAAATGGAAATTGTATCATTTCTCTTGTTTGTTTGAGTCAAGAGAAATGGAACTTGAGAAATAAATCATTTCCATTTGTCTGTTTTCATTTCTCTCCCATATGCAGAGAAACGGAGAGAAATGATGTTGCAGTATATATATTTTTTAATTTTTAAAATTTTTTGTACTATTTAATTTTTATAATTTTTTAAAAATTATATTATTTTAATTTTACAAAAAACAAACTTAATTTATTTTTAAAGTATTTAATTTTTACGACATTTTAAGAAATTGTACTGAAATATAATCTTAAAAAATATCGTATATAATTTATAATTTTTTTTAAAAAAAATTTACCAAAAATATTTTTCATGAATTTTCATTCGTTAAAACTCTCTTTTTATCGTGTTAATCATTTATTTTTGTTTGTTCATTCATATATCTGCATTTTTTTTAGATTTCTCAAATCAATTATCTGTTTTATCAAACAAGAGAATTAATTCTCATTATCTACTCAATTTCATTTCTCTCTAATTCTATTCTCCGCTGTCATTTATCTGCAATTCTATTCTCTGTACCAAACGCCCTTTATATCACACATACTAATAAAGGTTATTTTAGTCATTTTTACTTTATTCCTACTATATTATAATATAATACTAATATTTCTAAAATTACGTGTAAAAAACAAATGAATACTTACTTCTGAAACGGAGGGAGTAAAACTAATTTATGGTAATGATAAATAAATAAATAAATAAATATATTTGTTTATTCATTTGTATTATATAAAATTTTATTGTATACAAATTGATATTCATATTGCATATATTTTATTGAGATATAATTTTAAAAATACTTAAAATGCCAACAATACTACACATATAAAAAAATAATAAAATATTATTATAACTTCTTATTAATAACACAATAATCTACACTACCTATAAAATACCGTGTCCTTAACAAAATGATCCATCTTTAGCGGGTCGGAGGGCGTATAAGATAATATATAAGATAAGTAATTAAAAAGTGTATTAGTAAAAATAAATATAAATTAAAATTAAAATAACTAAATAGTTTAATTAAAATTAAAAAAACTATAGAATTTAAAAATTAAAATGTGTGTATAATTATATTTTTAAAAAAAAAAAAAAAAAAAAAATAAAAAATAACTACAAATGATGTGAAATGGAGGGAGTAGATTTTTAAAGTGTATCACCAAATGACTTCTTAAAATCTGAATTGAATACAGCCAAATTTTAAATTTTCAAAAATCTAATACACCTAAAATTTTATGAGTGCAATAAATCCAATAAACAATACGGCCCTAAATCTCTAATAGCAACCGTTATGGGTTTCCAAAATATCAAATTGAAATCAAACTTTTTAAGTGACAGTTTTGATTACGGTTCGACGGTTTCCGTTTATAAGCGGTCAATTTCGATTTAAAAACGATCGATTCCGCTTTAAACCATCAATTTATATATGAGACCCTCATATTATTTTAGTCCCGTATATATATATATATATATATTTATCCTCTTTTTTATTTTCTAGGTTTTTTAAAATGAATTTTAATTTTGTTTAAATATATATTTGTTATTTATTTATGGTATAAAAATTATATAAATAATAATTAATTAGATTGTTATAATATAAAAATAATAAATTTAGTAAGAAATTAAATTAAAATAAGTTATAAAAGAATTGATATATTAGATAATAAATAATTTAAATTAGATATAATTATATAATAAAAATTATAAATTATAAAATATAATATTATATTATTATTTTTATATAATTGATAATTATTTATTTTTATTAATATTATTTTTTCGTTTTTATAAAAAATTATTAATATATAAATTTAACTATTAATATCAAAATTTACTCTAATTTTATATTCCCACGGTCGAACCAAGTTTCTTTTTTCTTTCATGTCCAATTTTTTTTTTTTTTTTTCTTTCTACTTTTCTCCTCGTTCTTTTACATTTCATCTGGCCGCCTTTGCGCCTTGGCGCCGCTTTGCAAATTGCATGATTAAAAAAAATAAAAAAATAAATAAAAAATATAATACTCCAACCATTCCATTAATTAAGGGCCTATTATTGTAGATGCGGAAAATTTTAGGTAAATTGTAATTAGTAAATAATTAAAATGTATATTAATAAAAATAATTATCGTATAATAAAAATAACTGTGGATTAAGATTAAAATAACTAAATAGTTTAATCAGATTAAAAAAATTATAAAATTTAAAATTTAAAATGAGATTAAATTGTATAATTATATTTCCAAAAAAATGGACAAATTACGTGGGACAAACGAAAATAAAAAATAGGGACAAATTATGTGGAACGGAGGGAGTAATAAACCGAACCGCCGGTTCATGGTTTGACAAAAACCATCCGTCGTTCCGTCGGTTTGTGTCCGGTTTTGATTTGACCCGTAACCCGCCTGTTCGAAAACCGAACACCGCCGGCCGAACGACTATTGACAACATTTCCATTCTCAAATCTCGCAAATCCGATTCCAAATCAATCGTCTAAAATCGTCGACAGCAACGCTCCGCCGGCCGCCCTCCCCCACCTTCATCTCGATCTCGCATATCGCCGCTAACCGCCGATCCCCACCTCGCAATCTGCGCGAATTTCTGTGTATGCATTTCTTTTTTTATCTATTTCTTTCAATTTTTTGTTAGTGTTGGTGTCTAATTGGATATTGATTTGTTTTCCATGTCATTTTTTTTTTTTGTTTTCTGTATTTTTCTGCTCTGTGACTTTCAAAGTTTTGGAAATATTTTACATTTTTTCCCCCAGTTCTTTGATTCATTTTGTTGTATTTATATAGAATGGGAGTGTGGCTACTGATTGCGTACTGAAGAAATTGATGTATTTTCTCATCTCTTTTTTCATTCTTTTTTTTAATTGGCAGCTTCTTCTCCAGGTGGTCGCCGGTCGTCGTCGTCGCTGCCATTTCAAACTTATTTTGCCAAGTTTTTAAAAATTGATTTGTGTCAGGGCAATAGTGGGGAACAATAGAGTAGGATTTGTAGGTTGGAATACGATGATATTTGTAGGTTGTGTTTTGAATAGCAAATGCACAGTAAAACCAGGAGAGTAAACGCGGCCCAAATTTGGATACTTCGGTATATTATACCCGTTACTCTAATTTCAAAGCCGCCTTGAATTGGAGAAATGATTCGCAAATTTTTCTGATTAAAGCTGCGAGATCCCATTCTCGGTTGTCGATCTGAGTTTGGATTTCGATTCTCGGCTGTATGATTGATCACTAATTAGGGCACCATCATTCGTCCTCGGTTTTTGTGGTTTTGGAGAAGAAAGGCATCTGAAGAATGGCGGCTATGGTATTGCTGGATATGGTGAGGAGAAATCCTCACTTCGGCGCGCAAGCCTTCAATTCGAGAAGCCTGTTTACCACCAAACTCGGCGGAGCTTCCACCGCGGCTGCTTCTTTCGCCTTCGCGACTCCTTTCGCATTCGGAGCTCTGTTTGGGTTAGTCTTTATTCTGTATTGCTGGAAACTTTTTGTTGTGTTTTATTCTGTTATGCTAGAATGTTGTTTGTCTTCAAAATATGTAGGTTTTGAAAAGGAGTCTTGGGGGTTGCATACGTTTTTTCGTTAGCTCTAGGCAAGAAAACATAGTGGAAAAGGGATAAATCTGTCGAAATTTTCAAAATACTAATAGTCAGTTAGGATGAGTCGATGTTTGGTATGAATGTAGAATGAAGGCATGATCTTAAGCCTATTTTGTTTGGATTCCTGCATTTTTAGAAGATGAAAATGTTCTCTAATGGAATAAAATGAATTTTGCTACAACACATTCATCGAATTCTGATAGATGTGAATTGATGTTATTGCATGACTTTGTGAATCAAATGTGTTTCACAATAGGCACAAATACGATCTTGATGCATTGATATGTTTAAGTGGAGAGCTGATTGACTTGCAAAAGGAATTGATAAAATGGGAAGAATTTCTCATATTCTACTCACAAGTGGGATTATCATTCAAAGCAATAAAGATCATTGAATTTGACAGATTAAAGTAAAATATAGCTCATTTTTTATACATTATTTGATTGGTGTTGATGCATTATGTCACAGAAATGGCCTAACACAAGTTGCGTATTGTGATGCGGGTGCAACTCTGGATGAAGATTACATTTCAAGCATACGATACGCGTCTGGGAGGATATTTAATAGCAATGCGCTGAACTACAGTCCCAAGCAGTATAATATTCAGTTGAAACCACTATTCTCAGCATTTCATTGGAAAACTTTGGCACTGACTTCTCTGAGGTCTTTCCTGTTGTTCTATTTGCCACTTGTGGAGCCCCAAACGGCTGTGGAAGATGCTGATGACGAGGATTTTCTACAGGAAAATCCTGAGGAAAAACGTTTGGATTTGATTGTTCCTTTCAAGAAATCTGTTAAGCAAATAGTTCGTGAGGTAACACTTCCCTTTCCTTGGTAAACTTTGAGAGCTTTATTTTCTTATCTCTAATAAAATTAAACTCATTGGATGATGTGGTACTCAGACAAGTGTAGTTACTACGAGGCGAGTCCTTGAAAGACTTGCAGTTCACTATGTTTCACAGCGCATGGCCTGGAAGCTTCTCAAAGGTATTCTTAATTATTAGACAAACACACGTATTATCCGTATTGTCCTGATGTTATCCTTGAATTATCACAGATGTACCAAAATCAGCCACTCGAAAGGCTGCCAGAGGGATGCCAACTACAACATATGCTTTTTGTGTGAGCAGAACCACATTCAGAGGTAATCTGTCCCTCATTTCTTATCCTCTCTACGGCTCAGCTAATTTGAACTTGCACCTTTTTGCATATGCAGGACATTGCCTCGGAATTTTAGCATCATGGATAGTCCAAGTAGGCATTGACATTTATCGATTCCTTAGGTCAATATCCAAGCCCAAGGAAGAAGGTGATGATCCTGTCGACACATCAGAACAAGCTCGAGTTCTTGTAAAGAAGGTTTGTGGCACCACCGTGAGATGTGGCGCGTCTCTTATTTTTGCTTCTATTGCAGCTGGGATCGGAGCAACATTTATTCGACCATCGGCTGGGCAATGGATCGGTATGTTTCGATAAAGCTTGTGTAGAACCGGCATGAAATGAAGAACAGTACTTGTGCATACATACAATGCAATCTTTTCTTGCTTTAATTGAATGCTTCACGCGTTTTCTGTAGGCTGTGCACTTGGGGATCTTTCAGGGCCAGTTATCGTTGCCTTCTGTTTTGAGAAACTGCAGGTTGAGCTGTAGTAACTAAACAGACACTTGGTCGACAAAGTTAGTGACGGAACGCATATCTGAATGGTTGCTAGGCATTGGTATGTTTCTTTCTGACTCTTTGGGATTTGATTTTTGATCATAACATTTTTGTACTTCTATCAGATGCTTTTAAGTTCATAAACATGGCGGATCTCATTAAAAAAAATGTTTTTTGTGCATTTAGAAATCTCGAAACAGAGTTCTTTTGCATGTGATATTGTACTAATCTTGAGGTAGGAGCTGCGAATTTATGTGGTCGAATTTTGCTTATTACGAATAAAGATGACAATGAGTTTGTATGTGTTTTCGACTGTAAGGATGACAATGGGTCGGTCGTTGAATTGATTTTAACGATAGACAATGAGTTGGGATTATGAGTGTCAAAATTGAACCCGACCCGAAAAATCGAATCCGTTCGGCTTGAAATTTTTCAGGTTTGGATTTGGGTATTTCATGTTTGCAAAAACTTAGGTTGACCCAAACCCGGAAAACAAAAGTTGTGTCGTAGATTTTGAGTTGATCTGATAATTCGAAATATAAAATTCAGATCGAGTTTCGTGTTTCGGGTTGACATGACATTATATATTACTATTATTATAATTTTAATTTATATTATTTATTAAAAAAAAAAAAATAATTTTTGTGAAGTTAATTTAATTTTTTTTTTATAGTTTTCGGGTCAGTTTTGTGTCGAGTTTGTTCGGATTTCGGGTGATCAGAAATTAAATTAGGTCAACTTAAATCCGACCTAAAAGAATTCGTATCGTATTTGAATCTAGGGTTTCGAGTCAAATTTCGAGTTCGGATCGGATTCGAATCGACAACTTGTGTTATCCTCGTGGCTCAATCGGACATGAACAAGATCCAAAAATACAAATTGACAACCTAGATGAATAGGTCGGGTGGGGGGATTATACTTGTCATGAGGGTTGAGCTATAGCTATGGAAAGGTTCGCCTTAGGTGTGGTTTTTCTTTTTTTCTTGGGTGTGTTTGGTTTTTATTGGAACCGTGCATGTAATAAACTGTAAATGAAAAAGATATCGTATAAAGATAATATATTATTTTTATTTTAATATAATGTAAATACGGTGCATGAATTGATGGTATATAATAATTTCACGTATATTATTATTGATTCAACATAAATTTTTTTCTATATAATAGACTTATAAATATGAACTGTACAATTTCAATTAACACAATATATACGGTGTTAATCAAAATTATGTATTGTTTAATTGTAAGGAGTATTTAGGATTTAGGATTATTTCTAAAAGAATATAATTTGAATTCATTTTACATTAAAAAATAAAGATTATTAGAAGATTCTGTTTATATAAATTTACATACAGTACAATAAGAAACATATTTCAGGAACAAACTAAGTTTTTGTACAAAGTTTTGTATGTGCAAACCTGAAGCTGTCACATGGTTATAAGACCATGAGATTATAGGTTCAAATTTGACTACACGATTTACCTTGAGGGCACCTTTGAGTAGCAATTTTCCAAGTAATAAAAAAAATAATTATCAAACACTGATGTAATAATAATAATAATACGATTAAAAAGAAGAAGAAGAATGGTTAGTTCTTTTAGTTTTTTCGAATTAAAATATTATACTATTATTCATTTTACCTAGTTTTTAATAAAAGTATATTATTTTTTTCTTATAAAATATTGTATTAAAATATTATTTAAATAAAATTCAAACTTAACATCTAATTTCAAATTTAAATTCAAACTCAAACAAATCATCTTAATTATTATTATTTTCATAAGCTAAATTTTACAAGTGAGCAGACAATATAGTAACAAACTCGAGTTCATTTCTACACCATCAATCCATTCTTAGGGACTTATTCCTTTTATTATTATTATTATTATTACACAATACTGTTGCATTAATTAAATATGGGCGAGTTGTAAAATTGCTTGTACTCTACTAAAAAATACAATACTAATTTTTCTTAAAAGTCAAAATCAATGCGGTTTAGTTCATATAGTTTTTAATAAAAATATTACTTTTTCTATAAAATATTATTTTAAAAAATAATTTATATCAATTTTCTTTTTGAAAAAACTTGAATAAAAACAAAATACTTCTTCCGTTCTTTCCTTAAGTAGGTATTCGTTTATTTTTTGTAAGGAGTTTAAGGTATATTAGTATTGTATTGATATGTAGTCGAAACAAAGTAGAAATAACTAAAATAATATTATTAATATTGTGTGATGCAAAAGTAATTACATTTGTGTAATATATTGTAAATTGTAAATATATTTTTAAAATTAAATAGACAATACAATTAATATAAGAAAACGAAATGGATATTTTATTATAAACAAACTAAAATAAAAAATAGATAGTTTATTAAACGACGGACGGAGGGAGGACATCCTAAATACTAAATACTTCGATAAATTATATATGTGGAACATGCCATGTCAAAATGTTAAGAGTTTAGTTCCAATAGAATCCAATGAATCAATAAACACGGCGGATCAATTGAAATTCCTAAAGAATCAGTTTTTATGTTTTAGTGCAAGTGTATGATTTATTTTATTTTATTTTTAAGTATTATAAAGTGAGGTCCTTTCATTCTAGTAATCAAACAAATTACAACCTTTCGGCACGGGATTTACCCAGTGCGCACTTTCGGGTAGCGGCTGCGGATTTTCATGTAAAGAAAACAAAAACAAATTACAACCTTAAAATATAAAGATTTAGAGCATCCATCAAATCACTAACAAAATGCAAAAACAGATTAAACATTACATAAATTGGTCTCAACAACTTTTGTACATCTATTTTTACCATCAAACTAAGAGAGTAGCATATCTAAATCCCAAAAATACATGAATAAAAACAAAAAAAAAAAACAAAAAAGCACTTGATGTGATTCTTAAGAGCAAAACAAAATTTTGCCTAACACACAACAACAATACTTATCTGGCTCCCGAATTTCGACCTTGTCGATGATAAATTCAAAGGCGAACAGGAGGTTCTGTGGCACAATACTCAGGTTTCTCCTGCATTAAGCGACGAAAAAGCTTTTCTTCAAACTCTTTAAGCAAGTCATGGTATTCGGCAAAGGCTTCGTGTGCCTGCACTTGTATTAAAGCAAGGTAAGGTTTTCCGGGAAGAGATTATTCGAGCAATTCGACATAAGATTCCAACAAGATTGTAATCATATTTCAGATAGAATGACTCTAATTACATCCAACATCTGTAATAATTCAATAAAGAAGCCGGAATCTCATCCATAAGAATAATTAGGGAAAACATACTTATGCGCAAAATGATCATCTAGTAAGCCGTAGAGACGTCATAGTGTACGCAAAATGTTCAATCCAATATAGTAAAAAGATGTAATGCATCAGTCCAAGTTCATCACATTAACATGCTTGGTGTGCGGATGCTCATGCAACGACAAAACTACGGCGGAGGAAGTCAGGTTTGGCGAACTAGCTAGCTGCAATGAATAAATAAGTTTTATAAGTATTTAATTGCAAAAAATATAAATTACTACAAAGAAAAAAATCTTCAAGAATAAATTACATATATCTTTGTACGTCCACTCGATAGGATCGACATTGACTATCTCACCAATGGTACGTGCTCCAGCATTCGTTGGCAGAATAAATGCGGTTTCCGAAATCGTGGCAGCAGTTACAAAGACCTTAACAATTGCTTGCATAACACTTATATATAAAACACTTGCAACATGAAGGTCATATATTATTTCAACGAACAATTTACAAATAAAAAATAATAATAAGATCAATCATCAATAGTATTTCATACATAACAAAGATAGTCGAATATGTTTCAATGATGCCGGAAAAAAGATAATTTCCTATAGTACTACATGCAACAATATGAAAGCATATACAACTATAAGGGATACCAAGAAAATCCTATCAAATTTATGTCTATATCATGCACTAAACGGGCATATAATTAACTATGTAACAAAACCGAAATAGTTCATTGCACTATCCATCCGTAGAAATCAACTCTAATCTTTTTTAAGAATAAAACATCTAGTTACTAACCAAGACTTACCTAAGTCTCAGCTCTTTTGAATAATAATATTGAAATATGCACAATTTAACTTAAATGAATTCCCAAACATGTGCAATATTAATGAAACCCAAGATCCACCGACAAGAGTGCTTAGAAAACACTATACAACAACAAAAAATACTACATATCTCATGCACCAAAAAATACTGAATTACATTTAATATCCAAACACATTATACTGAATGGATAAATTCTCAATGAAACAAATATTAGGGAGACAAAAACAAAACAAACGAAGGAAGCAAGCAAAAATCAGAAACAAGAACAAAGGGTAACAAAAAAAAATATATATATACGCAGTAGATAACTATGTATCAATCCTCACATTTATAGATACTAGACATCCTCATTAAATATTACACAAACACTTAAAAATTCACCGTCATCACGTATTAAATTGCGATAACATACTTGGAAGAGGGGCGGGCCGTAGACAAGAGCAAGACTGACTCCTCGGATGAAGCGAATGATCAGGAACATATCCCTTCAGCAGCATATTTTTCCAAGCTATGGGACATAAAAGAAATATAAGAGCCGACCTACATGAGAGTGTTTTCAACTATCAGGAACATTCTTATAGGCTAACAAAGTATAAGCAAAATATAATGCTACCGTCCTGAATTTTGATATTACGTTAAAACTCATCACATATTTATATTAACTAACCGTCAATGGTTCATGGACCTCAATACCTGGCGTCTCTGACCCTCCTTGGGTGCGGCTAGATCCCCAAATTGCTTGTTGTTCTACCCTAAATTGACAGGATAAATTGCTGCTGAAATTTTTAGAATGGATAGAAATGTTTTATTCTCAGCAATTTTCATGGTATATGCTGCTGCAGGTAAATCCAATCTGCCATTAGGTCTCGACAAAAGATGCAAAGAACTCAGTATATTCAATAATTGCAAATCCTTTCTTATACTAAGTTTGTCTTTCATTTTTCTTTTAGTGCCCAACAAAGTGTGAAGTACATTCTCACATATTTTTTTTTTCAAATGGGCACCAAATCAAGATTGTGTCTTATATCATTCTCAGCCCAAAGAAAATATTTTTCTTTTCCAAATCGATACATGTTCGTCTTTACCATGATGATATTTCCTCGATTGTTGTGCTATCAAGTCAACCTTAAAATATGTGGTTGGAACATTAGTCACCTGCTCATTTAGTTCTGTAAAGGTTATGCGTGTGGTGGAGGCCTCAAAGTTCATCGTTTTATAAAAAAAATGTCGATCAAGTCGCATTCTATGGCCATCTGACAAATACCGCCTGTGGCCACAATAGCAGTATTTGTGACCATTTTTTTAAATATGTAGAGTGTGTCCTAACACCACAATTCACTACAAAAAAGTTAGTATATTTGTAACGGAATTCCGTTCCTAAAGTTCACGTAGCTAACGTAATTCCATCTCTAATTCCGTCTCTAATATCATTAGTAACAGAAAAAGTGAATTTAGTAACGAAAAAATCTCGTTACAAAATTGATAATTTCTTGTAGTGATTAAGGCATCCATTAGCTTTATGTATTGGCCAACGGGACAACATAGCATAAATGGAGAAATCGCTTATTGTCCACAATAAAGCGGCTCGTAATTGGAAATGCTCAGCTTATGGCGTCGTACATTCTCACACCTGTAGTCCAAAATTCTTTTAACTCAGCCACAAGGGGCTGAAGAAACACATTGATATGATCTCCGGATCTTTTGGGACCATCGATAATTGTAGAAAGGATAAACAAGGGTTGCTTCATTCATAGCCACGGCGGTAGATTTGTATATCACAAGAACTACGGGACAAATGCTATAAGTCACTGTCATATTCCCTAAAGGATTGAAGCCCTCACTAGCCAAGCCCAATCGTACATTGCGCAAGTCAACAGCAAATGAGGGGTGCCAACGATCAAAGTTTTTCCATGCTACACTATCAGCCGGATGACGCAATATGCCATCATTGACACGGCCTTCGGAATGCCACCGCATGAAGGCAGCAGTTTTTGAAGACAAGAACCATCTTTGCAAGAGAAGCACTAAGGGAAAGTACTTCATTTCTTTACGGCTATAGTGGTGCTTTCCTCAATGAATCTACTTTCACCGCAAATGACACATGCATGGAGATCTGCATCATCTTCTATGAACAACATACAGTTGTTAATACATGCATCTATACTCCTATAAGTAAATCAAACTTTTTTGTTGTTTTGTTTGCCTTATAGTGATTCATTGTGTCACGGACCAAAATCCGTGACCGAAGATGACCGAGAGAAGAAGCCAAAACCCGGAGGCTAGTCCGATACTTTGTAAATAAAACTAGAACTTGTATGGAGTAGTTGGGGGTTGGTAGATAGTTGGTGAAAGATGATAGGTAGGGGTTGGTAGATAGTTGGTGGGAGATGGTTGGTGAGGGTTGGTAAAAGATGGTTGGTAGATAGTTGGTGGAAGATGGTTGGTGGGGGTTGGTGGATAGTTGGTGGGAGATGGTTGGTGGGGGTTGGTAGATGATAGTTAGGAGATTATGAACTTGTATAAATAGGTAGTAGTGCTCATTTGTAAATCATCAAGTTGAGAGCAATAAACATCTACTTTCCCTCACTACTTCCTCTCTCTACGATTGTTGAGTGTTCTTGATCGTGTTCTTGAGTGTTCTTAGAAGTGTCCAAAGAAAGGCTGTACTAGCAACCTCTAAGTGTCGGGAAGTTGCTAGGCCGCACGGAAAGTGTTCGAGGAACAACTAGGCGGTCCGTGACAAGTGGTATCAGAGCTTCGTTCGAACCGAAGTCAGTGAGGGATGACTGGTAAAGGGCCCAACTTGACGAATATGAACGAGGGTAACAACGATGGTGTCAATGAAGGGAAGCACCACTGAAAGTGCAAACGTTGTTCTTCTGTGGATGTCATAAGCGCTTTTGATGCAAGGCTGGAGCGTGTGGAAGATTTCCTCGGTAGGAATTTTGAAAGGATCGAAGAGGTCGATGTCCGTTGGTTGACACATTGGGAAGGACATTTGAGAGAGTACATTGATGAATATGCCAACTTACTACTTGAAATCCCATCGATGATGCTAGAAGAAGCATTATTCGGGTTTACCGAAGGATTGAGGCCGTGGGCCAAGGAGCGGGTTGTGGATAAGTGTCCGGAAACTGTGAATGAAGCAATGAAATATGCTTCACGATTGATTGAATTTCAACGGAGGGAACCACACAGGAGAGACGATGGGTGGAGAATGACATCGGACAAAAGTGGGGGAGATACGTCGAGATCCGCCCCACGGCCGGACAAACGTGGGGGAGATGCCCTAAGATTCGCCCCACAACTCGAAAGAGAACGTCAAGCACCTAGGGCTGCAATGATAGATTTCTTCAAACCGGGATCGAGGTATGAGGGTTGTTTTGTTTGTCAATCAAAAGAACATTTTGCAAGGGATTGTCCGAACCGATCAAATATTGCCGCGGTGACCGAGGACACTAACCCGATAGAAGAACGAGTGGCATGCATGAAAGCAGAGGGTGATGGCGAAAAACATCGAGGACGTATGTACATGAATGTCGACATCAATGGGCGCTCGTACTTGTGTTTACTCGACCCGGGGGCGAATGCGAATAACATGAGCAAAGAAATAGCTCACGAGTTGGGGTTACAATGGGTGTCAACGGAGGGTCGATTCAAGGGAGTAAATAGTGCATGAACACCTTTGACGGGAGTGGCAAAGGACGTACCAATTCAAGTCGGAGATTGGAAAGGTATGGTTAATTTCAATGTTGCCCCTATTGACGATTATTTGGTGTTCTTTGGCATGAGATTTGTCGAGCAAACCAAGTTAGCAATGATACCGCACAAGGACAAATACACTATTATGGATGAAAGCATGCCATGCGATATCACCGTTTACCGGGAGAAGGAGTTGACGCCAAAGCAACTCGAAAGAGGATTGAGGAAAGAAGACCCAACGTTTGCGGCTATTTTTAGCAACGAGGACCTCCTTGGTTACAAGGTTGAGGAGGCCATTACACCACCGAAGGAATTTAAGGATGTGATGCCAAAGGTGTTACCGAAGGGGTTACCACCTTGACAAGCGGTTGACCCCGCCATCGACTTGGTGGAAAGTGCAAAACGAGTATCTCGACTACCACACCGGGCGTTGCTCGATGAAACAATCGAGTTGGAGAAACAAATTGGGAAACCTTTGGAAGCAAAGTTCATTGTCCCGTCAAAGAGCTCTTTAGGTACACCAGTGTTCTTTCAATTGGAGAAGGATAAGAGTCTCCTCAAGTGTAATAACCACGGGACGCAGAACAAGGTGACAATTCGAGAAGGCGATGAATTAAAGACGGAAATCACTACGAGATGGAGTGTAGTAGACCATGTTGGACACTTGCGGAATGTGTTGCGAGTTATACAAGAAAATCAACTATATGTCCGGAGAGGGTTTAAGATAGACGAGGTCGGAATCTCAGGATACATCGTGGCCGATGGAAGAATTCAAGTGGAGTCTGGGAAGGTCAAGATGGTCATAGAATGGGAGGCGCCCAAGTCAACTATGGAGAAAGACGAGAGTACCGAGAAGAACCCATTCGAGATCATGCCCGGTTTCCAACCAATGACTTCGAGAGACTTGGTGAGTATGTACAAAGGACCGAGTCCATGGGTGTTCCACTTTGCCAAGGGTTGGCCGGGTCGGGCAAAGGTGACGCGGCTATATTCAGAGAGATCCCAAAGATGCAAGAAGGGGGACCGAAAGCGCAGGTTTCAAAGATCCAAAGAGAGAGACTTACCGTTGGTACGATTCTATCAACATGGGCGTATACGAGAAGTGCACAAAGGGTCAACGAGACGATATGAAGGCCTGTTCCCGATCATGAAGAAAGGAGGCAAGGTAAAATACAAGGTGGAGCTACCCGAGGGCTTGTCCCAACTCCACCCGGTATTCTATGTTGGTATTCTTGAGCCTGACTATACGAAAGATCGGGACCCAGATCAGAATATATCGACAAGAGCACCACCCGGGATGCAGACAACGTATGACAAAATAGCCGAGGGAATATTGATGGATCGACTAAGGTGCCGCAAGAAACATACGCCCTCGACGGAGTACTTGGTGAGATGGAGAGGCTTGTCCGAGACTGAGACGAGATGGAAGCCGGATGAGAAACATTGGCAATTCAAAGACTTGTTACATGAATTCGAGGCATTGAGGACAATGTCTTCATCAAGTGGGGGAGAATGTCACGGACCGAAATCCGTGACCGAAGATGACCGAGAGAAGAAGCCAAAACCCGGAGGCTAGTCCGATACTTTGTAAATAAAACTAGAACTTGTATGGAGTAGTTGGGGGTTGGTAGATAGTTGGTGAAAGATGGTAAGTAGGGGTTGGTAGATAGTTGGTGGGAGATGGTTGGTGAGGGTTGGTAAAAGATGGTTGGTAGATAGTTGGTGGAAGATGGTTGGTAGGGGTTGGTGGATAGTTGGTGGGAGATGGTTGGTGGGGGTTGGTAGATGGTAGTTAGGAGATTATGAACTTGTATAAATAGGTAGTAGTGCTCATTTGTAAATCATCAAGTTGAGAACAATAAACATCTACTTTCCCTCACTACTTCCCCTCTTTACGATTGTTGATTGTTCTTGATCGTGTTCTTGAGTGTTCTTAGAAGTGTCCAAAGAAAGGCTGACTAGCAACCTCTAAGTGTCGGGAAGTTGCTAGGCCGCACGGAAAGTGTTCGAGGAACAACTAGGCGGTCCGTGACACTTGGAAAAACCACGTTATCCGGAAGGTCATCCCTCACCAACTTTAATAGTAGGTCAACTAAACATTGGACCATTGGGATAGAACCTTCAAATGCTGGAGAAGGGGGATGAATGATAACTTGCTCATATTTTTTTTTTGCCCGGTATAAGGTCATTATCAGTGGAGGAACCATAACTATTTGGTCGTAAGGGGCTAG
This sequence comes from Andrographis paniculata, assembly GCF_009805555.1. Taxonomy (NCBI): domain Eukaryota; kingdom Viridiplantae; phylum Streptophyta; class Magnoliopsida; order Lamiales; family Acanthaceae; genus Andrographis; species Andrographis paniculata. The sequence continues at coordinate 2,559,270 of NW_026137583.1, read as the reverse complement.
AGATTAAAAGATTAAAATTTAAAATAAAAATAAATTATAGTATAAAAATTTAATACCGGACAAAGTACTCTACCTCAAAAATAAATTACCTTTAACTAAATATGCATAAACAATATTTTCGTTGTGAAGATAAACAAAAAACAATTCCACCAATAAGATTTCAACTTCGCCCAAAATAAAATTCAAATCCAACTATTGACCTAGAAAGAAACAAAATATTACTTAATCAACTAAACAAAAATAAACTATAAAATAGATTTTATTATAATTATTATTTACCTTAGTGATGTCGCGAGAGTCGAATTTTTCGAGCAGTCATATTTTGAAACCGTTGCAAAATTACTTCAGTTTCAATAGTGACGAAAATGAATTTCTCAATGTAACACACTAGACAGTTGGTAAAATATTCATCTTCTATCGAGTTTCGCAAATCATTTTTGACAAATTTCATTGCCGAGAAAGATCTTTCAACTTTGGCTGTCGTGATAGGTAAAACCAATATGCTAACTCGATTAATCGATAAGTCAAATAAAAAATACTCTTACAATTCATGTGAATTATCTTCTGGGCAAGATCTCCAATATCACGGAGACCTCTGATTGTTCACCCGTTAAAATTATGCAAAAGCACCAGGGTTACGATGATTGCTTAGGCTATGCAATTTTATTATAAGTGATTCCTTAAATTTGAAGTTCAAGATGACATAGTATAATGCCTGTAGCATATCTGTTTGAAGCTTTACTTTGTTCTATGAGAAACATTTGTGTAAAGATTTTATTCCTTTGCCTTTTTGGTTTTAGTAGGTATATATATATATATATGTATAGTTGTTCATGAACACACACCATCTATTACAAATTTATAAAAATAGTTAATAAATTGGAAGTAGTAGAAGGGCGTGTAAATTTAACCTTAGTTCAAAAATAAAAATATATAACTTTTGAAGCATTAACATATTCTATGAATTTCATCCTCTAACTAGTCCATCCTTGTTAATATATGGAGTATTGTTTTTATTTCTGTTCTTGTTTTTCAAGTAAAAAAATAAAATATTTGAATATAATAATTTTAATATTGTGATACTTTGACCTCCAAGCCACGCAAAGTCGGGCGTTTCGGAATCGTAGACTAGCCCCACAAGTCAACACGAGTCTTTCCGGTGCTTTTTTGTCATCAATAGAGCTCACGAAAAGAAATATGCATATTGTTGACATAATTAGTCTATTCTATTTAACATCTAATTAACTTCGAACACTACAAAAAAAATAGTATATTTGTAACAAAATTCCGTTCCTAAAATTCACGTAGCTAATGTAATTCCATTTCTAATTCCGTCTTTAATATCATTATTAACGGAAAAAGTGAATTTAGGAACGAATAAACGTCGTTACAAAATTGATAATTTCTTGTAGAATGACCTAATACCGGTTCATCAACACATGAGAGTTGACCAAACAACGACTCAACTCTGGGGTATCACAAATATAAAACTCAATATCTATTATAATAATTGAAGAAAAAATAATTAATTGAATTAAAAATATATATAGAGAAATATTCACACCTTGAATAAGTCAATGTATGACTAATGCTAGTAGCTGTTATTAAATATTATAATTACAATGTACTTACTCTATTTATTTTAAAAATACATTTTTTTTTTTACATGTTAGTGACTTAAATGAATAAGATTATGCATGTAGTTGTTGACTTAAATAATTTTGTATTTATTAGTGGCAAATATCATTGATATGGATGATTGGAGCTGCCAAGTATTCCCATTGCTGCTTCTTCATTTTTAACTTCATTATTGTGTTGCTGCTTGTTCGCATTCTTGTTGCTTTTAGATCTACTTTGTCCTAAGCTTCCATTTCAGGTGATCCTTCAACAATTTCGATTCCTTTATTTACTATTTCTTTGAAGCAACAATAGAGTTTTTATCTATCTGCTATATGATTTTCTAAATTCTTATTGTTTAAATGGTATCATTGTTTTGTGGAAAATATCAATAAATTAGGTTCATTAGATTTTTAAATTTTTTGAGAAATTATTGAAAGTCTTGGAGTAGCGTGGTTTGTTTTGTGTTTTCATACTTTATCAACTGAATTTCTAACACAAAAAATGATCAACCTGAATCACTCTATGAATTCTTGTTTAAGATTCAAGAAATTAAATAATTATCAATATTTGATTTATTTTCAAAACAAAATCACTGTGAATGAGAAATAGATGGTTTGTAAAATTATTATCATCCTTATAACGAACATTATTTAATAATGTGTCAACCAAACTAACTCTCACATTGGGACAGTGAACTTAGAACAGAGAAATCCATAGATAAAATTTACCATATAAAATATTTTCATATATAATTTGTGCCATAACTAAAGATCCATCCTTATCAAGAATCTTTAACTATGGTGTGTTTGTTGTTATTAATTACTCCCTCCGTCAGTCCAAATTTATTTTTTATTTTTTTTTTAGTCGGTCCGTCAACTAAATTTACCCAATTACTAATTTTGGTAAAATCAATGAATTAATAGTAAATTATTACTCATTATTCAACCTTGATTTACAATAAATACCCTTTGTTACATTCTCTTTTAATTTACTTTAATTTACAACAAATAACCTTTTATCACTTTTTAATAAAATATTTATTTATTTTTTTTTATGTCCGTATCGGACTCAAATAGACTAATTTTAATGGATGCAGGGAAGATTACGTAATTTTTTTGAGATGGTATCAAGAAATATTCCCCTAATCTCGAGTTGACATAAGCTGTTTTACGTGTATACCAGAGCATTCACTATGCTGGAAAAGGTCTTTTTTCGACTGAGCTTCTTTCTATCACCCCATCATTTCCAAAAATTACATGTTTTCTGCTCTCATGATCTGCTTCTAATTTCAAATGGCATAACACACGTACCCACAGGCCACAAACACAGATATTTCTAAAGCATATACAACAACTACTTGTCCTTATTTCAATTGAATGAACATGTGTGTTTCTATTAATGTATTTTAGTCTGTTGTGTTGAATACATAGGGCAAAATGCTTTGGGAAATTGCTGGAACTTTTCTCTCCAAGCTCGGGGAGAAGCTGGCGGATTATGCTCAGGGCACCGTGACAACGACGATAGACTACAATATAATATTGGAATCTCTACAAAGGAACTTGAAATCATTGAGTGATAAAGCATTCGATGTTGAGAAGGAGATTAAGAATGGTGAGCAGCCGGGTGTGAAGAAAAGGAAGCGTGAAGTCGAGAGCTGGTTGGCAGAGGTGCAGAAACTTGAAATGGAATTCACTGAATTCGAGGCTGCTGCTTTGGATTCTGATGGATTTACTAGTAGGTTCTTTGGGGGAGGTCGAGCCCAGAGACTGAGTGCGAGAGTAGACGGATTGGTTGAGCAGAGTCGACATTTTGGAGAACTGCTTCATGCTTGTGAACCCGAGCAAGTTCCGCTCTTGACAAAGAAGTTGGTGGGTAAAAAGTTTGAGGAGAGCTTTGAAAGGATTTGGAATTTGATGGTGAACGATAGAGTGTCAAATGTTGGGATTCATGGCATGGGTGGTGTGGGTAAGACAACGCTGGCGAAGCACATCCACAATCGGTTTGTTGAAGGAGCTCAACATGTTGTTATTTCGATAGCTGTATCTCAGACATTTAACATAAAGAATTTGCAGGATGAAGTTGCCAAGGCAGTGCATCTAGATATTTCAGAGGAGCGCAATGAAGATAAAAGAGCTGCGAGGCTGAACCGAGCACTATCACAAAGAAACAAGGTTTTGCTGATTTTTGATGATGTGTGGGAAAAGTTGAACCTTGAAAAGATTGGAGACCCTCTTTCTTTGGACTGAGTGTAGACTAATCATAACTGCCCGTTCGTTGGAAGTGTGCCGTGAAATTGGTTGTCGAGAAGTGATTCCAGTGAAATCACTCAGTAAGAATGATTCGTGGAGTTTATTTACAGAAACTCTTGGAACAGGATTGACACTAAGTTCCGAAGTAGAAGAAATTGCAGAGCTCATGGTGGAACAGTGTGGTGGATTGCCATTAGCCATAATCACAAAAGCTGGAAGTATGAAAGGTAGGACGGATATTTGCGAGTGGAGGAATGCATTGAGAGAATTGAATGATTCAATCATGCGAGAGGATGGCAATGAGGAAAAGGTTTTCAAGATACTCAAGTATAGTTTCAATCGGTTGGATCAAGGAGAAGAGAAGCATAATGGATTTACAATGATCCAAAATTGTTTCTTGAATTGTTGCTTGTATCCTGAAGATTCAAAGATAAATAGAAAAGAATCGATCGAACTACTCATTTTGGAAGAGTTGTTGGACAAAAGGAGGAGTAGAAGAAATAGAGTGGATGTCATTTTGAATAAGTTAGTGAATGTGTGCTTGTTAGAGAGTGATGATGAAACGGGGTGGTTGAGGATGCATGATTTTGTAAGAGCCATGGCATTGAAGATCACGAAGAATAGATATTTGAATATGGATATGCAAAGTTTGATGGTTGGAGGAGAAGAATGGAGTAGAGTAGAGATCTGAAGAAGGTTTCTTTGAGGAACATACAGCATATAAATTCCTGCAGAATTGTCCCCAAAATGTCCCAAGCTCTCGACATTGCTCTTTCAGAACAATTATTCTTTAAAGCTAATACCAGGTTCATTTTTCTTGGAGATGCATGGTCTGCGTGTTCTTAATTTGAATGGAACTAGAATTACAGAGATACCAGATTCTGTGTCTAATTTGGGGAGCCTTAAAGCCCTTCTCCTAAGTTATTGCAGCAATCTTCCCGGACTTGGGAAATCTCAAGGAACTAAGAGAGTTGGACGTTTCAGGGACCCCAATCAAGGAATTGCCTTTTGGAATGCAAGAACTAGTTAATCTCGAATGCTTACGGATTGAAGAAACTGCCATTGCTATTTTCTGGTGATTATAATTATGATTCCCTGATTTCACCACCCTCCCAGCAATTCACTATCCAAATTCGGAGATCAGAGAGGGAATGGTGGGAAGCATTGGAGTTGGAGCATCCCTCGCTCCATCCCCTCCTCCAACCTTTTCTCTATATATATTGATTTCACTCTTAGTTTAGCTAGCTTTGTTTTGTGTAACAATATACATAAATATTGTTGGAGAAATAATTTGGGATTGAATGAAAAAAGATGAAATCGGATTTGACAGGGCATATACGATGTTGATATACTTTGAGTCACATAGATTCACTTTCTTTATACGATATTTTGACCCTATTGATGTCCCGGGTTACACAAAATTCGTACGAAAATAAAACAAAGCAACACTCAAATTTTAGGCGAAAAATCGAGCAAGTAAAATGTTGGGAGATTATTTGTGTATGAATAATATATTTTGCAGAATTCTTGAGAAAGAAAAGACCTGAGAGTATTATGACTTATTTCACCCAAATACTTTGTGGTGTTTTCTCTCATTTTCTTTTCTCTTTTCTCTAAAAAAAAAAAAATAAAAATTCTATAAATAGATTTGGAAGTATCTTCTCCAAAAAAATCCAAATATTTTCATGAAAATATGCAATTTAATTTTAAATTGAAAAGATTCAATATTTTCATTAAAGTTGTTGATTCAAATTTAAAATCAATTAAATTTGAATTTTTGAAGGTTAAATGCATAATTTTCAAACAATATGTACCATGATTTTCACCTTCATTATATTATTTCACACTTTGTTAAATATCGTACAGGCTTTCTCGAGCGCGCACCCCACGCTACCCTTCCCGAAAAATAGCTTGATACAACATTTTTTTATCTTCGAATAAATCCAATAACAACAAAATAACCAAAAATCCTCCCCCATTTGGTCGTTATCCATGATTTATTCTCAGACTTTTCAACATACACGACAAACTAATGCATAAATGAAAATATCATAACAATTGAATTTTCATCTTAGTATATTACACATTTCAATCATTCGAGAATCTTGGTGTCCGAAGGATTGAACCTATCAACTCATATTGAATGTGAAGGAAAATTATATAAAATAAAAGGAGAATAATAAAATATATTGGGATAATGAAGAAATATTCACTCAATATATATATATCGATTTACTTACACATCGTATATATATATATATATATAAACAATTCAAACTACTACCATGAATATATTTATTACCCTTATTAACTTCTAATTAAAAATTCAAATTCAAATTATTCATTAATAATATTTAATTAACCAATTCAATTAGCATTTAATTAAAATTCAATTTAATTTTCCATCAAATGCCTCCCGTAAATTGAATTTGCTCTTGACTCTCAAAGCAGCAACATTTCTTGAGAAAACGGGTCCACCAAGCGGTTTTGTGAAGATATCAGCCAACTGCTCTTCACTTGGGCAACATGTAATGCCAATGTCACCTTCATTAACAAGATCCCTTAAGAAGTGAAAGCGAAGACGGATGTGTTTTGATCTTCCATGAAAAACCGGATCTTTGGAAACAGAGATAGTCGATTTATTGTCACATAACAATGTCGTAGGAGCATGCTCCTTAAAGCTCAAACTCTCAAGGATTCCTCTAAGCCACACAATTTGACTCCCAACCAAATATGCCGCTATGTACTCTGATTCGGTGGTGGAAAGTGCCACAATTGGTTGTTTTTTCGAACTCCATGAAACAACTCCACCTCCAAGATTAAACACATAGCCAGATGTACTTCGAGAATCATCACAGCTTTCTCCCAAGTCACTATCCGTATAGCCAACAAGTTTGATGGGAACGTTAGCTTCATAATATATGCCATAATCCAATGTCCCTTTCACGTACCTTAAAATTCTTTTGGCAGCCTCCCAATGATTCGAGAATGGCTTCTCCATGAATCTGCTAACCAAGCTCACAGCGAACATGATGTCAGGCCGAGTGGCTGTAAGGTACATCAAGTTTCCGATTAGGCTGCAAAACATTGTTGTGTCAACCATCTTCCCTTCTCCATTTTTGCTCAACTTCAAACCTGTTACGCAAGGGGTTGTTACTGGATTGGCATGCTCCATATTGAATTTTCTTAGAACCTCAACTGCATATTTTTCTTGAGAAATGAAAATTCCAGATTTTGATTGTTCAACCTTGATCCAAGAAAATGATGCAATTCTCCCAAATCACTCACCTCAAATTCCTTCATTATAGCTGCTTTAAAATTCTCAAGCGACTTCAAATCATTTCCAGTGAAGATAAGATCGTCAACATAAAGGCTCACAATCATAACACCGCCATTGCAACATTTTTTGACATAGAGAGTATGCTCGAGTGGGCATCTCTCAAAGCCAAACTTCAAGAAAAATTCATTAATCCTTCTGTACCATGCTTGAGGCGACTGCTTCAACCCATAAAGAGCTTTTATGAGTTTATAAACTTTGTGTTCCTCGTCTTTTCGAACAAATCCAGGAGGTTGCTCCAAGTAAATTTCTTCTTGAATAAATCCATTCAAGAATGCAGATTTCACATCCATTTGGAATAATTTCCAACCATTTTGAGCTGCAAGTGAAAGAATCAATCGAATTGTATCAAGCCTGGAAACGGGAGCAAATATCTCATTAAAGTCTTCTCATTCTTTTTGCTTGTAGCCCTTCGCAACCAATCTTGCCTTATATTTGTTGACTGATCCATCAAGATTTGTTTTTGTCTTGAACACCCATTTTACACCAATTGGAGATTTATGTGGAGGCAAATTTGTAAGCTCCCAAGTGCCATTCTTCTCGATGGAATTAATCTCCTCTTTCATGGCTTGCACCCATTTCTTCTCCTTCGCTGCTTCTTCATACGAGATTGGATCTACCCCTACAAAGAAAGCAAAGTACACTTGGTTTGGCCCATCAATCGCTTCAGTTTCATCCTAAAGTTCTCTCAAAGTCCTTGTTCTTCTCGCTGTTGGAGCTGCAGAATTTTCAGCAAGTTCTTCTTCACCAATGTTTTGCTGCATTTGTTGAGTATCAACATCTTCAAAATTAAGAACCTGCCAATGTGAGAATTCTGATGATAAATCTAAAAAATCATAGGAAGCATTCTCATCAAATCGTACATCCCTGCTGATCACAATTTTCTTTGATTTTGGGTTATACAATTTGTAAGCTTTTGTTCTCACACTATACCCAATGAATATGCATTTTTCAGATTTATCATCAAGCTTACTCCTCAAAGAATTTGGGATGTGTGCATAGGCAACGCTACCAAATATTTTCAAGTGGCTAACATTCGGCTTCTTCCCATACCACACCTCATTCGGAGTATAATTCTCCAAACTCTTTGTCTGCGATCGATTGATCTAATAGACAACACATGAGACCGCCTCTCCCCAAAATTCAGCTGGCATATTTTTTCCTTTTCAGCATGCATCGAACCATATCCATGATGGATCTATTTTTTCGTTCGGAAATGCCATTTTGTTGTGGTGAATATCGGGCTGTCAATTCATGTCGAATCCCATGGTTCTGACAGAATTCCTCAAACATTGAGGACATGTATTCCCCTTCACGATCATTTTGCAGGATTTTAATGTGAGAACTAGTAAATTTCTCAACCTGAGCTTTAAATTCTTTGAAACAAGGAAGTGCATCAGATTTTTCTTTCACCAAATAAACCCAAACTTTCCTTGTGAAGTCATCAATAAACAACAAGAAATATCGGTTACCTCCAAGCGATGGAACTTTAATTGGCCCGCATAAATCTGTGTGAACCAGTTCCAAAGGCATTTATGATTTCCAATCAGATTTTGATGAGAAAGACTCTCGATGTTGCTTTCCCAATCGGCACTCTTCACAAACTTCTTGTACTCCTCCGATTTTGGGCAGTCCATATACAATCGATTTATTCGAAAACTCCTACAAGCTCCCAAAATTAAGGTGCCCAAACCTGTCATGCCACAGGTTGGAGATTTGCTCATTAACAGCAAGATTTCCAGCATTATTTAAGATATCAAGCTTCAAAGCAAACAAATTGTTTGCGAATGAATATACGAAGGCATTTTTGATTTCCAATCAGATTTTGATGAGAAAGACTCTCGATGTTGCTTTCCCAATTGGCACTCTTCACAAACTTCTTGTACTCCTCCGATTTTGGGCAGTCCATATACAATCGATTTATTCGACAACTCCTGCAAGCTCCCAAAATTAAGGTGCCCAAACCTGTCATGCCACAGCTTGGAGATTTGCTCATTAACAGAAAGATTTCCAGCATTATTTAAGATATCAAGCTTCAAAGCAAACAAATTGTTTGCTCCCAAACCAATTTTTGCTATGATTTGATTTTTCTTCTCCATAGTGCAAAAGTTGTCAACAAAATGAATATCAATCCCCTTTTTCATTAAGTGGCCAACACTTAACAAATTGCTTTGTAATCCAGGAACATAAAATACCTCAGACATTTTCTCAAGTCTCCCATTTTTCGCCTTGAATGAGATTTCTCCAACGCCTTCGATCTTATATGCCTTGGCATCTCCAATAGTAACCTGCCCATGATTAGCTTCGACAAGAGTGGAAAACAGATTTTTATTTCCAGTCATGTGTTTGCTTGCCCCGCTGTCCAAATACCAAATATCCCCAATATTTCCATTTGAAGCAATCAACAATGTTTCTGTATTTTCGACTCCTTTCTCATGCACAAAACCATTTTCACGCCTCTTTTCTGGATATTTTTCCAAACAATCAGAAATTTTATGTCCCGGTTTGTGACAATAATAGCACTCTACATAAGGTTTTGTACCTTTATAGTTACCACGCCCTCTTCCTCGTTGGGTGAAAGATCGTAATTTCTCATCTTCACGCCGCTCTTTATTTTCTGTAGGTGGTTGGCCACCCCTTCCTCGTCCACAGCTTTGATTTCGTGCTCGCCCGTGTCCACGAAAGAAACCACGCCCTCCCGTAAATTGGGACTTCAAAGTGTGATCTTGAGAAATGGAACTTTGAGAATTCCTTTGAAGTATTCTTACTTCATGTGCAAACTTTCTAATGCCATCGACGAGAGATCTTGCGACTCCTCTATTGCTACCACAACATGGTCGAATTTACTTGGTAGGCTACGCAAGATTTTCTCGACTATCCGTTGGGTTTCAACAACTTCTCCATTTGATGCCATTTGATTCACAAGAGAATTTTCTCTCGTAAAATAATCTCCAATTTTCATTATCTTTCATCTCCATTTTTTCAAATTCAGCCCTTAATGATTGCAAGTGAACTTTTTTTACTTGATCTTGCCCATAGTATGTTGTTTGTAGGATGTTCCATGCTTCTTGTGCACTTCCAGCCTTGGATAGTCTTTCATAGACTGGAATCTCAATCGCTTGATATATTTGAAAGAGAGCTTTTCTGTCTTGTTGCCTTCTGTTCCTCAGAGAATTTCTTTCGGCAGCAATGAGTCGGGATTCGTCCTCTGGAGCACCTACACCATCTTCCACAACACTCCATAAGTCTTGAGATTCAAGACATAATTTCAGGAGATTGCTCCAGTAATCAAACTTTTCGCCATTGAATCGAGGAACAAGAGAAACTAGATTGTTGGACGTAGCCGAAGCTCTGATACCAATTTGAAGGAAAATTATATAAAATAAAAGGAGAATAATAAAATATATTGGGATAATCAAGAAATATTCACCCAAAAAATATATATATATCGATTTACTTACACATCATATATATATATAAACAATTCAAACTACTACCATAACTATATTTATTACCCTTATTAACTTCTAATTCAAAATTCAAATTCAAATTATCATTAATAATATTTAATTAACCAATTCAATTAGCATTTAATTAAAATTCAATTTAATTTTCCATCGGAATGCACGAAGATAATATACACAAAAGCTTCATTTTTCAACAATTTACACTTGACACTCCCAATCCATTCACGAACATATCGAAAGCCAAGTCCATAGCATTCTTGAAGCGGAAAAACTTCATGTTCGTATAGGTAATTCCTTTAGTCTCGCTCATGCATGATGATTTTTCAAAGGAATTATTAAGAGACCAAACCTCAATCTAACTTTCTTGCAAGTCCGAACACACTCTTTGGGATGAATAAATCACGTGTGTTCTAATCCTCTAAAATTGAACTTTCCACATTGAATTCAGCTCCTAGCGTTGTATTAGGAGAAAATTGGGTGTCTCACACAAAGACAATTTAATGGACCTTAACCATCTCGATAACATATTGTATGTCAATTTCTTGGCCAACGGATGTGAGTTATTCCACTTTATACAATTCGACATTACAAAGTTTCGGCTTCATGATAATTCAAACAACATTAACATTTTACAAATGATAAACGACAGCCTTACGCCTAACTGCGATTTTCCATTCTCATGGGCCATAAAAATATTACTCCAAACTTTGTGCACAAGTAATAATTCCAAAAATTGTTATTGTGGTCAAAGCATTTGACGTACTCCACGTTAATTGAAGAAAAATTATATTTGACAATTCTTAAAATGTGCACAAGTGATTATTAAATAATCACTAATGAACCATTTTTATAAAAGAATTGTGAACCAACCCTTCACAAATTAATTTATACAAAATTAATTCTACTGATACCAAAAATCATTCAATGTGTTTTGCAAACGCATCAATTAATCTTGTCAAATTAATTACATAACATTTTGGCAAAACAAAAGTATGTTCAATTTATAATATTCATACATACATACATACATATATATATATATGTATAATATTTAACCCTTGGAATTTTAATTCCATACTAAAAAAGATTATTACATCTCAATCATTTTCATGTTAATTTTAACTTTGAGAATTATATCCACCTCCCCACGAGGAAAGAAACCTTTTAATCATACTTTCTTTCCATGGTGTTTTTATTCACAAATCATCGCAATCAAACACAACGCAGTTTCCCAATGTCATATAGGAATTTCCGGAATAGATATGCTCTATGCCGCTATTTTATTGCTTCCAATCAGTCCCGCCATGGTCTGCACCAAATTTTTGATCATTGGAAGATCATTTATAAAATTGTACTGCGGGCAAGCCAAAATATGTTGCCGGTTGCCACCCCAACGGAATAAAATAATGTTTGCATTCTTTCCGAGATGCAAATTTTATTATCTTTAATTGATATTCTGAACCCATGTGGATTCATTTTTCAAAATTTAAAAATCAATTCTATCGATTTGATCATTGGAAATAATAGATTCCAATATCTTCAAATTTGGACATCTTTCCAAATTTCATTTTCATATCTGCCAAAGTATCACATTAGAGATCTTTCGAAAATATCATATAAGATTGTTGGAGAAATAATTTGGGATTGAATGAAAAAAAAGATGTAATCGGATTTCACAGGTTATACACGATCTTGGATATACTTCGCTTTCCTTATGCTATATTTCGACCCTATTAATGCCCCAACTTACACGAAATTCGTACGAGGATAAAACAAAGCAACACTCGAATTTTAGGCGAAAAATCGAAAAGTAAAATATTGAGAGATTATTTGCTTATGAAGCATATATTTTGCAGAATTCTAGAGAAAGAAGAGACTTGAGAGTATTTCTGACTATTTCACCCAAATACTTTCTGTCACTAGTTTTCTCTCATTTTTTTTTTTCTCTTTTTCTCTCTCTCTTTTCTCTCTTTTCTCTCTTAAAAAATTGTTGTGAAGATAAGACATAAATAGATAAATAGATTTGAAAGTGTCTCTTTTGAAAAGTTTTGAATTTCAATTTTAAATCCAAATCTTTTCATGAAAATATACAAAGATTCAATATTTTCATTAAAATTGTCAATTTAAATTTAAAATCAATTAAATTTGAAGTTTTGAAGATTAAATGCAGGAATTAATATTGAAAATAATAATTTTCAAATAATATGTAACATAATTTTCATCTTCATTATATTATTTCACGACCTTTCCCAAAAATAGCTCGACACAACATTCTCTATTTTCAAATAAATCCAATAAGAACAAAATAACCAGCAAATATTACTATAATTATAGGCATTCATTATTAATACATTTGGAAATTTTTGATAATTTAATAATCTTATATGTATATATATAATTTTTTGTTTTAATAAAAAATTCAGATTTTAACATACAGTCCGAAGTTGCCAATAAACCAAAACAACATACACCAATTTGAGTATTAGCTCTAAAGCTGCTATTCAATACACAAACAAACAAATTGCAAATGATGCTTAGATTTTATATTAATTAAAAAGGTTATGGATATGCTGAGATTATATTTCAATTCAGCATTGCTGAATATAATCTCAGCCACTAATTTTGTATCTATAATCATAATTATACAAAAGTAAGTAAGATTAAGGGTTATGATTATTACCAGCACTGCTGATTGTTATGAATTCAGCATCTGATCTATGTTGAATTAAAAAATAGTATAAGTCTTCAAATTTTCCATATTCCCAGTGCCAAGCCCATCAAATTAAAGGGCAATGAACACCAACTTTTATCCGAGAAGATCTACTTCATTGTCCTTTTTAGGAAAAATTACAAATTTCGTGTTCCTTTAAATTTATAGAGACGATATTGATTTTATAGTTGTTGCATTCAAAATTCAAATATTCTATTTTCGGGCAACGAAAGAAAATCAGTGGTAAAATGAATGTAAGGATTCCTAAAACTCTAAAAAAAAAGCCTTAAGGAATAAATTGTTTAGTCCCAAACGGGTTTTTGGAGAAAATGAGAGTAAACAAGAATCCAACAAAGAACGATTTACTTGTAAGATTTTAGGCCTGATTATACTATTTCTAACTTTTTTTTCTCTTAAAAAACATCAAATCAAACACTCAATTCTTATTTATTTTATTACACTAAAATCTAATTTTACATTCAAAACATCACATCAACACATATTTATATCACATCAAACAACTATTTCAATTCAAAATTTTACAATTCAAAATCAAAACCCAAAACCAAAACCTCACAAGTAAACATTATGTAACTTACTTTGAATATGCAAAAAATACAGAGCATCCTTCAAACATCTAAAAATATAGTATTAATTGCTGTAAAATGTTGTAATTGTCGGATGCAGAATGACCGTTTCACCTAAAAGCTCGAACTCTTAGGGAAACGCAACCATTAATTATATATTCGCAAACGGGAGCCCCCAATAGTAATACACACAACACAAAAATGATTTAGCCAGCGCAACGATTAATACCACAAAAAATCTCCTACAAAATTGGTTTTTGTTTTTCTTTACTTTCCGGTATTATATATCCAACAAAATAAAAAAGGGTACGTAATCATCATTTCATTGATCTGGTGGGCATGCAAATCAATTCAATCTTGATATATTATTTAGCTAGTGAATATGACAGCATGACCAACCCACAACCATCAACCTCACTGCATTGCTGCCCGCCCCACACGGCGACTCGGCGAGGCATTTTCTTCAATACCCCTACAACTACAAAGGAAAGAAACATTGTCAAACATAAGGCACAACAATGGCGCTGCTGTAAAGTTGGGGGCAAGAGCAAGAGAAAGTATACCAACTTCGACATCCTTCATCTGACAATAGTGTGGTGCGAATTCCAGTAAGCATTCCGGTTTTAGCTCACTAACCAGCAGCATATGTCCAGATGAGGTTCGTAAGGATATATGAGGACTATTTGTGCCCTGCGATGGGGATTAAGGAGGAGCCCAATGAATGAAGAGTTTGTTATCTGGTGCATGTACTTCTTGGTTGTTACAACCAATTCATGGCACACTAGCAAAAAAAATGTTTTTTTTTTTTTGTTACGGCCAGAAAATCATAACTAAAAGCTGATTTTTGTGCAAAATGCATTTTTGTGATGCTATAGTTACGATTTTTTTTCGTAATGTATACTCGCGTAACGAATTATTTTTTTGCTACGCAATTTTTCGTAACAATAAAGGTTATATTTGTTACACACATATTGTTATGATATTTTAATCTATAATAAATACCAATTTCTTTGGTAGTGGTAAACGACCCATATTGAAAGAACCTGACAGCAGTAAAGATTAAAACATGAAGCCATTGGAACAGATTTTATGCATCTTGCTTGAAAAGATTGTTATCCTAATTACCTGTGCTAAACTGGAGCTCGGGTGAATATGAACTGTCTGGGGGTGTTTCACAGTTCTATAGGAACCATTCTTTTGTAGTCTTGCCGAATTGGCGAAGAATCCCAATGTTATTGCTTTCTTTATTGCAGCTAAGTCATTCGTGTTTGATTTCACCTCGATTTCGACTCTTTCCAGCAGCTCCTCAAGCTGATCCCGGATATCTCTAGCTCTCTTCATGCTCCTCACCTGGATATAATTCTTGTAGCACCACTGAGTTGAATAATTGGTTTCTTTTCATGTGCTATATACCTAACAAAATACACATCACAAGATAAAGCCTTCTAATCCAATGAAAATTTTCAATAATTCTTATTAGTTAACTCATGGATAAGACTCTAACACGCGTACCTTCAACAATGCAACATGGTCCCCAACATTTCCCATGTGAAAATTCAAGTGTGCATTGTCTGCGTGAACTTGCTTGTCCTTGGGACGATAGAATATTGAATTTCCGACATATAGCATTGCAGCTATTGATATGATCTCATCATAGCACTCATATTTGTCAGAAGCAACAATCATCTTAGATAGCATGGGATCGAGCGAGAATTCAGCCATCCTTCTTCCAACTTTCATCAGGTCAGCATGCTTATTAAGCGCACTCAAAGCATAAAGAAGTTCCAATGCCTTCAGAAGAGCTTCAAATGCTGGAGGGTCCATAAAATCAAAGTTAAGCAGATCGTTGATGAAAAGAATCTTTGAAGCAAGCATTACATTGGCCAAGTTTGTATTTTTGGAATAGTATTACCATCTAGTTCGTTTTAATAATTGTAGGCAGTGTACAATCGAAAACATTTTACAGGACCAGGTCTTCCAGATCAGCTGGCTCATTTAGCTGAAGCTTTCGAGATTGGAGTGATCAGTAAGGATTCCATTCCAGTCTGAGGATTATATGTCTTCATCTTACAGAAACCTTGATCGATAACATACTTCATATATATTGTATTGTCGTGTCCCAAGAACAAGTCTCTCTTTGTATTGTACATATTTTTATTCGATGTGTCTGTCTAATGTTGTCCACACATCTGTTGAATCATCAATGAAAAAATTCTGGTTTCACGGCAATGACTGTGTTGTTAGGAAAATAGAGATCGAATGGAGGAATGCTCAAATCTCATTAAACTGCTCTGAAAAATAAGTCTAATACATGATCCAAACTTTTAACTTTATTTTCCAATCCACTGACACAAAAATAGGATTAACTGACAAGAAAATAACCTACTTCCTAAATTCTAGGACTTATTCAACTGAAAAGTAATTCAAATTTAACAAATCTAAATTAAA
Organism: Andrographis paniculata; assembly: GCF_009805555.1. Lineage (NCBI taxonomy): Eukaryota > Viridiplantae > Streptophyta > Magnoliopsida > Lamiales > Acanthaceae > Andrographis > Andrographis paniculata. The sequence continues at coordinate 2,542,852 of NW_026137583.1, read as the reverse complement.
TTAAATGAGCAGCATATTTGATTCGCTCACAAAATCCTTCTGAATCAAGTGCTGCAAACTCCCAACTTATTTTTTAATCCTTCAAATTGTCCACACTAAAAAAGACTATGAATATGTATGCAATTTGTTCCTCTGAGCTGCAATGCAATAGTTTCACTTCTATTTCTTTTTGTACTTCTCTCAGCATGTAGTACTTCACCTTAAAGTGCTTAGTTCTTCCATGAAACATGGGATTAAGTGAAATAGCAATAGCAGCTTGCTTATCAACAAACACCTCAATGCCTCTTGCTTCAGCTGCTAATTATCCATCAATTTCTTCAACCATAAGGTTTGATTTACTGCGGCAGTTGCTTCTATAAATTCAGCTTACTTACATTGTACATAATGTCCGGCCTTGTGGAAGTAAGATACATAAGGCATCTAACAAGTCCTCTATACACTTTCTCATTTACTTACCTGTCCCATCGCCTTTCTGCAGCCTTTCTTTAGGATTTATTGGCATGCTCACTGTCTTGCACTCTTCCATCTTGAATTGTTTCAAAACTTCTTTTGGCAAATGAAAGAATTCATTTTCTCTTTGTTCAACCTCCATGCCTAGTGTCACGGACCGCCTGGTTGTTCCTCGAACACTTTTCGTGTGGCCTAGCAACTTCCGGACACTTAGAGGTTGCTAGTACAACCTTTCTTCGGACACCTTCAAGAACACTCAAGAACACTCAAGAATCACAGAGAGAAGAAGTAGTGAGGGAAAGTAGGTGTTATTGCTCTCAACTTGATGATTTACAAATGAGTACAATCACCTATTTATACAAGTCCATATCTCCCAACTACCATCTACCAACCCCCACCTACCATCTTCCACCAATCTTCTACTAACCCTCAACTACCATCTTCCACCAATCCCCACCTACCATCTTCCACCAACCATCTACCAACCCCCAACTACTCCATACAAGTTCTAATTTTATTTACAAGGTTCCGGACTAGCCTCCGGGTTTTCGCTCCTTCGCTCGGTCATCTCCGGTCACAGATTCGGGTTATGACATTCTCCCCCACTTGATGAAGGCATTGTCCTCAATGCCTCGTACTCACGCACTAAGTCTTCAAATTGCCAAAGTTTCTCCGTCGGCTCCCAACTCGTCTCAGCCTCGGGCAAGCCTCGCCATCTCACCAAGTACTCCGTCAAAGGCGGGGGGTCTTGTGGTGCACTAGTTGATCCGCCAATATCTCATCGGCTACTTTTTAATACGCCGTCCGCATCCCGGGTGGTGCTCTTTTTGATATATTCCGACTCGAGTCCTGATTATCCATGTAGTAAGGCTTGAGAATGCTAACATGGAATACCTGGTGAAGTTGGGACAAGCCCTCGGGTAGCTCCACCTTGTACGCCACTTCGCTTACTTTCTTTACGATCGAGAACGAGCCTTCGTATCGCCTCATCAACCCTTTGTGCACGCCTCGTATACGCCCATGTTGGTAAAGTTTTACCAATACTAAGTCTCCCTCTTTGAATTCTCAGGATATCCGCTTCCGGTCCGCCCACTTTTTCATCCGTCTCTGGGACTTCTCCAAGTGTAGCCTCGCTGCCTCCGCCCGATCTTGCCAACCCCTGGCAAAGTGGAACACCGGTGGACTTGGTCCTTTATACGTCCCCATCAAATCCTTCGGAGTTGTTGGTTGGAAACCGAGTACAATCTCAAACGGGCTCTTCCCAGTACTTTCATTTTTATGCAAATTAAAACAAAATTGTGCCACATCGAGTAATTTAGCCCAATCAAGTTGGTTTACCGTCACATAGTGTCGTAAGTACACCTCTTAAACTTGGTTGGCTCGCTCTATTTGGCCGTTTGTTTGTGGGTGCATGGCCGTGGACATTTTCAATTCTGACCTCAACAGATGGAACAACTCCGTCCAAAATCGCCCGGTAAATCTCGAGTCCCGATTGCTTACAATACTCGTTGGTAATCCCCAATATTTAACGTACGTGCTCCATAAAGAGTTTTGCTGTCACCTCCGCTGTACACTTCTTTGGTGCCGGGATGAACTCGGCATATTTCGAGAGACGGTCAACCACTACAAAAATGCTCGTGCATCCATTGGACTTTGGCAAGCCGATAATGTAGTCCATGGACACACTCTCCCACATTCGTTGTGTTGAAGCAACCCCGCCGGCGGATGATTTTCGATTTTGTCTTGTTGGCACACAAGACATGTCCGGACATACTCTTCTACATTCTCTTTCATTCCGGGCCAATAGTATCGCTCTCGTAGCAAGGCCAAGGTTCGTTGTATGCCCGGATGTTCCGCATACTTGGTGTCATGACACTCTCGTAGAATGTCTCTACTTAAGCTCCCTGTATCTGATACATACATCCGGTACCCCTTTGTCACGACTAACCCGTCCTCCAATGAATATTTTGTTGTCTTCCCCTCCTCAACCAACTCAAATACGGCATGTGCAAATTCATTGTGCACAAGTCCTTCACGTATCCGATCCACAATGTCGCCTTCCACCGAGTATATGGCTGCCACCTTCCGACTCAACGCGTCTGCCACCACATTAGTCTTCCCGGGTCGGTACTTGATCTCAAATTTGAACTCTGCAAGAAAATCGAGCCACCTTACTTGTTTGCCCGTTAGTTTCTTTTGAGATTGAAAGTAACTTACCGCCCGGTTGTCCGTCACAATCAAAAAGGGAACACCCGCCTTGAGATAGTGTTCCCATACTCATAAGTAATGTACGACCGCAATCATCTCTTTCTCATGCCTTGCCCATCGTCTTTCCACGTCTGACAATTTGTGGCTTTCGTACGCCACTGGGTGTCCTCCTTGCATTAACACTTCTCCCACGGCAAGGTCCGAGGCATCTGTCATTACCTCGAATGGTTTGGTAAAGTCCGGGAGTGCAAGTACCGGTTCTCTCGTCATTACCTCCTTCAATGAGTCAAATGCCATTTGACATTCTGACGTCCATTCCCACTTTTGCTCCTTCCGCAACATATTCGTCAAGGGCACTGCTATCTCCGAATAGCCCTTCACAAATCATACCTCCGTAGGTGACTTAGGTGCTTCCCACTCAACGACCGCCTTGATCTTTCCCCGTTCCATCCGAATCCTCCCATTTCCCACGATATGCCCCAAGAATCCGACCTCGTTCATCCCAAATTCGCATTTGTCCCTCCGAACATAAAGTTGATTCTCCCATAAGGCTTGGAACACGCTCCGCAAATGTTTGACATGATCCGTCATATCTCGACTATAAACAACGATATCGTCCAAGTACACCACCACAAAGTCATCCAGGAAGTCCCGTAGTACTTCTTGCATCAACGTACAAAATGTTGCTGGGGCATTCGTCAGTCCAAAAGGCATTACTGTAAACTCATATGATCCGTACCTTGTTGTGATTGCCGGCTTTGACTCGTCGCCTTCCCGAATCCGGACTTGATAATAAATCTTCCGAAGGTCATGTTTTGATAGCACTTTGGAAGGTTGTAACCGGTCGAACAAGTCGGCAACGAGTGGCACCGGGTATTTGTTTTTCACTGTTAATTTGTTCAACGCCCGGTAATCATTGCACATACGGAGACTTCCATCTTTCTTCCGTTGGAAGAGTATTGGCGCACCAAAGGGGCTTTTCGACGGGACTATGAACCTCGCTTCCAATAGTTCTCCCAATTGTTTCCTTAATTCCGTCAACTCATTGGGTGACATTCTATACAGTGGTCAGGACACTGGCTTTGCATCTTCTACCAAGTCGATGGCATGGTCGATTGCCTGTCGTGGAGGTAATCCCTTCGGTAACTCTTCCGGCATTGTATCCTCAAATCCCTTGAGGACACCCTCCAACCCTTAGGGGGCATCATGGTCTTCTTAACCTTGTCACTCGGGAGGTCCTCAGCGCTAAGGATAGCCGCAAACGTCGGATCTCCTTTCCTTAATCCTCTTTCGAGTTGCTTTGGCGTCAACTCCTTCTCTCGGAACACCGTAATGTCGCACGACACACTTCCCTCCATGATGGTGTCTTTGTCCTCGTGCGGTATCATTGCTAACTTGGTTTGCTCAATGAACCTCATGCTAAAGAACATACAATAGTCATTAATAGGTGCTACATTAAAATTAATCGTACCTTCCCAATCTCCAACTCGGATTGGTACATTCTTTGCCACCCCCGTCAGAGGAGTCCATGCGCTATTCATTCCCTTGAACCGACCATTCGATGACACCCATTGCAAACCCAACTCATGAGCTGTTTCTTTGCTCATGTAATTCGCATCCGCCCCTGGGTCGAGTAGACACAAGTACGAGCGTCCATTAATCTCGACATTCACGTACATCCGTCCTCGATGCTTTTCCCCATCACCTTCCGCTTTCATGCATGCCACATGTTCTTCCGTTGGGTTAGTGTCCTCAGTCACCGCGGCAACGCTCGATCGGTTCGAACAATTTCTTACAAAATGTTCTTTTGAATGACAAACATAGCGTTCGCCTCCGGGTCGGGGTGGTCATGGGGCAAATCTTGGCGCATCTCCCCCACTTTTGTCCGAGGTAATTCTCCTCCCATCGTCCCTCTTGTACGGTTCCCTCCGTTGAAACTCAATCATCCGTGAAGCATACTTCATTGCCTCATTCACAGTTTTCAGGCACTTATCCACAACCCGCTCTTTTGCCCACGGCTTTAATCTTTCGGTAAACCCAAATAATGTTTCTTCCCGCGTCATCGATGGAATTTCAAGTAGCAAGTTGGCATACTCGTCAATGTATTCCTTCAAATGTCCCTCTCGATGTGCTAACCATCGTATCTTGGCCCTCGCCTCCGTCTCGGCCCTTATTGGTTCAAACTCCGCCTTGAGTTCAGACTTGAACATTGCCCATGTTGTGATGGCCTTACCATCTTGAGCAAGTTCGCTTCTACGCCTCCACCAAATGAGTGCCGAGTCCTTCAAGAAACATGACCCTGTGTGCACCTTGGCCACGTCTCCCACGACCCCTACAACATTAAAGTAACGTTCCACATCGAAAATAAACGTATCAATTACCCGACCTCTCCGAACTCCTGAGTAGTACTCCGGACGTGGCACCTCCACTCTAGGTGCTACCGCTACTCCTCCGATCGGGCCATGAGCTTGCAATTCTGCAATTGCCGCTCTAAGTGTTGCAAGCTCCTTTTGCATCACAGACGGCTCCACCATAGCCACTTTCTCTCGTCGGGCCAACCCGAGGCGACACGCTGCCACCTTCTCCTTGAGCTTGGCCATCTCGGTACCAAGTGACCTTGTCACTTCCTTCGCGCCATCGCGACACTGTTCCAGTCCCTCCGCAAGAAACTTCATCAAATCCTCACGCATATCCTTCTCAACCCCGTTGAGACGTTGATTGACCTCGTCGATCCTTTCGGAATTCCCACCGAGGAATTCTTCCATATGCTCCATCTTAGCCTCAAAAGCACTTATGGTTACCACAGAAGGGCAACATTTGCACTTTCGGTGGTGCTTCCCTTCATTGACACCTTCGTTGTTACCCTCGTTCAGATTCTTCAAGTTGGACCCGTCACTTGTCATCCCTCACTGACTTAGGTTCGAACGAAGCTCTGATACCATTTGTCACGGACCGCCTGTTTGTTCCTCGAACACCTTCCGTGCCGCCTAGCAACTTCCCGACACTTAGAGGTTGCTAGTACAGCCTTTCTTCGGACACCTTCAAGAACACTCAAGAACACGATCAAGAACACTCAAGAATCGTAGAGAGAGGAAGTAGTGAGGGAAAGTAAGTGTTATTGCTCTCAACTTGATGATTTACAAATGAGTACAATCACCTATTTATACAAGTCCATATCTCCCAACTACGATTTACCAACCCCCAGCTACTATCTTCCACCAACCTTCTACTAACCCCCAACTACCATCTTCCACCAATCCCCATCTACCATCTTCCGCCAACCATCTACCAACCCCCAACTATTCCATACAAGTTTTAGTTTTATTTACAAAGTTCCGGACTAGCCTTCGGGTTTTGGCTCCTTCGCTCGATCATCTCCGGTCACGGATTCGGGTCGTGACACTAGGAAGTAATGCATTTATCTTAAATCTGTCATTTCAAATGCACCTTGCATGTCTTTCTTGAATTTTGAGATATACATTTCATCACTTCCTGTAACCAGTAACTCATCAACGTAAAGTGAAATTATAACCATCTCACCTGATGATTTTTTCACATACAATGTGGACTCACTATCTATCTTGTTGTACCATGCTCTTGGAGCTTGCTTAAGACCATAAAGTGCCTTCTTGAGTCGATAAACTTTTTTCTTCCTGGCCAGTAATTATGAAGCCTTCTGGCTGCTCTACATAAATTTCATCTTCTAACACTCCATTTAGAAAAGCTGACTTCACATCTAATTGATATACTTTCTATCCTTTATGAGCTGATATTGCAAGTAGCATCCTAATTCTATCCATTCTGGCTACCGGTGCAAACGTTTCAAAGAAATCAACTCCCCAAACTTGTGAATAACCCTTCATCACCAGCCTTGCTTTGTACTTGTTGACAGTACCATCAGGATTTAATTTGGTTCAAAAAACCCATTTTACTCCAATCACCTTTCTATCTGTTGGTTTCTCTACTAACTCCCACGTTTTATTCTTCTCTATCATATGCAACTCCTCCTTCATTGCATTCATCCATTCTTTTTCCATCTTTGCTTCCTCGTATCCAACAGTTTCCATGATAGCTACATTGCACCTTTGGTATCCTTCACTCAATAATCTAGTGCCTCTAACTGGCGCATCATCGACCAGCTCTTCGGGATTTAATCCTTGAGAATTTTTATCAGCTCCCTCTATCCAGTCCCACTTTTCATCCTCAAGAAAGTAAACATCCCTACTAATATTCACTTTTCTTGATTGTGGATGATATATTCTATAGCCTTTAGATATTGAGTTATAGCCAACAAAAATTCCAGCTTCAGAATTTTCCTCTAACTTGTCTCTTTAAACTTGAGGCACATGAGAGAAACATAAGCATCCAAACACCTTCAAATTTTTCAAATTTGGTTTGGTGTCAAACCAGACTTTATAGGGAGTTTTCTTCTCTAATACCGTTGTAGTTAACCGATTTACCAATGTTGTGTTAGCTGCTTCCGCCCAAAATTCTTTTGGTAGACTCTTTTCATGCATCATACACCTAGCCATCTCCATTATTGATCTTTCTTTCTTTCACCCAATCTATTTTGTTGTGGAGTGTATGAAACTGTGAATTAATGCTCAATCCCTGCTTCTTCACACAAAATTTGAAACTTTTGTGATGTATATTTTGTTCCATTATCAGATCGTACAAGCTGGATTTTCTTTCCACTGTGATTTTAAATCCAACTCTTGAACTTTTGAAATACATCAGCAACTTCAGACTTTTGTTTCATAAAGTAAATCCAGCACATTCGAGTAAAATCATCAATGAAAATGATGAAATACCTACTTTCATTAAGAGATGGAGTTGTTTGAGGACCACACAAATCTGTATGAATCAACTGGTTGTTCTTTTGAATGGTTGACTATTTTGCTTTCCTGTCAAACACGCCCTACAAACTGAATTTTGTTCCTCCAGGTTTGGCAACCCAACTGCCATGTCATTTTTGTACATGAACTTCAATCCCTTGTCATGAAAATGCCCCATTCTTTTATGCCAAAGTTCAGATTCATTAATCTTGCAACTGAATGCCATTTGCTCCTCTTCTAATGGATTTAATAAGAAGCTCTTCTTATTCATCATAATTCTGAACAACTCTTCACCGCTTGAGTCTAGAATAAGACATTTTCCTTCTTCAAAGAACACCTTGAATCCCTTCTCTACTAGCTGCCCCACACTTAATAAATGTTGATCAATCTGAGGCACATACAACACCTCTGAAATCAGCTTTGTTCTGGCACATCTCTCCACGGCTATTGTGTCTTTTCCTTTCACCTCTAAGTACTCTCCATTTCCAATTCTCACCTTCGACTTCAATGACCTGTCAAGCTGTTTGAACAACTTCTCATCATGATTCATATGGTTTGTACAACCACTGTCAACTAGCCAACTTTCAGTTGAAGTGCTTCCTGGAAAGCACGATACCATAAACAATTCTTCTTCCTTTTCTCCTTGCTCTTTTGCAGCGTGTTCTTCTCCTTGGTGTTCCTTTCTTTCTTTACAAAATATTTTTATATGCCCCATCACATTGCATCTCATACACTGCACATCAGGCCTTCTCCAGCATCTGTAATGAGGGTGATTTTGCTTGCCATAATGCTTACAAGGAGATTGCTTGTTATTGCTCTTTACAGACTTGTCCTTCGAAGCAACTTCTAAAATATTGCTTCCAACCTTCTTTCCTTTCCATCTCTTGTCTCTTCCATTTTCATTTTGTTGTACTTTAGCCTTCAATGCCCCTTCCACATGAGTCTCCTTTGATCTTGTGCTTGAAAAGCACTAATTAACTCCATTACTTTGAGTTCAGACAGGTCCTTCGTGTTTTCTAAAGAGGTAATTGTAGCTTCGTATCTTTCAGGCACATAAACAAGTATCTTTTGGACTATTCTGTTAGACGAAAGATCAGTCCCTAATCCTCTCACCTTGTTGCCAATGCCTAACAACTTATCAGAGTACTCCTTTATTGACTCAGAATCATGGTTCCCCCTCGGAGATCATTGTCGCGGATCGGCCTTTACCGTTCCAAATACGTTGCGGCGTATTGGCATGACGTATCGGTCAAATATCGGTTAATATAATTTTTTATATATAACTTTTTATTTAAAAAATGATAATAAATTATTAAAATATATTAAATCATAAATATAATTAATTTTAAAATATGTAGCATGATATTAAAAAATATATTATAATTTAAAAAATATTTTAAATAATAAAAATTAAATACAATTCAAAGCAATTGAATCTATATATTAAATAAACAAATTAATTAAAATAACCTAATACTAAATTCAATCAAAAATTAAGTAAATTAATTAATTTTATACTTATATTACAAAAATTAAACTAATTGAACTTAAATAATTATTTGGGTATTTCTTCAAATCAATTCTTCTTCTTCTCCAACCCTACACCAATCTTCTTCCCCAACCCTCTCCCTCTTCTTCCCTCCGACCCACACACGCAGGCACTACTCAAAGTCCCAGATATACATGAAATTGAAGGAGAAATAGCGAAAAACAAACCTCAGAATGATAGAAACAAAAATTTCAGCGATTTCAGAAGATTTTAGAAAAACTCGGATATTTTCTTCTTACCGGTTCCGGTCCTGCCCGTTCCGGTTTCGGATCGGCCGAGTCGGACAGAAGATTTTAGAAAAACTCGGATATTTTCTTCTTACCGGAACGGTCCTGCCCGTTCCGGTTCCGGATCGACTCGGCCGATCCGGCGAAACCATGCTCAGAATCCTTCATTTGGATTCTCTCAAATTCCCTTAGGATGTGTTCGTTTGAAGGATTTTGACAAAATCCTACTATTCATTTAATTTTTTTCCTCCTCTCATCACCTTGGTACTCGGCCTTAAAAAAATCTCATATTTCCTTTGCTGATTTTAATGCATTATTCTGTTGAATATAACGGGTGAAACAGCCGAATATAAGCAAGCTAGAGCCTTTGCTTTTCTGGTGACTCTCTCCTTGTGGATTTTCATTTGATTTATTATTGTATTATCCGGAAGTGGAGCAACTTCATAGTCTTGTTCCACTGCCTCCCAATAATCGCAGCCTTCCATGTAAGCTTGCATTCTAACAGCCCACGCTTGGAAGTTTTCTCCATCAAACACAGGTGGAGCAAGTGCTGAAAAGACCACTCTCACCTGATTCAATCTTTTCAATAATCCTCTCGCAAATCTCTGGAGAAATCTTTAGATCCCTCAAGAATGTATGCTCTGATATCAATGTTGTTAGGAAATAGAGATGGAATGTAGGATGCTCAAATCTCATTAAACTGCTCTGAAAAATACGTCTAATACATGATCCAAACTTTTAACATTATTTAAGAAATCTAAATTAAATTAAATGAGCAACACATTTGATTTGCTCACAAACTGTAATAGATCTAAAAGAATTCAGGCAGTTGTTTCTGCACCCATGAAAAATGAAAATTCAGAAAAACCACCTGTATTAAGATGATTGCTTAGGCTATGCAATTATATTATAAGTGATTCCTTAAAATGTTTTTAAAATACAATATACAATATTTAGTCATAATTATCACTTTTGTTGTTTATTTATCCTAATAAAATATATTATACATATTTGAAAACGTTTCATTTATGTCCTTGGCCGCATGATGTCCACCACAGTTGTCCTAAGCCTGGTCGAATGATAGAAATGACAACTTTTACGAACATATTTAAAAAAAAAAGAAAAAAAAAAAAAGACACACTTTAAATGTAAAGATGCTGATGTTTTTGCCCCACCTCATATTGCAGAACCTCTAAACCTTCTCTATGCTCATAGTGTAAATTTTACATCCACAGAGAAGTAGGCAAGTACAACATAAAGAAAATTTTTGGAAGATAATATACCTTATATTCTTACAGGATGACAGAAAACATAACAAATTAAATTGTCTGGAAGAAGTATTGGATCTAGCCAAAATTCTTTTAAACTCTTAGTACAACCTTATCTCTTCGTAGCTGACACCTTGGTTGGGAAGACGAGGATAATGACGAACGACAAACAGGTCATCTGCTCTAGTTGATGTCTAGAACACAGACAAGGATGGATTAAAGATGGAGGTTGTTGGACACCTCCTCTTTCAGATCGAGGCTCGGGAGCATAATATAAGTTTAACTACTTAGATTGACTTTCATAGTTCGGTAGATGGTCCCGAGTTGGAAACAGGAGAGAGCTTTACTCTTTTCTGATGCTTGAATGAATTCCATCATCTAATTAGTTAGCCTGCTAAGACTGAAGAACAAGTGACTTTATGGTCCTTGATCATCATACTGCACCAACTAACAATATTTAACTATTATATATTGTATGAAAATTATAAATATTTAACTTTATAATATAATAATTTTGCGGATATATTTACATCTTATTATTATTTTATTCTTGTCTTCTCTTTTAAGTAAGAAAAAGAATAATTGAATATAATAATTCTAGTTAACAAACTCGAGATCAAATAATATTTGAAGAAAAAATAATTAATTGAAATTAAAAATATACATATAGTCACAGTTTGAATAAATCAATTTATGACTAATGGTAGTTGTTGTTAATAAATACTCCCACCAACTTAACATTAAAAATATCAAATATATATTTGTACCTTATAAGATTCTAAAAAATTATTTCTGTCTTTTCAATTTAATAATTACTTCCTCCGTCGTACGGTGTCTGTTATAATATAGACACTGTATTTAAAGAGAAGTGTAATTAGTAAATAATTAAAAATGCATTAGTGAAAATAATCATCCTATAATATAAATAATTATAAATTAAGATTAAGATAACTAAGTTTAATTAAAATTTAAAAAAAAAATTAAAAAATTTAAAATGAGATTAAAGTGTGTAATCATTTTCAAAAAAAAAAAAGTGACATGGTATGTGGAACGGACAGAAACGGCAACGTGATCATGGTATGTGAGATGGAGGGAGTAATATTTAAAGATGAACACGTCGTGCTTGCAAAAACAATGTAACCCTAGTTAGTGGACGGAGATAGTATAATGCTTACAACTTATTCTATTAATTTTTTATATACATAGGGTTTGTTTGTTTAGTATTTTTTTTGAATTTTTCATATGAGATAATAGAAAATTGTGTTCAAAATTAAAAAATAATATTTATATTAATATTGACTTTTGTAAGAAGATAATATATATATATATTTGAATTGGAAAAAAAGTTGTGAGCAAACAAACTCAGTCTTTTACTTGTGCATGCTAGTGACTTGATGAATAAAATTATGCATGTAGTTCTTTTTTAAAATAATTTGGAATTTATGAGTGACAAACATCATCGATGATTGGAGTTGGGAAGTAGTATTTATCCAAAAACAAGTCTTCCCCGCGTTGTTCATTCTTCTTCATCTTCAACTCCATTATTGTGCTGTGTTTGCTGCTTCTTCCCTCCTGTTGCTTTTAGATCTATACTTCGGACTAAGCTTCTATCTCAGGTGATTCTCAGGACCAATTATGATTCATCTATTTTACTATTTCGCTGAAACAGCAATCGAGGTTTGATCTATCTTGTTCTATTATTTTCTAAATTCTTTACTGTTTAAATTTTATTAAAGTTTTGTTGAAAACATCAATAGATTAGATTCCATTAGGTTTTTCCTTTTTTTTTCAGAAAATTACTGAAAGACATGTAGTAGCTTGGTGTTGTTTGTGTTTAGCATACTCATCAATTGAACTGCTAACATAACAAATGAAAAACCAGGATTACATGTATTCGTCTCTCCATATCCTGTTTCTTATTTTAAATTGCATAACACACACATACACACTCACAAACACATATAGTTCTAAAGCATATACAACAACTACTTATCAAGATTTCAGTTGAATTAACATGTGTGTTTCTATGAAGGTATTATAGTCGGTTATGTTGAATTCAGAGAGCAAAATGCTTTGGAAAATTGCAAGACCTTTCCTCTCCAGGCTCGGGGAAAAGTTGGCGGATTATGCTCAGGGCACTATGACCACAATGATAGACTACAGTATAGTATTGGAATCTCTACAAAGAAACTTGAAATCGTTGAGTGATAAAGCATTTGATGTTGAGAAGGAGGTCAAGAATGGTGAGCAATCGGGTATGAAGAAAAGGAAGCGTGAAGTCGAGAGCTGGTTGGCAGAGGTGCGGAAACTTGAAATGGAATTCGCTGAATTCGGGGATGCTATGGATTCTGATGGATTTACTAGTCGCTTCTTCGGGGGAGATAGAGCCAAGAACTTGAGTGTGAGAGTAGAGGGATTGGTTGAGCAGAGTCGACATTTTGGTGAACTGCTTCATGCTTGTGAACCCGAGCAAGTTCCACTCTTGACAAAGAAGTTGGTGGGTAAAACGTTTGAGGAGAACTTTGAAAGGATTTTGAAGTTGTTGGTGAACGATGGAGTGTCAAGTGTTGGGATTCATGGCATGGGTGGTGTGGGTAAGACAACGCTGGCGAAGCACATCCACAATCGGTTTGTTGAAGGAGCTCAACATGTTGTCATTTGGATAACTGTATCTCATACATTTAACATAAAGAATTTGCAGGATGAAGTTGCCAAGGCAGTGCATCTAGATATTTCAGACGAGAAGAATGAAGACAAAAGAGCTGCGAGACTAAACCGAGTACTATCAAGAAAAGGGAAAGTTCTGCTAATATTTGATGATGTTTGGGAAAAGTTCAACCTCGAAAAGATTGGAGACCCACTTTCCTTGGAGGAGTGTAGATTAATCATAACATCCCGTTTATCGGATGTGTGTCATCAAATTGGTTGTCAAGAAGTTATTCCAATGGTAACACTCAATAAGAGTGAAGCTTTGAGTTTATTTACAGAAACTCTTGGCGCAGGGATGACACTAACTTCCCAAGTACAAGAAATTGCAAAGCTTATGGCAGGACAGTGTGGTGGATTGCCATTGGGCATAATCACAGCAGCCGGAAGTATGAAGGGTAAGACGGACATTCGTGAGTGGAGAATTGCACTGAAGGACCTAAAAGAATCAATTTTGAGAGAAAATGGCACTGATGATGAAGTTTTCAAAATACTCAAATATAGTTTCGATAGGTTGGGTCAGGGAGAAAAGAAATGGAATGGATTTACAGTTCTACAGCATTGTTTCTTGAATTGTTGTTTGTATCCTGAAGATTCCCAAATAAGTAAAAGAAAATTGATAGAACTACTCATTTCAGAGGAGTTGTTGGACAAAAGGAGTAGTAGAAGAGATCGGGTGGATTGGGGTCATGTCATGTTGAACAAATTAGTGAATGTGTGTTTGTTAGAGAGCGACGGAACGTGGTGGGTGAAGATGCATGATTTAGTAAGAGCCATGGCATTAAAGATCACAAAGAATAAATATTTGAGCATCGATAGGCAAAGTTTCATGGATGGAGGAGGAGAATGGAGTAGAGATCTGAAGAAGGTTTCTTTGATGGGCAATGGCATAAAACATATACCTGTAGAATTGTCCCCAAAATGTCCCAAGCTCTCAACATTGCTCTTCCAGAACATTGATTTGTTAAAGCTTATACCGGGTTCATTTTTCTCGGAGATGCATGGTTTACATGTTCTTAATTTGACTTATACCGACATTGAAGAGTTACCAGATTCTTTGTCTAATTTAGGGAGCCTCAAAGCCCTTCTCCTAAGGTATTGCAGATACCTTAAATGTGTGCCGAGCTTGGGAAATCTCAAGGACCTAAGAGAGTTGGACATTTCATTTACTTCTGTCAAGGAATTGCCTTTTGGAATGCAAGAACTAGTGAATCTCGAATGCTTGAAGATTGATTCTCGAAAGTTGGAGAAAGTACCAAGCAATTTGTTGGTGAATTTCAAAAAACTTCAATGCCTCCATCTTCCATCTCATATCGAAGCACCAATGACAGAAGTTGAGAAATTAGAACAACTTGAGGAGTTCCATGGGCGTGTGAAAGATGGGGACGAATTTGGTCGATTAATGGTATGTCTACAAAAATTAAAAGAGTACAATCGATCTTATAATGTTTTCGTGGGAGATATTCTGGGGCAGCGGCGAATAACACCACCTGCAGGTGATAATGAAGTGGTTGTGAATGGGCTGAGGGTGAATGAAGAAGGGAGAAGAGATGTTATGGTCTGGCCACTTGACATGGAAGGCTTTGGACTTATAAAGTGTGAGGGTTTAGGAAGCTGCATGATGGATGGTATTCAAGGATTAAACATCAGTAATATGAAATCCTGCAAAAGGTTGAGGCTATATGAATGCAAAGGGGTAGAGTGCATATTGAAATCGGAGGAGGACCAAGTAGAAGAATTTCCATTACAAAATTTGGAATCGATATTGTTAAAGAAGTTGCCTGATTTGATGTGCGTGGTGATGTTTCAAAGTTCATCTCCACCTCTACTGTTTTCGTCTCTTAGGGAGCTGCGTATTACTGAATGCAACAAGATGAAGAAGCTGGGGTTGCCACTATCACTATCACTGTCACTCTTGGGGGGCTTACAAAACCTTGAATTGCTGGATGTCCAAAGGTGTGAACAAGTAGAAGAGATATTTGAAGTAGAAAATAGAAATACATATAATAGAGGAGATGAAGAACAAGGAAATCAAGCACCATCATCATCTCAAAGATTCCATCTCCCCAAATTGAAGTTTATGAACCTTATTCAACTCCCAAAATTGAAGAGCATCTGCGACTTGACACTGATATGCCGTTCCCTTAAAATTATTCACATCGAAGGATGCATGCAAGTGAAGAAACTGCCATTGCTATTTGGTGATTATAATTATGATTCCCCTCTTCTACCAGACTATCATCAGCGATTAAGTATCTACATTCCAAAATCAGAGAAGGAATGGTGGGAATCACTGGAGTTGGAGCATCCCTCCCTCCATCCCCTCCTCAAACCCTTACTTCGTCTTCATTGATTTCTGTTGTTGTAAGACTCGACTCTTACGTACATATAATTATTATTTACATTCATTACTGTTGATAATTCAATAATATTATTATTCAGAGCTCTATGGTGAATCGTTTATTAATATATTTGCCAAATATAGATACACATATAGAAAGAGAGAGAGAAAGAGAGAGAGAAGAGAGATGAGAGAGAGATTCTAATGAATTCGAGAGTTCTTTAACCCTTAGTACTATCATTATTCTACCTTAAATTTAAGAAATATGATTATCTTGAAGTTGTCATACCCCAGGTAAGATTCAACTAAGACTAAGAGATTCAAGATCTTATCTTCACCAAGCCAAATAAAATGTCTGTTGACAGTGTTCTTTCATGCATGGGCCTCAAATCATCAACGATCACCACATTGAAATACATATAGTAATATTCAGTACAGCTAGCTCATGGAATTATCACCACAGATGTCTTAAATGTGAAATCCACCTGTAACTTGCAAGGTCAGGCTCCCCAAGGAATTATCGCATTAACAGGAATTGGATTATTCAATCATGGGAGAAGGTGGGAATGAGGAAAAGGTTTTCAAGATACTCAAGTATAATTTCAATCGGTTGGATCAAGGAGAAGAGAGGCATAATGGATTTACAATGAACCAACATTGTTTCTTGAATTGATGCTTGTATCCCGAAAATTCAGAAATCAAAAGAAAAGAATTGATTGAACTTTCTCATTTCGGAAGAGCTGTTGGACAAAGGAGGAGTAAAAGAAAAAGAGTAGATCAGTTAGTGAATGTGTGCTTGTTAGAGAGTGATGCAACGCGGTGGGTGAGGATGCATGATTTAGTAAGAGCCATGGCATTAAAGATCACAAAGAACAAATATTTGAGAATGGATAGGCACAGTTTCATGGTTTAAAGAGAAGAATGGAGTGAAGATCTCGAGAAGGTTTCTTTGAGGCACAATGAGATAAAACATATACCTGCAGAATGGTCTCCAAAATGTCCCAAGCTGAGAACATTGCTCTTGCAGGAGAATAATTTGTTAGAGCTTATACCAGGTTCGTTTTTCTTGGAGATGTGTGGTTTGCATGTTCTTAATCTGAGTTCTAAAACTACAGATCTAGTTACCAGATTCTTTGTCTAATTTGGGGAGCATGAAATCCCTTCACCTGAGGCGTTGCAAATATCTTAAATGTGTGCCAGAGTTGAGAAATCTCAAGGACCTAATAGAGTTGGACACTTCATGGACTTCCATCAAGAAATTTCCTTTGGGAATGCAACAACTAGTCAATCTCGAATCCTTGAAGATTGGTGCCACAAACGTAGAGAAATTACGAAGCAATTTGTTGGTGAATTTTAAAAAACTTCAATGCCTCCATCTTCCATTTCATATTGAAGCACCAATGACAGAAGTTGAGAATTAAAATAGCTCGATGAGTTCTGTGGGCGTCCGAAAGATTTGTACGATTTTGGTCGATTAATGGTTCTACCAAAATTCAAGGAGTGTAATCGATCTTACGGTTTTGTAGTGGGAGAATTTCTGGTCCAACTGTTGCATGATGGATGGTTTTCAAGGATTAAATACTAGTAATATGAAATCTCGCAAAAGATTTGAGGATATATGAATGCAAAGGGGCAGAGTGCATATTGAAATCGGAGGAGTGGAGTTTCCGATGGTGCAATGGCTCGCGACAGGATTGTTACTCTGTCATACAGTAAGTAAGATGTTGCCCAATCAAAAGACGAGTCAAGAATGGAAGATGACTGCAAGGATGAGGGTTAAGATTGTCTCGAGAATCTTGGCTGAAATTCACAAGAAAATAAGCCCGAATTGAAGGACTTTCGTGAACACATCCTTGAAACATCTTCCGTTAATAGCAATCTTATCAAGGAAATAGAGGAGGTCATGAAAAATACGCAGAAATGTCATACTTTCTGCAGATATATGGAACTAATTGATGAGTTGTATAAATGATGTGGACGTCCAAACGTCTCATGAACCACTTAGACCAATTACCCGAAGCCGAGCTTATAAACTCCAAGATCAGTTTTTTGACTTAATTCGTGAGCTCAAGAAGAATAATTTACATAAGGATGAAGCTTGGAGAACAATCGGCCCGAGTCTAATGGTTAGACAAGCTAAAATAATTGAAGACCTGTGATAATGTTATTGCTTACATCATAATCATAGACATCATTGCGATGATGTCATTTCTTCCATCATAAATATTAACACCATTGCTTCATTTTTTGAGAATGTACGGACAATTATTATAATTTTGGAAATATATTCTTTTGGAAATGTATTGTCATTATTGAGATATTGTTAATATGCTTTTGGAAATATGCAACAATTATGTGTATTGAAATATATTCTCTATGAGAATGTATTGTCAATTTAGTTGTAGTAACTGTTTTGTCCCTCCTCTTGGCCTCTATATAAAGGCCCTTGTATCAAATTTCATATCAATTTGGCAATAATATATTTATCTTCTTTCGAAAATTTGTGTTTTTTACTGTATTTACTTTCAAAGTGCGAGTGAGTGATTCCTTACACAGCTGATTTCAAATCGGATCTTTAGAATTATCTATTGGTTCATGACTTCTAAATTTTTGCAGAGCAATTAAGCCTATCGGGTTAGTCCTTTTTCTTAGTTAAGATTTTGGGTCCAAGATTAAATTCTTGAGGCTCTTAATCAACTAGGTTGTGTATAAAAATTCTGCCTTATCTCATCTATTTTTTTTTTTTTTTGAATTTCTTACATTGATTAAGGTTATTCTTCTTTAACATGAGAAAAATATATAAACTCTCATGGGTTACATCAGTTTGGTATCATAGCTAGTTAGCTCGAGTTCCTACACTTAGTGTTATTCTCTTTTCTTCGAAAAAAAAAATCTGCAAAAAAAAAAAAAAAAAAAAAAAAATTTGTAGAAAAACAAAACAAAAAAATAAATACAAAAAGCTTGTGCTAATAAAAAACAACATACTTGTTCGCTTGTTCTATTATAATTTCCGCATTTTCCATCATAAGTGTTTTTCTTTTTTCTTATTCTCAGTTTCATTCTAGTTCTTCGTAGTTGTTTTCACTCTTTTGAAATTTTTTTGTCACATCTTTGGAGATATTCCACCGATCTAATTTATGCTTTGTGCAAGATGGAGGAGTACAATACGTGAGGAGTGAGACACGAGAGTCATGAGAGCTTATTTTCTAATTAATCTATACATATATTTCCATATTTTTTTCTAATGGCAAGAGAGAGGAGGATACACAGATGCAAAATATAGATTTTCAAAGCCTTTTAAATTTGGTGGTGAACCAAGTGAAGGAGTTACACTATTCACACTTGTGTGCTTAATGACCCATTGATAAGTTGAAGTTAAACCAACAGCGGCAAGGTAATCTACATGGTTTCGAAGCCATTGACGAGGAAGGTGTTCATGAAGGGGAGTTAGAAATTACACTCTTCAAGGAGAAGTATCAGCTCTCTGACGTAACCTCCATGAACCAAGGAAGTACGAGTTTGAATATGAAGATGAAAGAAGAAGAGTTCAATCATGAACTCCCACGACGTAGACCGCATAACCCTCAAAGAAGGTATGATGATGAGGTTACACCATTCATTAAGTTCCAAGTTCCACCCTTCAATGAAAAATATAATCGCGAGGCGTTTCTAGAATGGGAGCGTAAAATGAAGTTCATTTTTTACGTGCAACAACTTTCAGAGCAATAAAAATTACGTTTTGTTGTCATTGAGTTCTTTGACTATGTTGTATCATGGTGGGACCAGACCAACCTTTCACAATATAGACACAGAGAACTTCCCGTGCGAATTTGGAATGAGTTGCGAGGACTCATGCAAAGGAAATTTGTGTCGCCGCAAACTCCGTCAACAACAAGTAAGGGGAAAGAATCCGTTATTCCTGCATCGTCACACTCAAAGGGTACGACATCTTCTCCAAATAATGAATCCACTACTTGCACTCGTTAATTATTTTATTTGAAGTGTCAAGGACGTGGACATTTTTTCAATCAATGTCCTAACAAGAGATCCATGATTATCACTTCCACCGAAGATTATGTATCTGAATCCGATGGAGACATGGAAGAGACTGGAAAGATCGATCCAGAGGAGAATGTTACCTAATATAAAATGTTACCCTTTTTCTTCTATTAAAATTATGTCACTTTGTGTACATTGATTAAGAAATAATAATATTTTAATTTAAAAATAAAAAAAATAAAAAAAATAGGGTACTATGATAAATTTATTAAGAAGATATAAAAATAATAAGGCAAGTAGGAAAAATAGTAGTAAAATAATTATTATTTGTTACAATAAAAGTTGTTTAAATTATGAGCTGTAAGGTTTTTTTATTATATATAAAAAAAAATAGACTATACATAATTTAGCGAAAAAAGAACTGTCATAATTTTGATGGAGTAATAAAATACTAATGTGCCAATGATACATAGATAATTGAATGTGGTTATATATATATATAAATGTATTATATTTATATATATATATATAAAATACATTTTCTTTTCTGGATCTTAATTTACGCACTTTTATTTTTAAAAATAACAAAATATTTTAATATAAAAGTAAAAGAGGAATATTATGAAAATTTTATTAATGAGTTAATAAAAAAAAAAAGTAGATTAAGTAGGAAAAATAATAGTAACATTAGTTATTTTTTGAATTATGAGTAATAATATTGTGAATGAATAATATATTTTTTTATAAATAGATTATGTATAAATTTATGGTAAAAAAAACAAAAAGTGACATAATTTCATAAATGAGTAAATATTTTAATTTGAAATTTTATTTTAAAAAATAAGTATTTAATCTAATATTTTAAAACAAAAATAGTAAAGTATATATTACAAGAACTATGAACAGATGCCCTAACACTACAAAAAAAAATAATATATTTGTAACGGAATTTCGTCCCTAAAGTTCACGTAGCTAACGTAATTCTATTACTAATTCCGTCTCTAATGTCATAAGTAACGGAAAAAGTAGATTTAGAGACAAAAAAGTTTTGTTACAAAAGTGATTTTTTCTTCTAGTGTAATAAATAAATGGACAATTATATTTTAATTCCTCAGTCTCATTTTTTCGTTTAGGATCAGTCTCCCACCCAAAATATTATGGGTATGTTTCTTTAGCATAATTTTTTCAAAATTTATCATTTGGACTTTGCATTTAAAAAAAAAAATACACTTTTTTTTTCACAAAATATCTCATCAAACGTTATTTTCATATCGAATTCAAACCAAATCTTTTCCAAACCCATCAAAAAAACACACCCATATCCGCACTATCAATTTTTTTTTTAAAATTGTTTGCTTATAGCTCCACACCCCTTCATTCTTTCCATTTCTACCATTCCCTCGTCATAATCTCCTTCAAAAGCTTATCTCGCGCGAAAAATAACCATCCACCACGAGACTCCGATGCATAGAGAACTATTTTCCTCATTGAAATTGGAGAAATGATATGGTTAATAATCTTCATGGTTGTTAAGCAAAAGAACTTTAATTTGTTATGCGCAGATTTCGTCGATTACGGGGAAACATTACCTCTATTCTGCATTCATTTTCCCAGTTCGAACGAAATTTTTTTGTGCTCTACGCTTTAAATTAATTCGTGACACTTGGTGTCCTTTAGGTTTGAGAGATCTGATCATAGGATGCCTCAGTTTGTCTATGAATTCACTGTTAAGGTACAATACTCACTACTAAAAAAACTGTTTTTTACTACGACCGAAAAATCGTAACAACAAGCCATTTTTCATGCAATTTGCATATTTGCTGCGCCTTTGTTACGACTTTTCTCCGTAATGTGTACTCCTGGTCTTCTTATTAATAACGGCTCATTTCTCGATTCTTCATGTTATGTAAATTAATTTTTCGTTACTATTATTATATATTTAGTGTGTTCTTATCAAATTTATTTTCTATCATACACTTTTTTATTCCAAAAATATTATTTTCAAAGTCCATTTTTTTTATATTGAACATCATATTTAATAATTATTTTTAATCTAATTTTGTTTTAAAGAAAAAAGCATTACACAATTTTGTATATATTTTTATCCAAAATATAATATAAAATATATGTTTAAAATTTAAAATTAAAATATTATATTAAAAAATTATTTCAATTCAAAATTGATCTATTATATCAAAACAAATTAGCATCATAATATAATTAATTGCAAATTAATTGAAGGGTACGGTCCTTTCTAGGGTTTTTAAGTTATTTTTTATTGTTTATTAATTATTTTCTAAAAATCATATTGAAAATTCAAAATTCAAAATTTTCCTACAAAATAACATATTAGTTAATTATTTCCGGTTAAAAAAAGAAAACATTCATAAATAGAAAAACATGATAACATATACAATATATGATGTGTTTTTCTTTTTTTTTTTTTTTGTTAAGTTTGAGAAAAATTGGTTTGAATTGTCTGCTGGATATTTTGTGACAGAAAAAATATAATTTTTTTCGAAAAATGCAGAATCTAAATAATAAAATTTAAAAAAATTTTGTTGAAGAAACATACTTATAATATTGACTTCTTTTTGTAGAAATATAAATATATGGCTCAATCAATTCCCTATGAAGTCTACTGTTCATAAAAGACATGCATAAAGAATGTATTGTTTCTTCTATTGTTTTAGTAGAATGGTTCCATGGATCCTCCGTCTCAAAAATAAATTATATCTCTCTATTCTTACACACATAATTGTATATATATATATATGCATTATGTGTGTGAAGATATGAGATAGGGTGTGTTACTGAGAAGATCCGGTTCCATAGAAAAGTATTACCTTTGATGACGTCATTGAGCCATTCTGGTTGAAATGTAACAGTCTTCCTAGAAAATAATTTGGACGTGCATGTTGTTCTCATAAGGTTCCAAAATAGGATTTTACTCTGCATCATCAATAGGAAGAACAAAAGCAGACAATTTCAGTCCCGTAAGATATGGTCCGGTGGTGTAGGGGTTGAATTTGTGACCGTGAGGTTATGGGTTCTACAAAGATTAAAAAAATAACTATTTTATTGAAAAATGATAAAAAAATGTAGCTAAGGATATTTTTGAATGTTTTGTTAAAAATTAAAGAAATGAAGAGATAAATATTGAATGAAGGATAATAGTTAAATAATTAGTTAAATAATTTCAATTAGGTTAGATAAATTCTCCTCCACCGGTCGGTGAGGAAATTTCTATTTTATTTTTTCTAACATATTCAATTGTGTTTTTTTGAGTTTAGAATGTTTGAAATTTTTTGTTATTAGTTATTGAAATTTGTAGAAGTGTTATAAAATAGTATTTATTTTTATTATAATTAGATTTAAAACATAATATATTTTTATCGAAAAATATAAATAGTTTTTTCTATTGAAAATGATGTAAAATATAAAATAATAAATTTTTCGTGTATATATTTATTATATTAATTATCGATTAGTTCATTATATTTATAATTTTTAATAAATTTAATTTATTTTTAGTATAAAATTTATATAATATAATTTTAATATAAAAATAAATTATTAATATTTATATTTTCTATTTTGTGTTGATTTTATTAAATTTATATATTTTTCAATTAAAATAATTTATATATAGAAATTAATTATTTTAAAGTTATAAAAGTAAAACTATAATATAATAAAATATTCTAATATAATTAATAAATAATTAAAATATATTTATTGGTGTAAAATACATAATAAACTTTTAAGGGCAAATAAGGAATAAAAATATTTATACCGGAAGGAAAAGCTATTTCAAAACAATGGGTAAGTTAGTTTTTCAAAGCTAAAAGTTGTTCAAAAAACTTTTTGTTAAACACCCTCTTAATATTTCGGCTTCTGCACTTTACACTAGAACTTAACTTTGGATTAACATTTAGGCTTAGTCCAATCCCCAAATCTTAGGGTTTAACAGTTACAGTCAACAAAATATATATATATATATATATATAAACATTGCTATTGAAAAAATCCATTCATTCATTCATTATCCAACTCAATGTCTTTTCAGGGTTCTAAGCCAAAAAAAAATAATAATATAGACCCTATAGATAAATAAATTTCTTCTTAAAATAATATAAGGACAAATATATTCCACAAAGTAAAAAATTATATCAATCATATATACAATAAATGAATATACAAATATTTTTACTATTATAAAATCAATAACTTAATGATAATAATTACAAATTCTAAAGACAAAAAATATCGTTTTAATTTTAGAAGAAATTTGGTTAGAATATATTAGAATTATAATTGGATTTGGGATTAATTTTAGATTGTTTTTTTTAAAAAAAAAAAGTTTATTAGAATTAAAATTGAATTGAATAATTGTGGAAAAAAAATTAAGGAATTAAATTTAAATTAAATGTTAATACATCTAATAATAATAATAATACTGAACTTTAAAAATATTTACTAATTCTAAAGGCTAAGAAGATAAGATTAATTTTTAAAAAAAAATTATTGTTAGAATTAATTTTATAATAAAAATTACATCGAATAATTGTTGAGAAAAACATGGGATAAGATAAATTAAACTTTAATATAACTATAATTTAAAATTACGAGCCCTTGAAGTCGAGGTTGCTCCTGATAAAAGTCGGCTGTAATCCAACTAAACAACAATCATCATTCTTCAATGGAAGACTCAAGAATACCTGAAAAAGAATGCATTCTCCTTCTTCTCAACGAGGTAAGTAAAATCAGATTGGTACTTCCAGACACCCTGATGATGCGCAACATCCCTATACGTTTCATCTACGAGACCCCCCGAGAGCCCCGGCAGTTCTTCGGCCAGTACGCCGACCACAGAGAAATCCCTTTTCTTACAGAGCTCGCTCGAATCACTCCCCGCTCTTATAGCCGTAGAAGTGGCAGCAGAAGGTGGTTCAGACGAGGCACCAAGCAGGTTATCAAAGACAGCGCCAGACAACTGATAGGATCGAAGAATGTGTTCAGCTACTTCGAACCTTGTCCGAACAGCGTTAATGGTGAACGTGGAAAGGAATATTTGATGAGAGAATATACACTCAGTGACAAGTATCGAAACTGTGTTAGGGAAGTTTTTAAGGATTATGTATTCTGTGTAGTGCTGAAGAAAGATGAATTGGACTTAACCTTATTTCCCGACGCACGGCAAGACTGTCCCGACGATGTCGAAAGGTATTTGAATGAGATTCTTGAACTAAATGAACGTTATGCGGATTGCTAGTTCTTAGTACTTTAGGATGTGTTCGATTTTTAAAAGGTATGAATTATATGCATCGATCTCGAAGGAGTTCTTGTTTCTTGATTCTCTTTTTGGACTTTGGACACAATTTTGGAAATCTTTGTAAATTGTAGATCGATAACTTAGTGAGTATATATTGCATCATTTCTTTCTACAATTCCATGCTATTTTGTTTTAAACTTGATGGTCTCTTCTTTTTTATTTTTGAACCTAAGTTTTAGGGTTTACTTGATTTGATTTTTTTTTTAATATAAATAAGTATTGATTTGTTATTTTGAACTTTAATTTATTTTTAAAATAGATGTTTGATAGGGTAATTTTAGAGTAAAAATTAATAAATAGTTAAAAATATTTAAAATATCCAAACAAAAATAACTTTTTTTTGATTTTTTTTTAAAATTAAATCATTAATTATCTTTTGTTTTTATTTTGCAAAATAAATAATAATCCCTCCGTCCCACCTATAGGGTTTGTTTGGTTTGAGGGGTTTGTTTGGTTTGAGAAATTTGGAGGCGAAGAGAGGGAATGAGAGAAATTGTTTAATTTTTTTGAAAAGGGAGTGGAAGGGAATAGATGGGAGAGAATATAAAATGAACTTATTTTATTTTGTTTCCCTTCAAAATTGGGGGAATTTGGAGGGGAGGGAAAGATGTTTATGTTTTTATTATATAAAATTAGTCTTATATCTTTAATATTATATATTACTTTATCTATATTTAATTATACATAAATTATATTATGCGTATTTTATAATTAATAATTAGTTATAATATTTTTAAATTTTATAATATAATTAAATTATAAAACAAAATTTTATATAAATTAAATTAAATTAAATTAATATTCTTTCCCCTCTCTTCGCCTCACCTATTTTCCATTAAAAAAGGTAAGGGGAAGTGAGGACAAATATTATTTTTTGTGTTCGATTAAAAAGAAAGGAAAGAGAAAATATAATAATTTTATTGTTTTATCTTTATATTGTATAAATAAATAAAAATAAAAGTATTTAATAAATTTTTATTAATTTATTAATAAAACATCAATTTTAAAACAAGTATATTAATACTTATATCATATAAATAAAACATAAAATTATATATAAAAAAAATTGAATCATTTAATAAAATAAATCATTTTAACATAAATTTTATTTATCTAAAATAAATTATAAGATAAGTATTGTCTATAGTGTTAAATAAATATAATAGATATGAATCTATTTTACCAATTAAAATCTAACTCTTAAGTGTTTAATTAAATGATTAAAATAAATTTAATTTAACTTAATTTATATAAATTTTTGTTTTATAATTTAATAACATTATAAAATTTAAAAAATATTACAACTAATTATTAATTATAATATACTATTAAAATAAAAATATAGACATTTTTCCATCTCCTCCAAATTCCCCAAATTTTGAGGGAAAACATGTATAAGTTCATTTCATATTCCTTCTTTTCCCGTCCCCTCCCCTTTAAAAAAAATAAACTAAATGAGATAATTGTAATTTTTCTCATTTACTCTCCTCCGCCAAACAGATCCATAGTGTTTCTGTTTCACATCTTTTGTCATTTTTTTTAAAAATAATTACACTCTTAATCTAATTTTAAATTTCTTAACTATAATTTTATTTTTTAAATTTAAATTGGAAGTTATCTTAATCTTAATTTATAATTATTTATATTATAGAATAATTATTTTCACTCATATATTTTTAATTATTTATTGATTATACTTATCATAAATTTTTACATCTATAGTAACCAGAGGTGAAATGGAAAAAGTAATACATATAATAAGAAACAATACCGAGAAAGAGAAAATAAAAAGGCAAAAAAAATTCAAGGATGTATATTTATATATATAATATTATTGGGATAAAATTTTATGAAAGGAAATAATATACATTAAAAAGGAATAACACTAAATTTAGTATGAATAGTACACCGTAAATATGTCATTTATATTAAGGAAAAATTCCAAAAAATATAAATGGTGAATGCGATCAAATGACAAAAATGATTTTTTTTGCAGGTGAATGATAATTGGGTATATACATATAGGATATTATTTACATTATTCTATTTATATTAATATAACAAAAATATAATACAAAAATAATGAGTATACTATGAAATAAAAGATAGAAAAGAACAAAAATTAATTAAATATTCAATATTTTCATTAGTATACTATTACTTAATGGCATTTAGAGTATATATATTATAAAAAATTCATATATTTTTATAAAAATTGGTTAAATAGGGTATAAAAAAACTCAAATTCAATAGAATTATGGAATTTTTTTTTTTTTTAAATTGTAGAATTCAAATTTGAAGTTTGAGAATAATAATAATGATATTTTTTATTAAAATTATATTTGATGCTATGCAAATATGTATTGAAGGTGATATTTTTTCATTATTTTTTTTCTTTAATTTAATATATTTTTTTAAAAAAAAGAAATATTAATTTGATATTTTTTAAAAGATAAATTTTGATAAGTGCAAGACATATACCAAATTTTAAAATAGAGACTCATGTTCAAGAAAATAAATATGTATTGAATGTGATTTTTAATAAAAACTTGTATTCTTTAATTTAATATATTTAAAACAATAAATATTAATTTGGTAATTTTTTTCAAAGATAAAATTTGATAAATAGTGCAAGCATATACCAAATTTTAAAATAGAGACATATGTTCAAGAAATTGTAACATATTGTTAATGGGAGATTAAAAAGAGAGTTTCATTACAAGGTGAGATCAAGGAAAATGGTATGGTATATAAATTTATAATTGAAATAATTATTCGGTGTTATATAAATAAAAATTGGATGTAGTATTTTAAATGGAATCATTAAATATACATATATGGTATGGTATTATTTTTAAAAGAAAATGAAGGGTTTGTTTACTATGTTTTATATATATATATATATATTTTTTAAAAAAATATTATATATAATATATACACTTTATCGTTTCATTAAAAAATTAAGAATTCAATACATTTTTAATTTATATATTACTAATACAATTTTTCATATCTAATCTAAAAAATATAGATAATTATGTTTTTTTTTTTTTCAGTTTTCCAAAATGCATTTTTTTTTTTAAGTTCAAAAAATAAAAAATTTATATATTTTTAATAATTTTTCCTCTTAAAATTTTATTTTTATTTGTGTAAAAATAATAAAATTTATATAGTTTTATTGATTTGTTCCTTAGTATTTATTTTTTCTAAGTAAAACATAATAAAATTTATATTGTTATATTAATTTTTTTTCACTCCAAACATATATATTATTTTTGTTTGACCTTAACAATGTGCATATTCCTTTTTGGAAGCCCTACTGAAAGAACTCTAAAGTTACGCGTGCTTGTCTTAGGGTAATTTGAGGATGAGTGACCTATTGGGAAGTCTCCCAAGGTGTACGTGAGTGAGGACAAAAGCGCATTGGAAGGACTCATTGTCACCTATGGTGCCAGTCTACAATTCCGATACATTGATCAGACTATTGACGGGCCTTGTGGGTTGTGGTATCACAGTTGGTATCAGAATTAACTTGCGACAACCCGCAGTCATTGATCAGACTATTGACGGGCCTAGCAGTTTAGCGATTCTTGGGGTGCAACGTGGACGTAGATGTGATACTCCCGAAGTTAGACTATTGCTTGGCCAATTCCCGTGTGGGGATGAGCCGGTACTAGGTCATCCAAAGTTGAATAAAGGTTATAAAATGAATTGAATAGGCTACTCAGATCAACAATGTGCACATTTTTTTTCGAGAGCCCTACTGAAAGAACTATAGAGTTAAGCGTGGGTGACCATTTGAGAAGTCTCCCAGGGTGCGCGTGAGTGAGGATAGAAGCGCACTGAAAAGACTCGTATTGATCTGTGGGGCCAGTCTACAATCTTGACACATCCGGGCTTTGCGTGACTTGCGGGTCGAGGTGTCACAGTTGGTATCAGAGCATTTTACTTACGAAGCCACACTCTTTTTTCAAAGATAACATGCATCATGAAATTTATTTTGGGGCTCAGGGTGCATTACATATAATGTTAATCATTGCTAACTGACCAACTCCTATGTGTAGTCTAACTTGATTCTACTAACCTTTATGCCTTTATTCGCTATCATGTGATGGTATGTTAAGATATGTATAATAGTTGTACTCGTAGTTGCTTATGAATGGGGTCTTTTTCCATTTCAAAGGTTGAGATTGCATCATATGGTACTATTCGTACACGTGGTAGAGGTCATGGACGAAGTTTCATGAGTGGCCCAGGGATTGGCCTTTGGACAAGCTTTACCCCAGAGACTGAGGGGTTGGGCGATCTAACCAAGGGATTGGAATCAGACCACTTGGTTGGGAATGAGATCCATCCATGGCTCCACCACCATCGCCAGCAATGGCCAGGGCTCTCTCTAAGATGCTAGCTGGGGATAGAGTATCCCTGACTACTGAGGAGTTGCCCTTGTGGCAGAGGATATTGCTGGAGACATTCCAACATCAAATGGCATGTCAACAAGAGTAGTCTGACCTCCTGCGTGAGCATAATGCACTATTGAGACAGCAGTTGAGCCAGCAACAGACTTAGGAAGCTACTACGACAGTCGGTCATGAGTAAAACTTTGAGGCCTATCATGAGGACTTCTTGGACAAGGCTCACAAGCATGGGCCTCTGAAGTATACGGGGCAGGAGGACTCAAAGGTCTTGGAGGCATGGTTCTCCTTCTTTGATAAGATGTTCCATGTCACCCGTTGCCCCGAGACTCACATGGTGGGTGTGGCGGTTTATTTCTTAGTTGGGGCCACTGACGATTGGTGGCATGCCATGCAGACTGAGGGAGAGACATTGAAGCACTACATTGAGAGGACTTTAAGGTAGACATAACAAAGGTATTTATCCGAACTTTCTCTGTTCTGAGAGAAGGTTTGAATTTCCGCAGTTGGTCTAAAGAATTCGCACTGTGGCCGAATATCATGGCAGATTTCGTGAATTGATGAGGTTTGAGCCGAACATCCTAAGGGATGTCCTTGAGCAAGTTGAGAATTTTTAGGATGACTGTAATGAAGATATATGTGCAGCCTTCGCTAGTGGTTGAACACCTTCTTGCGGAGTCCTACAATCAAGCTACATACATGGAAAAGGCTCTGAGGGACAGAGAAAGGATGCCAGCAAACAAGAGACGTGGATCTGAGAAGGGTTTCAGACCTGGAGGGAAGAAACAACGACATCTTTTCCAGAAAATTGTAGGACCGAGGACTGATGAGAGAGGAGTGAGTGGACATATTGAAAGGAGGCTCGGGAATGTAGGTCAATGCTTAAAATTCCAGAGGAATCATCCAGGCTACTTTTGCGATGGAAAGCCTAAAGTTTGTTACAACTGTGGGCAACCAGGTCACATGAGGAACCAGTGCACCACCCCGAGGAGTAATGGGGGTGGCCATGCGGCGGGACATCGCTCAGGTGTTCAACCATAAGAACAACAGATACCTAATGGACAGGGACGCCCACAACAGGTGGGAGGACATTTGAAACTTCTTTCCGCATTTGAGGCGGATAGGCTCAGTGATATCATGACGGGTACGCTCTTCATATCCCAATGATCATCATTTACATTCTTTGGTTCTGTTGTATTATGTTCTTTTATTGTTGCTCGGTTTGTCCAATTGTGTGGATTAATTGGTTTGGAGTCTACCTCGGTAAGCATATCTTTACTTTCTAGCCAGGATCTATAGTGTGATACGTATATTCGTGATGTTCCTGTCATTGTCAATGAGATAGAGTTTCCAATAGATTTGTTGGATTGGAGTTAAGTGAGTTTGATTTGATTCTTGGGATTGATTGGTTGGAGAAGTATCGATCCCACTGGGATTTTCACGTGGGGAAGTTGACACTTTGGACTTTACTCGGTAATAGGAAATCATATTATAAGCAGCCAAGATAGTCAAGGTCAAAGGCGGTTAGCGCTTTGAGGTTGTCTGCAATAGTGCAAAAAGGAGACCTTTTATATTTGTGTTTAGTACTTGACACCAGAGCTCTACAATATGATGTGAATAAAATTCCAGTGGTTCGGGAATTTCTGGATGTGTTTCCAAATGAGATACCAGGTTTTCCTCCATCCAGAGAGATTGAATTTGAGATTGAGCAAGTACCCGGGGTGCAACCCGTGTCGAAGGCCCCTTAACATATGGCTCTTACGGAGATGAAAGAGTTAAAGATGCAGTTGGATGAGTTGTTAGAAAATGGTTATATCCGGCCAAGTTGTTCACCGTCGGCTACTCCAGTACTATTTGTACGGAAGAAGAATGGTAGCATGAGATTGTGCACTGACTATCGGGCAATCAATCAACTTACTGTGAAGAACACATATCCGTTGTCGAGGATCAAAGACCTTTTTGATCAATTGAGAGGGACAAATGTGTTCTTGAAGGTTGATTTGAGATCAGGGTATCATCAGATCCAAGGATGGGATCGGGACATCCCGAAGACAGTTTTCAGGATGCGGTATGGACACCATGACATGCGGTATGGACACCCTAAACCCTAAACTCTAAACCCTAATCCCGAAGACCTTTTGGACTCACCAATGCCTCGGCAGTGTTTATGGACTTGATGTAACGAATCTTTGAGAGGTGTTTTGACCTTTTTGTTGTTGACTTTATTGATGACATTCTGATTTATTCTCCCAACATGGATTCTCATGCTCACTATCTGAGAATGATCTTTGAGAAACTTCGAGAGAATATCTTTTATGCTAAATTATCTAAATGTGAGTTTTGGTTAGAACGAGTTCATTTTCTTAGCCATGTGATCTCTACCAAGGGTGTGACTTTGGATTCCGTGAAGGTTGAGGCAGTATTGATTTGAAAGGCACCGTGCAATGTAGGTGACCTGCGGAGTTTCCTTGTATTGGTTGGCTACTACCGGCGTTTCATCAAAGATTTTTCTAAAATTGTATGACCATTGACAAATCTGAAAAATAAGACAACCAGATTTGAATGGGTTGATAAGTATGGGGTGGTATTTTTTGAATTGAACTCGAGGTTGATGAGTGTGGAAGTTCTAGCTTTGCCCAAGAATGGCAGAGACTTTGATATCTTTACTGATGCATCATTTTGTGGTTTGGGATGTGTGTTAATGCAGAATGGTCTGATTATTGCATATGCTTCGAGACAATTGAAACCACAAGAGGGGAGATATCTGACCTATGATCTAGAAATAGTTGTCGTTGTGCATGCCTTGAAAATTTTACGACATTACTTGTTTGGGAGTAATTGTCAGATCTTAACGGATCACAAGAGTTTGAAGTACGTATTTACGCAATGAGAGCTAAACATGAGACAACGACCTTGGTTGGAGTTGGTTAAAGATTATGATACGGAGATCATGTATCACGAGAGTAAGGCCAATGTGGTGGCAGATGCATTGAGCCGAAAGGGACGTCATGCAAGTGCTCTTGTGTTCTCAGACAAGTTGTGTGAGGAGATGAGTCGCTTGAGGTTGGAGATAGTTTCTGTAATGCCCCGATTTCGGAATGTATAAAATAATATTATTATAGCAAATAAATATTTGACAATAGTAATGGAATCAAGAAATTAATATTTTGGGATAAATTATATTCCAATTTTGTATATTAGTTATAATTAAATAGACTGTTAAACGGATAATATCAATGAGGATAAATATAAAATATAATATATAATTTAATAATATAATATAATAAATAAATAAAGAAGATAAAGATGTTAATGTTAATAATAATATAATATAATATAATATAATATAATAATAATAATATAATATATATGTGTATATATATTATACATAAATATATATAAAAATCAAACAAACCTTACCTCGAAACGAAGGAACGCAGAAGACGAAACGCGAAGGAGAAGAAGAAAGGAGAAGAAAAAAAAAAGGAAGAAAAAGATTTAGCCGTCCGATTCCAATTCCGACTTGGGTATGGTATTCCTTGCTATTCGTAGAGTCCGATTATAAATTTTAATATGAATTTCAATATTGGGAATATTAAATTAGAAATTCTTCAAAAATTCAAAATTGGCTATTTAGCTATTTAATCGATGAATTTCTTTAGCTAATAGCCTATTCGTAGCGCCGACGTTATATTTTGAGAATTTCGTACCAATCCAAGTCGAATAAAAAACGGCAGTATATCGCACCTACCTGCTTGTTCATACCTTTGCGTATTTTTATTTAATAATCGGGCAATATAAATATTATGAGGTAGAAGGATTTTATAGCTAGAATATCATATTCTACTAAAT
This sequence comes from Andrographis paniculata, assembly GCF_009805555.1. Classification (NCBI taxonomy): domain Eukaryota; kingdom Viridiplantae; phylum Streptophyta; class Magnoliopsida; order Lamiales; family Acanthaceae; genus Andrographis; species Andrographis paniculata. The sequence goes on along the minus strand of NW_026137583.1, from coordinate 2,509,667 downwards.
ATAAAAGTTTGGAGCCCGATGAGTTAATTATAGAAATTAGCTTTTGAATAAGCAGGTAGCTCCTGAGAATAAGCATAAAGCTCATCTGATTTGAGTAAATAATGGGACAGGTGTACGTTGGAGGAGATTTGGGTGAAGTTATAAAAATCCAGAAAGTATCGGTAGGAGGTAAGCAGTAGGGAATTAAATCTAATTTTAAGAAATTAGGTATTTATGTTGCATGTGATTCTGATTCTGATATTGATATGATATTATGTGGAATCATTTGGTCAGTGCATCTATATATGTATATATGTGTGTGTATATGCATGTGTGAAACTTCGTTTTACGATATTTGATATACGTATTTGATCGTGTTGGTGAATTTATAAAAAGGAGGATAGGTGGGCTGTCTCACCAGCCCTTTTCATTAAATTCACTTATTGACATGCTGCACACATTGCACGATTTATCGGATATGTTTTATGGATCTATCGTTTAGTCGCCGTGTGCGGTAGTGCTAGGCGAGGGCATCATCTGGGGTTAGGATATTCGACCCCGATGTACCGTAACACTTTGGCGATAGTGGACGATAGTAGTCGGGCAACTGGGTGACTTAGTCGCACGGTCATTCAGGGATTAGACCCATTGCAGTTGAGACGTATTTGGTCTAATCATTCGGGTTCGGTGTTGTTCCACTCATTGGAGTAGCTACTAGTGAAGTCTACCGGTAGTTTAGGATCAGATGCCAAACTCCAAACGCGATCCCGTTAGGGCGTGCGAGGAGGAGTAGAGTTTCCGGGTTTCCTTCGGGTGATTCCAGGTTGCACGGATTCTACTACGTTACACGGGGTAGGGCTAGACAGGAGGGTCCTATCTTCGCTATCACAGACTATGGGGTGTCTTGTGGTTAATGGCGACAACGTTCGACTATCCATGTATTGATTGCGGGAGTCGTATGGTGGGTATATGGGAGTGACCGGGTGACCGTTATATTATTATGGGTTTACCAGGTCCTTCCTTGAGCCGAGGATTTTCCGGCTATTTATTGATGATAGTCTAGTGAGCTGTTATTATGGAGCCGAGGTTATTCCGGCTGCTCACTTTGACATATGTATATGGGTATATGTGCATGGGTTGTCGATTTTGACATTATTGTTACATTATTTCAGTATGGGCATGGCATGGCATTTATTTTGCAAATGACGGAAATTAAACTCTATTTTCGAGCATGACATGGCATATTTTATGTTAGTTCTTAAAATGGATTTAATTCTAGACTGCTTTTAAGAAAAATATTTGATTCAGGTACGCATGGCACCTCCGGAACAGGGGACGTCTCGGGAGATAGAAAGACGGGCTGAATGAGTGAACTGCATCTGATGTATTATATGTAAATTCTAACTAGAAAAACCTCCCGTTTTGGGAGTATGTTTTTGTAAATATTTATAAACTTGTTTTTTTTGGAAATAATAAAATGCTTATATAATTAATTTTAGCCTTAACACTGTGTTGTGGGGCCCGAAGTAGGAGGTGACGACCTCATGATGCAGTGTGGCGGTAGCATTTCCAGTATGAGCCAACTGGGGGTGTTACAAGTTGGTATCAGAGCCCAGGTTTGATAGATTTTGGCTCTTTGAATTAAAAAGGTTTTGAAAATAATAATGATATTGAATTGGTTTGGTGAGGTTTGGGTTTTGCGGGTGCATTCATGTTAATGTGATCTATCTTTTATTGTTATGCTTGGTTTAGCTGTGTGCTGAATTGATATTGAATCAGGAAAAATTGGGGGCAGTATGTCGAATTCTCGAGGTGGTGGTGTACGTAGGGCTATTCAAGGCCCAGAGTTTGATCCTTCGTCTGATGAGTCACAGTATCCTGTGCCAGCGCATGTACCAACAGAGGCACCTAGTCAGGATTTCTTTCGGCAGTTTATGGCCGCGATGATGCCTCAACAGAGGAGTTTCATTGATGCTGTGATGCGGCATAACCCACCAACATATTCTGGTTCAGTGGAGCCAGGAGTCCTTGAGTTTTGGGTTGAAAAGATGGAAAAGATATTTCGTGTTGTTTAGGTTCCGCCAGATCAACGAGTTAATATTGGAGCCTATTTCTTGGAAGGCCGAGCAAATCGGTGGTGGTTAGGTGAAGAAGCTGCAGGTGTAGACCAAGTGGATATGACTTGGGATGAATTTAAAGCAAAGTTAAAGGCTAGGTTTATACCGTCGCATATTCGAAAAGCGAAGAAGCAAGAATTGCTGGACTTAAAGCAGGGCTCGATGTCAGTTGAGGATTATTTTGTGAAGTTTAATGAGTTGGAGATGTATGTTCCTGACTACTTTTCCTGTGAGCGAGACAGAATTGACCATTTTGTAGACGGGTTGCAACACAGAATTCAAGAAGCTTTAGCGGTGTTGGATATCAGTTCTTTGTATGAGGCTTACGAGCGTGCTGCCCGATTTTATCAGAAGCAGGAAGTCAGACAAAAGGAGAGTGAGAAGGAAATAGGTTATCAACATCAGGTTCGAGATAAGGGAAAAGCTAAAGTGGAGGATGAGCCCAAGGGTAAAATGAAATGGTGGCAAATGTTCAGGTCTGGGCCATCGTATAAGGGGATTTCGATTAATGAACCGAGTCAGGAGAGGTCTCAGCAATCGGGGGCTGTTTGTCGGCGTTGTGGAACAAGCCACCCAGGTACTCGTTGTGATAAAGTTCCATTGACATGTTTTAAATGTGGTGGTAGTGGTCACATTGCCAGGTTATGTCCAAGTGTGGTAACTGCAAGGGAGTTTCCAGAACCGAGGTTTAGGCCATGGCAGCCGCCGTCTTCGCAGTCACAAGGGAGAGGATTAGGATCATCTTGGCGAGGGGGACGAAGTCAGTCACGTTCGTCATCTAGGCAGCCAGGCAGAGGACCTGACCAGCGTGGACGAATAAATGTTCTTACCCAAGCAGAAGCTGATTATCATCCAGGTGAGGTTTTAACGGGTAGATTTCTGGTTTGCGGTTTTCTTGCTCTTGTGTTATTCGATTCGGGTGCAACGTTCTCGTTCATATCTAAGCGTCTAGTTAGACGATTGGGTCTGAATTCATCAGTAGAAGTGGTAGTGGAAGTTTTACTTCCATCAGGAGAAGTGCTGGAATGCCGAGAGCTTTATATGCAGATTCCGGTTAGTATTGAAGGGGTTGATTTTGTTACTAACTTGTTGGGCATCAAGCTATCCGAGTTCGATGTAATATTGGGGATGGATTGGTTAGTGGCATATCAAGCTCAATTTGATTGTCGAAAAAGATCAATTTCGCTGGTTGGAGCGATGGGCGAACTGGTGAATTATGCAGGATCTGCCAGACAACCTTCTATGAAGGTAATTTCATCCCTATCATTTCAATCATTTATTCGTAAGGGGTTTCCAGTATATCTGTGTGAGGTAAGAGATTTGACGCAAGGGGAGCAGCGATTGCAAGATATTCCTGTAGTCCGAAATTTTCCTGATGTATTTCCTGATGACATTCCGGGTATGCCACCAGCTCGTGAGGTGGATTTTGCTATTGATATTGTGCCGGGTGCTGAGCCAGTATCAAGGGCTCCATACCGGATGGCACCTTTAGAACTAGCTGAACTTAAATTGCAACTACAGGAATTGCTAGATAAGGGTTACATTCGGCCTAGTACATCGCCTTGGGGAGCTCCAGTTTTATTTGTGAAAAAGAAGGATGGAAGTTTGAGGTTATGTATGGACTACCGTAGACTGAACAAAGTCACGGTGAAGAACAAATATCCTCTTCCGAGGATTGATGATCTATTTGATCAACTGAGAGGTGCAACTATATTCTCAAAGATTGACTTGAGATCTGGATATCATCAGCTAAGGATTGCAGAGCATGACATTCCGAAGACAGCTTTTCGGACTAGATACGGGCATTATGAATTCACGGTCATGTCCTTTGGGTTGACTAACGCCCCGGCTGCGTTTATGGAGTTGATGAATAGAATTTTTCAACCATACCTCGATCAGTTTGTGGTGGTATTTATTGACGATATCTTGGTCTATTCCCCAGATAAAAAGACGCATGCAAAACATTTGCATGTAATATTAAACATATTGCGTGCAAGAAAGTTATATGCCAAGTTATCCAAATGCGAGTTTTGGTTGAAGGAGGTTGCTTTCTTGGGGCATGTTGTTTCTGGAAAGGGTATCTCAGTAGATCCTTCTAAAGTGGCGGCAATCATGGATTGGCCAAGACCTACTAATCAATCAGAAGTAAGAAGCTTTTTGGGTTTGGCAGGATATTATCGGCGATTCGTTCTTGATTTTTCGAAGATTGCAAAACCATTAACTAATTTGCTGAAAAAGGATGCAAAGATTAACTGGGATCACGAGTGTGAGTCATCCTTTTTAGAATTGAAACATCGATTAACTTCAGCGCCAATTTTGGCTTTACCAGTGGAAGGTGAGGATTTTGAAGTGTATAGTGATGCTTCGAAGCAGGGATTAGGATGTGTCTTAATGCAGAATCAAAGAGTTATTGCTTATGCATTACGACAACTAAAACCTCACGAAGAGAATTATCCGACACACGACTTGGAAATGGCAGCAGTTGTGTTTGCTTTGAAGATTTGGAGACACTATCTTTATGGAGCCCATTGCAGAATATTTACTGACCATCAAAGTTTGAAATATATCTTCACCCAAAAAGAATTGAATTTAAGACAAAGAAGATGGTTAGAATTGGTGAAGGATTATGATCTTGAAATTGTGTATCATGAAGGCAAAGCAAATGTTGTAGCCGATGCCTTAAGTCGAAAACCAAGGCATAACTTGGGCTTCATGTCGGTTGCTGATGAACTGTGCCAAGATTTAGCGCGGATGGAAATTGAGGTACTTGGACGGGGTATGACTCGGGGATATTTGCAAATGATACAAGTTGAGCCTGAAATTTATGATCGCATTAGAGCGGCTCAAATGGAAGATAATAAAATGGTTGAGCTTGCAGTGAAAGTTCAGTACGGTCAAACTCAAAATTTTAATATTGCTCCAGATGGGAGTCTTCGATTTCACGGGAGGTGGTGTATCCCAAAGGATCGAAATGATTTGAAAGAGCAGATTATGAGTGAGGCTCATAATACACCATACTCAGTGCATCCGGGGGGAAATAAAATGTATCAAGACTTACGTCAACATTTTTGGTGGAAGGGCATGAAGAAGGATGTAGCCAAATTCGTTGCACGATGTTTAAATTGTCAAAAGGTAAAAGCAGAACATCATAGACCAATGGGGTTGCTACAACCTTTAGAAGTTCCACTCTGGAAATGGGATTCTATCGCAATGGATTTTGTAACAGGACTTCCAAGGTCAAAGTCGGGAACAGATGCAATTTGGGTGATTATAGACAGATTGACCAAGTCAGCAGTGTTCATTCCAGTACGTATGACTTGGAGTATGCAGAAATTGGCCAAATTATATGTTCATTATGTGGTTAAACGACACGGTATTCCTGAGGTGATCATATCAGATCGTGATCCACGTTTTCAATCTCGATTTTGGCAAAAGTTGCAGGAAGCCTTTGGTACTCAGTTGCATATGAGTACTGCATTCCATCCTATGACTGATGGTCAGTCAGAAAGAACTATCCGTATTCTGGAAGATATGCTAAGAGCTTGTGCTATGGAATTTCAAGGGAGTTGGGAAGACCACTTGGATTTAGTGGAATTTTCATATAATAATAGCCATCAAGCAAGTATCGGAATGGCTCCTTTTGAAGCTCTTTATGGTCGAAAATGCAGAACTCCTTTGAGTTGGGACGATATGAGTGATCGACTGATACTGGGTCCGGAAATGATTGAGGAATCGAAAAATAAGATTCGAATTATCAGAGAAAAGATGAAGGCAGCTCAAGATCGTCAAAAGAGTTATGCCGATAGAGCCCGACGTGAGGGTCAATTTCAAAGTGGAGATTTTGTCTTATTGAAAGTATCCCCAATGAAAGGTATTAGAAGGTTTGGGATTAAAGGAAAATTGAGTCCGCGTTATGTTGGACCTTATGAAATTGTCGATCGAGTTGGTGATTGGGCCTATCGGTTGGCACTTCCAAATTCTATGGAGCGTATCCATGATGTGTTTCATATATCTCAGCTTCGTAGGTATGTTGCAGATCCTTCTCATATTTTATCTCCAGATGAGATAGAGCTGAATGAAGATCTTTCGTATGAAGAAAAGCCTCTGTGGATCATGGACACAAAGGTCCGAACCATGAGGAATCGAGATATTCGTATGGTGAAAGTAATGTGGTCCAGACATGGAGCGGAAGAGGCCACGTGGGAAGTAGAACAAGAAATGTTCAAGGCATACCCACAATTGTTTAATTAAGTTGCCTTGTTATGTGTTTGAGTTTAGATTTCGGGGACGAAATCTTTTTAAGGGGGAGTGGATTGTAATGCCCCGATTTCGGAATGTATAAAATAATATTATTATAGCAAATAAATATTTGACAATAGTAATGAAATCAAGAAATTAATATTTTGGGATAAATTATATTCCAATTTTGTATATTAGTTATAATTAAATAGACTGTTAAACGGATAATATCAATGAGGATAAATATAAAATATAATATATAATTTAATAATATAATATAATAAATAAATAAAGAAGATAAAGATGTTAATGTTAATAATAATATAATATAATATAATATAATATAATAATAATAATATAATATATATGTGTATATATATTATACATAATATATATAAAAATCAAACAAACCTTACCTCGAAACGAAGGAACGCAGAAGACGAAACGCGAAGGAGAAGAAGAAAGGAGAAGAAAAAAAAAAGGAAGAAAAAGATTTAGCCGTCCGATTCCAATTCCGACTTGGGTATGGTATTCCTTGCTATTCGTAGAGTCCGATTATAAATTTTAATATGAATTTCAATATTGGGAATATTAAATTAGAAATTCTTCAAAAATTCAAAATTGGCTATTTAGCTATTTAATCGATGAATTTCTTTAGCTAATAGCCTATTCGTAGCGCCGACGTTATATTTTGAGAATTTCGTACCAATCCAAGTCGAATAAAAAACGGCAGTATATCGCACCTACCTGCTTGTTCATACCTTTGCGTATTTTTATTTAATAATCGGGCAATATAAATATTATGAGGTAGAAGGATTTTATAGCTAGAATATCATATTCTACTAAATATAAAAGTTTGGAGCCCGATGAGTTAATTATAGAAATTAGCTTTTGAATAAGCAGGTAGCTCCTGAGAATAAGCATAAAGCTCATCTGATTTGAGTAAATAATGGGACAGGTGTACGTTGGAGGAGATTTGGGTGAAGTTATAAAAATCCAGAAAGTATCGGTAGGAGGTAAGCAGTAGGGAATTAAATCTAATTTTAAGAAATTAGGTATTTATGTTGCATGTGATTCTGATTCTGATATTGATATGATATTATGTGGAATCATTTGGTCAGTGCATCTATATATGTATATATGTGTGTGTATATGCATGTGTGAAACTTCGTTTTACGATATTTGATATACGTATTTGATCGTGTTGGTGAATTTATAAAAAGGAGGATAGGTGGGCTGTCTCACCAGCCCTTTTCATTAAATTCACTTATTGACATGCTGCACACATTGCACGATTTATCGGATATGTTTTATGGATCTATCGTTTAGTCGCCGTGTGCGGTAGTGCTAGGCGAGGGCATCATCTGGGGTTAGGATATTCGACCCCGATGTACCGTAACACTTTGGCGATAGTGGACGATAGTAGTCGGGCAACTGGGTGACTTAGTCGCACGGTCATTCAGGGATTAGACCCATTGCAGTTGAGACGTATTTGGTCTAATCATTCGGGTTCGGTGTTGTTCCACTCATTGGAGTAGCTACTAGTGAGGTCTACCGGTAGTTTAGGATCAGATGCCAAACTCCAAACGCGATCCCGTTAGGGCGTGCGAGGAGGAGTAGAGTTTCCGGGTTTCCTTCGGGTGATTCCAGATTGCACGGATTCTACTACGTTACACGGGGTAGGGCTAGACAGGAGGGTCCTATCTTCGCTATCACAGACTATGGGGTGTCTTGTGGTTAATGGCGACAACGTTCGACTATCCATGTATTGATTGCGGGAGTCGTATGGTGGGTATATGGGAGTGACCGGGTGACCGTTATATTATTATGGGTTTACCAGGTCCTTCCTTGAGCCGAGGATTTTCCGGCTATTTATTGATGATAGTCTAGTGAGCTGTTATTATGGAGCCGAGGTTATTCCGGCTGCTCACTTTGACATATGTATATGGGTATATGTGCATGGGTTGTCGATTTTGACATTATTGTTACATTATTTCAGTATGGGCATGGCATGGCATTTATTTTGCAAATGACGGAAATTAAACTCTATTTTCGAGCATGACATGGCATATTTTATGTTAGTTCTTAAAATGGATTTAATTCTAGACTGCTTTTAAGAAAAATATTTGATTCAGGTACGCATGGCACCTCCGGAACAAGGGACGTCTCGGGAGATAGAAAGACGGGCTGAATGAGTGAACTGCATCTGATGTATTATATGTAAATTCTAACTAGAAAAACCTCCCGTTTTAGGAGTATGTTTTTGTAAATATTTATAAACTTGTTTTTTTTGGAAATAATAAAATGCTTATATAATTAATTTTAGCCTTAACACTGTGTTGTGGGGCCCGAAGTAGGAGGTGACGACCTCATGATGCAGTGTGGCGGTAGCATTTCCAGTATGAGCCAACTGGGGGTGTTACAGTTTCTCTGGGCCCTAAACTGGTTGTATTGGGTGCGTTGTTGGCGGCACCATCATTATATGATGAGATTCGTGAAAGGAAACAAACGGACCCCGGATTTCTTAAGTTTATGGAACAAGTTCAGGAGGGCAAATTCAAGGAAACAAATGAGTTTAAGATCGCTAGTGATGGAAGCCTCCGTTTAGGGAGATAGTGCATTCTAGAGAGTGCCAGAGAATTGAAGGGGAGATTGTTGAATGAAACTCATGCATCACCATAATCAGTGAATCTTAGGGGTGACAAGATGTACAAAGACTTACGTGCAACTTTTTTGTGGCCCGGTATGAAGAAGGATGCGGAGGATTATGTGGCTCGATATTAGTATGTTTGAAATTGAAGATTGAGTATCATGGACCGATGAACTTGTTACAACTGCTTAAGATTCCAAGTTGGAAGTGGGACTCAATTGCGATGAACTTTGTGACTGGCTTACCTGTAAGTAAGAATCAATTTCATTCTATTTTGGTTGTTGTTGATCGGTTGTTGAAAACATGAGTGTTCATTCATTTCAGGAAGGATTGGTCGATAACTAGGTTGGCTGAGGCGTATGTGCAGGATGTGGTGAAATACTTCGGAGTGTCAACTAATATTGTATCGGATCGTGATTCCAAATTTATGTCCCACTTTTGGAAGGAGTTGCAGAGGGATTTTGGGACTAAATTTAATTTTAGCACTGCCTTTCACTCAATGATTTATAGTCAGATGGAGCGTACCATTAAGACATTGGATGATATATTGAGGGCTTTTGTATTGCAATTTCAGTTGGCTTTGGCTGACCGGTTGGGATTAAATGAGTTTTCTTATAACAACAGTTATCACACCAGCATCAAGGTTGCACCGTTTGAGGTACTATATGGGCGTTGATACCGTACCCCATTATGTTGGGAAGATCCAAGATATAGAGTGCTATTGGAGCCTGAGTTGGTTAAAGAGACAACTCAACACATTCATGTGATTCAGGATCGAATCCATGCTGCCCAGAGCCAACAGAAAAATTATGCCAATCAAGGACGTAGAGATGGAGAGTTTGAGGTTAGTGACCGAGTGTTGCTTCGTGTATCCCCTATGAAGGGTGTCAAGAGATTTGGCATCCGAGAGAAGTTGAGTCCCCGGCATATTGGACCTTATACAGTGTTGGAGCATGTTGGGAAGTTGGTTATCGGTAGAAGTAACCTAGCGAGTTAGCTAAGGTCCATAATGTGTCCATGTGTCTTAAATTCGGCGTTGTATCGCCGATGAGACTAAGATACTCCAGCCCGATGAGGTTGTTTTGGAGGATGGTTTGAGCTATGATGAGAAACTGGTCCAGATTTTAGATTCGAGGGTGAAAATATTGAGTAACAAAGAGATATACCTTGTGAAGGTGTTTTGGAACCATCATGAAATCGAAGAGGCTTAATGGGAGCAAGAGAATTTGATACGAGAGCCTATCCTGAGCTCTTTGGTATGTTTGTGTGATTATATTAGTACATTTTGTGTCTACCTTTTATGAGATTTATACTAGCATGTGATTTGATTGCGTATGTGATTATATGCCGTGTTTTGTGATTTGATACCGTTTGAATTATTGATATGAATTTAGATGAGATATTTATTGATGCTCTTATGAATATCGTTGTTTGGCTCGTTCTTATGTTGTTGTTGTTGATGATGACACGGTATTGAATCCCAAAGTTTGGAAACAAATTGTTTTATTAGTTGGGAGACCATGAGGGGAACTGTTGTGTTGTTTTCGATCTGTTTTTCTTTTTTTTTTTTTTTGTAATGGATTAGAGGATTGATTTCAGGGATGAAATCTCTTTTAAGGTGCTTAGGATACAATACTCAATCTATAATCGAATTGACCCATTAGATGTTTTGTTAATTAAATATCTTAAAGTTGTTACTGTCAATATGTCAAATTCAAAGGGGTGTAGATTTTATAATTCATATCTTATTTTTATAAAATTTATGTTATTGGATATTTTTTAAGTTACCTTTCCAACGTTGCAAACTGTGAGTCTATCTGAGTCCAAACGAAAGAGTTATAGCTAAAATAGTACTCAAAGGTCTGTTGTATACTCATATACGTTTTTCAAAAACATCAATGTGATTTTAACTCCACTTTTAAATATTAAATATTACTTTATCCCTTATATTTAACCTTTATTTCATTCCCAAACACTCATAGGAAAACCCTAGCCGCCACCCCTTCTCTCTCACTAAAGTTGAGGTGATTTTGGAGTAAGTTTCATACTTCCTTCTTCTTTACTCTTGAAATCCAATTTCATAACATGTGTGTATTATTTAAAATTATTTTATTTATTTAATCAACGGACTTAATTTTTTAAAACCATATTCATATTTTTCAAGATTTTATTTCACTTTTACATATTATCAGATTTCATAACATGTGTGAATTTTATATAATTTTCTAAAGTTACACATTCATTTTTATTGACGAAAAAGGATTAAAGAGTGCTCGACAGATTTTCTGTAACTTTTGAATGTAATTTTCACACTTTTGTTTCATGTTAAATGTATATATTTGTGTTACCTTTAATTATATACCAAGTTTGTTCCATTTGAATATAAAATGAATTTTATATAAATTTTTCAAGTTACACACCCTGTTTCTTGACAAATATGTTTAACTTCTATTATGTTCTTTCTAGAATTTTTTTTTTTTTTTGTATTTTTGTTTAATTAGGAATATAGATATATGTGCTATCTTTCATTAGAGACCAAATTTATCTCATTTGGATGTAAAATGGAGTTTTAGTTATTTTTATAATACAAATGTTTTATTTTTTGGAAATAAACAGACTATTTGAGTTAATATGATTTTCTGGATGTAATTCAAATTAATAATTGCATTTTTGGTATTTGAAATATAATTTAGGAACGTTATCTTGATTTGGCACTAGTTTCATAATATTTTAGCAAATGATGAATTTGTGGTGAATTTTATAAGATCTGCCCTAAATTTGAGTAGGTTGATTTATCGAATTTGATGATCAGGTGAAGTCCGAACGAACCAAGTGCCAAGATTCGATGGTAGAGTTTGTTAGCTTTCCCTAAGTAGGTAACGGGTTAAATTATGTATATTTGAAATGAATTAACCATCTAACTATGTGCCTTAGTTAAATAGGTTAGTATAATTATATTTCTTTATATGATATGTAGTGAACTTGCTATTAAGAATTGATAATTTTTGTAAGCCGTGGATTCGGCTAGACATAGTTGTTGATTGACAAGTCGATTATAGTTTTTGTATGTCGTGGATTTGGCTAGACTTAGCCATTGATTGGCAAGTCAATTATTAAATTTGTGCATCCCGTAGATTTGGCTAGACTTAGCCGTTGATTGACAAGTCGATTATTAATTTATGTATGCCGTGGATTTGGCTAGGCTTAGGCATTGATTGAAAAGTCGATTATTAATTTGTGTATATCGTGGATTTGGCTAGACTTAGTCATTGATTTGCAAGTCGATTATTAATTTGTGTATGCCGTAGATTTGACTAGACTTAGCCGTTGATTGACAAGTTGATTGTTAATTTGTGTATACCGTGGATTTGGCTAGACTTAGCCATTGATTGCCAAGTCGAATCATAATTCGTTAGGTCGTGAATTTGGCTAGACTTAGCCGTTGATTGGCAAGTTGATTCATAATTCGTTAAGTTTTGAATTTGGCTAGACATAGTCATTTATTGACAAGTTAGCTGATGTGTTATGAGCCGTGGATTTTGGCTAGTTGTAGTGGTTGTATAGCTATCATTCTTAATATTGGTAAATTATTTCGTGCCTTGTATATTTAATTCCTTACTCAACTTTAACTGATGTTTACTACCCTCTTCCATGCATAGTTGATTTCCGGACCTTCATCTTGATGCATTATAGGGATGTGACTTTATTGAGCATGCATGACATTTTATTGAATAATATCCAAACTTATGATTTTACATACTCCCTATTTTTTAGATCCTTATTTTTTATATGCATTGAGACTTTTTAATACATGTAAAGACTTCTAACGATTAAATGTTTTTGAAATTCTGAAGGGTGTTGGAAATATATTTTAAGATTTTAGCAAAGAAAAATTTTTACACTAACTATTATGATGTTTTCGCCTTAGCATCGGGGCACGTCATGTTTTTATTTTTTATGTGATGTTGTTGTGGTGTTGGCATGTGACATTTCAAGATTTTTTTTTTTATTTAGGGTGTTACATATATTGGTATCAAAGCTGACCTGCAACAGTCCATAGTCGTTGACCTGACTGTTGAGGGGCCTAGAAGTCGACGATCCTTGGGATGCAACGTGGACGTTGCATTTTAAAGTGGGGGAGGATGTGATATCCCACGGAGTTTGTTCGTTGCTTGGCCAACTCCCATGTGTCGATGAGCTGGTATTAGACCATCTGAAGTTAAATAGAGGTTAAATGAATTGAAAAGACTACTCATGTCAACAATGTGCACATTCTTTTTCGGGAGCCCTACTGAAAGAACTCTATAGTTAAACATGCTTGCTCTAACTGTAAATTGAAAATGGGTGACCCCCTGAGAAGTCGTTTAGGATGTGCATGAGTGAGAACAAAAGGGGGCTGTGATCCCGATATGCCCGACTTTGCGTGGCTTGCGAGCCGGGGTGTCACAATAAACCTACCAAAAAAATAGTAGAATGAACTGGATAAAAAGAAAAATTCTAGCGTATTAGACTAATAAAATGGATTTAAGTAAAGTGATAACATGAACGACAAATGTGATATTCTATACTATGAAAGCAATAATCTCAACTATGTAAGTGATAATTTAAAGCACTAAACAACGATATTGGTAGGAAATTCTAAATTTGAGGAGTTTTAAAGGATACTAACAATGTTTTGGAGTAGAGGGTAGTGTGCATGTCAAGTTTATTCTTACATTTCATCTAAGACATGTCCTTCAATGTAAGTCTTAAGCTTTGCTCTATTAACAAGAATCTTATCATTTTCTGATGTTGAATTTGAGTCTATGATTCTAGTGGTTCCACTAAGAGAATCTTCCTTACAAGGTAGGGTCCAATCCAATAGGTTTGGAGTTTCCCATATAAAAAAAAAAAAAAGAGTTTAGAAACATATAAAAGTACTTTCGATCCCCCAAAGAATTATGTGTCGGGTCATTTTGTCAAAATAAATTTCTCATTTCCTTATATATAACTTGGTGTTCTCACAAGCTAGATAAGAGAAATCGCTTAGATCTAAAAGATGAATAGTTCGCTTATATTGGGTTGACAATATATAAAATTTCATAAACCTAATGACCCAATAAGAGTAATATTAAAGTTTTAGAGGTATATGTAGGTTTTCCCGTAAATAAGGCCTGAGGGGATATCCCTATAAGATTTTTAAATATAGTCCGATAGGCCAACATGGGGTCTTCTAACTTCTATGACTAGTTCTTTTGAATTTTGTTAACAATTGTCTCGAGGATATGTTTTAGGTTCATATTGGCAACTTCAAATTGACCACTAGGCTAAGGATGATAGGTAGTAGTTAGATATTGACGAACCCTATATTGAGTGAGAACATCTTCAAGTAGCTTATTCTTTAACTTGGTACCTTAATTTTTGAAAACAATATGAAGGACTCCAAAACTTGGAAATATCATATGCTTGAGAATGACATCAGAAAAAAACTCTGGTTTTGACAAATCAATCTGAGCAAAATTTCTGCAATGTCATCCTAAATGTTCAGACGTTGATCATTATGATTCTTAATAGGATCCCAAATAATTAGAATAGGAGTAGCAACATCATCATCATCATCATCATCACTTCGATGAAAATGATCTATTTTTTATATTTGCATTATCAAACATCATATTAATCTATTTTATCATCTTTTTCGAATGATTATTTTAGACTCTATAGGTTCTACCATTCTATGAATAAGCCATGCATATGCTCTCAGTTGATCTTGCATCGAAATTGTGGAGTTGATCTTGATCCTTCAGAATGTAACATCTACAGTTAAATATGTGAAAGTAGCAAACATTGGGCTTATTTCCTTCAAACTCATATAGAGTCTTCTCAATATGTGGTCTAAAAAATACGTGATTAATCATAGAGCAAGCTGTGTTTATAGATTCATCCCATAAGAACTTTTTCATGCCTCTCGTTTGCATTATGAATCTTGTCATTTTATGTAGACTTCAATTATTCAGTTACCACTCTATTTTGTTGTGGATTTTTCAGAGTTGAACTTATGTTTAATTCCTAATCTATCGCAATATGCAATAAACTTATGACTGCCAAACTCTTCCACAAAATCAATCATCGGCATATTAACTTTCAATTTCTTTTTGTCTCACGTAGGAAGACAACCCAAGTTATCTAAAAAATTGTCAATACAAACTAAGATATACTTTTTAACGCCAAGACTGAAATATCAACTAGACTCATGAGATCCTTTTGCAACAAATTCAAACAACAATTTCTACGTTACTATTCTAAAAATGGATGAACAACCCTTCTCTTTTTTTCTTCCACATTCACTACAAGTAGAGTTTGTCATGTTTGAGACTCTCAATACACTTTTGATTGCTCCAATATTTCTGATCTTCCTCATATTCCAAGAGTTGACATGCCCAAGCCTGGTATGTCATAGCAGAGTTACATCATCCTTAAGAATCAATGTTTGAAACTTTAGGTTCTCCAATTAGTAGCAGTTGTTTCTCAAACGTGCAACAGTCATCACACAATTATATTTAGCATTGTACACCTCATACACATTCTTTGTGAACTTCACATACAAGCCAAGCTTAGACCTTCAACAAAATAAACCTCATAAAGTCAAATGGATTATTTTAGCCTCAAGACTACCGTAGCCCGTAATTTTGCCTTTTGCACCATCACCAAAAATAATATTGCTACTTCTGTTTGCAATAAAGTTTATTAGAAAATGTTTTGGTTCATCATGCAACGTGAGCAACCACTATTAAAATACCACCGATTTGAGGTTGTAAATTCTTGGCTTGAAAAAATCCCACAGCACAACATGTTTTTCTATTTCTTCTTCGGAATCCACATGAATTTGAGATTGATATTCTATATGAGACTCTCAGTACGCTATCAAATGTTCCAGCAATTCATAACATCATTCGCAAGTTTGAAACACTTAACAACTAAGTGTCCAGGAACACTGCAATATCCCTAACCATTCTATTGTTGTAGCAACGTTCTGACATTTTAAACTCTTCTACGATTCCTTGATTTTTTGTTTTTTTTGTTCCTTTTATTATTGTGAACCACCACTAAAACATTTTGTTTTCTAGAATACTTATCTTAGTAAGAAGACCAAGGTTAAAAAAATTTTTTGGTTTTCTTTCTGAGGCTTCACTAATTTTTAATCCGTTACGATATCCAAATGGTTTCCCAATAGAAATGACTCTATCCACATTTTTCCTTTCCCTTGATAAGGCTGTAATTATTTTGTTTCGGTAGTGAGTTTCAACCTTTAAACCATCAGTTTCAGTAGGTTTCTTTTGTGTAGTAATTTTTATCTCATCAATCTCAACTATATGTTTTTCTTTACGATTTTTCAATCTATAGATCGTGCCCAGAAGTTCTTTATTATTCACGAATGATTTTCTCAGTTCAACGATCATATTCTCATTTGCTTCAATAAACTCATCAACATCGAGTTATGATGTTCTTTCTGGAGCTTTATTAGTAAAATTCCATTCACCACCTTTGTTGAACTCCTCTCGATCTACCATAAAAGCTACGATATCATTTTTAGAGTTTGTTGGTTTATCAATAGTGTATCCCTCTTTATCTTCATCATTCCATGTGACATAATATACATGCTTATCTTTTTTCTTCATGGATGGACATTCTAATTTGATGTGACAAACTTCACCACATCCAAAGCGAGTAGGTTCTTGTACAACTTTAGGCTTTGAAAAGACATTAAAAATTTTGTTGAAACTACTTTTCAAAATTTCATTTAGGTTTGCTATAACATGATCATTTATATTCAGTGTGTTACCGTTGTAAATAAGATATTTTTGCACCACTCTGATTTGTTCTCTGGAATTTCCATACTATTATTTAGCTATGACACCCCGGCCCGCAAGCCATGCAAAGTTGGGCGTGTCAGGATTATAGACTGGACCCATAACTCAACACGAGTCCTTTCAGTACGCTTCTATCCTTACTCAGGCAAACCCGGGAAGACTTCCCAGAGGTCACCCATTCTCAAATTACTTTAGGGCAAGCACAATTAACTCTAGACTTATTTCAGTAGAGCTTTCAAAAAAGAATGTGCATATTGTTGACACAAGTAGTCTATTTAATCCATTGTTGACGGGCCTAGCAGTTGATCGATTCTTGGGGTGCAACATGGATGTTGCATTCTAAAGTGAGGAAAGATGTGATACCCCGGAGTTGGGCCATTTCTTGGCCAAATCCCGTGTGAGGATGAGCAGGTATTAGACCATCCAAAGTTGAATAGAGGTTGTTAAATGGATTAGATAGACTACTCATATTAATAATGTCCATATTCCTTTTTGGGAGCCCTAGTTAAAAAACTCTAAAGTTAAATGTGTTTGCCCTAAAGTAATTTGAGGATGAGTGACCCCTTGGAAAGTCTCTCAGGGTGCGCGTGAGTGAGGACAAAAGCGTGCTTGAAGGGCTCATGTTTACCTACTGGGCCAGTCTATGATCCTGACACACCCGACTTTCTGTGGCTTACGGATTGGGGTGTCACAGTTGGTAACAGAGCCGACCTGCTATAGCCCGCAGTCGTTGATCGGATTGTTGACGGGGCCTAGCAGTTGAGGATCCTTGCGGTGCAACGTGGATGTTACATTTTAAAGTGGGGAAGGATATGATACCTCATGGAATTAGGCCGATGTTTGGCCAGCTCCCCTGTGTGGAGGAGCCAGTATTAGGCAATTTGAAGTTTATTATAGGTTAAATAAATTGAATAGACTACTTATGTCAACAGTGTGCACATTCCTTTTTGGAAGCCCTACTGAAAGAACTGTAGAGTTAAGCGTGCTTGCCCTATAGTAAGGAAGTCTCCCAGGGTGCGCATGAGTGAGTATAGAAGCACACTGGAAGGACTCATATTGACTTTTGGGGCCAGTTTACAATCCCGACATACCCGACTTTGCGGGCCGAGGTGTCATAGTTGGTATCAGAGCCGACCTGAGACAACCCATAGTTGTTGACCGGACTGTTGATAAGCCTAGCAGTTGAGCGATTCTTAGGATGCAACGTGGACGTTGTATTCTAAAGTGGGGGAGGATGTGATACCTCCGTAATTGGGACATTGCTTGGTTAACTCCCATGTGTGAATGTATTAGGCTATCCGAAGTTGAATAGAGGTTATTAAATGGATTAATAGACTAGTCATGTCAACAATGTGCACATTTCTTTTCAGGAGCCCTACTGAAAGAACTCTAGAGTTAAGCGTATTTGCTCTATAGTAATTTGAGGATGGGTGACCACTTTGGGAAGTCTCCCAGGGTGCATGTGAGTAAGGACAGAAGTGCGCTGAAAGGACTCATTTTGACCTGTGGGGCTAGTTTACTATCCAGACACACCCGGCTTTGCGTGGCTTGCGGGTTCTGGTGTCACATTTATAGTATTCAATATAATTTACCATTTTAATAGACTAGAAATACTACTTTGATAGTCAATTCTAACATTAGTTCCCATCAGTTAACTAGAAGGTTTTTATCTCCAAATCATGATTTTAGAACCTTAAGACTAACCCATATTAATTAATTCATATCCTCGTTATGAAATTCAATGTAGGAGCAACATTTTCACTACCTTCTATTGCCCATTCTGATTCTTTTTTAGTCCCACTAGTTTGATTTCAATCATTCATTTATTCATTGATCCATTCCTCACCCTTTTCACCCTCTATTTGTACTTAAGTACTCTTTTTTGTTTTCGCTACCAGGAGTTCTCACTTTAATACTCTTCTTTACCAATTGTTGCAACAATCTCACTTTAGATCTATACGTATCTATAAATAGCCCTCTGCCCTTTTAATTTTTCAGCCATTCTTTAACCTTTCTTAACAGAGTAACTAGAAGTAAATAAGTAGTTTAGCGACGAGGAAGCATAGATAGCAAAGGCGGAGATAGTACTTTTACAGTAAAAGTAGGATCATCGCCTAGAGCAGTCAACGAATTGGGTTTGGGGGTAGTGTTAATACCACAGAGAATCTTCATTTCCCTGGCTGCTGAATATCTAGTTTAGTCAAGGCCAAACCATCCATTTTCACATTTGCATCTTCCTCTATATGCCAACATAGAAACCATCACTCGCAGGCTTGAATTGCCTTCAAATAACGATTTTGTAGTTAATTATAGTAAGATCTTCAATATTTCATTTCTCTACATATATTTGACCCAATTTAATTCAAAATGAAAGGATAATTTTTCCAAACTTTATTCAAAGGCCAACAAACTTTAGAACAACAAAGGCGGAGTCCCTAAGGTCACATTCACTTTGATTACATTGGTGGCAACTAGACGTATCCCATTGCTATTGGGACATTACTTTGACAATGCTTTAAAAATACGGGATAAATGAACTTAAGCAACTTTATTTGGACAACCATCTTGATTTACTTAGTAGCGACTCCAATCTAGATAAGGACCACATTAGGAGCTTACTCAAAAATTCCTACTATGAAGTCCATACTCGAGCAGAAGATAATAATAGCAGAAAAAGAACGAGACTCACTGTTGACATTAGAAGATGACTCATTTTGATCGCTCTCGCTTAAACTCCATAGAATCCAAGGTTTTCTATGAACTATATCGATCTAAGGGTCATATCAAAGAGTGAGGTTTCGCTCTCACTATAGTCACTAAAAATACTTATAGATGGGAGAATGGGTGAGGACATCAAAATCATCTGTTGAATCCCAGTGGCCATGTGATATAGAAAAATGTTCAGGGACAAATAATGGATTATTGTAAATCTTGTAATCTTGGCATATTGTAAGTGACATAAATTCAATTGAAGTTTTGTTGTAGTTGCCTAAACTTACTATCAAAAATATATTTATACTCTTTTATATTGGTGAGTGTCTAGATCAAACCCATAGATTTTATATCTTGAAATAAAACCAATGAATTACTTACAGTGAGTCTGAGTGAAGCGAAAAAGCAGGAACGAAAAACATGCAACGAAGTGGTAAACATTAGTCTAATAAAAGCAGTAAAAGCAAAACTAGGTGAGAAAATCATAAGATGGATTTAGATGAGTGAACAACATGCATGCGGTGAGTGAGGCAAAAGCTTTCTTCTTAGTGAATGAAGTGAAAACAAAGGTGAGCGTAGAGAGTATATGTATAGTGATAATAGGAACAAACAACATTTGTGAGCATAAATGAATTTTTGTATTTGATGATAAAATGAAATAAGGTGTTTGTGTCTGAGATAAGTTGCATTCCTAAAGGAATAGATTTCCCTAGATGAAATGAATGTTGTGACTATGGTGAATTAATGGAAAATACACCAATAAGAGAGAAAATAGACAGAAGTAAATGTGTCATCATACTTGTTCATTCAAATCAAATTCTTGACTTGATTGGTACTTGACCTAAGGAGTTACAATGAAACTTCAAATTCATAGCTAAAAACATTATTTAAAAGAGAAATGACTATCACGGGATATTTGTGAGACATGATAGGGAAGAACCTATGTTTAATGAATTATTAGTTAAAACTATTTCACCAGTGGGTATACCCCTCTAATATCTCTCTTTAATCATGATTAAATTCAGATAACTTACTAAGTAGATCGACAAGGCTCCCACGTATTTATATGCTACAAATTACCTAATCTATGTTAACAATGCAATGCAATCATAAGATTAAATTTTTACCTTCTCTCACCCTTCCACAATTTTATCAAGAACCAAACCGAAACAATTCAAACATAAACTTGGGTGTGTGATAGATGAAGAAGAAAATAATATTTGATCAATTTCTACAAAAGCAGTGAACTACATTAACAAAATAGAACCAAATAAATATGCCAAAAAAAGGGATTTTAGTGGCCATTGGCCGGGGTTCGGGGGTGGAGGAACTCTATGGGTCCCTTGACCTCCACTAAGGAACTCCTTATAGTTTGGCGCTCTCAAGAACTCTATGGGTCCCCTATGATGTAAGAAATTACATCATGTGTTTTCAAATATATGAGATTGTATAATTATTAGGCTTGGGCGGATAGGTCTTGATTCTTTATCAGTGTGATCTATATCTCGAGCTAGTGATTAAGCCAAAAACAATTTATCATAATGCTTACAAGCTTTGCTTCAGGCAATTGGTTTGATTGGAAGGGGTGGCATTTGGACATTCACATAAAAAACATACACTTATTTATTCTAAATACAAATCATTAGATTACTCATTAAAAAGGCATATATACTATGAAAGTAAAATAATGTTGTGTCAAAAAAAATCTATATATATAAATTCGTCAAATAATTATATATTAAAAAAAATAATCATAACCCATATAATTTTACAAAGAACTCCATTATTTTCTTATGTTTGCAAATGCATCCTCAAAACATAATTAAAAATTTAAAAAAAAAAAAAAAAACTCTACCATAATTATCCGAACAACATTGAAATTTAATCCTCAATCCACCTACCCGTTACAATAATTACAACGAAATCTACACAAATGAAAAAAAAAATAATAAATACACATTTATTAAGATTGAATGTAGTTACTATTAGGGATCACATTTATTTCCCCGATTCATTAAAAATTACAATAACACAAATTCATAGGAAAATTGTAATAAAGTCAAATTTATTGCATTTTTCCTAAAAAAACCCACTCTCCTATAAATTGAATCGTATTTTCAAAAGAAAAAATATCACATACAAGATAAATGACTATGAGGGGGATAAAACAAGAGCAAATTGCAAATGAGAATGAGCAAAACTCTGTCATTTTTAAACAAAAGGAAGATCTTGTTGAGGAGGCTGAGCAACTGCGGAATCTGTATGGCGTTGACATCGCCATCATCGGCCACCAACAGGGCGGGGAAAGCAATGTCATTCTTTGGCCATCACCAGACGAAGTGGCGGAGCAGGTGACAAAATTTACGGAGTTACCGGAACTCGAAAAAAATAAGAATATGGTGACTCACGAGAGTTATCTGGAAGAAATTATAAAAAATGAAAAGGAGAACGTTAATAAGCTTATGAAGGCGATTGCAGTGAAGGAGGGCAATCAACTTCTTGCCAAAAAGCCATTGGATGACATGCACTTTACCGAGCTAAAGATAGTAAATGAGATGGTAAATGACATGATTAAGAAGCTGAAGAAAAGGGCTGAAGAACTCAACCAGGAGGGCCATCAAGTTCTTGCAAACGGTAGTTCTTCAACGGTTGGAGGGTTTTCTAGTGCCACTGCCGGTGGCGGCTCTTCTGATTTTGAAGGATTTTCAAGTGGCGTTGCTACCGGTGGGGCCATCTCCAATGACGCTGGTTTTGAAGGGTTTTTTGGTGGCACCACCACTTGTGCTAGTTCTTCTACTGATTTGGGGGAAGTCTCCCCTACAAACACTGATGCCTTTTGATCCTCCATGATTTTGGAGAATTTTCTAGTGCTGCTGATGATGATGTTGGTAGTTTCTCTAATGGTTTTTGAGGATTTTATTATGGGACTATTTAATAGTTTTTGTTTGCAGCATATATGCTTAGCTGCAAGTAATTGATGATTGTTGTTATTTTAATATGTGTTGATCTTCATTCGTGTTTGGAATAAGCTCTTTTTTCTTATGAAAGAATAATACTCAATAATTATTATAGTTACAAATGTGGTTTTCCAAATAATTTTTAGTCTATGTTTTAGTTTTTTTTTCTTTCTTTTTTTTTTTACTATGCACTACTTCCTCCATCCTAATATACTCAATATATTAGTATATTGGTTAATTGTGACTAAAGTAGAAATACTTCGAGAAGGTTAATTGTATAAAGTAGGAATATTTCAATTGTAATAGATTTGGTATGTTGTAAATAAGTGTAATGTGGAATGATATAAATTAGGGAGGAGTTATGTTAATTACTTGCCAATCAGCATCCTCCTGATTAATTGTAAGCCATTGGATTAAATTTTAATTCGACGGTTATAATATCATTTAGGATAAAAATATTATTTAAAAGAGAAACGAGGAAGTAGACAACGAGAAAATAAGATAAACAATTGAAGAAGACGTTGAAGAAAACAAAAAGGCAGAGAAAGATGGGATGTAGGATGGTGAAGGAAAATGGATGAAGAAGAAGGAAGATGAAGATGTGGAGATACGAAACAAATCTTTGAATAACCATTGGAAGAAGACATGGAAGAAAATAAAGATTTAAAGATCAACGGAAAGAGATATTAAAGAAAATGAAAAAAAAAAGGAAGACGGAGAAAGATTAAATTGTTTAAGTATGAAACATAATATGAAAAACAGAGAGAGAAGACAAAATGCATAGTAGCGAGGAAGAAGGCACAAAAGACATGGATATATTGTATTCAAATATAAAAATAGCACATAGTTTATGTAATACCTTCAGTGTTGGATAAGTGTTAGGCCAACTCCCGTGGATGAGCCGATTTCAAGCCATTCGATGTTGAATAAATGTTAAATGGATTAAATAGATTACTCATGTTAACATAACATTCTTTTTCGAAAATTCTACTGAAAAAACTCTAGAGTTAGACATGTTTGTCCTAAAATAATTTCAGGATGGGTGACTCCCTAAAAGTCTCCCAGAATGCGCGTGAGTGAGGACAAGACTCGTGTTGACCTGTCCGGCCAGTCTACAAACATCACATAGTTAACGTTCATTTAGCATTATAGTGGATAACTTATAATATATTTGGATAGTATTATATTTATATACAAATAGCACATAACTTATATAAAAATAGCATTTCATAAAGTTCTGTCAATGGGTCGGATCCGGAATCGAATCCGTCGGAGCTTTTAAAATGTTGACCGAATCTGGTTTGGGTCCAATTTTATACATATTACATTTGGATTCAAGTTCAGGTCAATGCATAAATCTATCAATATTTGAAAAAATTTAACGATTATATTTACTTAATATATATTTTCAATTTAAATATAAAAAACATCTAGTAACAATAATATTATAATGCCTAATAAATAAATTAAATTATCTAATGTTATATACCGAGTATATAATTATATAAATATATTACTTCTTCTCTACTAATTCAAAGTATTATTTTTACTATATTTGTCTGTTTCACTCAAAAATATATTTTCCTTTTTTAGTAAAAGTTTTCATACATTAATACCAAAATATCATTAATTTTTATCTAAATTACAAATATACCAATACACATTTTCACTAATCAATAAAATACATATTGTTTCTTAATTTACTACAAAACTCCAAAATCCTGACAGAGGAATTAATAAATAATACTTATCTATCCGGATTTATATAAAATATATATGGATCTTGATATGGACCTGGTGTTCATATGAAGTTCCAATTGACAAGCCTAATTGGAATGGAACTGTGAAGACTGCACTGGATACTGATTGTGGTGTATCTAAAAAAACTCTATATTGATATATTTTTAATAGGCGAATTTTGTTGTTGCTTCTTTTTCTTCTCTTTTGTCTCTTTACAGAAAAAATCTTATATCCGCGTTGAACCGAATCGATACTGTATTATTTAATTAGAATTTTAATTATTTTTTAGTATATACTCCATCCGTCCAAAAAATAAATGCAAAAACATCATTAATATATTATTATCAATAATAAACAAAAAGGGCCCAACCGGGTTCGAACCGGTGACCTATTGATCTGCAGTCAATTGCTCTACCACTGAGCTATGGACCCGCAATTGATGACTATTTTTAATTGTTATTATTTAAATTAAGATTTAATATATAATTAAAATAAATTTAAAATTTTTGTATATATTGTTACTTAATAAAAATATATGCAAAATATTATTTTACATAAAATAAAATTTTAAATAATACAAATAAAAAATTATATAGACATATATATTTATAATTAAGACTACATAATTTTATAAAAAAAAATTTAATGTAGTTAAAAGTAATTATTTACTAAAGAAAGTTAGAAATAAAAATGTTTTAGATGGTATTGAGATATATTTGTTAAATATTTTTAGATTTAAGAAATATTACAAAAAATAGAAACCTTTGAAGTGGAATAAAAAAAACCGAGAATTGAAATAGAACAAAGAGAGTATGTGTATTTACTTGTAGAATTTTGATTTTGGTTTTATTATTCCAAAAGAAAAAATTCCAAAAAAATCAAATCAAACTTTTAATTTTGATTATATTAGGCTAAAATTTAATTTTACATTCAAAACATCACATCAATACATATTTATGTCACATCAAATAACTATTTCAATTCAAAATTTTATTATTTAAAACCAAAACCCAGGAAACACCTATATTATTACAAATTTATTTACATAACCAAACAACATCAATTCTTAAATCATTACTATTCTAAAAACTATCTAAAATATTTTCAAAATTTTTAATATAAACACCTTTCAAATTCAAATACTAATTTTCATTTAAATAGATTCAAATCTAAAATTTAAAAATTAAAGGTTTTTGCTTGGTTTTTATTTAAAATTGAGATTATAATTTTAGTTTTTTATTTAAATAGTATTTATTCTCATAATGGATATGAATTTCTTTTAAATTTATTTTATTTTAAATTTAATATGAGTGAAATTAATTTAAAAAATTGGAATATAATTTTGTGAAAAAGCCCTATGATTGACATTATTTAATATTATATAATCTTTTTGTTTTAGTTAATGTATTTTTATTTTAAATATTATTACTATTTTTTCTAAATTTTGGGGTTAGACGACATAATAGAAATGACTACAAGAAGATCAATATTTTTTCTTTCTATTTCTCATTTTTTTTTTTGAGTATTTGTGAAAAATAGAAATTGTATATTAATCTAAAAAGAGAGTTCATATATAGGCAAGCCCCAAATGACAATATATAAAAAATATGCTAACATCATTGATATGTATGAATTTTCTTGAGACTTCATTTATAATTCACATTACTTAAAATTTTATTTTTTTTTTGTTTGCGTTAATTTATTATTTTATTTTATATATTGTTTGATTTTTTTCTCACGGCGGGCTAATAACAGTAGAAGATCGTTTACAAAACGATCAAGAATTTATATTCTTTCACGTTGTAGACGTAAATTTCTTTCAAATATATTTTGATTTTTAATTTACTATTGATTGTGACTAATTAATTTTTTAACCCTAGCTTAAATTTGAATTTAAATTGATATATTAATTTCCCCAATAAAATCAACCCAAAAACACAGCTGACTGGCCTAAGTAGTGAGATGGCCAATTGGTGGGATCTTCCCTTAGACGTGTTTTGTTCATTTAAACTGCAGCATAATTTGAAAATAAATTTTGAACACACTTCAGCAGTGATAACAAACTGAGTTGGCTTCTTACCTATTGTTCAGGTTGGGAACAATGATCTCTCGCCCGATTTGTGGGAGCTGTTGTTGCACGTTTGACGACTGGTGTGAACATTGATTGTACCC
Organism: Andrographis paniculata; assembly: GCF_009805555.1. Classification (NCBI taxonomy): domain Eukaryota; kingdom Viridiplantae; phylum Streptophyta; class Magnoliopsida; order Lamiales; family Acanthaceae; genus Andrographis; species Andrographis paniculata. The sequence continues at coordinate 2,483,251 of NW_026137583.1, read as the reverse complement.
ATTAGGGTTTTGATCTGGAAGGTTTTTCCACCCATGATGGAAGATGCGTGAATCCTCCAATCACAACCCTTCTTGCATACGACTATAACTTTCTTTCTTTCTTTCTTTCTTTATAAGATTTATATCTCACCCACGCTCTATAGCCCAATCACAGAGGGTTTGCCTATATTTCAATCGGTCCAAATTTCCATCCCGACTTTCAAATTACAGTCGGCTTCCTCCATTTCTTCATCCTATTCCTCGTAGGCCGGCCCCCGTGTGTCGTTAGAACCGGCCGGACTCCGCAGTACCCTGTCATTCTCGCTCAGGCCATCACTAATCCATCCATCTGTAGCCATGTTAACCCTTGCCCCGTGATCCCAATCCTCAATTGCCTTATTTTCAGCCGCCACGTGGGGTTCATCCATCGGTATATCAGCGCTCACAACAGCCCTTGCCCCGTGATCCCAATCTCCAATTGTTTTATTAAATCCACCGGTTAACTTCTCAAATCCGTAGCTTTGAAAACCTTCATTCTTGTTTCTGCACACATCGTCTGCTACTGTTACCTCATGAACGTTATCACCCTCATTGTCCACATCACCCTCATTGTCCTCAACAACGGTGTTCCTCGGAACGCTACTTTCCTCATCTCCCCGATGCCTTTCAAACAAAAAACCTTCGTTAGGTCTCCGCATGTCATGTCTATAAGCATCACATATGCGCATTGGAAAGCCTTTATCCTCGGCATATATAGAATTATAATTTTCTCATAGTGAATCTTAAAAATATCTATAACATCTTTGTCGCATTTAATGGTATACAGTGGACCCTTAAGATTTGCACTGTGGGGACTATCGGGGCTCCGATAAGTAAACTCCACGACACCTGCCCTTCCTCATGCACGACAGTCAAGATCTCACCAAAATAGAACCTATCCTTGTCGATATGCGGAAACCAAACACATCTGCCACCCCTGTATCGCTTTGCGGGGACCTTATACTCAGTATATTCATCCACTCACAAATATATTGTCACAAACTGGTCCACTACGCTGGGTACCACAACCGCTTCAACAACGTGCAATCCGCAGGACAACACACTGAATTTTAGAACCAACAAAATCCAACTTTTTCTGAAATTACTAAATTCAATCGAAAGATACAACAAAATACACACAACAAAAGAGAAAATAAAATAATTTGAGCACGGTTTTTTCAATAAAGTACCCATATCTGTCATTACATATGGCCGACAGAATGCTCACTTTAAACTCGAAATCAAACTAGAATTTTGATTTTGACACACACAAATGTTCCTACTCATGACCGGGGATGAGAGACTTGAGAAATTTTACCAAAATAAAAAATCACAAACGAGCCCTAGAATTGCCACTTGATTATAAAAATAGAATTTTACCAAAATAAAAATAAATTTAATTATAAAATTAAGTTAAAATCAAGTTGTGCATGGATTTCAGATTATCCCACTTGATTTGTATATTTCCGGTTATCAATTCGACGATTTCTATATTTTGAATGATCAATTCAACTTGAAACGAATTCTGATCCAATACATTATTTATTTATTATTTTTTTCTTGAGTAACAAAGTTGGGATTGATCTGATCATTTAAAAACTCCAAATGCCCAAATCCTAATCAAATTTTTTTAAAGGTGAATGGATTCGGGTTTTTTTAGATCGGGTGGGTCCCAAACGACCAAACCCGATACAGACTAATTCCAAATACTACCTGATTAGGGGTGTCAAAAGTAAACTCGATTCGAAAAATAGAATCCATTCGACCTGAAATTTTTCAGGTTCAGGTCTGGATATTTCAGATTTGAAAAAAATCCAGTTGATTCGAATCCGAAATGAAAAAAATTTGTGTCGTATTCGGATTGTGTTTCGGGTTGACCTGATAACCTGAAATATAAAAATCAGGTTAGGTTTTGATTTCGTGTTTCGGGTTAACCTGAAATTTTTATTATTATTATTTTAATTTATAATATTTATATTATTTTAAATATAAAAATAAAAATAAAAATGATTTTTTTAGGTCAATTTAATTTTTTTTTAAAATTTTTGGGTTTGTTTCATGTCGGGTTCGTATCAGGTTTGTTCGGGTTTCGGATGATCTGAAACTAATTCAGATCAACCTGAATTCGACCTAAAAAAATTTATGTCGTGTTCGAATCTAAAGTTTTAGGTCAAATTTCAAATTCGAGTCGGATTTGAATTGACAGATTTTTTGTTATTTCCATTACTCATCAACCCGACAAGAACCCGACCAAAAAACAGAATTCACACCCCTCCCAATAACACCCCTACCTATAACTACTTAAGTGGCCGCCGAAAGTTCTGTTTCAGAATAGAATTAACCTAAACCTCTTTAATTAGGAATTAGGATTAGTGTGCATGACGAATTGCTGCCCGAACACTGAAAGCAGAAAGAGAAGGTTCTACTCTAGTGGGGAAGGCCGCCTTCGGAGCCGCTTTTCAGGTCCCATGCCTCCGGGGCCCGAGAATCAAGGTGGAGGTCGCTTGCTGTTCTGGAAAAAGCAGGCAACGAATCGCTTATCGCGTGGTCCGAAGCTTGAGGAGTGCGCGTCTGAGCTCAAGTGATAATGGCGGGCAATCGAGGGAATCGGTTAAAGTCGGGGGAGATGAACCGCCGCGGTGGTTCTCGCCTCTGGAATGTAGCAGGCGCTTGACTGGCTCTCCTCGTCTGCTCTTCTTACCAGGTTTCCTTTCCATTATTCGTAATTGCTTAGTCAACAGAGCAATTCGCAAGTGAACATATATCGTATAAATAATGACTGCTGAATTTGTTTGTCAGATTATGAAAATCTCAGGACTGCTCAAAATTTATGATCATTGCGATTTGTGTTTTTAGTAATTTAAGTTCACCCTGTTTTGAAGAATTTTATCAACAGAGAAGTTCGCCGCTCAATGAAAATTACTATGTGCTGTTACTCTAATCGTAATTGATTGAACGACAAAGTCGCCAATTCTGGGACAGATATAAATCGGCCATCATCTGACCTTCAGTAAAACTTGTTTTATCACTTAATTGTCTCTATTCGAATGTTCAATTATATGATTTTTTATTTTTATTTTAATCTCACAGGGATTGATGGAGATGGATTTGGTCTTAAGTTGCAACGTAAGAAACTCGGCGAGTAAGTTGGACTCAAAGTTTATAGTGATCCTTTGTGTGCAGCAACTACTCACTGATAGTGATTTACTGTAAGTCTGACCTTGCTCTTGTTAACATTCTCTCTAAATTTGTGTCGTCCAGGATTTTCGATATATGGTCCTTGCACATTCCTCTAGTGGATAGGACACCTTTTTCTGGTCTTTCTCAACCTCCGATCGTTGAACATTACTTGAATATTAGCTGTGCATATTAATTTTTAGGATAAGGCTTCTTACATTTGATTGATTCCCTAGATCTAGTGGCATTAGTAGAGAGCACCATTAGGTTCGAGAAAGAGAAAACAGCGGCAAGACCAACATATCTTGTGGGAGAGTCATTCGGAGCTTCTCTCGCGCTAGTTGTTGCGGCCCGGAACCCTGATTTTGATCTCATCTTAATCTTAGCTAACCCTGGTGAGAAGCTTATATTTTTTGAGAGATTAAATATAATATCTAGGAGGTTTTCACATACTTTTCTTGTATTTTATCTTGCTGCAGCTTCAACTATAAACAAATCTTTGCTACAAAGTGTTGTTCCATTGTCAGATGTGATGCATAAACTTATGCAGGCTGTTGTTCCATTGTCAGATGTGATGCATAAACTTATGCAGGCTGGACCACAAATGAGCTGGATACCAGGTTTAGATTCCCTGTTTAGAAATGACATTTTCCTCTCTGCTGCTGTGATCAATACATGAAGTTTATTCCCTCGATAACGTTTTAAGGCTGGAATGACAGTAGATACAATTTTGTGGAAGCTGAGAATGATTGATGAGATGCAGATATTTTTGAATTTAAATCTTCATTCTGTCAAAGCTCAGGTCCTGATACTTACCAGGTTGCATCTTTCAACTAATACTTAGCACAATCAGATATATCAAGAGTTCATTATGAAGAGGCCATTTCAATAGGGTTTTTAGGCACAAATTCCCCATACAGTTAGTTGATGATTCTACATTTTCATCATTCATACAGTGGGAGTGATATTCTAGTTTCTCATATAACCGAGGGTGAAAGACTACATAGCAAGCTTCAACGCTCTGATGTTTGTTCATTTCCTTGGAAGGACAATCCCCTATTCTCGGTATGTAAAACTTGTCGAACGGAAATTCTCTATTATCAGTAATTTATAACTCCTCTACACATATGCACCCCACAAAGTAGAATGTAACTCAAATGCAGTTGTTTGATATTCAATAAATGTAAAATATACAGTGATTTAGGTATCTAAACTTCGTTGAAAAACAATTTTACTACAACATATTTTTTCTCTCTCCCCACACACTATTGAGTAACATAGAACAATGCTGAGTTGTTAAGAAAAGAAGCATCTTTAGCTAATATGAAATGTCGTCAACCAATAGGAAATTTGTTGCAATATGACTAGAATGAAGGAAATGAGAAGTTATATGTTTGTTGATTTCCTAAAATATATTGGTTCTGATCCCTATTTCTCCAGGACGATACTTTTGATTTGGTAGCAACCATAAAGCGATCTTGCTATTATCGTAGTGGAGCAAGAATCGATTATGTCGTAAATTTCTTGCCACCAACTCCCTCTGAGTATATGGAAACCTATGAACCATTCAGGTAATAATTGTCCTAATAACTCAAAAGCTTCGCAAATCGTCACAGTTTCATATTACTGATTATTGGGTGAAGCCACTATATAGCAGGTTTCTTCTATTCTGATCAGTGGCTAAAACAGTCGTTGGCTAAATATTAGAGGTAGACATCTGGAGATAACTGCCATTCACCATCACAGTAAAATTATTCAGGTGGGTGGATGTAGCATTCAATCCTGTGATGTTCTCAACCTTGGATGATGGAAAAGTTGTCCGGGGGCTTGCAGGAATTCCCTCTGATTGACCTGTTTTATTGGTTGGGAACCACATGATGATTGGAATGGACCTCGTACCTTTAATGTCCAGGTTTTGGTTCGACCAGAACATCCTGCTCAGAGGGTTGGCACATCCAGGATTCTTCAGTAGATTGAAGGAAGGAATTTGCCGGATTTGTCTCTGTTTGACTGGATAAGACACTATGGTGGAGTTCCTGTAACAGCAGCAAATATGTATAAGCTTCTATCATTGAAATGTCATGTATTGCTGTATCCAGGGGGCATATCAGAGGCACTTCATGGGAAGGTATGTGTGTATGTCTGCTTTTTACCTTTTGATCGTTTCTATAAAGCATTATGGCTATGTCGACGAACTCTTCTTATCTTTTCTTCATTCCATTTAGGGTGATGAATACAAGTTGATCTGGCCTTCAGAACCAGAGTTTGTTTGGATGGCTGCGAGATTTGGGGCCAAAATTGTGCCTTTTGGTGCTGTCGGGGAGGATGATATGGTTGAGGCAAGTTTACAATTTGGGGCCAAAATTGTCCCTTTGATCGGAAATCTTGCTTGTGATCTCATTAACATTTCTAATACTTTTTTTTCACAGTTAGAACAGATGTGACAAGAGTTCTCTCTCTTTCTTTTTTTTTTTTTTTTTTGGCAAATCAGTTGATATTAGACTACAATGATCAAATGAAGATTCCACCCCTGAAGACCTTTATAGAAGGGCTAACCAGCGAGGTGGTCAGCTTGAGGTACACCGTGCATTTCTTAAAACGAGTATTGACTCTAGAAAGTGGAATTACATACCGATCGCCTAGATCTTTATATAAATGTATGTGTGTATGTGTTTATGTTGTAAACAAGCAGATGAACATGTATAGGCATAAAAAATCATCGATTGTCCTAGAGGACTAAAACAGCTTGTATGTATATGCTAATTATGTTTTGCAAACAATTCTCAATATGCTATATATTATTAGCATTTATGGTTTTCTTTCATCAAAATTGGGTGGTGTTTTCTAAACTCACGGTTTGGTCGCAATGATACCGCAGGAACAATGGCGACGACCGGATGGGGAAGCAAGTTTTTTACTATCCAGTGTGCGTGCCAAAACTATCGGGCCGCCTCTACTTCCTATATGGAAAGCCAATCCTAACAGAAGGTGTGTTCTGTCGTATGTTTGCATTAAATTAAATCCAATAAATGTGTGTAGTTTGAGGTGTTATTAATATGGATGGAACAGAAAGAAAGGATGTACTGAGAGATAAAGAAAGAGCAGAGGAATTGTATTTAGAGATACAAAGGGAGATAGGAAAAAGCATTGGGTATCTCAAGGCCAAAAGAGAGAAAGATCCCTATAGAAATGTCTTACCTCGTTTAGCATACATGGTCATCCATGGCTGCCATTCTCAGGTACCAACTTTTGAAATTTCATCAAATTTTCAATTCCATACGATGAACATTCCCACGCTTGATAACTACGTACTACAAGAAATTATCAATTTTGTAACGAGATTTTTAAGTTCCTAAATTTACTTTTTCCGTTACTAAGGATATTAGAGACGGAATTAGAGATGGAATTACGTTGGCCACGTGAACTTTAGGAACGGAACTCTGTTACAAATATACTATTTTTTGTAGTGACATATAATGGAATTGAATGCTTTCTTGCTGCTAACATTAAAATCTCCCAAGGATATATTTTTCAATCGCCAAGAATTGGTTTAGTAATTTGTTAGGATTGTTTTAGTTTGGATTTATGTTGTTTGTCACCACTGTGCTACTTCACGCACCTATTTTATCTGTAGACTAGCTTGTGATGGGGAGGGATCAAGCACCTTTGGGAACTAAAGAGAAAAAAACACCCACTTGGGTTGGGTTCGTAGATACTAAATGTAGGTACAATTTCTTACAAATGTAAAATAATAATAATAATAATAATAATAATAATAAATAAATAAATAAATAAATAAAAAGGAGGCGTATGCCAATTTTTACACCGGGATGAAAAATATAGGATGCCTAAAACTATTAAGTACAATTCCTTGAAAATATGATAATAAATAGGCACATAACAAATTTTACAATAAGATCAGGGGCTGACTTACCTAGGGGCAATTTTTTTATTTTTGTTCAATGTAAATATATATATTTATATAATTATAGCATCCCTATCCTACATCATTTGTCCATATTTTTTATGTCTCAGGTAATTTGTCTTTTACTTTTTTTTTTTATAAGAAATATAATTATACACTTTAATCACATTTTAAATTTATATTTTATAATTTTTAAAATTTTAATTTTAATTTTAATCTATAATTATTTTTACTAATATATTTCTTAATTATTTACTAATTATAATTTACCTAAATTTTAGTATCTACAATGATATGAAGAGACTGAGGAAGTATTAAATTGTATTTAGTTATAAATTTATCATCTTGTTTTACTTTTTTTTTTCTTCTGCTATTCAATCAAATAGAATAAAAAAAGACTGGCATTGAATTGATATAACAAATTGGGGGTAAGACCCCAAGTTCGAGGGCTGATTTCACGACGACCGACTTAGATGAAAGATGATATAGATGCGAAGAACACTATAATCTCCAAAAATAGTGCCTACAAGACAAATTATAGTACTTCTAGTGATAACATTTTGTTCCCAAAGGTAAAATGGCTTTCGTCTCTAACCTTCGTGACACTTTAATAAGTCGGAGCTTCGGAGAACAAGAACAAAGATGTGACCAAGCTCGTTATAAGGCTAGGAAAGCTTGCCGGAAACTTGACCGAAAAAAGAGAGAAGAGGATAGGAGATACTCGAGTATCGAGTATGTGTGTTTTGAAAATAAATAGGAGACCCTTTGTATAGGCGTTCGATCAAAATGACAGAAGATTAATTATGACAATAATTACGATCTTAATTACTGAAGTAATTGGTGTCGTAATTTACATTAATTTCAAACATTTCATTTGAGACGGTCATGATTTATGTTAATTTCAAATTTGGCGTTTGAAATTATCATAATTTATGCTAATTTCAAACTTTGTGTTTGAGGTTATAATGAACATATCAATTGGAAGACAATGTTCATAAAAAAAATACCCTATGTGGAAGACATCTCATACTGTTAGGTCATTTTATGGAGATTTCCTTTTGAATGAGTCTATCAAAAATATCATTATTCAAAGTGCAATTTAGGGTCATAGTTGGACATAATTCATAAAGCACTGTTCTGAGAATTCTTTATGGGATTTGGTCTAAACATTTTACGAAAATGAGTTCGTGATGCATGACTGCAAAATAATAGTGCAAGAAAATTACGATAGACTTTGATGTAAGGACTATAAGCAAGTTCTTTAGAATGTTGCAATCTCGGAGATGTAGGAATTCTATGCACTAATATACAATGATGTTAACGGTAATGAATATAGTTGCATGATTTTAGAGCAACTTTATCAACGTCTCGAAGAGATTAAATGATATACACAATTTTTCGGAACCAAGTTCAATCATTGAAGATGGATACCTCCGTATATCAATGATTCTTACTATATTGTAGAGAAATTCATGCGACATTATATAGTTATAATCCAATGGTGGTGAAAGTCTATTCGGTCTTTTGTATAATACGTAGAATACCGATAAATATTGCTAAGATCAGGGGCGGATTCATATATATATATATATATATATGTGTGTGTGTGTGAGTGGTGACACGTGCAATAAGTGATTTTATTTCATCAAAATAAAATTTGTATAATTTAATAATTATGCTACCATTATAAAAAATTAATGTATCCACTTAAATTTTGAAGTGTCTTCCTCGACCAAAAAAAATTAATGGATTATTTAAAATTTAAAATACTTTTTTAAAAACATGTGATACCCTTTAGATGGGCGGGTGCTAGGTCAACTCTCATAAATGTATCGGTGTTAGGCTATTCGAGGTTGAATAATAATTGAATAGTTTGAAAAGACTACTCATGTCATTCGAGAATTCTATTGAAAGAACTCTAAAATTAAGTGTGACATTCCCATGGAAGTATCAGAGCCGACTTGTCACAGCCTGACTGTTGAGGGGCTTATCAATTGACGATCTTTGAGGTGCAACATAACGCTACATTCTAAAGTTGGGGAAAGTGGGGGAAGATGTGATACCTCGGAATTGTGCCAGTGCTAGGCTAGCTCCCATGGATGCGCCGGTGCCAAGCCATCCGAAGTTGAATAATAATTAAATATATTGAATAAAATAGTCATGTCAATAATGTGCACATTATTTCTCGGAAACTCTAGAGTAATTTGAGGTTGTGTGACCTCGTGGAATATATCGCAGGGTGCGAGTGAATATGACATTCCCATAGAATTTTTGGGGTGTTACAAAATATAAATTTATCAAAACAAAATATTATATTATTTTTTTATATTATCAATAATAATTTGTGTTTTATTAATATTATTATTATTATTATTTATTTACCTATTACACAAATACAATATAAACTATAGGAGGGAAATTCCTAATCATTTAAAATGAGAACCATGGTGTCTCACCAGAATTCACACAGAAGAACCTATTGAAAAGAAAATTGTTGTCCAATCAGCACCAAAGTTTTTTTTTTAGAGTGCGTTCGTTTAAATGATTTATACAAAATTCTACAATTCATTCAATTTTTATTTTTTTTTTCAAAAAAATATCAAATCAAACACCTATTTTTTATTTATTATATTATACTAAAAATTAATTTTAAATTCAAAACATCAGGTCAAAATCTTTTTATATCAATATACCTATTACAATTCAAAATTTTTACTATTCAAATTTCAATGCAAAATTCAATTCCTCAAAATTAATATAATACACACAGCTGCAACCAAATGTTGTTGTTTAGATAGATGTTTTTGGAGATTTTTGGAGATTTGGAAGTTTGAAAAAAAAAAAAAATTAGTATTTAATTTGATGTTTTGGGAAAAAAAATATATTTGATGTGATATTTTTTAAAAAATGAATAGTATCAATTAAATGAAAGTTTAAACAAAGCGTACCCATGATTGGATTGGTTCTATACAGTAAATGAAGCTTTGATCATATAGTGTAGTGTACAAACCTATCGTACCTAGAATTACATTATGTTGTACCTCATTTAATGCAATAGAAAATAATGAATTATTCACTCTCACTGAATTGAACTTTTATTGTCCTTTCTATTGCCTTAAATGTTTATTTATTTATTATTATAACGGCACATACAGTGGCTTTATTGATTTAAATGTCTTTTCTGACACATTAATCTCACGTGTCAATGGCGGAAGTAGACAAAGGTAGGAGGGCGAAAAATAAATGTACAGTAACTCTAACAAATTTATGTAAGAAAGAAGAGAGAAAAAGAAGATTTTGGCTTGACTTCTTCTGCACCAAGGTAGTGTCCATTTTACATCATCTTATGTCAATCAAATTTAAGGCCACTGTGTATCACTAATTTCCCGTCCAAATGTAATTAGAAATGTTCGATAATAGAGTCACTGTTAGTGCTTGCCTGTTAATAATTTTTCATTCAGTGATTAAAATATTATTTATTTGTAATTTTAGCAAGTTGAAATTTTTGTTGTCTTCGATCACTCAGCTTAGCAAAAATGAGTTAACAAATTGAAACAAGCAAGTGAACTTGTGAGCAATTCATTTGTTTTTATAGCTCCAGCAACATCAATGTTGATTTTTTTCTTCTTTTTTACACTATTTATTTCATTATTTTTTATTTTTTATTTTATTTGCTCTATAATGTGAAAATTCGCAATGTTACTCGAAAGTGCGCAATGAATAAATTTTCGACTGACAAGTGAACCTGAAAGCATCGGAATTTGAACATATAATATGACCGTCATTATTCATTTCATTGTGTTTGCGTCAACTTAAATTTCAATCTCAGTGGTGCCTGTGACGAAAATTCCACCTAGTTGACAGACCAAAAGTGAGCCCCTAAGGTCGTCTTATTTTTTACTTCTAAAAAAATAATTTATTTAATATGTATATTTTTTTATTATACACTTACTGTTTTTTTATTAAAAAAAAAAAAAAAAAAACCAAAAACGAAAACTGATACCTGATATTGGGCAATCCATATCTAAAGCCCATAAGTTTTTTTTTTTCGGATCGAATATGATCTCGACTAACAAGATTCCCAATATCTTACAGGAAAATTGTCGTTTGTCGGATACCAAAATAATTTCTCAAAGAGGGAAGGGAAGGGAAAGTATCCCCAGCAGAGCTTCCGCGAGTACTGTTCCTCCGGTCTTTCGCTTCTCCCCACCGCCACATCCATAGGTGCGTCCTGTATTGAACTTTCAGTTCTTTCATTTAGCATTTTATAGTACTCGCTGAATTCGATCCAGACTATTGATGCCCTCTTTGTGGGAAGGTCAAATAATAAACCCTAATCCCAATTTTCTTTTATTTACTATGTAGTTTGTGTTCTTGCGTATTGTGCGAGCATCCAAATGCGTCTGGATGTGTATCAATGGCATCATATTGCTGAATTTTTAGGTGTGTTTGGATGCGGGGTTGGGAGTTTGGTTTGGGTTAAAGAATAGTAAAATTTCTAATAGAATGGTGTTTGAAGCTACATAATAAACCGATATGAGAAGGATTTAAAGATATCTTTTGAATGAAAATTTTGATATATAAATGCTGAAAAATAGCTGTTTGGTTTGTTGTTTTTGAGGGGAGGAAAAAGATTGAATGGTGTGGGTACAAAGACAAGTGAAGTCCTATTTATTGCGTGCATTTAGCGATTTTAATTTTGGTTTAGGAAAAAGATCGTTATCTTTAGTTCTTGTGCATTAGCATTTTGAGAGGAATATGTGTTTTGAATTAATGTGTAATGCAATATATGTTGAAGCCTTTATTTATTCAATGATTTGTTGTCTTGACGGAAAGAATGCTCGATTGTTAAAGATTGGTATACTTTATATTTATTTATTGGTGTGTGTGTGCGCGCGCTTGTGATGATATACTTGTGGTGAAATAGTTGGAAAATTGGTGTTGAATGTGACGGGTTTAGAGGGAAAATAGTAAATTGACTAGTAAAAGAGGTGTATAAAGACACAAGTAACCAAAACCTAATATTTCTTATGATTTTGGTATTGTGTTTGTTGATGTAACTACATAAAATATCCGTGAGTATAAGTTTCTATTAGTTGCTTGAGGATTAGTACGAACCATTTAGCAATAAGAACTGACAGCGAAAAGCTGGAAGTATTAATTCACGTAAATGTTTTGGGCATGCTTGTATTCCATTTATTTAACTTTTGGAAATGTTTGGCCTTCGAATAAGCAACAATGGACACCTAATATTTCCACATGTAACTCTTGAAATCAGGTAATGAAAGTTATATCAATGAATTCGTGCCTATTATTACATGAAAAAACAATCGATATATGCTAAATGCGAACTTCGTGTGGAGAATTTAATCAATGTATTCAACCAGCCTAACAGGCATAGATATCATGCCGTGCAAAGTCATTCTTTAATTGGATTTGCTTTTATTTTGTGTTTGTCCATGTTTTCGTAGATCATGTTTTCTCTGAATTTATTACCGTCTAACAAATTATATGATTGTTCGATGCAAATTTATCATTATAACCTGTCCAAACTATTGATATGCATCTATCAACTGCAAAAATGGTTGTGCTTCAAAATCATCTTCTGCATCAAAAGTGATTAACCTGATGATATGCTTGCATTTAGACTTTAAACGTAATATGTAATAGTTTCCGTTCAATTCTGCATTCCATTATAAGTTGACTGCAATCTAGTAAGCTATGCTGTATATATGTAAATGTGTTATACACTACATTAATTTTGAAAATCTTTCATTAGTCATAATTAAAACTACCATATGAATGGCGATGTTCATAAATTTCTTTTTAGATTTGGTACTGTCCAATTGTGCCTGTTATTGTTTTCATAGCATATTCGAATAAAAGTATTAAGATATGAATAATTAATCGTCCTCTCCTTTATCTTCAGCTTCTGGCTTTGTGCCTATACTGATTCGGAAATCGACAGGGAACAAACAGAGAAGAAAGAAGGGGAAGACACCTTGGTATGTTGTTTTTTTAGATGTTTTAGATTCATATATGGATTAGTGAAATTAAGTATTCAATAGTTTATGTTGAAACTGTGGAATAACTTATAGGCTCTTTAAAGTTGTTTAGTATGATAAAATGTGAAAAGAATTTTATCCCGAAAAATTGTTATTTTGACCCCTAAGGCTTTAAGAAGATCCTCAATGATTTCCTTCATCCACAATAGAGATATCCTTAAAATTTTCATTTTTTCACATCATTAAAAGATTTATTTTTAATAAACACTTCGACAACTCAAAATAGTAGTTAATATCTTATATTCAAATTCAATAGCAAAGTATATAAGATCTTGTACAGGAATTTAATATGGGAAGTAGAGAAACGAGGAAGAAGTGGAGCTGGATGGAAGACGAACTTCTCATCAACGCATGGCTTAATACAAATAAAGATATCACAGCCAACACGGTTCAACCAAGTAAAGATCCACCAAGTAACTCTTTCTGGAAAAGAATCGAGGAATATTACATGGCGAATAAGCCAGAAAATGCAGTGCCTAGACGTCTTACACAATGCAAAAATCGTTGGAGTAAGATATGTAAGGCAGTAAAAAAATTTATTAGGTGTTACGAGAAAGCTGAACGAAACAAGCATAGTGAGCAATCAAGCACAAATGTCTTCAACTTAGCAAAGAAGATATATTCAAATTACGGCAATGATAAAGAATTCATTCATGAAGGCGCTTGGCGTATTCTGAAAAACGAGCCTAAATGGATGGCGAGCTATTCCAAATCATCTGAGAACAGTGGTGGAAGTTCAAAGCGAACTAAAACAAATGAAAATGGTGGATACTCAGGTTCATGTCCGGCGATACCATATTCTGACAGTGATGATTTGACTCCCCCTATTCATTCTGCTCGGGTAAAAGTCGGTAAAAAAATGGAGAAACCAGTTGGAAACGAGACGTTCAGTTCAAGTTCCACTAGCAAGGACGAGACAAGTGGTGAATATAGCGCAAGTTTGAATCGTGCCGCGGTGGATAAAGAACAAAGTTTGAAACAAGAACCCGAGAAACTACAAGCAATTTTGAAAACCAAGAAGTTGGAGAAGATGGTCAAGAAGTTTGACATGGAAGCCAAGAAATTTAATAAAGAAGCTAGAGAGATACAAGTTCGCGGGAAGAAGATGGATTTTCTCATTATGTTAATGGCGAAAGGTGATAATCTCAGCGAAGAGGAAAGGGTGGTGAAGAGTAAGTTGCTAAGGGAAATGTTTTAATATATAGGTATTAGATTGTCTTATAATTTTTGAATATTTTCAATCTTTATTTGTATATATGTAGTTTTAAGTAAGTCGCTAATGTAATTAGTATTATAATTTTTACTGTAATTTTTATTATAATCAAGCTAATAATTGGCTTCAAAAATAAAATATAACATAATATCTGTAAATTACATAAAATAATTAACATTTAATATATAAAATAACGTGTTCAATGAAATATTCTTTTTTGTCCATTTTTAATGTAACCGTTTACTAATATTTTATAAGTAATATTCTTTTTGTCTTCTTGTTTTGTTTATTTTTGTTTTTTAAAAAAAGAATTATATAGTTTAATATGATTTTAAATATATCATAATTATTTTCACTAATATATTTTTAATTATGTACTGTATTTTTTTGTCTATCAGATGACACCATACTTGAGGGAATAGTATAATAGATGATAAAAATATATTTTTTCACCTCTAAATTTATTAATTTTTAATGACATTATTTATAATATCTTATAAAATGTAGTAGTTATTATTTAAGTGAGAAATACAACTATTAAAAAAATGAACATATTAAAGGTGATTTTTCTAAAATAATAAAATAGATACATTGGGATGACCATTAAAAAAATGGTTTGGTGGTATGGGGAGTTATATTATAATACTATCTAAATTAAAATTTAAATTTAACGAAACAAACCCATAAATTATAAACTATGAATATAAATTATAAGTAAATGTAAAAAAGGTGAATTGAGTCCCGTATCTTACTCATTTTATTATTTTAGGACTTTAAGTGGACTATATTTGAAAATAGTCTCGTAAATAAAATTTTTTCGCTAAAATAGTCCTTCAGCGCCTCGCCACGCTGGCCCGCCGTTGCTGACGCGGCTGACATGTTATGGCCACGTGCCGGACTCGCTACGCTGATCCGCAGTGGCTGACTATGTTATGAGTGGTTATATTTTAAAATTTTTACAAAATTACTAAATTAGAGAACAACAACAACTATGTATCTTAATATTCATTTTTGTATTGTTTAAAATCAATAAAATTTCACTCTTAAAAAGTCATGGAAAATTATTTCTTCCTTCTACTTGTTTGGTTGGAATTTTTTTCAAGGCTCTTTACTATTTATTCCTTAAAAAAAATAAATCAAAATCTTATTTTGTAAATTTTATGTCATACTAAAATTTTTATGTGGAATGGAAGATGAATCAATTTTATGAATATCTATGATTGCGTGTTGCTATTGTTTAGATTTCTAAATGTAGTGGGAATTAAATTGTGAAATGTAAAACTCCCTCTTTTTTTTTTTTTTTTTTGGATGACGTGAGAATCTGCAACCATTACCCGAAAGTGCGCACTGAGTAAACCCCCGACTGAACCTAAAATGTGAATTTGCATCTGTATAATATAGAGATATTGATGTGTGTAGAGTACTAAGTGATATGTGTGTGCGTGGAGTATGTTATAAAACTTTTGGAGAGAGTAATTTTTAGTTTCTGTAATTTTTGGGACGGAGCAATATTTTAAAGATGTGATTAAAATTTGAAGGAAAAAGTGAGTGTGTCGGCCTGTGTTTAATGTTTAGATAAATTAGTAATTTTTTTTTGAATTTTGAAGTTTTTTTATAAAAAACAAATATTACGTTGATATATAAATTTTAATATTTTTATAGATACTTAAATTAATAAATTATCTAAATAAAGTATTATTTTCTAAAGTTAATTAACACATCTTTTATCTTTAAAATATTATATTAGTACAAAAATATATATTATAATTACTATAATTATCACATCAATTAAATCTAAAACAATTAACTATTTAATATATAATTTTTTACTATCACATCATTTAAACACAAAATAATTAACTATCTAATACATAATTTTTTAATAACCATGCCAACAAGTTTGTGGCGTAATGGAATAATTTTTTAGCATTATTTTAATTTATATTATTAATTTTTTTGATTATATATATATATTAAAAGAGGCTGTTGGTATACTTCTGGCCCTAATTCAGACCTCTCTGAACCTACAGCAACCATCGGATCAAATCTCATCTTGATATAATGGTTGTTATTCAATAAGGGTATTGTAAGAATTTTAGAAGATAATTAATTGTCAATTAATTAAGAATACTTAATTACATTAAATGGTTACGTTATAAGTGGTAACATTAATCCAAATAAATTAGAAACGTATACAATTAAATTCTTTTCAAATAAAAAATATTCGAAACACATTATGATGTACTTATAGTTCACAGAGGCTGTCACAACACCAATAGAATGATGTATAAGAAAAATAGAGGCAATATGCACTATATATTGGGTAAGTTTGACTTATGTGCTTCTAAAAATTCCAAATCTACTCATGAAATTCTACCTGAATTAAAGAAATTACTTTTGGAATATTTACAATCCAATCTTTCTATGTACTATTTTTTGAATAGTGTTTAATTAATACAATATTTCATAATTAACAATACACAACTATTTACTAAAAATATATTTATACATATAATATGATATATACAGTAATAGGATATGCTGCTTAAGCAATATATTTATAAATTAATATTTTCAATTGATTAATATAATTTCATTCCCACCGACAAAGTAATCGCACCCATTCCCCCAAATTTCACCAAGCCCTAACCCTCGTGCGATTCATCCCGTTCCCACTTTCAGCCACGTCGTCTCCGTCAACCACGCACCGCCACCATCGACAACACTTCACCACCGCGGACCACACCCCGCATCAGTCGTTCGCATCCGTTCGTCCTCCCAAATAACTCAAGCCCTATTCCTTCGTTCTAAAAAATAAAGCAAATCCTCACTCGCAGATGTCACTGCCTTCGACCACGCTCCGCCTCCGGAAAACACTCACCCCCGCCGTCGTTCACCTCCCGTCTTCCTCCCAAGAAACCTAATCCATAATTCTGTTGGACCAAAACCCTTATTCGAGAGTTCCAGCCACCTGACCTAGTTGATCCCCTCCCCACACACCCGCTGCCATCGTCAATTGCCAAAAAAAAAGAATCTCGCTCTGGAGCCCTCGGTGAAGTCTAGGCGAAAGAGAAGTAAATTCATACAAGTTCCATGTGTGTACCCAGGAAGGTTTCCGACTTCAACAATGAGAAGCTATTTCGTCTTAGTGGCCACTCCTTAAGGTATTTCATAAGAGGAACATGCTTTAGAGGTCTCATTTTTGTTAACCCGATGCCCATGTGTGTAGATCCAATTTTAAAGTTAATTAGTTTTTGGATGTCGAGCTCAAATGCTTTGTGATTTCTAGTCGGGATGAGTGGGTTTACAGATGAGGACTTTAGTAGGGGTGTATGGCTTGCCATATGGTTGTTTAGGGCCCCTATATCATTAGAGGAAAGAGATTATTATTATGGGTATGCGGACGAGTTTTCTAAGAAGTATGACTTAATAGGAGATTCTGTGAAACTGGTGAAAGATAATGATTTGAAAGAATTACTGGAAGTTGAAAAATTAGTAGGGACGGCAAAATTTTGGAGAGTCTACATTATGTATTGTATTTGCTCCCATTTAGCTGCTGGTTTAAATGCCCAAATAAGCCATCGCTACATTGAATTTCTTAAAACCGACAAAATAGCAAGCGAGTACAACTGGGCCGGATTTTTCAAGGACGAGTTGATTGCGGGGATAAAGGCTACCCACAAAAAGATGCTAGCGAATAACATTTTCATTTGCTGAACATAAGACAACATAAGACAACCAATCGGTAGGTGGTTGGGGAATCTCCCCTGGATTTGGCATGACTGGTGGTGAAACATTTTCTCCCACCGGTGCTGATGATGATTGAGGTTGTGTGCCTGCCATATTGATTTTTCTGATGATTTGGCCGGACCTCAGTCGTATGAAACTCTCTGTTGATGTAGGATCAACAATCTTGCTTTTCTCCTACTGTGGTTGCCAATTTGTTGATGTATTTTTTCAACAAACAAAAAGTAAAATTTAAAGATATGGAAAATATCCTTAAACTTGATTAATTAGCGTCTGAGATTAGGAATCTCTAAACACTATACGATACATAAGAAAATAAACTGGAAATAAAAATGCTGGAAATTTAAAGTGGTGATCCCCGAGTCTGACTTTGCTTTGTTGAAGTTGATTGAAGATGATTTCTCCAGAAAAATCCAAATCCTTAAATATCCCTTGAGAAACAGTATTGGAAACCGTCGCCCGAACGGTTACAACGTCTCTTTTCAACCGTCTGCTAACCCTTTCTCCTGTTGACAAGTGCCCTCAACCGACCAAAGTATCATTCTTACTTACTCTCAACAGTATCCGCCTCTTAGGACCGACCGCAAACCTTCCGCCCTTTTGGCCCGAACGTAAATTTTCCACCTTATTGGTCCGACTACCAACCTCCCGACTTGCAGACCACCCGACTTGTTTGGTCTAGCCGCAGACCTCCCGATCTATTGACCATCCGACTTGTTAGTCCAGCCGCAGACCTCCCGACCTAAAGACCATCCGACTTACTGGTCCAGCTGCAGACTTCCCGACCTAAAGACCATCCGACTTACTGGTCCAGCCGCAGACCTCCCGACTTAAAGACCATCCGACTTATTGGTCCAGCCGCAGACCTCCCGACCTAAAGACCATCCGACTTGCGGACTTTCCGTCTTGAGGACTTTCCAAACTGCGAACCTCCCGACCTGAGGACCTTCCGACCTGCGGACTTTCCATCCTGAGGACTTTCCGACCTGCGGACCTCCCGACCTGAGGACCTTTCGCCCTGTGGACCTCCCGACCTGAGGACCTTCCGACCTGCGGACTTCCCGACCTGAGGACCTTCCCACCCGCTATTTCCTTAGAAATATATTTATTTTACCTGTGTTTTCCGCGGTACCCCTCAACCAATTCGATCAACTTGATTGTAAGGCCCATTTTTCTTTTTACGTTGGGCTTTTAACTTAATTCTAAATTTCATACCTAACAATGTCATACTAAAATTTTTGTGGAATGGAAGATGAATCAATTTTTATGAATATCTATGATTGCGTGTTGCTATTGTTTAGATTTCTAAATGCAGTGGGAATTAAATTGTGAAATATAAAACTCCCTCTTTTTTTTTTTTTTTTTTGGATGACATAAGAATCCGCAGCCGCTACCCGAAAGTGCGCACTAGGTAAAACCCCGGCTGAATCCAAAATATGAAAGTATGAAATTGAGAGACAGACGTGTGTGGAGTACTATGTCTAAAATGTGGATTTGCGTCTGTATAATATAGAGATATTGATGTGTGTAGAGTACTATGTGATATGTGTGTGCGTGGAGTATGTAATAAAACTTTTAGAGAGTAATTTTTAGCTTCTGTAATTTTTGGGACGGAGCAATATTTTAATGATGTGATTAAAATTTGAAGCGGGAAATAGTGACTGTGTTTGCCTATGTTTAATGTTTAGATAAATTAGTAATTTTTTAAAAAAATAATTTTTTTTTTTTGAATTTTGAAGTTTTTTCATAAAAACAAATATTACGTTGATATATAAATTTAAATATTTTTATAGATACTTAAATTAATAAATTATCTAAATAAAGTATTATTTTCTAAAGTTAATTAACACATCTTTTATCTTTAAAATATTATATTAGTACAAAAATATATATTATAATTACTATAATTATCACATCAATTAAATCTAAAACAATTAATTATTTAATATACTCCCTTCGTTCAAAAAAAATATCCATTTACTTTTTGCACGTAAGTTTAGAAATATTAGTATTATATTGAGATATAGTAAGAATAAAATAGAAATGATTAAAATAACCTTGTTAGTATGTGTGATATAAAGGTAATGACATTTGTTTAATATATTGTAAGTTGTAAGGGTATTTGTAATGTTAAGTAGATAGTACAGTTACTAAAAAAGAAAATAGATACTTTGTTATGGGACGAACTAAAATGGAAAAATGAATACTTTGTTATGGGACGGAGGAAATATAATTTTTTACTATCACATCATTTAAACACAAAATAATTAACTATCTAATACATAATATTTTTAATAACCATGCCAAAAAGTTTGTGGCGTAATGGAATAGGACATAAGAGTATATTCTTACATAATTTTTTAGCATTATTTTGATTTATATTATTAATTTTTTTGATAATCTATATATATATATATATTAAAAGAGGTTGTTGGTATACTTCTGGCCCTATATAAGATTCAGACCTCCCTGAACCTACTGCAACCGTCGGATCAAATCTCATCTTGATCTAATGGTTGCTATTCAATAAGGTATTGTAAAAATTTTAGAAGAAGATAATTAATTGTCAATTAATTAAGAATATTTAATTACATTAAATGGTTAAGTTATAAGTGGTAACATTAATCCAAATAAATTAGAAACGTATACAATTAAATTCTTTCCAAATAAAAAATATTCGAAACACATTATGATGTACTTATAGTTCACAGAGGCTGTCAGAACACCTATAGAATGATTTATAAGAAAAATAGAGGCAATATGCACTGTATATCATGTAAGTTTGACCTATGTGCTTCTAAAAATTCCAAATCTAGTCATAAAATTCTACCTGAATTAAAGAAATTACGTTTGGAATATTTATAATCCAATCTTTCTATGTGCTATTTTTTGAATAGTGTTTAATTAATACAATATTTCATAATTAACAATACACATCTATTTACTAAAAATATATTTATACATATATAATATGATATATACAGTAATAGGATATGCTCTTTAAGCAATATATTTATAAATTAATATTTTCAATTGATTAAAATTTCATTCCCACCAACAAAGTAATCGCACCCATTCTCCCAAATTTCACCAAGCCCTAACCCTAGCGCGATTCATCCCGTCCCCACTTTCAGCACGTCGTCTCCGTCAACCACGCATCGCCACCATGGACAACACTTCACCGCCGCCGACCACACCCCGCATCAGTCGTTCGCATCTGTTCGTCCTCCCAAATAACTCAAGCCCTATTCCTTCGTTCTAAAAAATAAAGCAAATCCTCACTCGCAGATGTCACTGCCTTCGACCACGCTCCGCCTCCGGAAAACACTCACCCCCGCCGTTGTTCACCTCCAGTCTTCCTCCCAAGAAACCTAATCCATAATTCTGTTGGAACAAACCCCTCAGTCGAGAGTTCCAGCCACCTGACCTAGTTGATCCCCTCCCCGCACACCCACCGCCATCGTCAATGGCCAAAAAAAAAAGAATCTCGCTCTGGAGCCCTCGGTGAAGTTCAGGCGAAAGAGAAGTAAATTCATACAAGTTCCATGTGTACCCAGGAAGGTTTCCGACTTCAACAATGAGAAGCTATTTCGTCTTAGTGGTGACTCCCTAAGGTATTTCATAAGAGGAACATGCTTTAGAGGTCTCATTTTTGTTAATGCTATGCCCATGTGTGTAGGTTTCTAGTGGGGATGAGTTGGTTTACAGATGAGGACTTTAGTAGGGTGTATGGCTTGCCATATGGTTGTTTAGGGCCCCTATATCGTTAGAGGAAAGTGATTATTATGATGGGTATGCGGACGAGTTTTCTAAGAAGTATGACTTAATAGGAGATTATGTGAAACCGGTGAAAGATAACGATTTGAAAGAATTACTGGAAGTTGAAAAATCAGTGGGGAGTGCAAAATTTTGGAGAGTCTACATTATGTATTGTATTTGCTCCCATTTAGCTGCTGGTTCAAATGCCCAAATATGCCATCGCTACATTGAATTTCTTAAAACCGACAAAATAGCAAGCGAGTACAACTGGGCCGGATTTTTCAAGGATAAGTTGATTGCGGGGATAAAGGCTACCCACAAAAAGATGGTAGCGAATAACATGAAAAGTGCTAGACCTAGTGGCGACACGCACGCTCTCGTAATAAGTTTCTCCGTTTGCTGATATTCAATAATATCTTTTGTGATTTGTTAGTAGATCGCCAAACCATGTGCATTGATCTATTTAATATTATCCAATACTTTTGCAGCATATGTTCTTTGACATGGTTGACAAAAAACATTTGGTTGGCCGATTTTACACGTGCTCACTTCCAAGAACCCTGTCCATAGATAAAATTTGCAAGATTATGAGCCCATCCGAACCTTCGCATCAAAAGATTGTTTTAATACATCAATACTTTTAATGATTCTGTTTTCATATGTTATGATGTATTAGTATGCAAATTATGATGCATTCAATATATTGCCAATTTCACATTGTATCTTATTCATTTTCAGATTGATCCAACGAAAGAGATGAGCAGAAGTAAGGAATGGTATGACAGTGAAATCACAAGGTTACTAGACGAGGCTCATATCTTAAGAGAGGAACCTGATGAGAAGCATAAGGAGACATGAGATGTTGATCCGTGTATTCATAAAGATATTGTGGACTCCTCATCGAAGGATGAGCCCCTTCGGACTTCAGACAAAGCTACGAAGGATACTGAATGCCCATCTAAACCAATCAATGAAACCCCCCGATGAAGATTCAAAAAACCTGCTAGGAGTCATCTGAAGAAACTTCAACGCTTGTTGAGAAATTATTTTCCTCGGGGATGACACAAGAGCTACATGATAATATAATGCGATTGCAATGGTACGTACTAAGTTATTTTATTACATGATGTATGCAACATTATTATATATTCTTCAATACATATATATTTGCTGTAAAAACTCTTCACAGGAATACATATAATTTGATGATGTTGCACCAGCTAAGGAAACTGCGTTGAAGGATCATCTCCTGGTTAATAATTCTACGGAAGAGGGTGAACTTGTGGGCAAGGATGTTGCCCTAGTTAATGATCATATAAGGAAGGATGTTCCCCTGACGGCGGTTGTCCCTTGGTAGCCTCGGTGCTTCCAATAAGAATACTCTAAAACCACAGGGACTACAAAGTTTAATTTATGTTTTGTCACAATTTCAAATATTGGGGGATAGATTAAAAATTCACTAAGATAAGTAAGATAAGTGATACAATCTAGATTTCAAAAAGATTAAACTTTTAGCCCAAGGAGTGAACAAGAAACCGGATTAAAGATTCGATAATTGATTTTAAATAATCTTGTTATTCAATTGATAAATTGGTTATAGGCATTAGATACGATCATAACGCCCAATTTTTTCTTACTTTATTGGCGGCAATGATACGACCGATTAACCGCATCCCTAATCAAAGAAATAATTTAGGTACGACCATAAATTAATTTCCTCAATTGAAAATACCCCGAGAAAAACCCAATTCCAATATTCAATCAATTACGAAAAGATTAAATTATTTGATCATGCAATTCCTAGGCTAAGTTTGTCAACCTATTTACCACTTTATCAAACAAGTGCACAATTACGGATGCAAATGTTCAATTGGCACACAATTGTTAAACCAATCTAAAATCCGGCCGCAATAAAAGATTAAATAAGAATAAAGAAAACTAGCTACTCATGCTCAAAATAAAAGAAAACATTAAGATAAAGATAATGATGATCTCCCGATGACGCTTCCTCTCAAATGCCTCGCCCAATCCTTCAAACTATGAAATATGAGTATAAATTGTGATATCTCATCCCATGCCTTGGCCCATTTTTATAGATGATCGGTTCTTCAATACGCCTTTAATCACTCAATCTCAATCACCATTCCTCGTCTCAATCCCGGTAATCCATCACTTTCCTTGACATGCAAGCTTAGATCAAGCATTTCCAAAATTCTTTAATCGAAAATATGACATGGGCGTGATTTACTCCATTCATTTGCACCAATCAATAACATGACAGAATGAGTAGAAATCTATCCATAACATTAATTATATTTTATAATTTATCAATATAAATATAGGACAATATATGCATTATCATCCCTGTTTCAGAGTTGAAGATTCACCGAGATCTGTTTCAGTAAAAAATGCTTTCCTCGCCGTATGAAAAATCACACGATCTATCTGAATCTTTTTAGATTGGTTCAGAGGAGGAGGGTGTTGCAAATGGGCCATTTTCAGCAATCCTCAATGACTGACGGTTGTTCAAATTCGATGTGCAGACCTTAAGGTTTGGGAGCGACATCTCCAACACTATAATAGACATGGGTTTCTTATATCAGTCAGAAATAATTTCTGGCTTCGAAAAAGAGAAGCGCCCAATGTTGAATTACTATTTCCACGACTATGAGTGTGAGTTTTGTCTTGTTTTTTTTACTCTTCCAAGTACTTCTCATTAGTTGATTTTCTTCATATTTTATAGAAATGAGTAACTCATTTTTTTTGTTACATACTACTTGGTTTCCTAGAGCTTGAGCACAAAACACCTAAAAAGGATTTGGATGATATTGTTGCGGACTGGAAATTTATTCTCATTCAATCACACCTTGGGGATGACTGGATGGATGCTCTCAAGGCTGATTATGAGAGTGAATGCTTTTTTTTTTTTTTTTTTTTTAATTTTTTATTATAGTAGGGTTTGATTTATTTATTTTTTGATCGGAGGGTTTGATTCTTTTTGGTACAAATAATTGTTCATCACACCCTACTCAAATAAATGACATCAATCCCATTCATTGTTCACATAATATTTTATTTCTACAAACATAATTTTTCATTAGTTTTGTTACATTAGTTTGACTCTGTCTTATCATTGTTTGATTTACTCTTCTCGAATACCATAATTTTGAATACCTTGTATGTGGTTGCAGTTTTTCTTCCCGTATTTCTGTGCGAATAATTGGATAGTTTGCAATATCGGTGGTTAGGAAAAAGATCTTCTACTTTAATAGCTTGAATCCGAGGGACGCTTGGGAGGGTGACTCGGTCTTGTTCTCAAGGTTGTTTTCATACTCCAAATATGCAGGAACTTCGTTATATCGAGACCGGCAATGAGATGGAGAGTATAGCATTGAACTTCCTCCTCATATACCATAACTAGATGTCAAAAGTTGTGGTGTCTTTACTATGTTGTACATAGAGCACTGGCCACGCGAAATCCCCCTGGCTGTCTGTGAGTAAATGTGCAGAGTCGACATATTGGACATGAAGAAGAAACAAATTTGTGCTACTCTATTTTTCGGGAGAAAGGAAGAGCATATGCACTAAGGAGCGTGTGCTGGCAAGGCTCAGAAAAAAGGCTGCAGAAGAAGTAGAACAGAGAAAAGAACGTCCATCACGTTATGTGACGAGAGGTATTGTCGAGTGTGGTAGGGGGAGGGGGAGGGGCAGGGTTGGTTAATGTTGAACATATTTGGTTGCCTTTTTTTTTTTTATGACTGCATATTTTTTGCAATGTGCTCATTGCATATCTCGGATTTATATCGATATCCTTATCTGATTTTATCGTACTTTTATGTGGTTTATAGATATAAGCTAGATGATGTCTATCTCAAATAAGTATGCGATGTGAATGGTATGCTAACGGTAAAACCTTTCTTGCTCTCCTTTTTGCATGATGTATTTTGTTATATTAATCAGAGATATAAATAATATTTATGACTATGTTAGATGAGACAGTTGTTTTTTTTTTTTTTTTAGAAAATATTGTATGATGTATAGGTATTGACGTCATTATGTCAATCATAAATAGGTGTGCTACATGACTGGTATGCACTAGTAAAGATAAAATAATGTATATGTTAGATGTGACAATAGTTCTTATGTCTAAAATTAATATATATTTATGAAGTATATCTTAAATAAATATGGTGTCTGCATTAGAATCATATGATTGATATACCGTTCTAATGCGCAACACTTGTTTTTATGGGTATATGCTAGATGATGCCAATTTTAAATAAGTATGCTATATTACTGGTATATATATATATATATATATAAGGGCTGAATGATGTATATATTAGATGTGATAATGGTTGTTTTTTTCCATAAAATATTTCATTGTGTGATGTATATGTCAATTGGATATGGTGGATGAATTAGAATCATATCACGTATACACGCGTTCCATGCACAAATTGTATCTTTTACATTGACATACTCGATGATTGTTGTCTTATATTAATATGATCTATCTAAATATACCAGATGATGTCGATTGTATATATGTATGCTATATGGATGTTATATTGATGAATAAATCTTTTTGTTTTCCCTATATGTATGTCGGTTGTTTGCTTGATATATTGTTCAAAACTCAATGGATGATAACTATATCAACATGATTTTTTTTATTGTCAGTTTGAGCAGGGTATTCACATTGACGGGTTTTGTGGATGAAAAATTTATTTCATGGATCTCGGTGTTCCTTGTAACATCCGTGCATTTTTTTGTTTAAGGCAACTTACTGATGAAGAGCTTTTGGCCGAGTTCTCACCATCGTCTACATTTTTTGTCTCTCTGCATTGCTGATGAACATAATTCTACGGACTCTGCCTCGGTGTGTCTCATTTGCTTTCATTGACAGATTTTTCACCTCAATTCATTCATTTTTATGTTCTACGTTCATGATGATGTAGGTTTATTTAAAATATTAAGCAAAATATGGATCAATATGATGTTATTGTAAAAAAATGTGAGAAGTTTTTTGTGTAAGAGACCATTTACCATTAGTCATGGATGGACCAATATTCCACGCAGTGCTTCCTAAAACTTGGTTTAAACTTTTCATAAAGGATTTTTATATAGTTTGGGTCGAGGAAATAATTTTTTACTACACCGGGATAGCTTAGCTTAACTCGTGTTAAATCATATTGACAAGTTTTGAATGTTTAAGGATCAGTTTCTTATATTTGAGATTCACTTCATTTACAACCATGACACTGATCTTATGCAATACTTGACTGCCTTGAACGGGTCAACTATTTATTCTTACAATTAAGTTTGTTCAAGGATGAACAAAGATTTAGTGTGAAGAGGTTTGGTAACTCCAAATAATAGCATATTTATCGCTTGATAAAATTGTGTATTTTCTGAATTTTTATGTGAGAACCATCCCAAATATCTGGTTTATGGCATACTTTATTGATTAGGTTTGCTTGATATGACCCAAAGCAAGTCTGTGAAGATTATTGATGTTTTTAGCTTTCTTAAACAACGATTCTGGTTTAGAATGCCTATGTATGACGAGATGAGCGAAGGTGCATCCAACTATGGTGAGCGACGTTCTTTCCGCTCGTGCCCAAGCCAGTCAGCTAGCCAGACATCCACCGTTGATGAGTGATGAACCTTAAGTTCCAAGAATTGATTAAGTATGGAGCTTTCAGCTGTCAGCCATCCATTACCGGCCAACGACGACAACCTCACTTGAGTTGTGCCGATGCCCTCCAACTGAGCCAAGTATGGCAAGGTAAGCGAGGAAGACCTGTGCCCAACTAATGCAATCCTGCAGACGAGCAAACTACCTGGGAGTTGTGGCAGTTCCAACCGCTCAACCAACTAACTGCCTAACTGCCCAATGGTTGCATTAACATCTCTACCGCGCTCAACTACTGCTCCGTAAGCACTCAATTTCCGCCAACCGCTGATCCAAAAAATCTATAAGTAGAGCCAGATTTCTTGTATAATATATCATATAACATACTGTGAAACTCTTCTTTTGCTCTATTTATTTTCCGAGAGCTCCAATCTTGTAAGAGAATTCTCTTAGTTGGAGAAGGAGGTCGAGGGAGTGGAGATTCTCTCCCCCCTGACCACCAAGTTTTCAATTGCTTTCTAAGCAGATTTACAACATTCTTTACTGTTTTATTATAGCTTTATTAATGTAGAGTTATCGCTTTTCTAAAAGTAATTCAATATTAAGATTTCTTCATCTTCATACTCATTCCTAAATCCAAGTTTGTATTTGATTGTTTAAATCTGTAGTTTCCCTCACTGTGGAAAGTGCATCAAAAAAATTGATTATCAAAGCCTAATTTTGCATCGTATTCATTAACAGATTCTAGGTAGTTCACCGTAATTAAGTACGTGGGAGTCTTGTCGACCTGGTTAATTGCTATTCTGAATTCAATTTTGATTAAAAAAAGAGGTGTCAGAAAGGTAAAACAACTAATGAAACAAATTACTAGAATAATTAAGTAGACATAGGCGCTTGTCTATCAGGTCACAAAAATGTTCAGTGACAGTAGCTTTTCTTGCTCATAATGTTCTGAATTTGGGTGTCATTGAATAGCTTTTCTTGCTCATAATGTTCTGAATCTAGGTGTCATTGAAGCCTTATTGTAAATTCGTTAAGGACAAGTACCAATGAGTCAAGAATCTGGTTTAGATGAACAAGTACAATCACATTTCTTATTTCTGTCGCTTCGTATTATATATATGCCTCGCTATTTCACTTTCATCATCTATTCATTTCAGCCATGAGAATCTAGCCATTTAATTAACATACAAATCATACACAAACACCTCTGTCCATCCTCATCGCTGCTATTATCACCGCTCATTTACTCACTTACGTTATCACACACTGCTCGCCAACCATCACACACATATATATACCACTTATGGTTACCCTTGCCGCTCCGCTCAGCAACGCACTCGCCGCTTGTAACCCGTCTCTCCACTCAATGTCGCTGCCGCTCACTCTTTACTGTTTTCTTTACCTTACTGCATTTATTTTTTTCGGCTCGCTTGCTAACGAGTCAACCTTTATTGTTTTTTTGAATTATCGAGACTCAATAATATTTCTTTATTTGATTTCACGATTTAAAATCCTTGTGCTCAACCTGAAAAGTTACCAGTCATAAACTATAAATCAATAATGATATAGCATTTTAGGGTCTACAACAACATAATTTCTATTAACTTCTATATCCGATAATTTATAATATGTCGAGATGCAACATTCCTTTAACCCATCAAAATCCCTATTTGCTGAAAAGCTAAACCATAGTCATTCATCTTAATTTTAGCGGATCATCCATATATTTGGTAACCGTGTATCTTTGGATTTCTTTGTTGAATTGAAACTTCACCCTTGCTGCACACCCAGTACGTGTTTCGTATATCTTTGTCATGACGGTTGTGTAAGATGGATCTGAGATACCTTTTAAATAGTGATGTTCATTTCTGCGATCAACCCTACTTCCTTTGTACCCCTCTTTGTTGCAACAAAAGTTGAGGTACTACACTTGTTGAAAATACACTTTTGATCTTTTTTGCATTTTTTTTCGCACAACATGTAACACCCCGAAACGCAGGCATGTTACACGCCAACATTATAACAATAACGTGTATCAACACGCCATGCTATAAATCTAAGGCTTCACAAAACTTCACCTATTTTTTTGCAGTAATAACATTTATTTCAATAGGTAGGAATATGTCACCATTACCCCCAATATTTCTCAAACACATGAAGATATTGAAACAAACATATTACAAAATAGTGCCAAAACAAGTGTGCCGTAATACAAAAGACCTTTTCCCCCATGATATGCCTTTTATCGACCCGAGGGTCCAGCTAAGGAGTCTGCAGGAGAAAAAAGTAAGATCATCAACAACAATAGTTGAGTATGGAAATAAATACGTAAACAGAAAATGCAACCAACCGTAACCCAAAAGTCAAGGCAGTACTGATGACCATTTTTCCCATCATAACACAGAGCAATTTATCAATATAATATAATTAATGCCATATCGATAGCCCACTTCCCGCTAAAAGTTAATCAATGCCATATCGATAGCCCATTTCCGGCTAAACGATAATAAATGTCATATCGATAGCCCACTCCAGGCTAAACGATAATCAATATCACATCGATAGCCCACTCCCGGCTAAACGACAATAAATTCCATATCGATAGCCCACTCCCAGCTAAATGATAGTAAATATCACATCGATAGCCCACACCCGGCTAAACGATAATCAATGTCACATCAATAGCCCACTCTCGGCTAAACGATAATCAATATCACCATAATCACACAAATCACAAAAACACATTAGCACATCGTATCATGTATCTCACTTGATCAAACATATAGTCACACCCTATGACACCCAATCACAATACACATCGAAGCACACAATCAAACATATAATCAATTACCTATTCAGTTTAGGCATAGTCTGATGGCTATTCAGTTTACGATTTTTATGTCCATACCTTATTTGCGGATAGAAAACACCAAGCAACTATCTGGACAATCCCCTTTACCGATCGAAATGATCTAAAATAACAATCAATCTCAAATCAAAACCAGAAGGTCATAATAGCAGGAGCTACCTGCTATCTGGACACACCCGTAGAATTTTCTCATGCCTATATATAGGCGTATCAATGTCTTGATAAGGGTATTTATTCCCAAAAAAATGGTACATATTGTTGATACGAGTAGCCTAATCGATTAATTTGATCTCTGTTTAATTTTGGATGGCCTAACAACGACCCAACTCTGTGAGTATCACAGTGGTGTGCTTATCATGTGAGGAAATGAAACTCATGCTTTGGTTAGGCATGAAACTTATTACCCTAAAGTTGTCTTATGCCTATATATAGGCGTATCTATGTCTTGATAGCGGTATATATTCCCGAAAAGGAAAACACTTGACAAAAATTAACACGTGGCCGAGAATGCATCACACACTTGTGGAGCATGATTGGCCCATGTTGTGCATGTGACTTCGTGTGCAAAAAAAAAGTTGCAAAAGGCCGAATCAGTATAAACGAAATTAAATATATTTATTGAAGTCAAAAAAATTAAACATATTGATTTGTATTTTGAAATATTTGAGTCTGTGGTTTTCAGAACCAATCTCGCATAACAATAATTTTACGCTAAATTTATTTGACATTACATAATATTATCTTTATCTTATTTCTAATGGATTTAATTACTATTTAATTTTGTTGTATATCTACTTAGTTTATATTACCTTATTTTTCAGTAAATTTATTTATGCAAAGATTATATACTTATTTATAAGCAATATTATTCAATTTATTTTATACAAAACTTCCAGTATAACTCTACCATTAGTTTGCACAATCTTCCAATCGCAACAGACGGTTTGAATCCTCATAGACAAGTATTTTTAACTCAAAGGTTCTTTTATTAGGGCTTCTGAAAAAGAACATACATAATGTTTACATGAGTAGCATAATCAATCTACTTTATCTCTATTTAATTTTGCATGGCCTAACACCGGCCAACCTCTGGGTATCACAGTGTGCGTTTATCATGTGAGTAAATAAGATTCATGCTTTGGTAAAACATGAAAATAATTACCTAATCATATGTGATAACACACCCCTAGAATTTTCTCATGCCTACAAATAGGTGTATAAATATCTTGATAGGGCTATATATTCCCGAAAAAGAATGTAAACATTTTTGATACAATTAGCCTATTTAATTCATTTAATCTCCGTTAGATTTTTGTTGGCCAATCAACGGCCCAACTCTGTGAGTATCACAGTGGTGTGCTTATCATCTGAGGACATGAAACTCATGCTTTGCTTAAGCATGAAAATTATTACCCTAGAGTTGTATTATTCCTATAAAAAAGCGTATCTATGTCTTGACAACGGTATATATTCCTGAAGAAGAATGTGCACATTGCTGAGAATGCACAACACTTGATGACAATTAACACGTGGCCGAGAATGCATCAGATACTTGTGGAGCATGATTGGCACATGTTGTGCATGTGTCTTTGTGTGCCAAGAAAAAGTTCCAAAAGGTCAAATTAGTGTAAAAGAAATTCAATATATTTATTGAAGTAAAAAAAAGTAACCATATTGGTTTGTATTTTCAAATATTTGAGTCTGTGTTTTTGGAACTAAACTACCATAACTATAACTTTACGCTAAATTTAGTTAACACAACTTAATTTTATTTCTATTTTCAGGGATTTGTTTACTTTTTAGTTTTTTTATATATCCAATTAGTATATAGGACTTTATTTTTAAGTAAATTTATTTATAAGAAACCTTATATAGTTATATATATGCAATATTATTCAAAAGCTTATTTTCTAAAAAACTGACAGTATAACTCTACCACTAGTTTGCACAATCTTCAAATCGCAACGGACGGTATGAATCCTCAAATGCATGCATTTTAAACATTAAAGTTATTTTATTAGGCTTCCAAAAAATAATGTACATATTGCTTACATGCGTATCATATTCAATATACTTCATCTCTATTCAATTTTGCATGGCCTAAGACTGTCCCGACTCTTGGTATCACAGTGAGCGTTTACCATGGGAGTAAATAAAATTCATGCTTCGGTTACGCATGAAAATAATTACCTAATCATATTTGGTAACACACACCTAGAATTCTCTCATGCCTATATATAGGCGTAAAAATGTCTCTAGAGGGCATCTATTCCCGAAAAAGAATATACACATTGTTGACCCCAGTAGCATATTAAATTGATTTAATCCTAGTTTAATTTTGGTTGGCCTAACAACGGCCCAACTCTGTGACTCTCACTGTGGTGTGCTTACCATGTGAGGACATGAAATTCATGCTTCGCATAAGCATGAAAATCATTATCCTAGAGTTGTCTTATGCCTATATAGTGGCGTATATATGTTTTGACAGAGCAATATACTTCCGAAAAAGAATGCGCATATTTCTTACAATGCACGACACTTGAAAGAATTAACACGTGGCCGATAATGCATAAAATACTCATGGAGCATGATTGGCACATGTTGTGCATGTGTCTTCGTGTGGCAAGAACAACTTCCAAAAGGTCGAATTAGTGTAAAAGAAATTAAATATATTTATTGAAGTACAAAAAAGTAACCATATTAGTTTGTATTTTCAAATATTTGAGTCTGTGTTTTTCGGAACTATACTCGCATAACTATAACTTTACGCTAAATTTAGTTAACACAACTTAATTTTATTTCTATTTACATTTCAAGGCATTTGTTTACTTTTTAGTTTTTTTATATATCCAATTAGTATATAGGACTTTATTTTTAAGTAAATTTATTTATGATAACATTATATAGTTATATATATGCAATATTATTCAAAAGTTTATTTTCTAAAAAAGTGACAGTATAACTCTACCACTAGTTTGCACAATCTTCCAATCGCAACAGACGGTATGAATCCTCAAATGCATGCATTTTAAACATTTAAGTTATTTTATTAGGCTTCCGAAAAATAATGTATTTATTGAATACATGCGTATCATATTCAATATACTTCATCTCTATTTAACTTTGCATGGCCTAAGACCGTCCCGACTCTTGGTATCACAGTGTGCGTTTACCATGGGAGTAAATAAAATTGATGCTTCGTTTACGCATGAAATAATTCCCTAATCATATTTGATAACACACCCCTAGAATTTTCTCATGCCTATATATAGGCGTAATAATGTCTCTATATGGATATCTATTCCCGAAAAAGAATGTACACATTGTTCATACCTGTAGCATATTAAATTTAATTACTCATTGTTTAATGTTTGATGGCCTAACAGCGGCCCAACGCTGTGACTCTCACAGTGATGTGCTTACCATGTGAGGACATGAAATTCATGCTTTGCATAAGCATGAAAATCATTACCCTAGAGTTGTCTTATGCCTATATAGTGGCGTATATATGTTTTGACAGAGCAATATACTTCCGAAAAAGAATGCGCATATTTCTTACAATGCACGACACTTGAAAGAATTAACACCTGGCCGATAATTCATCAAATACTCATGGAGCATGATTGGCACATGTCGTGCATGTGTCTTCGTGTGCAAAGAAAAAGTTCCAAAATGTCAAATTAGTGTAAAAGAAATTAAATATATTTGTTGAAGTAAAAAAAAGTAACCATATTGGTTCGTATTTTTAAATATTTGAGTCTGTGTTTTTCGGAACCAAACTCGCATAACTATAACTTTACCCTAAATTTAGTTAACACAACTTAATTATATTTTTATGTTCATTTCAAGGGATTTGTTTACTTTTAGTTTTTTTTTTAAAATCCAATTAGTATATAGGACTTTATTTTTAAGTAAAGTTATTTATGATAAGCTTATATACTTATATATATGCAAAATTATTCAAAAGTTTATTTTCTAAAATACTGACAGTATAAGTCTACCACTAGTTTGCACATTCTTCCAATCGCAACGGACCGTATGAATCCTCAAATGCATGCATTTTAAACATT
This sequence comes from Andrographis paniculata, assembly GCF_009805555.1. Classification (NCBI taxonomy): domain Eukaryota; kingdom Viridiplantae; phylum Streptophyta; class Magnoliopsida; order Lamiales; family Acanthaceae; genus Andrographis; species Andrographis paniculata. The sequence goes on along the minus strand of NW_026137583.1, from coordinate 2,448,767 downwards.
AAAGTTATTTTATTAGGCTTCCGAAAAATAATGTACATATTTATTACATGTGTATCATAGTCAATATATTTCATCTCTATTTAATTTTGCATGTCCTAACAGTCCCGACTTTTGGTATCTTAGTGTGCGTTTATCATGAGAGTAAATAAAATTGATGCTTTGGTTAAGCATGGAAATAATTACCTAATCATATGTGATAACACACCCCTAGAATTTTCTAATGCCTATATATAGGCGTAATAATGTCTCTATAGGGTATCTATTCACGAAAAAGATTGTACACATTGTTCATACCAGTAGCATATTAAATTTATGTAATCCTTGTTTAATTTTTGATGGCCTAACAACAGCCCTACGCTGTGACTCTCATAGTGATGTGCTTACCATGTGAGGGCATGATATTCATGCTTTGCATAAGCATGAAAATCATTACCCTAGAGTTGTCTTATGCCTATATAGTTGCGTATCTATGTTTTTACAGAGCAATATTCTCCCGAAAAAGAATGCGAATATTTTTTACAATGCACAACACTTGAAACAATTAACACCTTGCCGATAATGCATCAAATACTCATGGAGCATGATTGGCACATGTTGTGCATGTGTCTTCGTGTGCCAAGAAAAAGTTCCAAAAGGTCGAATTAGTATAAAAGAAATTAAATATATTTATTGAAGTAGAAAAAAGTAACCATATTGGTTTGTATTTTCAAATATTTGAGTTCGTGTTTTTCGGAACTATACTCGCATACCTATAACTTTACGCTAAATTTAGTTAACACAACTTAATTTTATTTCTATTTACATTTCAAGGGATTTGTTTACATTTTAGTTTTTTTTATATATCCAATTAGTATATAGGGCTTTATTTTTAAGTAAATTTATTTATAAGAAACCTTATATAGTTATATATATGCAATATTATTCAAAAGTTTATTTTCTAAAAAACTGATAGTATAACTCTACCACTAGTTTACACAATCTTCCAATCGCAACAGACGGTTTGAATCCTCAAATGCATGCATTTTAAACATTAAAGTTATTTTACTAGGCTCCGAAAAATAATGTACATATTGATTAGATGCGTATCATATTCAATATACTTCATCTCTATTTAATTTTGAATGGCCTAAGACCGTCCCGACTCTTGGTATCACAGTGTGCGTTTACCATGGGAGTAAATAAAATTCATGCTTCGGTTACGCATGAAAATAATTACCTAATCATATTTGATAACACACCCCTAGAATTTTATCATGCCTATATATAGGCGTAATAATGTCTCTATAGGGGTATCTATTCACGAAAAAGAATGTACAGATTGTTCATACCAGTGGCATATTAAATTTATTTAGTCCTTGTTTAATTTTGGATGGCCTAACAGCGGCCCAACACTATGACTCTCACAGTGGTGTGCTTACCATGTGAGGACATGAAATTCATGCTTTGCATAAGCATGAAAATCATTACCCTAGAGTTGTCTCATGCCTATATAGTGGCGTATCTATGTTTTGACAGAGCAATATACTCCCGAAAAAGAATGCGAATATTTTTTACAATGCACAACACTTGAAACAATTAACACCTGGCTGATAATGCATCAAATACTCATGGAGCATGATTGGCACATGTTGTGCATGTGTCTTCGAGTACCAAGAAAAAGTTCCAAAAGGTCGAATTAGTATAAAAGAAATTAAATATATTTATTGAAGTAGAAAAAATTAACCATATTGGTTTGTATTTTCAAATATTCGAGCCTGTGTTTTTCGGAACTATACTCGCATACCTATAACTTTACGCTAAATCTAGTTAACACAACTTAATTTTATTTCTATTTACATTTCAAGGGATTTGTTTACTTTTTAGTTTTTTTTATATATCCAATTAGTATATAGGACTTTATTTTTAAGTAAATTTATTTATAAGAAATCTTATATAGTTATATATATGCAATATTATTCAAAAGCTTATTTTCTAAAAAACTGACAGTATAACTCTACCACTAGTTTGCACAATCTTCAAATCGCAACGGACGGTATAAATCCTCAAGTGCATGCATTTTAAACATTAAAGTTCTTTTATTAGGCTTCCAAAAAATAATGTACATACTGCTTCCATGCGTATCATATTCAATATACTTTATCTCTATTTAATTTTGCATGGCCTAACACAGTCCCGACTCTTGGTATCACAGTGTGCGTTTACCATGGGAGTAAATAAAATTCATGCTTCGGTTACGCATGAAATTAATTACCTAATCATATTTGATAACACACCCCTAGAATTTTCTCATGCCTATATATAGGTGTAATAATGTCTCTATATGGGTATCTATTCCCGAAAAAGAATGTACACATTGTTCATACCTGTAGCATATTAAATTTAATTAATCATTGTTTAATGTTTGATGGCCTAACAGCGGCCCAACGCTGTGACTCTCACAGTGGTGTGCTTACCATGTGAGGACATGAAATTCATGCTTTGCATAAGCATGAAAATCATTACCCCAGAGTTGTCTTATGCCTATATAGTGGCGTATATATGTTTTGACAGAGCAATATACTTCCGAAAAAGAATGCGCATATTTCTTACAATGCACGACACTTGAAACAATTAACACCTGGCTGATAATGCATCAAATACTCATGGTGGATGATTGGCACATGTTTTGCATGTGTCTTCGTGTGCCAAGAAAAAGTTCCAAAAGGTCAATTTAGAGTAAAAGAAATTAAATATATTTGTTAAAGTAAAAAAAAGTAACCATATTGGTTTGTATTTTCAAATGTTGGAGTCTGTGTTTTTCGGAACTATACTCGCTTAATTATAACTTTACGCTAAATTTAGTTAACACAACTTAATTTTTTTTCTATTTACATTTCAAGGGATTTGTTTACTTTTTAGTTTTTTTATATATCCAATTAGTATATAGGACTTTATTTTTAAGTAAATTTATTTATGATAACCTTATATAGTTATATATATGCAATATTATTCAAAACTTTATTTTCTAAAAAAACTGACAGTATAACTCAACCACTAGTTTGCACAATCTTCCAATCGCAACGGACGGTATGAATCCTCAAATGCATGCATTTTAAACATTAAAGTAATTTTATTAGGCTTCCGAAAAGTAATGTACATATTGATTACATGCGTATCATATTCAATATACTTCATCTCTATTTAATTTTACATGGCCTAAGACCGTTCCTAGTCTTGGTATCACAGTTTTTCGTTTACCAAGGGAGTAAATAAAATTGATGCTTCGGTTACGAATGAAAATAATTACATAATCATATTTGATAACACACCCCTACAATTTTCTCATGCCTATATATAGGCGTAATAATGTCTCTATAGGGGTATCTATTCACGAAAAAAAATGTACACATTGTTCGTACCAGTAGCATATTAAATTTATTTATGATAAGCTTATATACTGATATATATGCAATATTATTCAAAATTTTATTTTCTAAAAAACTGACAGTATAACTCTACCACTAGTTTGCACCATCTTCCAATCGCAACGGACGGTATGAATCCTCAAAGGCATGCATTTTAAACATTAAAGATCTTTTATTAGGGTTGCGAAAAATAATTTAGATAGTGCTTACATGCGTATCATATTCAATATACATTATCTCTATTTAATTTTGCATGGCCTAACACCGTCCCGACTTTTGGTATCACAGTGTGCGTTGATCATGTGAGTAAATAAAATTGATGCTTTGATTAAGCATGAAAATAATTACCTAATCATATGTGATAACACACCACTAGACTTATCTTATGCCTATATATAGGCGTAATAATGTCTCTATAGGTATATTTATTCCCAAAAAAAAAATGTACACAATGTTGATACCAGTAGCATATTAAATTTATTTAATCTTTGTTTAATTTTGGATGGCCTAACAACGACCCAACTCTGTGACTATCGCAGCGGTGTGCTTACCATGTGAGGACATGAAACTCATGCTTTGCATCGGCATGAAAATCATTACCCTAGAGTTGTGTTATGCCTATATCGAGGCGTATCTATGTTTTGACAGAGCAATATGCTCTTGAAAAAGAATGCCCACATTGTTTACAATGCACAACACTTAAAAAAATCATTAACACCTGGCCGATAATGCATCAAATACTCGTGGAGCATGATTTGCACATGTTGTGCCTGTGTCTCCGTGTGCTAAGAAAAAGTTCCAAAAGATCGAATTAGTGTAAAAGAAATTAAATATATATATTGAAGTAAAAAAAAGTAGCCATATTGGTTTGTATTTTTAAATATTTGAGGCTTTGTTTTTTGGAACCAACCTCGCATAACTATAACTATACGATGAATTTAGTTAACACAACATAATTTTATTTTTTATTTTCATTTTAACGGATTTGTTAACTTTTAAATTTTTTTTATATATCCAATTAGTATATAGGACTTTATTTTTAAGTAAATCTATTATGATAAGCTTATATATTTATATATATGCAATATTATTCAAAAGTTTATTTTCTAAAAACTGACAGTATAACTCAACCACTAGTTTCATCAATCTTCCAATCGAAACGGACGGTATGAATCCTCAAGACATGCATTTTAAACAATTAAAAATATTTTATTAGGCTGCCGAAAAATAAACATATTGCTTACATGCGTATCATATTCAATATACTTTATGTCTATTTAATTTTGCTTGGCCTAACATCGTCCCGACTCTTGGTATCACAGTGTGTGTGCATCATCTGAGTAAATATAATTGATGCTTTGGTTAAGCATTAAAATAATTACCTAATCATATGTGATAACACACCACTAGAGTTATCTCATTCCTATATATAGGCGTAATAATGTCTCTATAGGTATATTTATTCCCGAAATAATGTACACATTGTTGATACCAGTAGCATATTAAATTTATTTAATCTTTGTTTATTTTTAATGGCCTAACAACGGCCCAACTCTGTGACTATCACAGCGTTGTGCTTACCATGTGAGGACATGAAACTCATGCTTTGCATAAGCATGAAAATCATTACCCTAGAGTTGTCATATGCCTATATAGAGGCGTGTCTATGATTTGACAGAGCAATATACTCCTGAAAAAGAATGCGCATATTGTTGACAATGCACAACACTTGAAACAATTAACACCTGGCCGATAATGCATCAAATACTCATGGAGGATGATTGGCACATGTTGTGCATGTGTCTACGTGTGCCAAGAAAAAGTTCCAAAAGGTCGAATTAGTATAAAAGAAATTAAATATATTTATTGAAGTAAAAAAAAGTAACCATATTGGTTTGTATTTCTAAATATTTGAGTCTGTGTTTTTCGGAACCAAACTCGCATAACTATAATTTTACGCTAAATTTAGTTAACGCAACTTAATTTTATTTTTATTTTCATTTTCTGGAATTTGTTTACTTTTTAATTTTTTTTATAAATCCAATTAGTATATAGGACTTTATTTTTAAGTAAATTTATTTATGATAAGCTTATATGCTTATATATATGCAATATTATTCAAAAGTTCATTTTCTAAAAAACTTGTAGTATAACTCTACCAATAGTTTCATCAATCTTCCAATCGCAACAGACGGTTTGAATCCTCAAAGGCATGCATTTTCAACATTAAAGTTCTTTTATTAGGCTTCCGAAAAATAATTTACATATTCCTAACATGCGTATCATATTTAATATACTTTATCGCAATTTAAGTTTGCAAAGCCTAACACCGTCCCGACTCTTGGTATCACAGTGTGCGTTTATAATGTGAGTAAATAAAATTGATGCTTTGGTTAAGCATGAAAATAATTACCTAATCATATGTGATAACACACCCCTGGAATTTTCTCAAGCCTATATATAGGCGTGATAATGTCTTGATAGAGGTATCTATTCCCGGAGAAGAATGTCCACATTGTTGATACCAATAGCATGCTAAATTTATTTAATCATTGTTAAGTTTTGGATGGCCTAACGACGGCCCAACTCTGTGACTATCACAGTGGTGTGCTTACCATGTGAAGAAATGAAACTCATGGTTCGCTTAAGCATGAAAATCATAACCCTAGAGTTGTCTTATGCCTATATAGAGGCGTATCTATGTTTTGACAGAGCAATATACTACCGAAAGAGAATATTCACATGTTGACAATGCGCAACGCTTGACAACAATTAACACCTGGCCGAGAATGCATCAACAACTCTTGGTATCACAATACGCGCTTATCATGTGAGTAAATAAAATTCATGCATTGGTTGAGCATGAAAGTAATTACCTAATCATATCTAATAACACAGCCATAGAATTTTCCCATGCCGATATATTGGTGTATCTATGTCTAGATAGGGGTATTCCCGAAAAAATATAGACATTGTTGACATAAGTAGCCTATTCAATCCACTTAATCTTTATTTAATTTAATTTTGGTCGGAATATTTTTTTAAATTTAATTGGCCTAACAGTGGTCCAAGTCTGGGGTTATCAGAGTATGCGCTTATCATGTGAGTAAATAAAATTCATGCTTTGGTTAAGCATGAAGATAATTACCCTAGAGTTTTCTTATACCTATATATAGGGATATCTATGCCTTTATTATGGTATCTTTTCCCAAAAATGAATGTGCACATTGTTGAGAATGTACAGACCTTGACAACAATCGACACGCCATGCTATAATACTAAGGCTTCACAAAACTTCAGCTATTTTTCTTTTAGTAATAACATTTACTTCAAAAGATAGGGATATGTCACCATCAACCACAATATTTCTCAAGCGCATGGAAAAAGTGACATAAGCATATTACAAAATAGTGTCAAAAACAAGTGTGTTCTGTGGGGGACATCCATGTCCTGCAGATGCAATATGTGGATACTGTGGTACTCTTGGTCAGGGTCCTCCCGTCTGCACTCTCCCATCGCTCTTAAGCATAGTGCACTTAAACTGAATATGCTCGGGCTGTCCACAATTGAAGCATTTTCTTAGATTCTCGTTACAGTAATATCAAGGATGATTCTTAAAGCACATTGGACACAGAGCACATGCCCCAACCTTCGTCACGTCTTGTCTACCCCTATTTCTAAAGCCACCCCTTAGACCTGGGCCCCTATAAAATAGGGGTCGTGGCCTCTTCCCTCCTGGCCTAAAACTCAACCCGGATTCATGCCTCTTAAAAGCTCTCACCCACTCACAATCCAGAAATGCTCTCTCCATGTATGTTGCTCGATTATATGCTTCCGTAAGTGTGGGAGCCCTCCCACTCGCAAAGGCAGCACGAATCTTCCCATTGCACCCGTCCTCGAACTTTTCAACTTGTGTAGCCAAATCTTTCAGAATACTTTAATCAAATTTCATCAACTCACGGAATCAATTGTAGTACATGGTAATCGTTCTGCTCCCCTGAATCATCCGGTGGAACTCAAACTTCTTCTCAGACCTCAGATAGCTACGATAGAAAGTCCTAGTCTTTAATGCATTCAAGGTATAGGCCTCAAGTGCCTCACCTTCAGGATGAGTGTTATGCCACCACTCATCCGCCCTATCAGTCATAAAGTAGACAGCAACGCCAACACGGTGAGTCTCAGGGCATCTAATAGCATGGAACATCTTATCGAAAAAGGTAAACCACGATTCTAGAATGGTGGAGTCCTCTTGGCCAGCATAGTGAGCAAGCCTATGTTTCTGTGCCTTCTCTAAATATCATCCTGTACAACGTCTCCATTCAATCCCTGATCCTATAATACTAAGGCTTCACAAAACTTCACCTTTTTTTTTTTTCCAGTAATAACATTTACTTCAAAAGGTAGGGATATGTCACCATCACCCACAGTATTTCTCAAACACATGACAAGAGTGACATAAGCATATTATAAAATAGTGCCAAAAATCAGTGTGCCATAATATAAAAGACCATTTTCCCAGTGATATGCCATTCATTGACTCGAGGGTCCATCTAAAGAGTCTGCAAGGGAAAAAAAATATAATATCATCAGTAACACTAGCTGAGAATGGAAATAAATACGTAAACAGAAAATGGAACCAACCGTAATCCAAAAGTTAAGGCAGTACTCACGACCATCCTTCCCATCATAACAAATAGCAATTTACCAATATAACATAATCGATGTCATATTGATAGCCCACTCCTGGCTAAACAATAATCAATGTCGTATGGATAGCCCACTCCCGGCTAAATGATAATAAATTCCATATGGATAGCCATCTTAAGGCTAAACGATGATCAATATCACATCGATAGTCCACTCCCGGCTAAACGATAATAAATGCCATATCTATAGTACAGTCCCGGCTAAACGATAGTAAATATCCCATCGATAGCCCACTCTTGGATAAATGATAATCAATGTCACATCGGTGAGCCACTCTCGGCTAAACGATAATAAATGTCATATCGATAGCACACTCCCGGCTAAACAATACGAAATGCCATATCGATAGCCCACTCCCGGCTATTTGATAGTAAATATCACATCGATAGCCCATTCCTGGCTAAACGATAATCAATATCACATCGATAGTCCACTCCTGGCTAAACGATCATGAATATAATATTGATTGCCCACTCCCGGAAAAATGATAATCAATGTCACATCGATAGCTCACTCCCGGATAAACGATCATCAATATCACATTGATAACCCACTCCCGGGTAAACGATCATCAATATCACATCAATACCCCACTCCTGGCTAAAAGATAATAACTGTCACATCGATAGCCCGCTCCCGGCTAAACGACAAGAAATATCACATCGATAGCCCACTTCCTAGTAAAAATGATAATCAATATCACATCGATAGCCACTCTCGGCTAAATGATCATCAGTATCACATTGATAGCCCACTCCGGCTAAACCATCATCAATATCACATCGATATCCCACTCCTGGCTAAATAATAATCAATGTCACATCGATAGCTCACTCCCGGCTAAACGATCATCAATATCAGATCGATAGCCCATTCCCAGATAAACAACAATCCATATCACCATAATCACACAAATCACAACCACCATCTCATATGTTTTGGAAAGGAGTTTGGGCTTGATGAAGCTTTGTCCATCCTCAATAATGGCGTCCAAAATTTTCATAATATAACTAGCATCAATCAATATGTTCCCTCCAACTTCCCATCACATCACCACACTATATATATATTATATTTTAAGCGTATGTTCTCTGAGGTGTATTCAATTAAAATTTTAATAGATTTGTTTGGACTTAAAAAAAATAGTTGGATTTAGGTGGATTTTGAAATTTTATAGAATTATGCAAAGTTTGATTTTGTTTATTGATTTATATGAATTTTGATAGTTTTGATTGACTTGTTAAATGATTAACATGGATTTCATTAGAATTTATAGAATTGTGAATTAAAAATACATTAGTTCTAAAATATATATTTATCGTCGTCGTCGTCGTCGTCGTCGTCGTCGTTTTAATAATAATATTAATTTTAAACAAGTATATATATTTTATTATATTATTATTATTATTAAGGTATCAATAATTTTATAACAATCTACTTAATTGTTGTTATTATTATTAATATAATTTTTACACAAAAAAAAAAATATACTCCCTCCTTCTCACAAAAACTATCCAACTTTCCATTTTAGCCCGTCCCATAACAAAGTATCCATTTCCTTTTTTAGTAATTGTATTGTCTACCTAACATTACAAATACCCTTACAATTTACAATATATTACACAAATGTCATTATCTTTATATCACACAATACTAATAATGTTATTTTAGTCATTTCTACATTATTCCTACTCTCAATATAATACTAATATTTATAAAACTACGTGGAAAAAATAAACAGATACTTAGTTATGGGACGAATGGAATATATATTTTTAAATAAAATCACACCAAAATTATGGTTTTTTTAATTAAAATAAAAAAAGAAAAGGAATAAAGGGAATAAATATAAACTAACAATTTAAATCAAAATCACGGATTTTTGAACTGAAACCAACAAAACTGAAATCAAAATTGAAAAATACAAATTGTGACCCCCTTTTATTATTTTTTATAAAGTTATAAAAAATCAAAATTGAAAACTCAAAACTGAAATCAAAATCGAAAAATCAATATCAGTTTAAATATATTATTATTTTTATAAATTTATATAAAAATATTTTTATTTTTGTTGAAAAAATAAGAAGGGTAAACTGTTTTTAGTCTTGTATCTGACCGGCCCCCTTTATCATTTTAGCACTTTAAGTGAACACTGTCTGAAATAGTCTCGTAAGTTAAATTTTTTCGCTAAAATAGTCCCCGGTGTCGGACTCGCCACTGGCCCGCCGTCGCTGACGTGACGCTGACGCGGATGACATGTCATCACCATATAGATGTCACGTCAGCGACACGTGGAATTTTTTATTTTACAAAATGGCTTGGTAAGCTATTTTTTTAGTACTTTAAATGAACTATATCTAAAAATAATTCCGCAAGTAAATTTTTTTCGCTAAAATGGTCCTCCGACGTTGCATCTACATGATGATGACATGTCAGCTGCGTCAGCCACATCAGCAACGGCGGGCCAGTGTGGCGAGTTCGGCACCGGAGGACAAGTTTAGAAAAAAAAAAAAAAAGAATTACTTACGGGACTAGTTTCATACAAGGTCCACTTAAAGTCTTAAAATGATAAAGATGGTCAAATACGAGACTAAAAAATAATTTACCCATAAAAATAAAATAAAAAATTTTCACTTGTCCGCCATGTAGCACTTACCTGGAAGACACGTCTCCTCCGGCATGCCATGTAGGTGCCACGTAGGCATCTCCGACATCGAAGGACTAAATGTGCAAAAACTTTCCACTTGCAAGACTATTTTAAAACAATCTCTAGTTATTTGACTAAAATGATGAAAGGTCTAGTTTCTAAAAAAATGAAAAGTTTATCCACAAAATAATTATTCAATATAATATAAATAATTTAATATTGAAAAAATCAAAATTAGTCCCATTGAAACGAAATATCATCAATTTAAATCATAATATAAAAATTTGTATTAATTTTAGTTCTATTATAAACAATTTTAATCAATTTCAATCTTACTGTTGAGAAATTAACGAAAAACACCGATGTAACTGCCATAGCATCTGGTCTTAACCGAACACGGCCATGTTCATAAAAACATGGTCGTATTCAACCTTCTGACCAAACACACATGATCATATTCTAAATTTACACGGCCATGTCCCACGGCCAAAAAGTTGGCTTCAAACATGAAGCTACCCCTTAATCCTCCTAAACCTCCCAAATCCACTCCCAGCTTTCCTCTGTAGTCTCTCCGCCAATGCCTCTTCTTTATCACCCACGTCATTGTCTTCAGATATGCCGGCCCAGCTATATATCTCACATATTATCACTCCTCCAGACTTTCATTCCTAATTCTTGGTTCAACGATCCTAAACTCCAAATTCTAATTTCCTCCCTCTCAGCACCGTTGGTCTTTAAAGTCGCTCACGAACGTCTGAACTATCAAGCTCTGCAGTTCTTTCACTACCTCATAGCCATCTTCGAACTGTCCACTTCCCTTTCCCTAGCATTTCAAGCGGTGTTTGAATCGGCTACGCCTCAGAATCTGGACTCTGCAAAATTGGAGCTCTTCAGGCAGTCAAGAGACCAAAATATGTTGGGTGTGTGTAAGAAAGGAGATAATGAAAAATAAAGAGTTTTGTATCCCACATGGGGAACACGTACAGACCATCTCACCCTGCTATATTAAATTCTCACTCCATCAAGTGATAAATTACAAATTGGATTGGATTTGTGCTCAATTGCTTGGGATTGTGCTTGGGCATATATAGTATATATATATCAAAGACGGGCCTTGGGGCCGAGGGGCTCGTGGGTTACGTGGGCCAAGCCGAATAAATTAAATTCAATTTTACAATTTCAAATTTAACGTATTTGCCATTGCAACAGAAAAAACAATTACACAACCAATAAAACCCTATATTAATTTTATATAAAATGAGATTTTAAGCCAAAAACCTTCTCAATTATTTTTCTCGCAAGTTTTCTCTACAATCAAAATATCCTCCGAAAAAAAAAATCTTTGTCCTCCTAATTTGGTTCGTGGAATCTGTAATTTTGTTCAATTTGTTCTATCTTGGGAGGTGATCGGTGGCGGTCGAATTCACTTCAAGGAAATCGCGTCATTCGCGAGGCTCGGATTCAATTCAGATCTGAGTTTGATTTGTGATCTCAGATTTCGTCATATCTCGGTTTTCACTTTAAATTATTTCAAAATTCTTGAAGCAAAATTCAGTTTGAAAATATGATATGGCTAACGAAATCCCTCAGATCCACGATCAAATTGTGGATGTCTAGAACATACCTAAAGATAAAGCAATGATCGACACGAAGAATGATCCTGACAGAAATCTGAACAATTTGAATGACGACATTCAGATTGGCGCAGATGGGGAGGAGAACGAGGAAGTGAACTCCTTTGAATCACACACTCTGATCCCTTCGATTCACCAATCGCAACCACCCCGCACAACCGGTGAGGCTGCTAAAATTGTTGTTGCCAGGCAAGAAGCGTGTTAGGCAGCCAAGAGGGCTGCTGCTGAGAAGACTGTGAAGGCAGCGTACGAACAGACCTTCAAGGCTGCGATGGAGAAAACGGGATTATGTTGTTGCAACCTCCAATCAGCCTGTTGCTGGGATGAAAAAATAGGATTCTGTTGATATCTGTGTGAGATAGCCTATTGATGTTCTACCTCATCCGTGGTGTATGGCTGCAGGACTTGCACATGGTCTCATTGCGTCTATCGGACAGCAACTAGACAATTTAGAGGGTATACAACCTATTGCTATTGCAGACCATTTAATGCAGTCTGTTTCTGCAACTTTCAGCCCACCTTTTGTTACAGAAACCAAGAAGCCAAAAAAATTTCACAGAAAAAATTTTAAAACATGGCAGCAGAAGACGTTATTATATCTTACCACGCTGAATCTGGCAGATTGGCTGGTAGAGGATGCACCCGTTGTGCCTGAAGGATCCTCAGAAGAACAGAACGCACAAATTCTGAAAGTCTCGAAATGCTCAGACTTTATATGAAAAAATTTTGTACTGAACAGCTTGAGCGACTCCCTGTATGGTGTCTACCGGCATGCGCTAATGGCTAAGCAGTTGCGGGAGGCGTTGGAGAAGAAGTACATAACCGATGATGCTAGTGCCAAGAATTTTATTATGGGAAAATTCCTAGATTCCAAAATAGTGGACGGAAAAAGTGTCACGAAGTAGCTTGATGCGTTTTCAGCTGATTCTGCATGAAATCCAGACCGAAGGGGTGGAGATGAGTGAAGCCTTCCAAGAGGCGACGATAATTGAAAAAATTGCCACCTAGTTGGGGTGATTTCAAGATTTACTTGAAATGCAAACAAAAGGAAATGGAAATTCGAGACTAATATAGTCGAACACAAAAGCCAAGGCTCTCGTTTCAAGAAAATGGAAGAGGATCATAGATCGAACCTGACAAGTAGGGGACATCTGATGCTCGGCAACAAAGCCAATATATTCAAACACAAAACCCAAGGCTCTCGTTTCAAGACTACTCCAAAAAACAATGAGTAGCCTGGAAAGAATTGGAAGCCCACGGACAAGGGCAATGAGAAGCTGAAGCCATCTAGCGGCGTTGGAAAAGTAAAAAGCACATTCAAAGGCACTTGCTTCAATTGCGGAAAGCTCGGACACCGTTCGATAGACTGCAAGGCTCCGAAAAGAAAGAAAAAGATGAACTAGACACATGTCATTACTAAAGAGGAAGAGCAACTCGACCTCATATGTTTTCTATGAGGCAAGTTTGGTAGGATCGAACAAGAAATAGTGGTGGCTCTACACGGGAGCAACACGGCATGTCTGCATGGACAGGAACCAGTTCTCATTGTTTGAGCTTGTCGAAGGGGAAACTATGAACATAAGGAATGCTTCTACTACTGAAGTCAATGAGAGAGGAAAGTTGCTTATGAAGATGACATCTGGAAGAGTATGTGCCAGCAATGATGAAGAACTTGGTCTCGAGGACGCTCTTGATGAAACATGGCTTTAACATTAATATGAATGTTGATAATTTTGTATTAAGTAAATCAAGAGTGTATATAGGAAAGGGTTATGTAGATGATGGACTTTTGAAATATTGTATTATGACAGTTATTGAAAATAATAATAAAAAAAGTCTGTTGCTTATATTGTAGAGTCCTCTATGTTACAACATAGTCATTTGGGTCATGTTAATTATGATTAAATACATCAATTAATTAACTTAAACCACATTCTAAAATTTGAATTAAATAAGCATAATTGTGAAATTTGTGTTGAAGCAAAGCAAACTCGATCGTCATTCCAAACAATTCAACATGAAACTGAACCACTTGAATTGACTATGAGATCTCAAAATTGTACAACTGCATGGTGGTAGTAAATATTTATTGACAATTGTACAAAATATTTTTATGTGTATTTTCTTAAAATTAAAGACGGGGCATTAAGTAAATTTGTTTTATACAAAAATGAAGTAGAAAACCAACTTAGCAAAAGAATTAAACAAATTAGAACTGATAAAGGTGGAGAATATGAAACTCTGATTGGTGAATTTTTTACACAAAATGGAATAATTCATGAAGTAAACTCCACACCTTACTCACCTCAATCAAACGGCATTGTTGAACGCAAAAATCGCATATTAAAATAAATGATGAATGCGATGTTGTTAAGTTGTGGACTACCTCAAAACATATGGGGGAAGCCATTTTAAGCAGTAATTATCTACTTAACTCAATTCTTCGGAAAAAGATGAAAAAGACCCTTTATGAGCTCTGAAAATGTCAAAAACCATTTTACAAACACCTTCGAGTGTGGGGGTGTCTAGCTAAGATAGTGGTGCTACCTCCCAAATGTGTGAGAATCGGTCCAAAGATAGTAGACTGTATTTTCATAGGATATGCTCACAACAATACAACTTATCAACTTTTGGTATTCGATTCAAAGTTTTTGGATATCCTAAAGAATAGGATGATGGAATCAAAGAACGTATCATTCTTTGAAAATGTGTTCCCTTTAAAGGTAGGCGTTGAATCTAGTTCGGCTAACACGGAGCACGAATCAATGGATCAAAATCGAATAGAAATAGATGAATCTGAATCTGAATCTGAACCATGTTAAGAACCTGAGCTCAGAAGAAGCAAGCGAGCACGAGTTGAAAAGTGTTTGGAAATGACCATTTCACTTACCACATTGAAAATGAGCCTCAAACGTATGCTGAGGCGACGAAGTCTTCTAAAGCGCCACTCTAGAAAAATTCGTAAACCTTGAAATCGACTTTATTCTCCAGAATCACACTTGGGAACTTGTGGATCTGCCACATGGCTCAAAACATTGGCCAAACTTTTTAAATTTTAAATTTTATATTTTTTATATATTTAATTTAATTATTTTATTATTTTTATTAAAAAATAAAAATTATCCACGTGGTGAACACTTGTCAGCCAGTGGCGTTGATCTGGCTAACACGTGTCCGCTAGCTTGCCACGCAGATGTGACGTAAGCATTGAGGACTAAATTGAAAAAAAATTTAACTTACGGGACTATTTTAAGACTGTCTCCAATTATGGGACTTAAATGATAAAGGGTCCAGTTACTGGACTAAAAAAACACTTTACCCCAAAATAGTATTATGCTACAATTATTCTACATTATTAATAATATATCATTTATATTAATATTAATTTTATTTTATTTTATAAAAATGTAATTATATATAATAACTTTAGTTATAATAAATTTTAAAACTTGTTTTACAAATCTTAACCTATATTAGCCACCGCTGCCCCCTGCAACAATTTTCTTTCGCACCTTTCGTCCCTTTTGTTCTCGCGTCGATTGTTGCACCAATTTTTTCTCCCATTGATTGCTACACCATCCTTTCATGTTCTTCGCACTCTTTCGCTGTTATGGTAAGATTTATATATTTTTATTTTCTAAATAATTAAATAAATGTTAAAGTGTCGGTCCTGGTTCGAACCGACAGTTTACTATTCGGAGAATACATGCATAAACCTAAACTGAACTGTATGAAAATCGGTTTTGCTTCAATATTTGAAACCGGAACAGGCATTTTGAACTACGGATTTGAAACTGAAGGGACAATTTTATTTATGATTCAAAGAATAATGAAACTAAAATCAAACCATGAAAAAATTGGTTTTGGTTTTATTTTGTTAGTCTGTTTTATTTGTATTTATTGTACATGTTTGTTTGTTTTAATACATTATGATTCGTTAATTATATATTTTATGTTCATAAAAGATCCTATGCAATATTGATTTCGATATTGTTACATTGTAAAATATCATATGTACTACTCCTTTTGTCCGCCTCCAAGGGTCACATTTACTTTTTAAATCATTGTACTTAACATTAAAAATATCTTTATATTTTTATAATATATTGTAAAAATATCCTTCTATTAGTATTATAAGACACTAATTGAAATATTTTTACAATTTTTTCTTAATTTGTACTACGTTTTGATATAATAATTAATATTAAATGATCAACACGCAAAAAATAAATAAGACTCTTAGAGCCGGACGGAGGTAGTATATTTTTTTAATTAGGGTGTGTTCGTTTGAACAATTCCTTCAAGTTTCTACTACTCATTAAATTTTTTTCTCTCAGAATCATCACATCAAATATTTTTTTTTATATTATACTAAAAATCAATTTTACATTCAAACATCATATCAACACTTATTTATATCACATCATATAACTATTCAAATTCAATTTTTTTACTATTCAAATCCCAACTCAAATTTCAAACCCCCAAACAAACACCCTTTATTCATATAAAATATTTATTCTCTAGAAATTATAAGCAGAATATATAATTTTTTTATTTAGTTATTTAATTGTTGACATGTGATATATCTAGCTATATGTTTTATTAAAAAAAAAAAGAAGAAAAAAGTAATCTATTAAATAATATATACTACATATGTATATTACCACGGGGGATTCACAAAAAGACACAAAAAGAAAAACACCCTACGAACAGTAGACTAGGGAATAAAACGTTTTATTGTTAAAACTCATGGTTGATGTTGCGGCTCGAGGATGTCGTGATAATAATTGTGCTTTTTCCAAAAAAAAAAAAGTGGAAGAAAGAATACTTCTTATTCTTAATGAAAGACTTGGTGTAATAAAACATATAGAAATTACCAAAGCCGCCTCAAATGGTTTAAAAATTGTTGGATAGGTTTAGCTCTGGTTTGGGTATGACAAAAATACTAAAAAGTTTACAACTTTGATGAAGTATGAGATATGTACTTCGAGGTAAAATTAATAAGCATCATACCCGCAACCTCTACTCGACGAGTGCATTTTTGGTAAACCCCTGGCAAGGCAAGTCGCATTAAGCAACCTCTACTCACAGTCACAAGTTCACCCCTACACCACTAGACCATCCCTTATTCACTATATTATTTTGACAATATAGTGAATAAATATTTTTATTTTTAGTTTTTGTTTATGCTAGGCTCACTCAAACGATGTGTACTTGCGCTATGGGGATTGTCCTGATTATGAGAACTTGGCAACTGCCGTAAAAAATGGTGTTGTTGTAGAAAAAAAAACTCCATTGGATTGGGTAGTGCTACTGATGCAAGGACAATGAAAGATAATGAAAATAGAGATGCACGCATAGAAGTTTTGAATTATGATGCAGAAAATGATATGTTTGTAAAATTATTTGAAAATGATCCATCATATAGTTTTGCACGATATTCAGAG
Organism: Andrographis paniculata; assembly: GCF_009805555.1. NCBI lineage: Eukaryota > Viridiplantae > Streptophyta > Magnoliopsida > Lamiales > Acanthaceae > Andrographis > Andrographis paniculata. Next base: position 2,430,925 of record NW_026137583.1, on the reverse strand, counting down.
TTTCCTGAAGTGTCTGAAGTCTCAGCTCAAAAAAGAAGTCAACCCAAAAGAAGTAGAAATCAATATGAAGCAAATTGTAGTTCTACTAAAAATATTCTTAAAAAATAACTCATGGAAGAGATTAAAAAACAATTAAGCACTTTTGAAAAAGTTCATTATCTCTTAGAGAAAAAAGATATTATAATAGAGAAAAGAGAAAAAATATATGTAACTTAAGACACTATCAAAGAGATCCTACATCTAAACGAAGACATTAAACTAAAGGCATTTGACTTGCTTGACAACAAGTCAATAAATGATGGATTTTCAAAGATGATTATTGCGGAAATAGCTAATTGGATAATTTACAAATTTAGAGAGTAATAATTATTTGAATAATATACTAGATAATATGTTGTATTCTGTTTGGATTCTATTAAGATTTTTTTTTTTTTACTATTATGTTAGGATTATTTTTAAGACTTTCTTTTGTATACATATTTGAAATTAATAATTTGTATTTTTATTTTTATTTAAAATTATATATTTCTTTAGATTGTATACATTTGAATGTGCGAGTTTTTAAATTTGTATAATCTATAATGTGGTTTAATTAGTTTATTTACTATGTTTCTATTTTTATATGAAGCATGACAATTTGTGACATATTGGAAGAAGAAATAGATGCAAATTTGGAGATAGAACTTTACAAAAATATAAGGCCATAATGTTGGCAATTAAGGTGGTGATAGTTTTATTAGAAATTATTACTATGATACCTCACCTCATTGGAGCTTCTTTGAAGCAATGACCAATTACAAAAAAATGGATATTATTTTTTATGTGATATGATTGAAGGAGATTCAAAAAGTTTTTGACAGTTATATAGGTTGTATCCATATGCATTTCTAAAGTTATGCAATATCATTGGTGTGAAAACTCATATGGAAGATACAAGATACATATGTGTAAACGGAATGGTGGCAACATTCTTAATCATTGTAGGACACAACGATCGATATGGTAATCTTCGCCAAAGATTTGGTCGTTCGCATTTTGCTACTAGTCGAAACTTCAAAAAAATCTTAAAGACATTGAACATTATACCACCAGAAATGATGGTTAAGTTGTCTACAAGGATGTCCGCTAAAATTCAAGAAAACACAAGGTTTAACCTCTCTTTTTTTAAGGTATGAATCCTTTAAACAATATTATATACCTAAATGAAATATTTTAATTTATTTTTTATTAACTGTTCACTTATTTTAAAATTGCATCGGAGCTATAGATGGTACTCATATTCCGACAAAGGTAACAGACTGTGAAGTAAGCCGTCAATGTAACCTTCATGGTGTTCAATTACAAAATATTTTGGTTGTTTGCAACTTTGATTTGCAGTTTATATATGCGCTTAGTGGGTGCAAAATATAGACACATCACTCAAAAGTTGTAAGTGATGCACTATCAAGAACAAATGGACTTCAAATGCTTCAAGGTAGCATATTTTTTATTAGTTTTATATATATATTTTTTACATAGTGACAAGCTATATATTTTTTTATAATATTTTTTAAATAAATATTTTCTTGTGGATTTGCTTACTAGTGTCAATTTTTAGCTCCATTATGTGATGCTCAATATCATTTAAAATATTTTGATGGTGAAAGTCGTCATCCCAGAAATGTAAGTGAGCTATTCAATCTTCGTTACACATTATTAAGAAATGTGATTGAGAGAATGTTTGGTATTTTTAAATTATGATTCACAATTTTTAAAACCAAACATTCATTCTCATTTCAAACACAAGCAAAGTTAGTGTTAGCTTGTGCTGGATTACATAATTTTCTTCGAAAAGAATGCCGTTTTGATGAATTTTCAGTCGAATATGAAGATCAAGATTTCTCATATCTCGACATGAAAGATGAAAATTTAGAATTTTTTTCTCAAATTAAACTGCAACAAAGAACGAAAGCTAATGTATGAAAAAATGAATATTGCTAATACTATTTGGGAAATGAGTCTGATGTGTAATAGTGATGGAAATAAAGATACAGGAATAAAGATTAAAATAATAAGAATAATGAATAATACAATGACTTTTTCAACTATTATATTTTTGATATTTTATTTAGTAATTTGAATATTTTTTTTATTATCTACAAATGTGTTGTTGTAAATTTATACAAATTATATAAAACAATAAAATAAATTATTTTAGAATCTTACGAAATTCATATAAATCAATTAATAATGCAATCAAATTTATTAAAAATCTATTAAAATTGATAAAAAAAAACTCACAAACTCTACATAAACTTACTAAATTTTCTAAACATATAAAAATCTATTGCAATAAATAAATAAAACTCACAAACTTTTGATAAATTCTGTAAAATTTCTAAAAAAGACCATAAGTCTGTATAGTCATGTGTTTGGATAGTATTTTGGCCAACTTCGGCATTATGCATTTTTAACATCCGGAGCAAATTATATCTATCTGGCCAAAATGATCTATAGTCATTTTGAATGGGCCAATTATTAAATACTATATCCGTCTTAAAAGAGTTATCTTATTATTCTATTTTCATTTGTTTCAAAACAAATATTTTATTTTTTTTATTTAGTAACTGTGGTCCCCATTTCGTAATAGAATTATTTCTACTTTTTTAAACTATACCTAATTATTACTCTAATCTACTTTTTAAAATCTTTTAAAAAGCAAACTTTCTATTAAATACTATATTCTTTAATTCTAATGCCAACTCCCAACAAGACATTTCTTCTATGAGAGAGAGATGGACTATTATAATATTTTCTTTAACCCGTTTCAACTGACTTTTTTTTTTCCAATTTAATTGACTAAATTGAAATATACTTAGTAAAAAATCAATTTAATTAATTTGATAATATATAACATCATGCATCACCTCTTTAATAAACAAATATTTATATATATATATATTTAAAACTTTTTTATGAAATTTGTTTATTTTAATTATAAACAAAAAAATATACTTTATTTATTTTATTATTTAAAATTTTATTCTTTATAAAATAATATATATTGTATATATTTTATTAAAATATGATACTATCTTTATCCGGCTCTAAGGCTCCCATTTATTTTTTGTATTATTATATCAAAACATAATACAAATTAAGAAACAATTGTAAAAATAATAAAATATAAGGATATTTTTAATGTTAAGTACAATGACACAAAATGTAAACATAATCCTTAGAATTAACATATTTAAACGCACATTCTAAATTTATTTTAATTATATATTAATTCTTATTTTAAAACTAAAATAATACTACTCACATAAAAAAAAATAATATCAAATAATATCTTAATTCAATACTATTAACTTATTAAATTATATTATCTTTAATATCATATTACTAATGAAATGAATCATTTCAAAAGAAATATTATATAACATAATTATATAATAATATATTATATATAACTCATGTTGTTTTAAATGATTGGTATTAATAATAAATTAATATTTTCTATTTTTTTAATATATAAAATTTTATTTTTTTAAAATTATATATATTAATTATATTTATATTAATATATTCATAAAATTAAATTATTATTATTAAATACTCGCTCCGGTCTCAGCTAATTTATCCATTTTAGTTGGGACACAGAGTTTTAGGTATTATATTATTAGTAAGTAATAAGTTTATTAGTATAAATAATTATGATATAATAAAAATAATTATATATTAAAATTAAGATAATTAAATAGTTTAATTCAAATAAAAAATATATATAATTTATAAATTTTAAAATATAATTAAAGTATATAATTATATTTCTAAAAAATAAAATGGATAATTTATGTGAAAAATATAAAAATAGTAAACAAATTAAATAGAAGGGAGGGATATATTTGTAGTGTTTTATTTCTGAATCATCAATCATATAAAATTAATCTTAATTTGTTAAATTAAATTTTTTCTCAAAACTTCTATTTAAAAGTAAAGTCACATTTCTTATCATCGTTATTATGCAATCTAAGTATATAATAATAAAGATAATATATTGAAGGTCATTACAAATGAGATATATCTCCTCTATAAAAAAAAAAAATATAAAATAAAAAATAAATAAATAAATAAATAAAAATTAGTTGATACAATACTTTTGAAAAATTAAATAATGTTAAAAGTTAAAACCGACCATAATATTTTGGGTCTTGGATAATAAGTGAATATGAATGAGGCCCAAATTGGAGTTGAGACAGAGACGAGGGAGGGAAGGGCTCCGTTTACAATCGGTGAAATCGCCTGCCTCTTCGCCTACTCTCTACTTCTGCTTAGCGACGGAGTTGGCAGAGCTGTCTGCTGCTGCTGCTGCTTCTTCTTCTTCTTCGTGGGTTGGATTGGATTGGATTCACTTCACTTTCACTTGGTGTAATTATAATTTCTGTCGGTGCGGATTGGCGGTTCAAGGGTTTGTACAACGCTAGACAGAGGTAGGTAGGTTGCAGGATCTTACTTCTTTCGAAGCAATTTCTGGAGTGGAGTTTTAGCTTATCTGAGGGAGCCGGTTCTGCAATTCAAATAAAATCAAATTAAATTCATGTTGGTGCTATTGGGTATGGAGTGGGACGGGATTATTGCTCCTGCTAAGAACCGCAGGTAGATGAATTAACAGAGCCAAATCCGAACTTCAATTCGCTGAATGCATCCTTTACCAGTCGTTGCGAATTCTTCAACCTGATAGTACTACTTTTGGGCGCTCGTTCATTCATCCCTCAAACTCCTCTTGCTCTTCTGCCACTCCTGTTGCAGCTCTTGCAATTGAACGGTAATCACCTTCTCTGTTGTATAATCTAGGGTTTATCTTTGCAGTATATTATAGTTATTGTTATTACTTGTGTAACATTTGTGAAAAACTTTGGCCTTTTGCGATGTTATTAGTGATTTTTAATTCTAAATATTTACTTTTGATTTGGATTCTGAAGATGTGCTGTCGAATTGAAGGCATCCTATTATATACATACATAACCCTACTTCTGCTTGATTGTTTTCGTTGGAATGCTTCTTTCAATTGATTTGCAGCTAGATGTGTTTATATGTCACTGTGTGTGATGGTTGCATTTTGCCACAGTTCTTTGTTCTGAATTTGATTTGTGTAGTTGTTTCCGTATGGGTCCATTGGATATTTAGTTTGTGTTGGGCATAAGCTTGGCCCCAATATTAGAAATTCGTTTGATGAAAAATTTTCCAGCACCTTTACACTTCCCTAAATATTCCCAGTTGAAGAATTATTTGCTTTCTATTCGTCTGTTCGACCATCAGTACTTAGACAACTTTTACTCCGTCTAAAGTTAATTGGAAGTTTTTGATTGAGCTCTAGATCTGAAGCCCTGCAGCAGCCCTCCCTCTTCCTCTGAAATCCAACTCATATTGCTTTGAAAAATGAACATCACAGATAACACAGTCACAACAAGAAATAGGTAAATTTACACACAGGATTGATTCATAAGCTCAACCTTAGTTATTATCATGTTGTAAAAAAGTGATCTTTGAGAACAGCTAATAAACTCTGTCTTTGCTCAAATTAGTTATGTCTTAATTGAACGAGAGGGTATTTTTAGTAGCTCTTTTGATCTGGAATAAGAACGGTTTTCTTGATGGATTTTATCAAGAAACTAGAGAAAGCCCAGAGCTTAAAGTAGATCGATATCTTTATTATTAGAATCCGGTGTTGGCCGTTTTTGGTGTTCTCGCCTATTGCTTGGTTACTTCATTCTATTTCACCTTGAATTGTTTCCATTATATCCTACACGAAGAAGCATTTCAGACGTGGGTGATTGTAGCTCAAAGGTTTTAACAGTCTGATGATATTAAAACAAGTAATCAAAATAATGTAGATTCATATTTCACAAATTTGAGCACTCTCTGGGGAAAATAAGAAAATTATGTTGAGGTAGTTAGTTAAAGCAATGCAATTGCTGCTAGGATGAGTATTTTGGGAATAAAAGCAATAGTCATAGCAAATAATCCAATAATGTAAAATAGCCTGTCTTTGTCGTCCTTAATCCTTATCCTCGTCACAGCCGAGGCTCCTGTACCACTTCCATCTTAACCTTGTCCTCTCCTTGCTCCTGCCCTCTATCATTATATTTGATCTATAATCGTAAACATAGTATTTTTATTTATTCCCCTAACTCCAATCAATTAGAATAATCACATGGATTATGATCCTATACTCCAAAGCTAGCCACCCATTACTTAATTTATCAATGCCTTGTTACAAAATTCTTCCTGTGTTAAACTAATCCAATTGCAAAATTTTAATATCTTAAAATGAAGACATGGCTATTCCCAGTGACTAGGAAGTTTTTTTCGCCCTCCTGATCAATGCCGACACGTTGATCCCTGTTTGATCTCTTTCAATGTTTTGAAAAATTCCTCAGAAACATTACGACTTAGATATTTCCCTCAGTTACTTTGTTGTTTTAATATCAAGATAGTGAACTGTTTACTATCTGGCATTTTTGTGTGTTCAATGCCAATGGTTGACTTGATCTGGCACGTTTCTCATCAGATTAATGCTGGGTGTAGTACCTCTCATTCTGATATATCTCTAAATATTTTATCTACATGGTTTCTCTTTTAATTCTTTTATATCTATGTAGTATGCTCTCTGCTGTTGATTATTGTTGGTCTCTATTTGTTTGGTTGATTTATCATCTTTGCCCTTTGGGAGACATTAATATATGTTTTATTTTGGACAAAGATCTGTACAAATGTAATCTAGTCCTATGTTTTCTATATTCCTGGATACTCTGTAGATAAAATGGGCAAAAAGGTGAGGAAAGCAGCAAGAAGTGGCCAGAAAGGGAAAAGGGGTCCCTCTGCATCTCCAAAAATAGCTGTCCAAAAAGACACAAGAGCTGCTGAAACCCCTGGTAATGGAGTTTCAGATGTTAAAGATAGAGGGTCATGTTCTCATATTGATAAAGGAATCAATTTGGACAAACTTTCTACCAAATTAGGATCTTCAGATTCTGTTACTTGTGAAGATTGTCGGGGAAGTGTTGATGGAAGAATAAAGAAAGGAAAAGGTAAACAAGGTAAATCAAAATCTGAGTCGAAAGCAATTTGGATTTGTTTGGAGTGTGGACATTTCTCATGTGGAGGTGTTGGATTACCAACTACACTGAATAGCCATGCTGTTCGACATGCAAAACAGAACCATCATCCTCTGGTGATCCATCATGAAAATCATCAACTACTCTGGTGTTTTTCCTGCAGTAAACTGATTTCTGCTGAAATTTCTGATGATTGTAAACATAAAGATGTCTTGAATGAGGTTCATAAAATACTGAAACGTCGGACCAGTGGGGGATCAACTGTAGATGTTGAAGGTGTTTGGTTTGGAAGTGGTAGTGTGACTAGTTCGGTTAAATTAGATTACTCTCTAGGAGTTGATACAAATGAGAGAGCTGGTTTTTCTGTAAGGGGGTTAGTTAATTTGGGAAATACATGCTTTTTTAATTCTATCATGCAGAATCTACTAGCTATAGATAGCTTCAGGGACTACTATTTCAACTTAGATGAGTCTTTTGGTCCGCTAAGTGCTGCTATAAAAAAGTTTTTCCATGAAACCAGTTCCGAAACAAACTCCAGAAGTGCAATAAACCCTAGATCATTGTTTGGTAGCCTGTGTGTTAAAGCACCGCAATTCCGGGGATATCAGCAGCATGATAGTCATGAGTTGCTTAGATGCTTGCTCGATGGTTTGTCCTCTGAAGAATTGAGTGCAAGAAAGCACACCAAATCTAATGATGTTTCAAACACAGATCCCACATTTGTTGATGCTGTATTTGGTGGAAAACTGTCTAGTACTGTTAGTTGTTTGGAATGCGGGCATTCATCTACTATTTATGAACCATTTCTGGATCTCTCACTCCCAGTACCTACAAAGAAGCCTCCAGCAAGAAGGATTCAACCTGCTACTCGAGGAAAGAAACCTAAGTTGCCTCCAAAGAGAAGTGGAAAGAATACCTCTAAAATCAACAAAGAAGTCAGTGCTGTACGAGGAGATGGCGCTTCTGTTCGATCAACCAGTGAAAATTCTTCAGGGGAACTACCTACTGCAACACCAGGTAATCTATTGACGCTATCTCTGAGCGATTCTACATTTTCAGATTCTATTGATCCAAATACTATAGCTCTTGATATGGGTTTCGCAGCTGAGGATCTTTCATCTATCCAAAATCCCGAAGATCAACAAACGGCTCAGAATGCTGGGGAGCAGTCACACTCTTCCGATAACTTTGCATTTGCATGGTTGGATTTCCTTGACTCAGATCCAGTCTCACAAGATGATGATGTAGCCTCTGAAATTGATGCAGTTTCAGCAAACCAGGGATTTACAAATCAAGATTCTCTTCCAGCTGACACACCTTTGTCTATAACACTGAATAGTACAGATGACGATCTGGGAAATGCTGTTTCAGCATCATCCTTTAATGATGCTGAAAAGTTTAATTCCCTTGAACCAGGTGTACCAATGCAAGTTATGTGCCAACTTGAGGATAAGCAAAATGCAAAACCACAATGCGATCAGATGACCACTGCTGAATGTACTTCTGAGGAAGTTCTTTATGATGCCGATTTAAGTTACAGTTATGAATCATGCCAACAAGTTTGCTCCAAAGATTCAAATGCTTCATTTAGGAACAATGAACTTCCATCCCAGATTCAGGATGTAAAGCTGCAGTTGAGTGAAACCCCCTCAAAAAATTCAACCCATGAGGAACTTTTCCACTGCGGTGCTGAGATAAAACCAATCGCGGAATCATGCAAACAAGCTTGTACTGGAGATTCAAATGCATCAGGGAGGAATAATGAATTGACATTAAATGTTCAGCATTCTAAAGATAATAAAGATGGTGGGCTTCCAAATGAGAAAGGTGTTTCATCTAGTGGTAATGTATTGCAATCAAAATATGAGGTATCTCCTGTACTTGCCAAGAATGACGGGAGGGATGGTGAGCATCCTTCACAGATTCAGGATTCTGAAATTAGGTTGCTTCCAAGTAAAGGGGATGCTTCTACAGGTGAGCAACTGGGAACTGAACTTGATGTATCATCTCTAGCACTTGGCGATGAGCAAGATTACTTGGGCTTTGATGGATTTGGAGATTTATTCAATGAACCTGATATTTCTTTAGACCATAAGCCCTTGGACCATTCTGATGGCAATGATGGTAAACCTAAAGTAATTGGAAATTGTAGTGACTCTGATCCTGATGAGGTTGATAATGCTGATGCTCCTGTCTCTATTGAGAGTTGTTTGGCGCTTTTTACGAAACCAGAACTTCTTTCTAAGGATGAGCATGCTTGGCAATGTGATAATTGCTCAAAAATTTTGCAAGAAAAAAGAAATAGACTGAGAGGGAAAACTCAAATGTCAATGTCTGATACTGTGTCAAATGGTTGTCAGGATAGAAATTTACATGGTTTGGTGGATGCTAGCAACAAACCGAGAACTATGAATGAAAACCTTAAAACAGAGGCTGATTTTTCAGATGGTATGTTGCTGGAAAAAAATGAAAGGAAATATGAGAATGGGAAATGCATAGTTGGAAACCATTCAGAAGATGGAATAAATATGGCTGAGTTTCATTCAGAAGGTGCAGAACCTCAGATGAAAAATGAATGTCCTGGCACTGTAGAATGTTCACCACCATTCGGTAATGCAAAACTTAATCCATGTCATGGAGATCGTGACTCTGATAAGCATGGAGTTTCCAATCGCAATCTTGACTCTAGAAAGTACGAATCAGAAGGAAACGGACCAAATGAAGCCAGCTCAGAATTTTTTAAGGTGAAGAGGGATGCAACTAAGAGTATACTTATCAATAAGTCTCCTCCTATCTTGACGGTCCATCTCAAGAGGTTCAGCCAAGATGCTCGGGGACGCTTGAGTAAATTGAATGGCCATGTGAATTTTAGAGAGACACTTGATCTGAAACCATACATGGATTCCAGGTTCGCTTTGATAACCCCATTCTTTTCTATTAATTTCTTGATGATCCATACTTTTCTACTGTTCTTGGTTGGAATCTTTTCCTCTTTTTGGTTGTTTATTTATTTATTTGGTTGAGGGGAGGGGGTTTCAGGGAATTCATTTTTTTTGTTGTGAAGGTTTTCACCCCTAATTTGCTGTTGGAACCCCCTTGCCAACATATTGATAAATATACTGTATAGTTATTTATAGCCATGAGAGTTGGTACTAAGTTTTTGAAGTATTGTACTCTTGTTTTTGAGTAGCTGTTGAGGAACCAGTTTGCCTGTTTAGTTTCTTGGGGCCTGCAATTTGCCTTTTAAGTTCTCTTATTTGCTTTAAATTCATCAATGCTGAGACCCAGTTTATGTGTTGGTGGTTATTATCATACTGTCAATAATTCACATGAGGGGATACCTTTCATTTTTTCTTACTTTCTTTCTTCCATTTTTTATTTTATTTTGTTTTGTTTTTATTTTTATTTTTATTTTTATTTTTTTTTGAGTAACTCATATATGACGCTTGTTACAAGTCCATGTAGAACATGTTTTAGCTATTGGTATAAAGGCCAAGGACTAACTCATGTTCTCTCCACTATATAAGCCATGTTAGTCATACCCAGCTTGTCTCCGTGGTTTCTGAATGTCATCAATGTCAATTATTAACTCTATTTTCTTTGCTTGCTCAAGATGTTATACAATGACATGCATCTTACCTCATTTTGTACCCTTTCATCTCTTAGTTTTCTCCTTATTGATAGTTATATTTTTACATTCAAAACTCCCCCATTTCTTTTCTTTGCCCTATCTTCTTTCTCTTTTATATTTCTCTTCATCATGTCCTTCCATCATCCTTGGTGGTGGGTTTTGGAAAAGGGTGTGAATGGTAGTGAAGTTGTCAGTACTATTCATTAATGGCATCTAGCATGTCCTGATGCCAAGAGTTCCCTGGATCTACGATATCACTAGCCTATGAATTAGCACAATAACTATCATATATATATATATATGTATATAATATGTTATTTTTTCTGAAATGCCTCAAGCTAAATTGCACTTAAAGTGTACGCGCCTCAAGTGTGTCTAAGTATAGCAAGTGTCTTCATAAGAAAGGTTTTGGGCCGGTCCTCTACAGTCCAAGATTAAACATCTTATAGCCCTATGTGTCATGTCATTGCCTATCTATTTCCATTATGGTCGTAAGCTCCATAGGCAACTAATTAGTGAGTGGGGTAGATGTTCCAGATTGCCTCAGGTGTGGTGAGCATGCAGGAGCAAGGTGCGGTATAAGCTGTGACTGATGGTTTCCTATACATGTGTGTTTATACTGTGCTAGTTAGTAATCATAGGTTTCCATTTATCTTACATTTTCTTCGATTATCATAACAATAGTTTATGCTGGCAAGAAACTGCACCTCCTACTACCTTATAAAACTGAGTTTATCTTTCTATTCTTTTAGTATATTTCCACTGTTTCAAATTTTGTTCATAGTGAATACTAAGCTGGAGATGATAATTTAGATGGAAATTTCATGTTTTTATGTGACATCGATTTGTTTTTGCTTTATTATATAAATATATGTATGTAATTCTGTTTTAAATTTGGTTAAAGTGCCAAGTATATGAAGCTGTGGTGCATGTATACTTGTTTTATTATTCGAACACCTTTGGTAAAGATCCAATGGCTGGTTATTCAACATCTGCAAAATAATTCAATACAATTTTGAGTTTTGAAATGTCTTTCCACTTTTATGGGCAGGTGCAGCGAGAACAATAATAAGTTCAAATACCGTCTAGTTGGAGTGGTAGAGCATTTGGGAACAATGAGGGGCGGGCACTACATAGCATACGTAAGAGGCACCAAGAAGCTGGGAGATTGTGTTTGGTATCATGCAAGTGATGCGTATGTGCGGGAGGCCTCCTTGGAAGAGGTTCTTCGCTGCGAAGCCTATATTTTGTTTTATCAAAGAAATTGAGTATAATCACATCATATTTTACATATTTATTCATTTTCTTCTCACATTGAGAGAGAGAGAGAGAGAGTACTAACTAGTAGTATACAATTTTGGTGATGCTGTGCTGTGAAATTGTAATTTATAGAGATGGATGAGGAGTTTGTTGCCTGCCTGCCTGCCTTGTAACCTCAATTTTTTCAACTTTTGTTGTTTTATTTATTATTACTGTGTGTACTCTCACTCACTCATTTGAGTTCAATATTAACTTCTTTGTTGTTTAATTTATTTGGGGTTGAGAATGAGAATAACGAGACTCATTGTGGTGTGCTGTGGTTGTTTCTCAGAGGTCATTTATGATTTTCTTTACATGTATATATACATATGTTTTTTTTTTTTTTTTTTTTTTTTTTTTTTTTAATGTTTCAGCATTATTTATTAATAATAATTTTTTTAAAATATATGTTAAATTAAATGTTTGTATTTTTGACAAAATATTTAATTTTTGTAATTAACTTTAGAATATCAAAACTCCAAAATTTTTTATATAAATGGAGCAATCAGTAATCTGATGTCTATTTGTTTGTCTGTTTAGTGGTCTGTCGACTGTTCTTTTTGTTGAATTTTTTTATGTTCCGCGTACATCTACAGTGATAATAAAACATTAGCTCCAAGAAATGTGAAGTGCTTTTATTATTATTATTTTGATCAGTCTCCGGTAATTTATTTTTTTCTATTTTAAAAGTAATAATTTTTTATTTTTTATTAAACTATTTAATCATCTTAATTTTAATATATAATTATTTTTATTATATCATAATAATTTTGATTAATATATTTTTAATTATTTACTAATTACACACTGTCTAACACTCCGTGCACAGAGGAAGTAATATATTAAAAGACCTAGGGTGCGTTTTGCGGCCAAATAATTGACAGAAAGAAGATAGTAAATCAAAATGGTATGAGATATCTCAGCAAATAAATATTGGTATATTTAGTTAGTCAATTTTGTTTTTGTTTATTTTTGTTAAGACACGCAGCCGTATATATTGTATAGTTAGTGTGTGTATGCATGTGTAGTTAAGGTGTGGATGTTTTTTATTGGTCAAGTCCTCCTATAAATATGTAGTGCTATTTGGAATGAATTAAAACACCCAATTCCCTCATTCTCTCCCTGTGCGTGCTCCTTCGTCTCTCTATCCACATTCATTTATTACTATACATATATATCTTCATTATATATCTATATATATAATATTCATATACATACCACATCCACTTATACATACATACATATATATATATATAATATACTTACCAACTTACATATATTTATATACCCATATTATATTATTATTTATATAACAATTTTGATTTTTTTATTTAAATAGTATTTAAGTGCATACTTTATGAATTAAAATAAATTCTTTTATAGAAATTTTTTAAGGCAGCAGCTGCCCGCTATCTGAAAATAACATAAATTCAACCCTTATACTACCAGGTCATCTCTTGGGGGACAAAAATAAAAAATAACATAATGAAGAATTATTTGATTGTTCTCTTCGTCTACTAAATACATTCTATGAGCATATGTAATAGAATGTTTCTCGTGTCCATCTCATTGGATATGAAAGTTTCTTCTTTCATATTTTTATTTTTATTTTCTTATAGTTAAATAATCGACACGCAATAGATTACTTATCCATATCATTTAAATGCATAAAGCTTGAAGGAAGCTCTACAAAGGCAAATACAGAGATTTGGAAATAAGAAATAAAGGAAAACATATTTTGATTGTTGTGGTTGGATTGCTAAACTCATAAGACCATCCACACACCACGTCGGATTAAAAAAAAAAAAAAAAAATTAAAAATTATTTTTCTTTAGTGCCAGCTTGGAGAGCTGACTGCTTCTGCAGCAACTCCATAAAATTCTGACATAAATGTATTCTTGCCATGTGTTTTAATTTAATTGAACACATAGCAAAAAATAAAAATAAAAAATTCAATTTTAATTATCTTTTATATATTGTATTTTTATTATATAAATATTTATTAATAATTTTTATATTTTTATATTTTATAAAATTTTATTCTTTACAAAATGATACCAATATTGATATATTTTTTTAAATAAAATTTTAATTAAATATAATCAATTAATAATAATAAAAATTTAATTTTTTAATTATCTTATAATTTATTCAATACTCCCTCCGTCCAGTCAGAAAGTATACATATTTCTATTTTGGGACGTCCAATTACAAAGTAACTATTTCATTAAATACCCCTACTTTACATCACATCATTACTTTTATACCAAAAAAGTAAAGGCAAAAATATCATTTTACTACTTCTACCTACCCACTATAATTAAAATACTATTATTTTTTAATCTCCGCGTCAAAAGTAATTTTATACTTTTAGCTTGGACGGAGGGAGTATAATTTATTTTATTTTCTAAAAACACATAAATACAAAAAATTGTACTATAAAATTAAATTTTCACGTCACATTAATAATAAATATTTGTTATTGTTTATAAATTAAATTATTAAATAAATAAATACTACTAAATATGTATATTAGATAAAAATTATTATTATTTAAATTATTTTAAAAATATATAATTTAATAATATGGAAGAAAAAGAAATTAAAATTTGTGTAAATGAGTTTCTTTGCTGAAGGTATAAAATGAAATGAATTTCTCCTGTGGCAGAGAAAGAATATGACGTGAAAGAGAAGAGAGAGGCTGAAGAAACCCATGTTGGGTTTCATTGATGCGGATGGCCTAAGTACTTTCACCCTCCACGTACTATATTCAGATTTTTTCATTGATTACCACTGCACATGGTCTGCTCTGAATACATTCTCTCAAGAAAGAGTATGCAATTTTGGAGTTTGGAAGAATTTGGATTTAAATTTTTTTAAGTTGAAAAAAGTAATTTTTGAAGTTAGAAAAGTGTTTATTGATAAGAATTTTAGAATTTTGAAAGTAATAATTGTTACAATGATTGTATGGTTTGATGGATATAATATTTTACTATTGATAAGATAGAAATATATTTTAATTTATACGTAAATAGAAAATAATAATTAATAGAATTAATTACCAACATTATTATTATTATTATTATTATTATTATTCTTATTATTATTATTATTTATTATTCTATCTGTCCCACATAATTTAGGTGTATTAGATATTGTATAAAATAATTAAGAAGTGTATTAGTAAAAATAATTAATGTATAATAAAAATAATTATAGATTAAGATTAAATTGACTATATAGTTTAATTAAAATTAAAAACTTTATAAAATTTAAAATTTAAAATGTGATTAAAGTGTATAATTTAGGACAGACGAAAACGGTTCACAGTGATCGCAATTTGTTTCAGAGGAGACAGGTTATTAGACAACCCTCTGCAACTTCTGTTTATTAAGAGGAAAGCTGAATTTATTTCACGAGTTGAACTGTATGCCAAAGATTGGAATTGGATTTTATTCCCACAAGTGGGCGGGAAAGCCGTAACCAGAATAATGCCCGACAAGGCCAATGGTTGAAAATAGATCTGTCTAATAAGTTCAGACCAACAACTAGAGAAAACGTTATCCTATATATTGCTTCGGTGGTAAATTTTCAAGTGACTTATGTACGCAGATTAAGGTAAATTAGCATTTTATCGATATATAATGTAATAAAGTAATGTAATATCCATTTTATCCTTGAAAAATAATGTGAAAAATAAACACTAAGGGTGTGTTCGTTTGATAGATTTGGACAAAATCCCACTATTCATTCAAAATTTTCCTCCAAAAAACATCAAATCAAATACCTAATTTTTTATTTTTTATATTATACTAAAAATCAGTTTTACATTCAAAACATCACATCATCACCTATTTATATCACATCATACAACTATTCAAATTTAAAATTTTTACTATTCAAATCCCCAAACAAACACACCCTAAGAGTATTTTGATATTTAGTTAAAGAGTTACTTTTTTCTTAAAAAAAATGAGATGCTTTAATTTGGACAAACTAAAATAAAAAATGAAAAGTTTATTAGTGGACGAGAGTATTTTTTAGATGCAATTCTCGAATCTTTTTCAGATATTAAGTCTGTCATCAAGTCTGCTACATATAGTACAAATCTTGAAATTGTCATTAAAAAACAAAGAACTTGATTTGTTTGCAAATAAAAGTGATAAACTTGTTACTGATGGAGTAATGTTTGCTAGGAGTAGGTCATAGGTTAAGAAATAAACATAAAATCAAAAGAATCATGGTAAGGTTAATGCGAGACCTAGGTCTAAGTCTATTCCTAAGAACAGAAAATATTACAATTGTGGGGACTTTAATCGTTATGCTAAGTAATGTCTACATTCTAAAAACTTTAGAAACCAACATTATGAGCATGCTAATATAACTATAAGCAATAGATGTATTGGAGATATTTTCATGGTTAAGCGAAATTGTGCTGTTGTCAATGCTATATGTGCTAACGAGTGGTTACTTGACTCTGCGTATACTTTCCATATGTCTCATTTGAAAAATATGTTTACAAAATATAGGTCTATTTCGCATGCCAGTGTTACAATGGCAAATAAAAAACTTTGTAAAGTTATTGGTATAGGTGATATTTGTCTAAAGTTCGACTTTGGCTATGTGTTAACCTTAAGCAATGTTAGGCATATTCCTGATTTGTGCAATAATTTGATTTCATGTGCTGCATTAGATGAAAGTTGATTAATAGGAAAATAGAGAAAATTGTGTTATGAAAGTCTTAAAAAGGTTTATTTGTTGCATTTAGGGCTATTAGACAAAGTAATTTGTATGTTGCTTATGATGAACCAAATTGCATGTCAAATGTAAACTTTGTTGTTAATGATAAAACTGAATTGTAGCATAGACGATTAGGTCACCTTAGTGATGTCTTGAAATCTTAAAGAAAAATAGTTTTCTTAGAAATAATAAGATTACTACAGTACATTTTTTCTGACTCGTGTGTTTATGGTAAGCGGCGTAGGGTAAAATTTGATTTGTTTCATATCCCCAAAGTGCCTAAATGTAAAGATGTGCTTGAATATTTGTATACTGATGTGTGGGTCCAACTTATGTTCCTACTTAAGGAGGGAGTTGTTGCTTTCTGTCGGTAATTGTTGAATTTTCACGAAAAGTTTGGATTTTTCTATTAGAACAATAATAAGATTTTTTTGAAAATTTTAAGCATAAAAAAAGTAAATATAAAACCAAACAGGTAAGCGCATTAAATTTTTTGAGAACAAATAATGGTCTTGAGTTTTACAATAAGTTGCTTGATTCATTATGTGCTAAATCGGGTATAATTAAATATAAAACAGTTCCTTATATACCCCAACAGAATGAGGTGGGAGAACGAATGAGTCGAACTTTTATCAAAAGGGTGAGCAGCATGTTAAACTCTTCGGATCTTTCAAAGAGTTTTTGGAAGGAAGCCCTCTGTAGGTTGTGGGCAAAAATCCTTGGTTTGAGGGAAAAATTATTGAGGTGCGAACCGAAGTCCCACATTCGAATATTTGAAGAAAATCTTAACATCTTATATGTTTCATATGAACTTCACTAGTATGAAGTCTTTTAGAGGAAGTTCAACAATAAATCTGTGCGGATTCAGCCTAACATGGACAATATCATATTAGTGTTGAGTTGACACAGTCCCTACAGTTGTATTAGAGCCCGGTTTGTTGGTAAAGTAGAATGGAGTTGACACAATCCCAACAGTGGTATCAGAGTCCAGTTTGTTGGTGAAGTGAACAGGATGATATAGGACATTGGTTGTGGTAGTTGGAAGCCCTCGCCCTCATTGACCTTGTGATTGGAGCCTATGGTGTGAATAAGGCGGCCCAAGGTAGGTGTGTAAATCAATGAAATATCATTGGAGGGGAGGCCTATTTTGTTGGTTTTTGGTTCGAGGGGAAGATTGTTGGGGTACAAACCCATATGTTGAAAATTGAAAAACATTTATACCTTATATGTACTACATAAATTCTACTAGTATGAGATTTTTTTGAGAAAAATCAAAAAAAAAATCTACACCTTGTAAGTGTCACATAAATTCTACTAATACGAGACTTTTCAAAAAAGACCAAAAATAAATCCGTACAGCTTAAGCTAAAACAGGCGATATCGTATCAGGGTCAAGTTGACCTTGTACCCAACAACGACCAAGCTTCTTGTGCTAGCTAGTTGAAATTGTCGAGACAGAGAATAACGTAACCTTCCATCCCAGGGAGATCTGTACAGTCAATTCTAAATAGCCTGCAGAAGCTTTACTTAATTCAATTGATCCCAGAGCAAAGACAACCGAATTGATTATTGTAAGCATAACAGTCTGCGGCCTGTTACACTGCTTTTGTTTTTAGATGTTCAGATTTATTCTCCGAACGAAGAGTCAACGCCGTTTTAGGAATAGAATTGTTGTAAGAGATTAGGGATTAGGGATGGCTGTTGCGTATGCAGCTGTTCTTTCTCTCATTCATGCCGTCAGGCGCGTCCAGAGGCACGGACTCTCTTACAGGCAACACGTCGATCAAATAGGGGAGATGGGCTGCCTTCTGCACGATTTTCTGAAATTGTACTCTCTTGAAGACATCGAAGAAGAAGAAGAAGAAGGAACAAGTAATATTGAGAGACAAATTGTGGTTCTTGCTCATGAGGCAGAAGATGCGATTGAAGATTATGTGATTCAGAAACATGTTTATGGATCAAGGAGTGTGTCATCCTCACACATTCAGTTGCTGGAAAGAGTCAAACAATATCTGAACTCATTATTGAGGAAAGTCATGGAGATTCCCGAGTTGAGAAACTTTGAAGATCAAGAAATGATATCCTGGAAGAGAGATTTAGTAGGACTTGAGACTGAACAAGATCATGTCTTGGAAAGCCTCATTCAAGGGGATTCTTCATGTCTGGTTATTCCAATAACTGGAGTGGGCGGTATCGGTAAGACTTCATTGGCTCGATCTATTTACGAAAACAATCTTGTATTGCATCACTTTGATGTCCGAATTTGGATCACAATGTTCCACGAATGCACGGTCCGAGATGTTCTTTTGCAAATACCTATTTGTAAGGAATTGCAAACTAAGAGTGAGGGTTTAGTTAGTGAGAACGAATTGGGGGAACTGCTGCAGGCAAATTTACATGGTCGCAGATATCTAATTATATTAGATGGCATGACGAGTTTGAAAATTTGGGATGACATAAGTAGTTTTTTCCCAAATGACCACATAGGCAGTCGAATTCTTGTAACAAGTAGGCTATCAAGTGTTGCAACTTATTATGGCTTTCTAGGCCTTAAGATGCGGTTTCTTGACGAATCTACAAGTTGGCAATTGCTTTGTCAAACAACATTTGGAAGAATGAATTGTCCTTATGAATTTGAGCATATAGGAAAAGAGATCACTCGAAAATGTAAGGGCTTCCCCTCTTGATTGTTGTCATTGGGAGTCTTCTAAAAAAATTGGGTTTGATTCAAAAGTATTGGAAGGATGTAGCGAGAGACATGAACTCCATTTTGAATTTGGAAGATTACGAATGCTGCCTCAACATATTATCTCTGAGCTACAAATACTTGCCTGAACATTTGAAACCATGCTTTCTTTATATGGGAATTTTTCTAGAAAATCAGGAAATTCGTGTTCTTCAACTTATCAAACTTTGGATTGCCGAGGGTCTTGTTGAACCCGATCGTAATAGCAAGAGTTTGGAAGAGATTGGTCAGGATTATTTAAAGGATCTCATTGACTGGAATTTGGTTTTAGTACAGAAATCAGGAGCAATAGGAAACTTTAAAACGTGCTATCTTCATGATTGTATACGTGACTTATGCTTAAGGATTGCTCGTGAAGAGAAGTTCGTGTATGCCTCAAGAAATCATTACATTCCACAAGACATCCTTAATGAGCATCGCGTTATTCTTCTTGGGAACCATCTCTCTCAAGAATTTGATATCTTATATCCACTAAGGTGCCGCACTCTAATATGCAGCGGTGGTAATTTGCCGCAGCTAGAGGATAAATCATTGCATGTATTGGACGCCGTTCATATAAATTCTTTTGAAGATATCTTTCAACATGCTGACCTCCGTTACATTGGATGTCACACCACCTCTGTGTGCAGAGTTCCTTCAACCATATCCAACCTTTTGAGTTTGCAGACTATAATTTGCTGCAACAGTAGTATGGTTTCAGCCCCTATGGAAATATGGAATATGAAACATCTCAGACATGTAGAATTTAGTGAAATTTCTCTTCCCGATCCACCTTCATCCACAGCCAAACCAGACGAGCAGATCTTGCCATGCCTACATACTTTTATGAGAATCGTAAATTTCAGTTGCTCGGCTGAAGTCCTGTGGAGGATGCAACGCGTCAAGAAACTAAAAATCAAATATGACGGGACAGAGGGAGATTATTGTATTGCAAATCTCCATCATTTCTCGATGCTCGAATCATTGAAAATCTGCTTCTGTCTGGACACAAGTAAGAACTTAAGGTTGCTGCGGCGTCTTTCTTTTCCAATCTCTCTTAGGCAGTTGAGTCTAGACAACCTTAAGCTTCGTCGAGCTGATATGAACATAGTGGCCTCTTTGCCTAATCTTGAAGATCTCAAACTTAAGGGAATCACTTCAGGAAGCTGGTGGGGACGTTTTCGAATGGGATTTTGCTGTCTGAAATCTCTGAAAATTGTGTCTGGTGATGAAGTTGGTGGAGTTTCTCATCTGTTGACCATTCCTTTGGAAATTGGAGACATTCCAGGTCTAAGAGTGTTTGAAATCCGTAACATCGGAGCAGTGACAGCCATTTCAGCAGCAAAAATGTTGGTGGATAGAGAGAATTATGGGATTGAAGGCCTTCAGGTTAAAGTCTCCTTTATGAATAAACAGGAAATGCTGCAATTTAAGAGATTGCAAGAATTGTCAAACTGGTCAATAAGCACCAATTTTACAGTGGAAGCTGGTCCAGAAATGAGAGTGAGAAGTGATTTTTGTGAGTTGTTGATTTGAAGTTTTTGTAAGCAATGCAAACTCTCTATTCACTATCAGCATGTGTTATTTTGCTTCTTATTCTTCTGTTCGACAAAGCCACCTTTCATGCTACACATTGAAAGGGACTGACCACTTGTTGTTGTTTATAGGGCACACCTGAATGCTTGCTTCCAAAAGTTTCAGCACTTCTTTCTTCACAACCTCGTTCATAGATTGAAGTGACCGGGTGATCATTATATTTCTACGGGTTTATCATATCTTTCGTTTTTTAGCTAAGAATTTACTAACTATTTGTTGATGATAGTCTAGTGAGTCCACTAGGGCTAGGTTATCCCGGCTACTTAGATGGATATATATATATTATATTTATAAAGAGTAAACCATTTTTTAGTCCGGTAACTAGTCCCTTTACATTTTAGTATCGTAATTGAAGTTTGTTTTCAAATAGTTCCCTAAGTAAAAATTTTCATATATTTGTTAGAAAATAGTTTTGGGCGAAATATGAGATATGGCTAAATTCCGAAAGCACAAGACATATAGAATGTGAAACCAAATTCGAGCATCGCGTAGCACGCAATTTCCTTGAAGCGAATTCGGCCCTCCACCGATCGCCTCCCAGGATAGAACGAATTATCAACGGAATATCATATTCCGCAAACCGAATTAGAATGGAAGAGAAATTTCAGAATGAATTATTGGAATTGATATTACGTCTTCCATCGGAAAGGGGAGGAAAATATAATATATATATATATTATATTTTTCAACTTATTTTGTATTTAATCATGTGTAGAGAAAAAAAAAACTGCCCACGTTCCACTGCGCGTTGCATTCAGTTGCAACAAACTATTTATTTTGTTATTTATTTATTTATTTTTCAAATATAATAAATCAATCAAATAAAATGTGGGACATATAATTTATTTATCTTTCACCTATTTAATTAAATACCCAACAATCCCTCACATGAAAGAGGAAAACGATGATTCTATGAAAGAAAGAAAGATGAATTTTGCATAGGATAACTATGATTTCCTTTGAACTTGTCTTTACCAATTGTCCAGTGGACTCGTTGTCCTTGAACTATTCAATTTTCTAGTAAGTGGGCTACATACCGACATAGAATTCATGTGTCTAGTTCGGTTCTCATTGTTTGGACCATTTTGTTCATGGAACCCGTCCCGGTTCTGCGAGAGTTTCTAAAAAAAATGAGCCTGGACAATTCTCCTTTGAAGCGGCATCACTTCTCTATCACATAGGTGATCTTTCTAAGTTTCCGAGTAATACAATACTCACTTAGTAATCATTAAAGCAGTTATTTGTTATCCTCACTACATTGTCACAAGTCGTTAACATGAATGGGTTGAGGCTTTTATCCCCCACAATGACGCACATAGGTCTTACAGGTAGGTTGTCCCATTGAACCTAGTTTTTGGGATCTCCAATCTTTCTAGGTTGGGTTTTCCTTTATAAAACTTTTTTCTCAGCAGGCTTGAGCCCCATTCCTCTAGTCAATTTGTAAACTGCATCACGGTTTAACCATTTGGTTGGCGGATCCGCTAGGTTATCTTTTGACACAACATGGTCTATCGTAATAACCTTAATTGTGTTAAGTTATCTTATAGAATTGTATCGACGGCGAATGTGTCGACTCTTTCCATTGTACATTGTACTTTATGCTATACCGATAACAGATTTACTATCGTAGTAAAGGGTTATGGCAAAGACAAGTTTGTCTCATTCTCGAATGTTCTCAATTGAGTGACGAATCTATTTCGCCTCTTCTTCAACATCTCCCACAGCTACTTAGTCATTAATGCATACTGGCAGACACCGCTATAGGGAATCCTTAAGCCATTCGCAGGACCACCCAGGCCGAACCAAGCAAGGCCAATATTCCACATTTAGAAAAAATTAAAATGTGCGACATAAATAACCCAACAATGCAATATAATTTATGTCCACATTTTATTTGATTAATTTATTTTATTTGAAAAATAAATAAATAAATAATCAAATAAATAGTTTGTTGCAACTGAATGCAACGTGCAGTAGAACGTGGGCAGTTTTTTTTCTATACACGTGATTAAATACAAAATAAGTTGAAAAATATAATATATACACTAATATATATATTATATATATATAATATACTGTGACAGGTTCCACCGGGCAGAAAATGAAGTGTGGCCGACAAAGATCACAGGTCCAACTTACCAAATAAGGAATGATGGCGACCCAGACTACCACCACTTTCCGCGTAAGGACAAAAACCTCCTGACATTTTCACTTCAGTCCCTCCTCATTTGCCGAAAGACCCCTGCCTCCTCCTATATAAGGGCCTTCATTTCATCAAGAAAAAGGGGGAGCGAGGAAGAGAGTCCTTATTTCCTTTCTGAATTCCAGAAGTATTGAAGGGCTAAGAGTGTTCTACATGCTAGTGAAGTCTGAGTAACTAGATTTAGCAACATTCTAGTTAAGTATGAGTAACTAGATTCAACAACATTCTAGTGAAGTCTGAGTAACTAGATTCAGCAACGTTCTAGTGAAGCCTGCGTAACTAGCTACGAGTTGGCAAGTAATCTTTTGAGTGTTCCAAAGTTCTTACTTGTTAATCTTTGTGAGTCTATATGTCTTAATCAATTTAGTCTATGTGTATAAACCATATGTCTGTCCAAGTTGTATCAAGTCTAAGTCTGTTCTTTTAAGAAAGTCATTATGATAAATCATCAGTTTATTCAAAAGATGTCAACCCGATACGATTGGAAAGCTTAAGTCAAGACCGTAATGTTCTCCACAAAAACATTGATTCAAGACTGTAATGCTTACATATTAACACCTTAATTTTAATAATCTAACATCCCTTCCCCTGCAACTGGCAAGGCCAGACCACTAACTAAATTTTAACAACCTAACATCCCTTCCCCTGTGGACTGGCAAGGCCAGACCACTAACTAAATTTTAACAACCTAACATCCCTTCCCCTGTGGACTGGCAAGGCCAGACCACTAACACTAATTTTTTCTTCTTTAATCTAATCTTACGTACTTTGTATCCTTTTACATCCTTTGATTCTGTGGACTCTTGGTATCAGAGCCAAGGGGGATGTAAAAGATGTTCATTAGTGTTCATTTGTGTTTAATAGGAAAACTCCGAGATATTTGCCGACGGGTAACCGGACCAGCCAGGTACGCCTTATGTCCTTTACACCCTTAGAATTGTAAGTTTTTTCTTGAAATATACATTTAAACTCTTATGGATTCCTTTTCTCAACGATCTTTCTCTACCATGTCCACAAATAGCTCAGTTAGTTATAAAAAATTAGTCCGTTCTGAAGAAACTATTATTGAAAACTTTAACAAATCTATTGATGATTGGACCATACCAAGGGTTTCAAAAAATGAAATATATGAAACCTCTAGATTCCTCTCTTGGTCCACTGACTTAGCTATTAAAACTGAAGAAAGTGATATCCAATTATCAAAACCCTTTGAGACAATCACCTTACTTTCACAAAATTCTTTAGATAAACACTCTTCTAAGGGTTATAAATACATACATATTGGGTTAGTCCAAGTTGGTATAAAACCACTGACAAAAGAAAGTCTTGATGCTTCAATCCTTGCAGTACTTAGAGATGCTCGTTTTACTAACTTTGATGAATCTCTTCTTAGTTCAGTTGAATCTAGCCTATGCACAAGACCCATATCCTTCGATTATTATCCTAATCTGACAATCTCTCTGTGTGATAAAAATGTACTAAAATCCTTAGTACTACAAATTAAAACTCATAACTATAAAATGTTAGAAGGATCCATCCTTGTAGCTATAGTATACAGAATTTACTACAAAGCCATTTTATCAGCTTTTGCTACAAAAGTTAAATTTTATAGTAAGAGAGGAGAAACATTTCTTCTTCAAACAGACTTAAGCAAATCTAACGCTGTAGTCTCAAAATCTATTCAGTGGAAGGATGTCTCTCTTCCAGATGAATGGGTTTTAGAAGACGCTGTTGAACCTGAAAAACCATTATTTCTTACTCCAAACCCTCATCTTAAAACTATATCCCAAAGTAGCAGTGGAGAAGTTCGGCTCTCTTTTCACAGAAACCCAAAATCATCCTATAATTATGAGAGTAACTCTACATATTTTGATACAAGTACCATTGATTTAGGAAGAGTTTCCCAACTAAATAGTCCAACTAAACCATCCATATTTTCCACTTCTGATATCCCAACTTCATCCTTAAAATAAGTAAATTTCTCTTCATCAATATCTAAATCTATTTACACTTGTAGAGACAATGAACTTTTACACGAACCAACTAGTCCTACATTTTCTTCAACAACTGAAAATGTTAACGAATTGAACACTATAGAAAAATAATTTTCAATAGATAAAACAATTTTTCATAATGAATTCTATTCTCCAAAAAATTATGAAAAAGGAAACTGGTTTTTTAAAAACTTTCTTGATGATAAAAATCAAATACAAACATCATTTTATAATTTTATCTCACAAACTAAAACAATAATTCCCTTTTTTACCTGTTTGAATTCTATCAAACCACTTATCCAGTTCAAAAAACTCTTCATCCTATTACACAAAGAAAACCTACTTGGGAAATAATTAATGGCGAAAAAACCTTTAATACTAATCATCCACCTCTACAAGCTTTTAAGTTTTCTATCAAAGATCAACAAATAAACACTGCCCCTTTGAAGCAAGTTAATGAGGATGAAAAAATCAATATTGAAAATTTAATTGGTCAAACCAACTACACCAACATTTATCTAAATACAATCGGAAAAAAACTGGAAAGAATTGAATCTCATATTTTAGATACACAATTCACAACACTGTATAAACCAAATCTACACATTTTCTCTGCCAAAAAACCTCTCTTTAAGACTTTCCAAATCTCCAAAGAAAGTACACAAACTCTTATACAAGGAAAATCCAATTTTATTAAAGAACTTCAATCCCAACTTTCATGCATAGGCACCAACAGTGCCGAATATGCTCCTGATGCACCATCATCTTCTCGCTTAAATGTCATTTCCTCACATCAAAATGTGATAAATTGGGATGCACAACCACTCTCTCTTACCTCTGTATTTCAGCCTGTCCCTCAAACTCGTTTTAATTCTTCCTCCTTATACAATTGGAATCTTGATGGTTTAAGAGAACATCAAATCATACTTCTATTACAACAAATGACTATGATCGCCAATGCCTATAGAACACAAGGGCATATACAAGATAGGGCTATTGCTGAAGTTCTAATAGTTGGATTTTCAGGTCAGTTAAAAGGATGGTGGAAGTCATACCTCACTTATAATCAACAACAAGACATATTAGATGCTATTAAAATAGATAAATACGAAACTCCTATCTTAAATGAATCAGGTGAAACTATACAAGATGTCGTATCCTCTTTAATCCAAACTGTATCAATATATTTCTTAGGAGATCCCACCCATATTAAAAATATAAATACTGAACTTTTATCCAACCTCAGATGTAAAAAACTTAGCGATTTTCCTGATTACAAAGGAGATTTTCTTGATAGTTTACTAACTCGTGATGACTCAAACCAACCATTCTTGAAAGAAAAATTTCTTGCAGGATTACTAACATTATTTGGAGAAAAGGTCCGAAATAAAATAAAAACCTCATCCGGATCACAAATTATAGATTATGATAATTACACTTATGGGCAATTAATTAGTATAATAACAGAAGAAGCACATTGTATATGTCAAGATATAAAAATACAAAAACACCTAAAATGGGAACTTAGACAAACAAAAACAAAATTAGGAACATTTTGTAAGAAATTTGAAGCTTGTAGTTCTAAACCCCCTAATGAAAATTGCAACGGTAAAGAAACGTCTAAGTCCAATAGAAAATATCATAAAAAAGATTATCACAAACGAGATTACAAACCCTTTAAAACACCTACATATTACAATAATGCCAAAAAATATAAAAAATCTCTTAATAATAACTACAAAAGAAAAAGCAAAGATCAAATCAAATGCTATAAATGCAACAAAACATGACATATAGCTAAATATTGTAAAATTAGAAGAAGGATTCAAGAATTACAACTTAAAGATGAAATAACTGATAAACTTTATAATCTTTTCTTAACATCTTTTGAAGAAGATGAATCCGAAACGGAAAAAAGATCTTCTGACTCATCTAATGAAGATAAAAAAGATAATATATTTAACATAAAAAATGATGAAACTTCAATAGATTCTTCTAGTACAGATCTATCTATCAATAAGATAACACAAGAACAACAAAACTTAATTGATATTATTAAACAAATAGAAAATCCAGATGTCCAAAAGACATGTTTCGAAAAATTACTTCAACATCTAGAAAAAAACAACACACTAACATAACTCTAACCCACAAACGTATGACCTAACCAAAATATTAGGTAATAATACCAAACATATATTAAAGAATCCCACAGTCCATACCCTTCGAAAAGAAATAAAAGAGTTAAAATATGAAATCAAAAAAATAAAAGAACAACAAGCCCAGGACTCACAAACAATACAAAAAATAATCGAAATTATAAACAATATTGATGCCGCTGAAACATCTAATGAATCAATACAAGACCAAATCCAATCTATTCAAAACATACCACAAGATTTCCTTTTTGTTCTGAAAGAAATCACCTCCAGAAAATATATCATAAAAATACAGATTGAGTTCTCTAAAGGATTTTTTCTAGATACTATAGCACTTTTTGATATTGGAGCCGACCTAAATTGTATAAAAGATGGATTTGCCCCTACCAAATTCCTTCAAAATACCCAGGCAAAGATAAAAAGTAGCAAATAATTCAATATTAAAAGTCTCATCTCGAATCAAAGCTTCTGTAGTAAATGAAGGAATTCATTTAAGAACCTCATTTGTAGTAGTAAAAGATATACGTCATATAGTTATCTTAGGAACCCCTTTTTAAATTTGATTACACCTTATACAGTTGGTCCAAAATCGATCTCATTTACAATAAATAATAAAAAATTATATTTTACTTTTATAGGAAAACCACAAACAACTGAAATAAACTTACTAGAAGCCAGCTCAATCTATTCAACTTCAATATATAATATTGTATAATAAAAAATATTTACCCTAAACGAGTTAAAAAAATGATATTCATTATAAAAGAATTGAAGCTCAACTACAAAATCCAGAAACCAAACAAAGAATTTCTCATCTGCTTGAATTAATAAAATAACAAACATGCTCTAATCTTCCTAATGCTTTCTGGGAACGAAAGAAACATGTTATCACACTTTCTTATGAACCCAGCTTTAGTGAAGATAATATTCCAACTAAAGCTCGATCTATCCAAATGAACCGAGAATTAGAAGAGTTTTGTAGAAAAGAAATACAAGATTTAGAGAATAAAAAACTAATATCAAAATCCAGATCACCATGGAGCTATGCCGTCTTCTATGTCAACAAGGTCTCTGAAATTGAAAGAGGAACTCCAAGATCAGATGCCGCCGAAACTAGTCAAGCTCCACATCGACAAGACTGACGATGATCACCAAATACCACCCAAAAGACGATCTTGAAGATACAACAACTTCCAAGCCATCATCAGTAAAATCAACGCAAAAATCCCTAAAACAAAGATTTGAAGATGGCGACCCAACAGTAGGAGCAATCAATTCCTATAACGGTAACTTTCAATACTTTGTTACTCTCAGTGATGACACTTCTGACTCGGACAAAAACCCTCTCTTATCCGAGCTAAAAATTTTACAAAAAATTCCTCAGCCAGAACCTCTACAACAAGTTCCTGAATCCTCAGCCTGTAGATACCCGAAAAAACCTCATCTTCTCAGAAAACCTACGGTTGCTGCCATTTTAACAAAACCCCCATAAAACACCTCTGTTACAAAATCCTTTTCATCTACTTCCACAATCCAGCTCACCAAATCCCTTCGAACTGAATGGTCACTTAAACCTACCTACCAAAATACTATTACCATCGAAAAGGGGTTTGATTCCCTTGACCCTTTTGAGACAGCCGAAGAACTTTTTGGAGAAAATAACTTCTACAAACTTTTCGACCATGGGAAAACTATTCTCTACTACCAATCAATCCTCGAAGACACGGCCTCTGTAGTTATTAAACATGAAACTTCAAAGACAAACCCCTCCGAAATTCTATACTCCCAGTGTAAAATTTTTCGAGTAATCTCTCCATCTGACTGGTATGGTCTACCACTTACTGAGCCTATTCTATTCTCAGAAAGATTCTGTAACCTACCTTTTGCGCCCAAACACTACAACTACTTTGAATACCAACAAGCCTGGTTTAACTCCTTCTGGCTCACCAACAAATCAAAAACCCACACATGGCTCATTTACTTTCATCGAACAGTTAACATAAATTCCTTCCCTGCCGGTCCACTTGGTGGGAATACCGTGGATCTATCCCTGAAATTCTTCCACCTATCATCAACCAGTTTTTTGATATATTCTCCAACAAATAGTGTCCAACCGAGCATGAAAAAAATTATTTCACTCCCTTAGCAAACTTCTGTACAAAATTTTATGCCCCTTGGATCTTTTTCCTGGACCCTTGAGATTCATAATGATACACACAAAGTGTTGCGACGAAGGTTTAACGTAAAATGGTGGGGAAAATGTTCGATTGTCAAAAGCATACAACCAGACCAAATCGAGTATTGGATCGCCCAAGATACAAGCGCAAAGCAGATTGCAGCAAAACCAACTAATCCAAAAATAAAATTCCAAGAACAGCGATTCCATATTGCTTCTTTCATCACAGCCACAAAAACACTGGAGGAAGCCATTCGAATTATACAAGAGCAGCTAGGCTCAGACGATTCAACAAGCTAGTCCAACGACACATAGTTCGGCAATAGTGGAATGTAAAAAAAAAAAAAAATGATGCTGACGACATTCCACGTCATATGAAAGAAACCATCCGAAGACCAATTGTGACAAAATTTTGACATACTAGGGAAAAAAGACTTAAAAAAATAATGATGAATAATTTATATCCCTACGATTAGAAAATATATATATATATATATCTATATACACAAATATCATATATATATATCCGTACTATTAAAAATACACATATGTACAAATACTCTACTATCTATACATATATATATATACTTTCTATACTCTACTATCCATACACAAATATTATACACATATCTAATATATATATATATATATTATATTTTCCTCTCCTCTCGTTGGAAGACGTAATATCAATTCCAAAAATTCATTCTGAAATTTCTCTTCAATTCTAATTCGGTTTGCGAAATCTGATATTCCTTTGATAATTTGTTCTATCTTGGGAGGCGATCGATAGAGGGCCGAATTCGCTTCAAGAAAATCGCGTGCTATACGAGACTCGAATTTGATTTCACATTCTATATGTTTTGTGTTTTCAGAATTTACCATATCTCAGATTTCGCCCAAAACTATTTTCCAACAATATTTGGTCCTCACACGTTGGAGAAGCCTCTTTAGCACTAGCATGACAGGTCGGAGAACACATGTCTGCTAGATAAGCGTCACGTTGAGACGTGAAAAATTTGTTATTTTTTATTTTTTAAAAATACATCAATTTTAAAAAAAAATAGAAATTAAAAAAAATCTAATTTTTTTTTATAACTTTATAAAAATATTTTTATTTTTATAAAAAATCTAAATTTCCACGTGTCATTCAGCGTGTCTCGCAGGTGCAACGTAGGCATCTTCGGTGTCGGAAAACCTAATGTACGAAAATTTCTCCATACAGGACTATTTTTGGACAGACATCGATTACGAGACTAAAATGATAAAGGGAGTCGGTTATGGGACTAAAAAAGTAATTTACCC